>NC_135082.1:20005000-21205000 GCF_051107435.1 Chaetodon auriga | reverse complement strand
CTGTTCCCTTTTAATTCTGTCTTTCCCGACATCCTTCATGCCTTTAGGTCAGAGGTCATTGGGTCTGTGTGTGTGTGTGAGCCCCTGCACCTGCACAGACTGGTGGATTAAAACATCGTGATGTTCCTTTTATTCCTGTGCCGGGGAATTAGGTCATTAAACCTTTGTGTTTAATGTTTGCACTCGTTGATATAGAAAGGGGCACCAACCTTCATCAGATCAGAAGGATTGGTTTATTCTATATTATTTATTTATTTTTGCTTATTTAGTAATAGTTAATGAATTAATGGTAGCTCAGTCTCATCATCTGAAGCATAAGGTCTCGATACAGTGATCGTCTATTTCTAGCTCAAAAGGACACTCTGACAACAAGTAAGAGGTATTATTTATTTGGCACGATAATGAGAATGGATATGAATAATGAATGATATGATGAATGATATTTATTATATGATGTAATACAAATAAGTAAATGAAGAAGCTATAGCAGGATAATAAAATGAATGAGTTTGGCAATAGTGAGAAGTAGTTTTGAAGAGAATGAGGGACACGAATGTAGTGTTAATTTCCTGAATTAATGACTAAGCGAGTCTAATGAGAATTGAGATTGTTATAGCCTACGACACCAACTCTTATTAACTGCAGCATGGAGGATGCCTACTTCTGTGCCAGCGGCGCTACGGTGACGGATTGTCCCGAACTGACCAAAATGGGCCAGTCGAACCGCGGTGTTGAGAGCCAATATTGGACAGCGATGTTTCAGGGGCTTGTCCTTTGGGTTGGTAACAGAAGAGGAGAAGCTCTTTCGGTGGCCGTTTGACCCAGACAGATGGGTTGAGGCTGGCTGCAGGATTTTGGTCCAAAGGGGTTGATGATCGTAAGGCAAAAATGAAAATACTTACGATGACCGGTCAAAAATATCTACGAATATATTATTACCTGATTGCCTGAACGTTAAAGAAAAGAAGAGTTCGGCTTTTGTGAGATGGACTCATCTACTTCTAACTATGGTCAATCACAGAGTTTAAATGATTAATTTTCAATCACACTTCAAAATTGTTTACAGCATCTATGTTGACACCAATGTACACACATCAGACACATGTTAACGGCAACATTCTTCAATGCTAATACTTAATAAGGTCATAAGGTATATGATCTAATAGAACAAAGACACAAGGAAATAGAGATTATATTCAGTGAGCACTACTAATTATAACTGTCTCATGTCACGTATCTAAAACCTAACCGTTACTAATCTCTAGATGGCAGTATGTGGTAGAAACCCCAAAAAATGCTTATGAGAATTAAGATCATAGTTTTGTCATTTTACAAGCTAGAAACACGGGAAAAGCATTGATACCATTCAAATTATGAATTTAGTGCGTGTGGGAACATCTACAGTTGAATCAAACATATAGTTTGCGTTATCCTGATGTGGTAGGAAAGAAAGCACACAGACACACAAAACAGATTGATTGATTGATTGATTGATTGATTGATTGATTGATTGATTGATTGATTGATTGATTGATGGTGATTGATTTCAGAAGGAACAGGACGACCACACAACCACTGTGTATTCTGGGGGAGAATGTCACAGTGGAGGAGGATTACAAATCCCTCAGAGTGCAACTCCACAACAGACTGAACTGGAAAACTAACATCAACGCTGTTTACAAGAAGGGGATGAGCAGATTCTGTTTCCCGAGGAGGCTCAGATCATTTAACGTGTGCAGCAAGGTGTTGGAGATCTTTTACTGGCTCCGTTATTGGCTGTAAACCAGACACTTTTGAGGAGGTGGTGGAGAGGAGGACACTGGACAGACTGTTACCCATCATGGATTACCCTGAACATCCTCTTCACCACCTCGTGGACAGACAGCGGAGCTCCTTCTCCAACAGACTGCTCCAGCTCCGCTGTCACAAGGACCGCTTCAGGAAATCATTCCCGCCACGAGTCATCGCACTGTACAACAGTAACTTAAACAGTTAATCCACAAACCTCACAAACTCTGTGTTTTACATATTACTTTTACATATTATTTGCACTACTGCAATATTGCACATACGGTCTATGGTTTACATTTATTTATCATCTGAAACTGCACAATTTTTTGCTATAAATACTGTTTATATACTTAGTTATATTGCATTTTTTATTATATTATTAAAATATTATATGACATGTATTACACATTTAATACATATTATATAACTCTGTTTGTGTACAATTGTGTATGCATTCTGTGTTTGTCTGTATGTTTAATTGCTACTGCAACAAAATAATTTCCCAAATTGGGAAAGAAGCAGTCTAAAGTCTAAAGTCAGTTTGCTCCAGGAATGTCTGATTTACAGCTTGTCAGTGTTGTCTGGCTCTTGAGACCTGTTAACAGTCAATCCTGACAGTTTTAACGCCTTTATCTGGTGTGGAGCTTGCATCTCCATGACAATAATTTAACTGATAGGAAACCCTTTGTAGTTGAAATGTCTTTCCTCCACAGCTCTCCTGAAGTCCTGAAGGAATGTGTACATATGTGTGTGTGTGTGTATGTGTGTGTGTGTGTGTGTGTGTGTGTGTGTTGGGGAGGGGGGTCAGATGCAGGTCTCTTGAGAGCTGCGTTCCTCGGTCATCCCTAAATGTGCTGATTTAGTGCTAGAGCCTGTGTTAAAAGCTGTAAGCTTTCTCGGTTGGATCCTGTGATGCTGACTGATTGTTCAGCAGTGCCGTCTTTGTTCCACAGCTCTTCCAAACCGTAATTCTTAAATTTTTGTTCTTTCCCACAGAGAATCTAAGTCCAAGACCAAATTGAGTGTGGTGACAAGGCCGAGGGGACCTGTGTTGTGTGCTAACTGTCTCCCTGTTAGTAACAAACTATTTTGGTCACACTTTATATTAAGGTGCACATATTCACCGTTAAATGCTTGCCTGCATATTTGTACCATTTTTCCACTTGATCATTCATTATTCATCAGTCATTAAAACTCGTATTAATGCCTTATTCATTACAATTCATAATTCATGTACAAAAGCTTCCTAACTTACTATCAACAAGCCATAATTAGGAAGTTATTGAGGGAAAACTCTTAATAATGGTCTAATAGAATATGGTCATGTATAATAAAGCATTAATAAGTGCTTTATAATGACTAAGTCATTGTGCACACTAATTAGCAACTACTTGATGGAATTTTAACTTAGTTACAGACATTGAATGAATCTGAAGGTGTACTGTTAGCTACTTCATGCTGCTAACTACACAAGTCATCCTGTAATGTTTACAGTATGAGAAAGGTTTTGTGATGACGATGCAATTCTATAGAACAAACAGGAATAAGCCATGTAAAATGTGATCATTTACGTTGTTTTAATAGAAAAAAGTTAGAGTTACACAATTATTATAAAAGCATGAAACACAGTAATGACCACTGAGTATGAAGAAAACCAAAAAACAGTTTTAACTGGAACATGACTAATTGTCGCACAAATGAATGAATGAAAGGCAAAGCAAAACGTTCAGATGGAACTGTCACACCCTTAAACACCTTTAAAATAATTATATATAATAAAGACTGCACGGCAGCTTGACACACTGTGGTGTGAGGACGGTGAAGCACAACATAACTGCTGTTGCAGAAGAGGCTGAGGAATGTTATCATTCCCTACTGAGTATGAACACCAGTTATCACATTTTATATTTATAGGTATATACACAATAACACCTGTGGGTCACCAAAACCTATAAATTTCATCATAGGTCTACCACCTCATACATAATGATTACATTATAAACAGGAACACACAGGTGTTGTAATGCTGTCACGAGAAAACAGCTCTGAAAAGTATCTGGAGATTGCTTATGTTATTTTGATGGATTTTGAAAAATATACAAGTTTAACAGGTTTTTAAGGGCCCCAGAATCATTACAGTCACTGAGTATGAACATGGCAGTAAGATAAAATATTTATAAAAAAATTATAATACAAGTATGTGGCTTTCTTTTACAGTAATGAACCAGTTTGGGCTGCTTTCATCCACTCCGTTATGCACCACTGTTTCAGGAGCTCCAGCTTCTTCTGCAAAGAGGCAATGCATGGACAACATGACATCGAAGAAAGGAAACCGTAAAGCACAAGGAGTAACAATCATCCAAGATGATTTTTGGACATTAACACTTATTTCTGGAGTGTAGCCTCAAATAAATTAATCACATATCTGTGATTAATTAGGCATTAAAAATGATAAAATAATCCCCAAATCCAGGTTAAATTCACCTTTCATATCGATCTGTACCACGGATTATTAGGAATACTCACATGTTAGCTTTCAGCCTTAGCCCCACTGAAACCAAAACTAACGGTGCATTCAGGTACTCCTCCTCAATTTGTAAAGTTGAAAACATTCAAGTTAATCACCAAATGGTATATACTGGTGGGAAAGTCAGGCATATTCCATACAGTAATGCTCAAGTTTACAGTTTATTTCACAGAACACGGCACACGAAGGATATCTGGCAAACATCAGCTTCAATTTCTCTGCAACACCCAGTGATATAAAACATATCCACACTGACAAACCATGGTGAGTGTGCCTCACATTATTTACACCTTTCTCATGGGTCCAGCTCATTCAACAAATTAAAAGTGACTGATGGCCATCTGATAAATACGACATGATCATGAAATGTTTATCAAATGTAAGACTTTGCAAAGAGTACCTGAATGCACCACTACACTACTGATTGACACAACAAGGATAAAAGTGCTGGACATATGAGCCTGGCTGCGATCTAGTGGAAAGCTGCACTTCTCAGGCCAAATCTGGAGGAGCTTTTGAAATGACACAATTTGAAATATTGACTTTTTTTGGATGCAGCTCCCAAACTGGAAGGCTGCATCTGAGTTTATACAAGAAGCCACCATAAAACAAAAGACGACGGGGGATCCTGTTCTGTTACACCCAGTATTAACAGAAAACTGGGGATTGATCCTTGAATGAGACATTTTTCATTGTGTAATTTGTGCGCTAAATATTGCACATGAGGTTTGACCTACACAAAATACATCTTACATAAATATCATCACAAACCAAATATTTCATCATTACTTCGGACCTTAAGCTGATCTTTCCATCAGTAAAACTGTGCACGCTCTGCATCTTCATGGCTTTGTTTCTATTCCGAGTGGGTTCGCACACATACACTTGATCATCTCAAGCGTACTGCACCTTATCTTAGAGGGGCCAGATGAACAGTAAACCATTACTGATGCAAACAAAAAATACAGTATGTTGTCCTTTTTAAATAAACAGCATGCATTTATGCCTTAACTCTGACAGATCGACCGGTTTCTCAAACTTCTGAAACAGTACTTATCATCTGCGTTCACTGACTGTAGTCAACTTCAGCAGATGGTCCACGTTTCAGACTCAAAGCAGCCAAACTGCATTGCACTTGAAAATTCCATATCCCATGCTTATATAAACAACATTTGTGTAATAACAATGCTCAGTGATACTAAGGTGTCATTTTTTAAATTGTAGGCTCCCATAAAGAAAATAACTGCCCTAATATTTTCTTTGTTTAAAGTCAACAGCTTGTAATACTAGTTATTTCCTCATAAATGTACACTGTCCATTGATAGGTTATCAGATAGATTCATGGAAAGACTCCGACAGTGCACCCCATCACCTCGTACTTCTGCCCCATGACTTTGCTCAGCCTCATTTTTAAGATTTGGCACTTTGGAACCACCTCAGGGGGTCCTGTGTCTGCTAAAGTGTCTGCTCTCGCTCCGTGTAAGGATGCCCGGGGCTTCGGGTGATTGAGCACCACCACAGGCTGGTTCGGGCCCGGTCGCTTCACCAGTTGGTCCACCTTCAACGGCATTGGGTAAATAACTGTGCAATCAGTAACGCTGCTCATAGGTACCTGAGTCTTATATTTAGATATTCTAAGCTTCAGTCCCTTCTTGTTTTTTTTCCACACACCTACTTGTACCCTTTTCAGAGAGACGGTCAGGAACCTTGACGAGATGTCATGTTCGCTTTTCGCCATGTGCTGTAGAGGCTCTGCAGTCCCAGAGGCATCTACATGTGCGACAATTTTAGAAACAGATTCCTGATCTGTTGAAGATTTTGAGTCAGGTGTGTGACTGCATGTGCTACCGTCTTTTGGCGGAGGGGTATTTCTATCCTCCTTGACGTGAGAGTGGTTGGGGGTCAGTGCAGGAGGGTGCTGAATACCCTTATGGTGCTCCTCTGCTTTTACAGGCTCGCTGGTCTGCTTGGTCAGTAGAAGGTCACGAGTGAAGGACCCATCTTTTGTGGCCACCTGAGCTCTGTACCCTGATGTTGCCACCTCCTTCACCTGCTCAGCGCTTTTTATCTTGATGTGATTTGGAGTTGGACTTCCAGAGCTGTTACTTTTATCCATTACTATCCCACGCAGAGCCATTACCAGTGGCTGAATGGAGCCTTGCACGTCCTCTGGTTGCTGACTTAATGAAAACACAGAGGAGATGACTGGGAAACCCTCAGGCTCTGGCACGTCCCGTTCTACGGCTTTCTCGCTGGATCTGACTTCCCGGTTCCAAGCCAAGCTCTTGGTGCCATTAGAAAGCACAGGTGTTTTGAAAGACGAGAGCTCATGTTGACTCCTGGCGACTGAAAAAGATGGATTTGCCACATTATCCTTACAAACCGATATCGCTGGAGGTCTCATTTGGGCAGTCGCTGCTAAGGGAACCATCGAGGACGGAGAGGGTGATTTCAAACTTTGCTGGCTGGAGCCCAACGCCTCGGTCTTTATTTTTGAAGCAGTGTTGTTCTTGAGGCGGATCTCCCCGGGTTCCAGCTTCACAGCCAGCGACACATCTTGAGGAAGGCTTTTTATGTCATTTGCCCTCCTGGGTGGGAGACTCTTGGAAGGGTCTGGAATTAAACTCTTCCTCTCATCCAGTGCTCTCTGTGTTACTCGTTTTCCCATGTTTTCTGGATGCAGGATGCCAGTCAACCTGTTGGTAACCCTGGTGGAGGCGACAACGGGCAGAGCAGCACTGTGGTTCACAGGTTCTCGCTGTGTTACTTTGATCCCAATATTTCCTTCTCTTACAGGGTTGAGGATGCTTTTGGGAACCTTGTTCGGCAGGACAGTGTGACATTCCAAGTTGATTATTTCTTGTGATGTTCTTTTCAACGCAATCTTCTCTTTGTTGATTTGATTTGGGAGGTTTTGGGAAATACTGACTGGGACAACAGCAGGATGCTCCACATTCACAGTCTTTGTTTCATACTGTTTCCTGCTAATTGTGCACATCCCTAAACTTGTGTTTGGATGATTTAATGTGGACGATAATTGCTTTCCCAGTGCAGAGTTTTGGGAGACTGTGGTCCTCGTGTCTTTGATCACAGACTCGTTTTCTTGTTGAGAGACGAGCCTCAGCTTTAGCTCCTTTGTCCCATTGACAGTTTTCACCTCGACAAGTTCAACCAAACAGCCAGCAGGGATCGTTACTTCCTCTGGAAGAGAGACCGTTAAAGCCCTGTTGTGCTGAATGAGTCCACTCAAAGGGGACAAAAGTTCTGCATTACCATTGGTGGCATTTGATACATTTGTGTCCAGTGTTTTCTCCCTGTGTTCATCTTTACCCAGTCTGTACGCAGGTGCACTCGGTGTGGGTACCGTCACCCGAACAACTGGTCGAAGTGATGATGGATCAGCAGTGGGCACACTTGTTAAGGCACTGGAGACAGCAACATGTGGAATTTTTGTCATGCCAGGTTTAGCGGGTCCATAACTAATGCCTTTACTATGCAAACGCTCAATGTGCTTCACAAGGCACAGCCTCCTCATATAGCCCTGTCCGCAGTGAGGACATTTGAAGGGGTACTTTGCAGTGTGTTGCCTCAGGTGAGCGTTTAACTCTGCCTCACTGAATGAGACGTTGTTGCAATAAAAGCAGTAAAACCTCGTCCCCGTATGCTCAATCATATGCTTCTTGAACACCGCAGCGTCTGGAGTAGCAAATCCGCATTTCTCACAATACATCACGTTTGAGGTGCTTAACACACGATCCAAAGCCGGGTGTCCAGCGCTCACAGAGGACGGCATGCTTTGATAGCTGACAGGCTTCATGTTGAGTGGTTTGGTCCACTGGTCATCTGGAAGCAGGTCCCACAAATGCAAAGGCAGCAGTTACACAGAGGAGTGCACGTCCATGTCCACTTGATGTCCAGGGTTCGGTCCTCAGAGAAGAGAAGCCTGGAGCAACCATGAACTGGCAACTAAGGCGTTTCCCCTCTGTGAAAACGTGAGAAAAACAGTGGCTTTAACAGTTATGTCAGTGGATCAATCTTACAGAGCTCAGTGCTGACATTCAAACAGGGCCCATAAAGCCCCTCCCCCCTCATACTGAGCTCATGCAGTAATTTCTCCGGCCGGAGCCGTCTGTTTTCCACGTAACGGGTAGGAAACATACCAAACGACATAAAGATTAAAAAAACTGAATGCAGTCATCTCTATTTACATGCCCCCACTGTTGTCCTGGGCTGTCTTGGGCACAAGAAAAAGGCCCCATCTCAACACAACAAGAGGTTCGCAAAGACGACGACTCGTATTTCAACTGTTTATATTTTACAGTAGAGTCAAAAAACACGCACATACCTTAAAGGGGCGATGTTTCGCTGCGTTTTGGTCTGTTGTATGTCTTATGTCAATAAATCCTTTCTGTGGACGCGATACTATCGCTAGTCAACAGGGCCAACCGAGCCGCTACGCTTTAGCTTGGTGTTAGCCATCTGTCGCTAGATACAACGATTCCGGAAAGGGGCTGCTCCTTCCTTCAAAATAATAGCGTTGAATAAAAATAATAGAACTCTAATAAGTTAATTTTTCGCATATTTCCATTCAACACAGCTTATATATCCCTTTTTATTTTGTTTGATCATTTTGTACGCTCAAAAACAATATTTTGGTGCATGTTTTCATGAGAGCAGGAGTTTATTTTGAAAGTAATCACCGGAAGTTCGACTTGTTACTTATCTTTTTTTGACAGCTGGCTAACTGGGTGTAGCGTAAGCGCTATTCTTGAAGAAATACCACGCAAACCTCCTGTATGTTCCGCGATTATTTACGCTAGAATCTAAACCTGCTCCAAAAAAACACGCAAATATTTGATTGGCATCTACGTTATTCACGCCCTAAAATATGACAACTTCCACCACAACAATATTAATGTTGTACTCGTCAGTGCCGTGTTATTATTAAATCGCCAACGGCATCATTTTTAGATTTTTAGAGACATACACGAGGTCGTTTCATCGCACAGACGCTATAAACGGGTGTGTATTACCGTGGGTTCACCCAGTGACACAGGAAGTGGTATAAAGCTTTTGTAGTTCATGTAATAATGAGGTCTATCCACAGGCCTTCACCAGCTGAGGGTAACCAGAGAGAGATAAACAACGGCGCGCTGTGGACGCATCTCATTAAAATGCCCCAAAACACATAAAAACATGTTGTTAATAAGAATCTGCAGACTGCTTCCTACTGTGCCAGTGTCACTGCCATTGCCAAGGTGAGTAATACAACATCTTTATGACTAACACTGGGCTAGACTGAAGAGTGTTCACAGTTTGAATTTACTGTCATGATGCTGTCCGGATTTAATTTATTATCGTTTTTCATCTCGAGGCCTCACAGCTCAAATGCCTTAAAATCAGCTCTATATTTAATCAAATTCCTGTTGCAGAATTAGCTCCGATTTACACCTGTTATTGTAACCCTCATGCTGTAGCTCATGTGAGGATCATCATGACTATTGTGAAAACACTTTCTGGGATTTACACACCATTGTTGCAATTCATAATGACACAGCAGTGGCTTTCACCTGACCCTCCCATTCCCCGTTTGTCCGACACGCCTGCGAGCTTCCTGGTTATGGCGATATTAACGAAGCTAACCCGGACGCAAGCACCCTGTTGGCTTAACCACCGAAAACACATTTTCTCGTCTTTTCGCAGACACGGAGTGATCCGCCGAAGCATGGCCTCAGACCCGTCAGCGACCGAGGTAACCCGCTTCGACTTTCTGGTGATCGGCGGCGGGTCTGGAGGTCTGGCCGGCGCTCGGAGGGCGTCGGAGCTCGGAGCATCTACCGCCGTGATCGAGAGTCACAAGCTCGGAGGTACCTGCGTGAGTAAAAATCAAAAAACACTGTCATCCTTCCCGACTACAGTCACTTTACTAGCGCCTGTGCAGCTTTCACACGCGTGTGGGTTACCAGGTTCGCTGCGAAGCCTCCGGACTCCTTTTGTGGAAGTTTTTTGTGTGCAGCAAACACTGTTGGAAGTTTAAAGCGCACTGCAGCTGACATCTAATGGACAGCACAGTCTTAATATTTCAGATAAAGTGACCAGTAACAATGACAACCCCCTGCCTTGGCATGGCGGAGAAGGTTGCACAGAAGAAGTACAAGGAACACGAGGAAGATTAGATGCATCAAATAGTAATAATTTGTTGGAAAGCATATCGTTGTGTTCACTACATGCACTACATTTAGATTTCAGATGATCAAACGAAGGGGAAGTTCATGAGCCATTGCTGCAGATTTCTAATAAAAACCACTTCAGTGTCTCTGATTGCACAAAGGGCCTGGCAGTTTGTCTGATTCATTTCACAATTTTACTGGGAAATGAGGAAATAGGCTCATGTAACATAAATGTAAATAACAAAGTAACAGGAAGATGAGCTAAATTCAGTTGATGCACCTGCTCGTTTTGCAGAATAGACTCCTGCACTGCAAAGTCTTTTCTTTTTAACTAAACGTGTGCTTGGATGCTATTAGATTAAGCCTAAGATGAACTAATTTGCTCTTTACTGATGTCTTTCAGGTCAATGTCGGCTGTGTCCCTAAGAAGGTACGGTTTTCTCTTCATTCTTGGAGTAGTAAGTCGAGACATAATAATTTGTTAATGTGCATCGAAATTCACCAGATGTCAAATCCAGCGTCTCTACCTTTCCACGCAGGTTATGTGGAACGCTGCGGTTCACGCGGAGTATCTCCACGATCACAGTGACTACGGCTTTGACGTTGGGAATGCTCGCTTCAGCTGGGAGTAAGTTACAGTAACTGTCGGTGTCTTTTTTCACTCGGGGGGGGGGGGGGGGGGGAGAACTACAATGAGCCTCTGAAACCCGTCACACTTGTTCCTGGAACAGAACCGTATCCATTTCATGGCACTTCTTCTCAATCTGTTCTGTCTTTTGTTGCTTCATTTTAGCCCACTTCTCTGCCTTTTTGCACAACATAGTTCAGTCCAGGTGACCGTGAAAGATAAGCCTCTGGGAGGAGTGGCTGCCTGCACCATTAGTTCAGGGCTGAAAAACATTAACGTACGACGGGGCTGGGGAGTCATTTTAAGTGTGCATGCGTGGATTAATGTGAAAGTGTGTCAAGCAGCAGCCCATTGAAAAAAGTATCTGTTAAGATTTATATAAAACTCTCCACCACAGATTACAGTCAGATATTTTCATACAGCAGTAGAAGTATCATTCATTACTTCGTTATTATTATCATCATAGCACAAGTGCTTATGACCGTGCAGAGTGTTGTTTACAGCTGCAGGAAATGCTTTGGCTGCAGGCAGTTTGGATCTGTGGATGAGGCAGCAGATTCTGGTTTGTGGTGCAGCAGTTCTCCATTTTTTAAGGCTACAGTGTGGAGTATGGAGACACGGGTGCACTTAAACTTTTAATGTCAAACTCTCATTTTACCTTATCACTGAATATATCATGTTACATAGTAAATACATTTATACATTTACTCCAATACAGTTATCCAGAAAAGTTTATGCCACTGTTTGTATCTGCATGACCCATAACAGACCTGCTGTCTGTGTCCTGGTTTAACACTTTATGTTCTGCTGGGATGGATCTGTTGAGTAAATGTAGGTTAACAAAACCTCCAAACCTCTTACCTTTGATCATATCTTGTGTTTGCAGAACTCTCAAGGCCAAAAGGGACGCTTACGTTGGCCACCTAAATCGCATCTATCGCAACAATCTTGACAAAGTAAGTTTGTATTTATATTGATTTTTTCAGTGCGTCTGTTGTTTTGATCTGTGAGATCTTTTCCCAGCATCTTTAAAAGAATCCTTTAACTTGCTTTGTTTGTTTATTTAACACTGTTGAAACGACATCTGCTTCATTTCAGGCTAAAATCCAAACTATTCACGGTCATGCCAGGTTTACAGGTGACCCTGAACCGACTGTGGAGGTCAATGGAAAGAAGTATACGGCGCCTCACATCCTCATCGCCACTGGAGGGCAGCCTTCTGTTTTGAGTGACAATGAAGTTCCAGGTAAATCATACTGCACTTCAAAATGGTGATCATCTCTGAGATTAGCACTGTTGTGCCTGAGCAGTTCTTTTACTGTCATGTAAATCGCGCATTTCTTCATCATTTCAGGGGCAAGTCTGGGCATTACCAGTGATGGCTTTTTTGAACTTGAAACTCTGCCAAAGTGAGCTTGTCATATAATCTCTCCAGTGTTTCTGCCGTGTTTGAAAGTGTCTGTAATTAATAGTTTTGTTCTCCTGACAGGCGCAGTGTGATTGTGGGTGCAGGTTATATTGCAGTGGAGATGGCGGGCATCCTTTCCACCCTGGGATCCAAAACATCCCTCATAATTCGACAGACAGGAGTGAGAATCACAGCATAAATACTAAATCCTGATTTTCAAAAGTGTGCAGCCACGTGTACTTCATGTACTCTCGTCTTGTCTCTGTAGGTTTTGAGGAATTTTGACAACTTCATAAGCACAAATTGCACCAAAGAACTGCAAAACTCCGGTGTAGATCTGTGGAAGAATTCTCAGGTGAAGTCTGTGCGTAAAACGGACAAAGGACTGGAGGTGACGATCGTCACCAAAGACCCAGAGAAGAAGAACGACGAGGAGAAGATCAGGACCATCCAGGAAGTGGACTGCCTTCTGTGGGCCATCGGCAGGCAGCCAAACACCTCCGGACTCAACATCGGCGAGATGGTAAGAGTCTGCTGTGCTCATCAACGGCCTCCTTATGATGTTTACTGCAAACTGGACGCTGAAATGTGTCGCAGAAACAACATATAACATCTCTCATTAGTGGAAAAATAGGCAGTGATCTTAGACAGACAAACTAATCTTCAAGATAATCTTTATTGTCCTTGCTGAGGCCATTAAATTTACAGCTGGAAAGAGTGCAGAACACACCAATCAATGACACTGACAGTGCGTTTAAGACAGATGGCTACAACTTATCACCGCTGTCCGTCCACAAAGGGACTTAATTAGTGTTCAACTGTGCGCAGTGTCCCTGTGTCACCCTCATCCTGGCTGCTTAATTGTCCTCATAGATTACAGCAGCACTACAGATAAATCAGTTAGCTTTTGTTTCTGAAGCACACATGAAACATTCAAATCAAATGTAGTCTTGTGGAAGAAGTGAAGCCAGGAACTCACTGTTGGATGACAGGATACATTTAACACCTTTATGTAAAACGAGCCAAAAATAAAGCAGGCATGAGATCATCTGAGGTCGCTGATTAGCGATAATCTGGCAACGCGAGCAGCAGCCGGCTGACACATAACAGTCTTTGTTGTGTTGTTTGTTCCAGGTGAAGTGCTCGTTAGCTCAGGGTCGTCAGGTGAATTATTAACAGATTAAAGGGGCAGTTAGTTCTCCGTTAAGTCAAGGTGCTCCTCTACTTAAGTTACTTTGACGTGTTAGAGGAGTGGGCTGCCTGATTGTCCAAGTTTAACATGCACCTTATTGTTACCACATATTCTGGCTTCTGTTTTTATTGTCTAACCTGTAGTGTGAAGGAAAGTGAGAGGCAGATATGAAAGCAGCAGTTCAACACTCAGAGAGCAACTCACGCTGAAGGAAGTGTGAAGGAAAGTGATGTGATCTGTCCCTCTTAGTGTTATTCATGCGTGGTTTGAGACGGTCTACAGAGACTGGTCTTCGTTCACACATGATCACGTTAAACATAACGCCACTTTGGCTGCCCTCACTGTGTATTCTGGTTTACATTTAAGGCTCCGAGCCTCCGCACTTGCATGAGTCATTGTTGTTTCTTGCTGTCGACTGAAACTTTTCTTCTGGGTTGCTCGCTCCTCATTTGACGTCCCTGTTACAGCTGCACGCTGTGAGCAGCTCAGCAGCTTGTGATCAGTGAACACTTACCACACCTTGTCAAAGTAATTCAGATGCTTCAAAGGAAATAGGAGAAACACTAAAATGCTAAAATGTAATGTTTTAGCTAGTTGGTAATAACTGTATTGAACAGTTTCCTCTCTGTCTGCAGATTGTGGATACAGACGAAAGAGGCCATATCATTGTGGATGAGTATCAGAACACCAGCCGAGCAGGGATCTACGCCGTCGGGGACGTTTGTGGCAAAGCTCTCCTCACACCCGGTATGAAGCCACACTAAATACTCAAATCATTTTATGGATGTTGTTTAAAAACTGTCATGGTTTTGTTTATATTCCAGCTTGGCCAGTATGGATGTTTGAAAGCTGATAGATAGTGCAGTTTGCTAGACAAACGCTTCAGTCGTGTTTTCTTTTCATGTTTAATATCTCTGCGTTTGTTTATTTTTGCCAAAAGTGTATTTTTATATTAGTAGGGTGAAAAGGGGTTAATGGGTGCATTCACAAGAGACAGTTCTAGAGGTCCTCAGTTGAACTTTGTTTGAACAGGTGAGGACTCTTTATGTATTACTATATTTATTATGGCTTTATTCAGAGTAGGTTTTGAGCGAGCATAACGCTGTCGTAATTACTGGAAAAACATTTTTGTCAGGTTGCTGTTACGTGTGGTCTCATAAACTAGAAGGAGCCATATCAAATGCTTCAAAACAGATCAAATAAAATGAAAATAACAAAAATCTTTTCAGCTGTCGCTCAGGTTCAACAAAATGTGGTGGTGTGGCTCAACCTCCAGAGAAAATTAAGAGCATGTCTTAACTAAAATGAAATATTTGCAGCTTTAAACAAGTTACTAAATAAAAGGTCTGTTTCCGTCAAAGTGAGCAGGAGGAATTGCTTAATCATTGATAAAAATGTGCCATTTTCCTGCACCATTTTTAGGTGCAGCCCCCAAGTAGTGACAACCATCTCTTGCAGTTACAGTTTACAACAACCAGTTAAGATATTTGCTGTTTTAAGAGATAATTTTTCACAAATGCATTCATCTCACAATCCTATTGTTCTTTACGCTGCAAGTCCTGCAGGAGTTTTTACCTCCTGTAAGGAAGCACTGTAGGTGTGCTAGAAATCCCCACTCTGCTTCTGCACTACGAAATACTGCAACAGTAGTGCTGCTTTGTACTCGTTTTTCCAGTTAAGGAATGAAGCGTTTTATCATTTCTCGGCACCTGCCATGTTTTCTGGGGACGTTCACTGTTATTCAGAGCTGCACTCTGATGTTATCTTGCATGTTGGGGCAGTTGCCATCGCTGCAGGCAGGAAGCTGGCACACCGACTGTTTGAGGGCAAGAAGGACTCCAAGCTGGACTACTCTGCTATCCCCACAGTGGTGTTCAGCCACCCACCCATTGGAACAGTGGGCCTCACAGAAGGTGAGTGGCAGTTTCATAAGCAGAGTTAGACTCATGAAACTCATCCTGTAACTTCCCCTGAAGGAAAGTGTCAGCTCATGTAAATACTGTGTTAATCCCAGTTTTAGTACAACTAGTCACTTGCCTAACTCTTTTGCGTTGGTCACAGAGGAGGCCATTAAATCGAGAGGAAAGGAGAATGTGAAGATCTACAAGACGTCTTTCACTCCGATGTATCACGCCATCACGAGCAGGAAGAGTCTGTGCATCATGAAGCTGGTGTGTGTGGGCAAGGAGGAGAAGGTAGGAGTCGTCTGTTCTCCAGGTTACAGCTGCAGCTCGTGCAAAAGTGTTACCAAAACTTCATAGATCACAAATTACTGTCTTAAAAATGTATATACAAGTCATTTAAATTATTGTTATAGTCATAATTATTCATTAAAAATGACATTGACTGGAAGCAGTCTTGAAAATACTGGCTGTAAAACATAAAAGTAGGACTTAAATTTATCATTAAAGGATGACTCATCTCTAAACAATTTAAAGAAGAACACCTTTATTTATAGGTAGGGTGTGGTTAAAAACTCACCAGGTAGAGCGCACTATGGATCAAAGCTGCAGCAGCTCTGATTCCAGGCACTCAAGTGGATGCCAATGATAAACTAATACGGCCTAATGCATTCTGAAAATACACTCACTCCTGTCAGCACACTCTCATTGGTGATACATTGAACCCAAGATAATTAGTCTAATTTCACACACCTGTTTAAAGTGAACCCAGTGCCTACAAGCACGCATTATACTCTTGAAACCTGCAATTACCAGCAAATGTTGAAGTTTGATAAATCCAGATTTTACCCACACAATGCATCAGGTCTGAGTGTGGGGTGTGTCTCCTGCCTTTTCTTTGCCAGGATTATGTCTCCTGCTCTCACTGTGTTGAAATCACAGTTGTTTTCTCCGACTGTACGTGCTGTATAAACAACAGCTGACGTCAGCATGTTCCCACCCAACCTCTGCAGGTTGCAAAGTCATCCTGGGAAATGTAGGAAGCTGTCTTGCTGAGGATTGCACCTTTTTTGTTTGGCTTAGATCATTTTTGGATTACTATCTTGCACACTGCAAAACTTCGCTACACTGCATACTGTGAACAATAAACCTACTCTGATTCTGATTTGAACACCAAAAAAGTACTTTGCAACACACGATTGCAATATATGACTTTCCAAGACTGAATTGTCTCTTTCCTCCAGGTGGTGGGTCTGCACATGCAGGGCCTGGGCTGTGATGAGATGCTGCAGGGCTTCACTGTGGCCATCAAAATGGGCGCTACCAAAGCAGACTTTGACAAGGCCGTCGCCATTCACCCCACCTCATCTGAGGAGTTTGTCACAATGCGTTAATGCAGCGAGATTCACTCCTCTGTACTACTCTCACATCACCTTGACAGCCTGCTTTCTAAAACTACAAGCTTCCATTTTCTCTCATTTAAGTGACCTTATTTGTGCGCAGTGTTTTCATTTTTTTCTAATTTTCACCTAAATGGACCAAGACCGAGTTATGGCCTTCTTAAACTGTACTGTGGGTCTTGATTATTGATTGAATATTCCGGATTCCATTTTAATGATTGTGAAATGGAAGTGATGGATCTGCAGGTATTGTCAAGTGATTACATGGGAAGTCAGAACACCTCTCTCCTAGTGTATGTGTTTGATTTGTCAGTCATTTGTCAAATGAATATTACAAACACTGCTGCTCCTTAAGGTACCTATTTACTACCAATGCAAGGTCATAACATATCTACTGTACTGTTCTAAAGATTCAATAAACCTGCAGCTCTTTTCTTAAGTGCTGTCATTCCTTTCTCTTCATTCTGTGACTGTGATGTAACAAACTGGTCCAAACTGGTGCCCTTCCCTGTCTTTGTTTGTAACTGACATGGGTTGGGCAACGAATGATGTACTTGTCATAATTACACAGAGGGAGCTGTATTCCTACCCATACCTACAGTAAGTGGGTCTGTCCAGATGCACTAGTGTGGAGGATCTATTTCCACGGTGAATAGAAATTTATACACTTTTAAAATACTGCAACAATGATGAGTAGCTGAATACATTTATTTAAGAACTGTATTTATGTACAAATTTGAGGTATTTGTACTAATGTACACATTCTACTTCTACTCTAATGCAGTTTGATCAGTAATATTGTGCTTTTCGCTCAACCACATGTATTTGAAAGTCAAATTTACTTTATGCTGTACAGTTTAAGAATTTACATATAAAGCATATGAACCAATTCTAAAATATGATATATTATTATAGATTAAATTTCCCAACTGGATGTAGGTGAATTGACATTTTCTCAGTTTCAACCATTTACACCTATAAAATTTTGTTTAGATGTTAATAAATATCAATAATAATTCAGTGATATACATAATTATATAATAGACCCTGATTAGGACAGCTCTGCAGCATAATGAGTATTTTCACTATTCATACTTAATGTGATGAGAGTGCTTACATACTTTTATTACAGTCAAATACATAATGCAAGACTCATGTAAAAACGATCTTCCACTGGTAGTTTAACAAAAAGTTTTCTTTTTTATCAGATTATACTTTGTCTTTCTTGTGTCCCTATACTAACCTTTCTCTTGAACTGTGCATAATATAGTTTGTCGCTAACAGTGCAGTGACGAGAACTCGAAGCATATGACCTTGTTTGCACAGCGGCTTAATGAATATCGCGATATAAATTGACATACATTGAAACTGATATCGGTCTCACGAGAAGAGCGTCAACGTCACTGCTGTGTCATAGGTCACGTGTGTGTGTTTGTAGCATTAACCGTACGTCCAAAGTGGCGTTATCATCAGTTTAGCCATAGATTCTCAAAATGGAAACTGATTATGCAGAACAAACATCACCGTGAAAAGGTACTGGCTATCTGAATAACATTTTTCTGTGCTCACCAGTCAGTTGCAGTAATTTTTGAGTAAATTAAAATGCTAAGCAGCACTTGTTACTTACGGCAGATAACGATGTTAGCTAAACTAGCTAGCTAGCTAGCTAGTTTAGCCAACCGTGTGGCTTCATAGCCACCGGGGTCGCTATTAATGTAGCAGCGTTTCAGCGTTAGCCGGCCGGCAAAGACATTAGTTTCACTACCCAAGAGATTATCAATGACAGCCTTTTCAGTCAGACGCAAATGTTATTTGTGTTGACTTTCTTAATAGACATGCTAACGTTACTGTTAGATGAAACTGTCCTGAGAGGTTGTATCTTGGCGTTAATCTGTATAGGGTTAGACTGACAAGCGGACAGCTAAAACATAACAGTGACCGGGCTTTTTTTGACTCCGCACAGCAAGTTCCTGCACTCCAGTACCGAGCCCCTCTACAGCGAGGATGTTCAACAGCCTGGCGCACAGACCATGGCATGTCTTCTGCAGGGTCTCCTTGCAGCACAGGGCGCCTCTGTCACAGCGGTCCCCGAGGTTCCCCCAGCTATGCCACGGTGAAGAGTCCAGTGTTATTAGGCGTTAGCTACAGCTGTTGTGCACAACGGTTCTAGCCACTCTGCCATCCATTTTAATCGTAATGTTGGTTTGCTGTTCAGAACAAGACTAAGCTATTATCACCCATTCTGTTGCACAGGTTGGCAGAATGGAGGCATACATAGCTTGTGGTTCAGCCTTCCAGACTGCCGTGTTGCTTCTTCAGGCCTGGGCAAGGTGCAGTACTACTCTACCTCTGGCAACAGTAAAGATGGTCCTCCAAAATCAGCATCAGGTGATGCTCCATCTGCAGAAAAGGTTTTGTCTGCTGCTGCGAAAGCCACCCCAGCTTCACCAGGTGAGGTTGTGTTTGATATCTTGGCACTTTGTGTAGCATCGTGCTGTGAGTATTACTGTTCACTGTTTTCCCTGATAAAACAGGTCTTATTACATACCTTGTCAACTAAAGCGCTGGGAATTTAGTCTCCCAGAAGAATTTCACTCTGGTTTACATCTCCAATATTTGCTCTCATAGGGTCAACACCTTTGGGGCTGACCAAGGCTGAGACGATTCAAGTGAAAGGTAATGAACGGCATCTGTGCATGCTTGACATGAAACAGATATTAGATTAGACTCTTGATTTACATAATATTTTAGTGTCTTCAGAATGTGGGTGGGATTTGGTAGTTTGCTCAAGAATGGGAAGAATGAATGCAGATTAAAACCTTGTATATTCATTTCCCACTGATGTAATATTGCAGTTCGGGCAGTCCTGAAGAAAAGGGAATATGGAGCCAAGTACACGCAAAACAATTTCATCACTGCAGTCAGAGCCATGAATGAGTTCTGCCTCAAACCGAGGTGAGCTCTGTTCTGCAAACTTTGTTGTGTTTATTCAATACACATAGCAGCATGAAACCACATGTCATCACTGAGAACCTAAATTAATGGTCTTGAATGTTTATCTATCTGTCTGTTCAGTGTAACCATGTTCAGTACTCACTGAGATGCTGGCAGACCACAACGCAAATTCCTTTGAGTTAATACATAAAGATGCTGTTGTAATTAGGTTGTTATAAAACAGACTCTTCTCTTACTCCCTTCACTTATGTGCTCACAGTGATCTGGAACAGCTTCGAAAGATCAGAAGACGCAGCCCCCACGATGACACTGAGGCTTTCACCGTCTTTTTGCGGTCAGATGTTGAGGCCAAGTTAGTCCTTTTGTTTTACACCTCAAGAGATGTACAACATGTTACGTTCCTCAACAAATTATTGCCCAAACCTGCAATTTTCATTGATTGATGTTCTCTAACTTCTGTTGATCAATGTTTTCTTCCCTGTGATGATTAGAGCAATCGACGTATGGGGGAGTCATGAAGCTCTTGCCCGGGAGAGAAATCTCAGGAAAGAGATGGAAAGAGAATACCAAGAGAGTAGGTTAATATTTTTCCCTGCTTGAATTTACTGCACATATTTGAGAACATGTAATAATACTTAAGATTTTGTTTTAAAATAAAATTTCAACATTTTGTGTCGACATATCATTTATTTGTACCTCTTATTCGCTTACCTTCAGATATATTTCGGAATCAGCAATTGTTGAAGGAATACAAAGACTTCTGGGGAAACACTAAGGTGAGCTCTTTTTTTTTTCCTGCCATTTTGTTTGACAATATGATCAATTCTCCAAATCACGTTTCCTCCGTGAAAGCAGAAGTACTGTGGACATTCCTGTCGCTGTGCCCGAATTGCCTTAATAACAGCCAGTGGTGTACCTGTGTGACCTTTGTCCCTGTTACTGAGGTCACTGCGTCTGTATGACAATGTCATTATCTGTTGTCATTCATGAGACCCTCCCTCTTTACGGTAGCGTGCGGATGTTGTTTCAGTGACTGTACTGTTGTGCCCTTCTCTGGTTTGTCATGGTATATTCTAAACACTGCTGGATTGGATAACATTACCTGTATCAGTTTGACACTGACAGCAGGGCAGCGAATTCACAGTCATGTATGTATTTTACGTCAAAGGCCGCTTGATGAATTTCTGTAATTAACCATGAAGACTTTTGAATGCTGACTTGAGCCTATTGTAGACTTCATATTCCAAATACTACATGCCTTTCAAATGTCTCTTTCTTTGATTCACAAAGCCTCGATCAGGCAAGAGGACAACGTTTCTTCAAGGGCCGGGGAAGGTGGTTATGGTCGCTATTTGCATGTAAGTGTTCATAACTCTCACCAGTCTTCTTTCTGAATTCTGTGAAGTCTTCCTGCGCTCGGTGACTTCCCTCAGCTGTTGAACGCACAGTGGGAGGTACTGGATGAGAGAGGAAACCCCAAGTCTGTTCTCAGCAGGGTTATTCAATACAGTATGTTGGATAAGTATCAGAGTAACATCTGGGGAACCTGAACTGAACTGGATGAATCTTGTCACAGAACATCAAAACAGATATGGACTACATGTGGACAGTAGAGCTACTGCCACTTGAGGTCTTTTGTTCTGAAGAAAAACCCTGCACTGAAGAGTTTTGACACGCCGATTAATGACCCAAAAGACAGGAAGATTTGTATTGGGATCAGCACGGGACCATGGCTCACATGAGATCCTTTGGCCTATTGGATTAGGATGATTGTGTTAGAAGACATGTGCAGTCACATGAACAGCGAAAGGTTTCCTTCACTGACTCACAGGACTCAATTAGTTCAGCGCTCAAGACAAGCTGTGATTCATGAGCATCATGACAGAAAAGCTGGAGTAGTTGACAAACAGGAAATAGTTGAGTGATGGAACATGGGAGTTATCCTATGATGTAATTCATCTTAACTTTAGCCTCCAGCCAAATTTGTGTGTCTATACTTCACGGCCATGTTGTCAGTGAGCAATGTTTTTATCTCCTGTACAAGCTAGCTTATATATTTGTAGACCGCCTTAGTCAGAACTTAACCATTAAATTTCAGGATATTTATTGCCCTACAAGAGCTTCATGTACTTGTTTTCTTTGTCCTCAGCAATGGGCTGAATTTCTTCTTCAAGCTCCTGGCTTGGGTCTACACTGGATCAGCTAGCATGTTCTCCGAGGCCATCCACTCTCTGGCCGACACCTGCAACCAGGCTCTGCTCGCCGTGGGCATCAGCCAGTCTGTCCGCAACCCTGATGCTGGCCACCCGTAAGAAACCACACTGTTTACTATACTGTTAAAGAAAGAAGATGATAAGAGGAATGTCAGCAGTCCCTAAAGGAAAATAAGTCCTTGTTAGGGTAGGATTTTCACCTTGCAGAGCAGCACGTCATTAAATAACAAATCCACCTTTTTGCAGCCATCTTAGAACTGTGAAATTGAAATAGACCATATGCCATTTATTGCTTCACCAAAACAGATGTCTGTAGGTACAGAATTAGAAGTTTGAAGACCATTAAACTTTTGCAATCAGCATTTGTGCAGAGGGAAGGTGTGTGTGTCCTTTACAACACAAAAGTGGCCTAAATGTTGTTGTGAGGTCGGAACCAGTCCTAGTTTTGTCAACTGTAATTGAGACCCTGTGTCTTTTTCAGGTATGGCTTCTCCAACATGCGTTACATTGCCTCCCTCATCAGTGGGGTGGGCATTTTTATGATGGGAGCAGGCCTCTCATGGTACCATGGCATCATGGGATTGCTGCACCCAGAACCCATTGAGTCATTGTTATGGGTGAGTGTTGGCTCTTATCTGTAATACGCGGTACATGAAGGACAACAGTGACCAAACATGCTCTGCTTCTGTGTTGCAGGCGTACTGTATTTTGGCGGGCTCTCTGGTGTCTGAAGGAGGTGGGTCATAGAACTGAAGCTGTAGGTCTTTGATGATGTTTTGACACAGACAGTGCATTTTATTCTGAAACATGTTTCTCTGTCTTCCTTCCCCAGCCACGTTACTAGTAGCCATCAGTGAGATTAGGAAGAGCGCCCACCAGAACGGACTTTCTTTTTATGAATATGGTCTGTACAACTGAAAACCCCGTTTGATCTAAATTCTTTGTACAATAATTGCCTTGAACTTGATTTATACCTGGAATTACAATGAATCTGTAGGGAGCAGATAACAGTTTACTGTGTTTTGTGATAAATCTGAATGTTTCTTCAAGCCACATATACTGTGAAATGAAACCAGGTGTTTTCTCTCATTGTACCAGACAGTGTCGTTCAGGTCAAGTAGATTTGCATATTGTGAAAGAAAGTGGGACATCAGGCAGCTAACGGGGTGCCAAAGACACGTTTCTGATAGCAAACATAAATGTAATGTGGCTAAATCCCAAATTGGTGTAATGTGGATAACGTGGACTCTCAGGCGTTAAACGAGGTCTTGCTTTGTTTTGTGCGTGCAGTAATGCAGAGTCGAGACCCCAGCACTAACGTGGTGCTGCTGGAGGATGCTGCTGCTGTATTAGGAGTCATCCTGGCTGCTGGCTGCATGGGGCTCACCTCACTCACAGGTAAACAAAGACACATGGAGACATTGTTCACACGCTCCCATACAACACCTGCAGGGAAAACAGTCAGTTTCCATCTAGTGTCCCACATCATGTAATTAATGATTACTGATTTATTGTTCCTTTATTGGTATGCTAAATTACTCTCAGGATAATCTTTCTTTCTCATGTTGTTGTACTTTAGTTTTTAATTTCAATGTTGACAGTGACCCAGTTTTCTAAAGTTTCTCTTTCAATTTCTTTTCCTCTGCCCCCCTCTGTCTTTTCCCAGGTAGCCCGTACTATGACAGTTTAGGTTCTCTTGGCGTGGGCACTTTGCTGGGCGCCGTCTCCGCTTTCCTCATCTACACGAACACAGAGGCCCTGCTGGGACGCTCCATACAGGCCGAGCGTGTACAGAAGCTTACAGAGTTCCTGGAGAACGACCCTGCTGTAAGGTCAGCAAAAGAGCAGAGACGCGCACCTGCGGCTGAAAAACACGAACCAGGTCTTGATGTCAGTGTTAAAATAGTGTTTACAGCAGAGTGATCCAGTTTAAGGCCTCAGTCACACGACACAGGACACAATCAATACAAACATGCGAGCAACAAACAGACAGACCCAAACCTGGGTCTTCATGTTCTTCAGAAGCTTTTCATATTACATTATAAACATGCTGTGTGTCATAGTAGAAATCCAAGAATCCAGTAACAGTGTTTTCCTGCTGGCCTAATCCAAGTTTTCCTGATATGTTGTCTGTTGTTATGAGCAGGGCCATCCACGACGTGAAGGCCACTGATATGGGACTGAGTAAAGTGCGCTTCAAGGCTGAAGTTGACTTTGATGGCCGAGTGGTGACACGGTCTTATCTGGAAAAACAGGACATTGACCAAATCCTCAACGTAAGTTAATGGCTACTTTAAATTTTGTTGTTCTGATGAACGGTAGACAATACCGATCTTTCTTACTGTGCTTGTTGCTAACAAATCATCTCCAAGGACAGAGACGTGGAACAGATCACAGATTGTTGTCATTAAAGGGAATTTTTAGTTTTCTTTTTTATGCCATCATCATAGTTATGAGGTGTAAAAGAGCAAAATTTTGTCATTTTCGTGATTATAAATTTTTATGTACGTCTTGAATGGTGGAGGCACTTTTTAACACAATCGCCCTCTGCACACTGCAGTTAGCACAGTGACTTTAAATTACAGAAACTGACTGGTTATCAGGGTATTTAAGGTATAAAAAGTCACCTCAGTGATGCTCAGACATTTCTTGGTTTCCTTTGCTAGTAGGCATTGGAAGAAGCGTTGGTTGAAATGCATTTTACTTATTCGAGCAGCCCCATATGTAACGTCTGTCTTAAAAGGTGAGATATTTTTGGCTTTTGCTGTATCCAGCACGCTTCTGTGTGGCTCACCAGTGTCTTTACTCCCACAGTTAAGTGCATGCTTGTTTCTCTCTGCAGGACATTCAGCAGGTGAAGACCCCTGAGGAGCTGGAGAGCTTCATGCTGAAGCACGGGGAGAACATCATTGACACCCTGGGGGCTGAGGTGGACCGCTTGGAGAAAGAACTCAAGGTACTAAAACATTAAACTTGTCCAAATCGCTGTCTGGCTGATGCTGCAGTATGCCTAGAAACTCCTTTTTTACCGTGTCAGGATGAATTTCTTAGATTTATTCATAAGAATTTACCTGTATAGCAAAGGCATTTTATGCAAGACAGATTTGTACGTAACCGTCTTTTGTTCCTCTTTAGCAACGTAACCCAGAGGTTCGTCATGTAGACTTGGAGATACTATAAACCCTGACGGGTCTCTGCTGAGGGAGCATCCGTCTCTAACAAGAAGAACCTGCAAGAGGAAAACGTGAAAGGGCCAAGCCTGCCTCCACAATCTGCCTCCCACCCTGACCACCGCAACAGAAACCTCCGTCTCTGCACAAGTCAACATGTCTTACTGAAGAATAGTCCACGACCATATACAGGGACAGTGTTTGGGCAGTGATCATGCTTTCTTTGTGTTGCCTGAGCTTCAGTTAGCTGTGCTGAGAATTCAGTCTGCGCGTGTGTTTGTGTGTGTGTGTGTTCTGGTAAAAGATGAAAGTTCTTAGTCGCCTTGAATTTTAAGAGAAATTTGGATCTCTGCTCCAGTTCACACACACGCACACACAGCTATGACAGATTAGTCTTATGGTTGTTGACTTGAAGTCACATTCCTCCTTGAATGTGTTTTCATTGGTTTGAAATCATGACTGCTTCAAAACAAAATCACAGACAGGACCTGTCTCATTTACTAGACTTATACTTTAATGTTATGCTTGAACCACAGTGATAGTGTTTCCTTCATTAGTACAAAGGAAACCCCAGAGCTACATATTCAAATGAGACTTATTTAAATACTAGGCAATATTAGATTTTTTTTTCTTTTAATGTAAAAGCTGAGAAGCTGAAGGTGGCACAACGCTGCTGCAGGTTGTCTATTGAAGACAGAATTTATGATGAATAGATTTTATTGTTATTACAGGAAAATATGCAAATTTCAAGTGTTACTCAGACTTTTCATTTGATTTGTATGATAGAGTTGAGGAGTGAACTGATGTTAAATACAGTAGCACTTAATGAGCGGCTGCAGCTAGGAGCTGTTAGACATGTTAATCTTTTCGAGACAAGCGGCGTCTGTCTTTCGCTTCATTTCTCTCTTTGAAATTCGATGCTCTCCGCATATGAGGTTTAGTAACTTTGTCTAGTGAGTTTGGCAGCTGATCAGCAGATGACTGACTGTTCCAAAGATGAAGTACTGGAGGGACGCCGGTGTCATTGCCCCTTTTCCACCTCAGTGTAAATAAGTGGTCTGATATGTCCAGATTGACCAACCTCAAATCAAGCGTTGAACTCCATTAACAGTCAATGTAAAAATGTCATTGTTTAAATCAGTCACCTGTACAGTGTGTGTACCAAATTATCTACTCAATAATCTCCTCCTCAGTGTTTCTGCTGAATAATCTCTATAAATCTTGCAGCGACTGTTCATTCTGCGTTTACTGTCACAGCTGCAGCATCGGACACACCTGCCTGCTTAACATCTTCTTCTGCTTCAAGAGGTGGGCCGGAGTCATTTCATCCGTTTAGGGGCGGGGTGGTTATATATTTTTGAAGGTGTTAATAGTGTAATATTTTCTCTTTGGTTATAACTATGTTGGCACTGCTGAAGGAGTTGGAATAAATTTGAAATAATTTATTAAATTATTTTGCTTTCCTTTTCTGTCATGTGGTTGGATTTCTTTTTTTTTTCTTCTTCTTTTTTCTTTTTTTGCAATGTCTAGTATGTGATTCCCTGGCGTCAGCTTCTCAAGATGTTGGGGGTCATGTAGGATCTCCATGCTTCCTGGCTGGGCAGTAACCCCAGTGAGTGACCCCTGTAGGTTCTGGGAAAAGCTCCGCTGGATGCATCTGGAACAGTCAAGTACATTTCCACGCCGCCGTGTTCGGATGGGAGACCTGTTTCCTGTTTAAAGCTCAGATGGTTGACTGGAATGTAAACCCAAGTCCATTAGATGGTGCAGTTGTAGGGATGAGAGAGAGGGGGGAGCACTAGCCTGTACGCTGACGTCAATAAAAACAGTCATTTCGAACCAGTCTGCGCATTGACCGACCATTCAAAACATTACGCACAGCATCGCGGCTGGACCACGCTAGACTACTCGACTGAAATAATTTTTCGCCGAGCCCGGAGAGCGGAGACAATGCGGACAAACTCCATTGCAGGTTTTTGACCATTGAATGTTGTCTTAACATTTTGGGTGTTGCGCGCATAAGTGTCATGTCTCGTCATATCATTCCCAAGTCAGTTGTGCCCGTGCCACTGCCCATCGTGTTTCCTTTCATGTCTCCCCTCCTCAGAGGAGGAAAGGGTCGCTTGTGCGCGTTGATTGAGAGAATAAGCAGCAGATCCTCGGGCTGATTTGGCTCATTATTATAAAGGAAACGTGCGTCGAGACGCGCCTTTCACCAAACACATCATTCCTCAGCCTGCTGCACATCACATCGTTCCTCTCACCATCATCAACTTCTTTATTCTGCAACCGGCTTTGAAAAATCTGTCTGTTTTTGTATTATTTTTCGATGCATCCTCTTTTTTTTATCTCAAACATTTTCGTCTCCAGCAGCCCACAGATGGGGGCGCAGTAAACCTGCACAGTTGGGGTCTCAGATTTTCATGCAACCTCCCCTTCATCACCACAAGCCTGCGGTTACAAAATCCCAAACCCCATTACTCCTCGGTGCGGAATTGAATTAAAGAAACGAGATTTTGTGCAGCAATGCAATCACCTCCCATTGTCCATGCAGAAAACCCAACCTCGTTAACCCTCTACTTTGTTTGTGTTCCCTGTTTTTTTGTTGTTTTTTTTTCTTTTTTCTAAATAATCGATTTGGTTGCTGTTTCAATCACAGGTGCAGGAGCACGCCGAAGTGTGAGAGCAGGAGACGTCTTCATGGCGGATGATCAGCATCATCATCATCATCATCACCCTGCTCTACGCTTTTAGCCTCTTTACAGTGCTGCCTTGTCTAATCATGTTCAAGCAGCATTGTACAGGGCTATGACAGCATAGAGAGCTGAGCTGCTCGGCCGCTGCGTTTCTCTGACCCCGTGGATGGCAGCCAATAGATGACATCATCCGTTAAAAAACACAAAACGACGAGGGTCGCGTGTGATCCCGCATGGGTTGTTGCCAACAGAGAGACTTGTCTTTTAATTTTCATGCTGATGCGGTCAAAAACTCAAATGCATGGCTCTTTCTGAAGGGTAAAGGCAACTGGGACACGTGAAGTTCTCCTTGGGTTGAATTATTCAATGCAAACCTAAATCCCTTTGCAGCCGATACATTATTAAACCAGTTAGTAACATTGCGTCTTGGTGCTTTTGGATCAACCTGTTTGTGCATCTTCTGTAGTACCATTGCATTCAAGCCAGACCTGAGCGTCCCATTTACCAAAAATAAAAATAAAATTATTACTTATTGATCCTTGAATAACAAGAAATGAAGGTATTTCCAGACTCATTTAAGCCTCTATGGAGAAAATATTCAGTTTGCTGCACGATAAAACATTTTAAACCTATTTTTTTAAAGTTACAATCATGAGAGGCACAAACTGCTCTACTTCTATAGGTCACTGTTTGATTAATGTGTTTGCATGCAGCTGGTGTTTATGTGTCATGGTTGCAGCCAATAATTATTTTAAGTGTGGGTTAACCTGGCGATTTTTTTCTCAATTAAACGTTTGGTCAATAAAATCTTGGTAAATAATAATAAAAAAAAAAAAAAAGAAAAAGAAAGAAAAATCACAGTTTTCCACACTTACCAAATGTGACATCAAATGTTTTGTCTAGCAGTCCAAAACCTTAAGACATTCAGTCACAAATGACAAAATCAGAAAATCCTCAAGACTGAGAAGCTAAAAAAAATGTCTTAGAGGATTAATTAATTACCAAATAGTTGCAGAATATTTTTCCATCAATCAATTAATCGCTTTAATATAGACCAGAAATATATAATGCACTATTAAAGAGTTTGAAATTTGTTCGAATCCCTGGATTTATTTGAATTTAAGTTTGTGTTTGCCATACTTTCCTTTGTACATGCAGTTTCCAGTTTATTAGGTACATCCAGCTTGTGTTCAGGGCCTTGCTCAGGGGCACCTCAGCGCTGGTACTGAAGGAGGGGCAAATGCTGCCTTTCAGTTTCTCCACCCAGATTTATCCTGCTGGAACTGACGACCTTCCATTCACAAGCCCTTTCTCAGACCTCTGGGCCACTGCTGCCCCCATTTGTTGCAGAACTATTGCATTAGACTGAATTCGTTTTAGCTAGCTGTACCTAATAAACTGGCAACTGAGGGTATGCTACATTTTCAAACTGTTATGTCTGACTGATGTTTGGTGCTCCACTCCGCCCAGAGGTCCAGTTTCATGCCCTCTGCTGGCTGCACACTGAGTCCTTGACTTTCCCTGTCTGCCCTGTGTCTCCGTTAACTCTGTCTGATATGGGATTAGTAACGGGAAAGTTGTTAATGAAGGAGCCTCGTCACTAATTAAATAACAAGCTTACGTTTACCAGGGGTGAAACTACTGTAGTTCACGATGCTTTGACAGACCCAGACAGAAACCTTCAATGAGAATTTTGTAGTACGTCCTGCTGTTGTTTGCTCTGGATGAGAAAGAATGAACACATGTACGCCAACTCATTCTTTTCTTGAATCATGTAGAGATTTGCTAAATCAACAACACCAGAGCCACAAATTCACAAACTATTTTATTACAAATTCTTTTTGTCTTTACTAACAATGGCCATGGAAGAAGAGTCCTGCTGTGTTTCATATCACTGCCTGTGCTGCAGTTCAGATTGAAGCTCCTGTGTAAGGTCCCAGAGACGGAGGTATGGATGCTGGGTCAGGCACTGAACATACTCACTGGCTGCAGCTCACACATGGCTGCAGGCCGTTCTCGTTGCAGGAAGTGCACTTGAGGGCTTTGAAGGAATCCGTGAAGCAGTTGCGAAACACGGACATCTTGCTGCCATGGCACATGGGGCACGGGATGAAGGCAAAGCCCCCACAGGTCTGGCACGTCTGGGGATGCTGCACCCTCTAGAAAAATGGTTTCAGATAAGATATCAAACATTAAATACTGACACCCAAAACATCTACATTACTTGCACAGAACAACTGCTTTTATTTCTCTTCCAAAGGCACATTTCTGGAGGTTCAAGGTTTAAAAAAAGCTTTGTTGCAAATAACTAATTTAAAACTTTAAATTAACAGTCTGACATTTTGGGAAATACTTGGATTTGTATTTTTGTTGAGTCGCACGAGAACATCAACAGCACTCACTGCCATGTAAACACAGTTTGTTGGTATCTGTTTCAGGTGTTAGCAAACTACTCCAAGTATGTGACATCACAAAAGTTGCTAATTTAGGCTAATTAAATCACATGAGCTCACAGCGGGGTTAAGCATGCATGAGCAGTCCGAAGTTGGTTTTACACTCCAGGTTTTGCACAGATTAAACAAAGGAGATATAACATCTTAATTGGTGAGCTTTAGAGGTGCCAGTAGTTTCTTCTCCAGCTAAGCAAGGCTAGCTTTTTCCCCATATTTTGCAGAGCTGAATTGATCATCTCCTGGCTGTAGATTCGTATTTAGCCTGCAGACATGATGCTGCTGTACTATATTAATCTAATTTATCTAACTCAGCAAGAAAGCTAATGGGCATTTTTCCCAAAATGTTTACCTACTCCTTTAATCACAACTTCCTTTCCAAATTGGGAAAGCCATGTTGTTGGCCAGTTCTGGACTGATTAGTGTATGCATGACCTTTCAGAGCTGCACACTTTTTAAATAGCCTGCAGGGACTGGAATGCATGACTTAAATGTCATAACACTGCTTTGTATTCACTTATGAAGTCTTCTGCTGGGTCTGAACTCCAAATTACAACCGAGGCCTGAGAAAAGGCCAGTGCCCGTGTGACAGACTTTGCTGCAGCTCAGTGTGAAGCTGAAATAGTTTACAAAATCTCGGTTTGTACAACAGAGCGATGTGCCCTGCGTTGGTGTGTTTGAACAAATGTGTTGGAAGCAGAATCAATAACAGGCCCTCCATTATTGATGGTCACTTATTGATGTGCATGCCTCTTTTACACCGCAGTTCGCTCATGTTTTATTGATGGCATGACTAGTGAGGGGAAATGACTGCTCCTGTTTGCACCGTGTTCATCTCAATGACTGTGGACAGATACAAAGCGTTAATTTATTATGACTTTATAATTACCTTATGCTTTAAATATTACATGTACCACAAAGCACATATAACATTGTTCAGTAAATCTAATAAGAACATGTGAATAATTAAACATAGATATGTATCAAATCAAGTGGTTGATTCACAGGAAAATCACCCATTTGACATCAATTATTCATAATGTGATTTCTAAGGCAAACACTGAAAACCAACCTCGATTTTTGTCAGAAGATCTTGAAGCTCCCCTGATTCATTCATGCCAAGTATTTTCTCTGCACCCTGCAAAACAAGTTTAACACCATAAGCCAGAATTGAATGAACTCAGCACGGATGTACAACATATTGAGATATCAGATATCATTAGAAAGGAGTCATAAGAACTGACCCCAAGATAGTGTCCATCAATGAACACCACCGGTAAAGAAGGAGGTTCTCCCACACGTTTGCACCGCTCCTCCAAGTCCTTCCCGTACTCGCAGTCCAGGGCGATGTTCTTCTCCACAAACTTCACCCTGTGGTTCTGGAAGATCTTCCGCACCAGCTCGCAGCGCTCAAAGGTCGTCCTCACCACACGGAAACTCGTAGTGTAGATCACTATGCGCCCAAATTCAAGAGGTAACGCCACCTGAGAGGGCGGAAAAATCTAGTTAGAGGCTCTAATGATTGCCAGCAAAAAATGTATTTCATTGCTGTGTTCTATATGCAGTTCTGTTATAAATAAAGCACCTTTTGTCTAAGCTGTACTTGGATCTTCAGATCATTTACATCGTTACATCATGTACATCGTTAGAATTGTGAGGCTTTGTGCTTTCAAATGTTGTATAGTTTGTCAAGGTGAAGTAAGGATTCAATCAAATTCCATCCCAAATATGTTAACTAACACCTCCTCCCAGGCCTGTGTTTGGGCGACTGTGTGTTCAGGGATTATGATTTATAATCCCTTTATAAAAGGTGCCTCATTGGAAAGTGGTACTGCATGTTTTAACCATTTTTAACCAAGTATATTTGTGTAGCTTTCAAAAATTTCCCAAAGTGGACCATAGATTTTTATGTATTTTTGAATGTGCTCCTCCTCGCCTGAAGGCAGCCTTTGCTTACATTAATCTCAGCAGAGTTTGGAAATTAATTTATAGTACTACTCGATACTCCATAAAAGTAAAACCTCAGAATGTTCCTTTAGGATATGACCAGACCTTGAGAAACATTTAAACTTCACCCTAAAAGGAAGATCTCATTTAATCATGATGAGAAGCTTCGTCTCGCCTGCAGTGACGCTGCTTGTTCAGATAATATACAGAGACATCATTTCCTCAGTATGACCTTCTGTATCACCTTTGCATCAGCACTCGGGCCAGGAGTTACCTCAGAATAACAAACACCTCTTCTTCGTGAAGGGATACTAGAAAGCGAAGTGCAGAGAATTCATTAACCTGATTAGTTTCTCTTGAAACACTTAACGAAATACATCATTAATCTTTAATTGCTCTGTGACCTTGTCTTCTATTGTGAGCTTTTATCCCAGTAATGCTCCTACATGTAGCCCCTTCCTGTAACTAGACTTGAGGACAGCACTGATGGGAACTGGTGTTGAAACCATTCAAGCAATAATGGGAATTCATAGAACAGATTGTATTAAATCACAAGATTGAACACTGCAGATGTACTTACACTGTTGGAACTGGGAAGGTTTTCAAACAGCGTCTGACCTGCGCTGACTTTGTGCTTGACCCCTCTCACAGTCCCATTTTTGCTGAGTATGTTGACCCTCTTGGTGGTGAACATCCAGTCCTTGGTGGCCCCTGCGTACATGAGCAGATCATCAGGCTCACACTCGCTGTCATCCAGCTCGGAGCCCAGGTATCCATACAGGTGTCCCTGCACGTCTCCGCTTGTAGAGGGGCTGCTGGCCCGTTCGGCGTCAGAGCTGCTGGTGCAGTCTGAATCCAGGGAGTCTGAAGGCCCCTCATCCTTGAACATCTCCTTCAGCACCCGGCCGCTGTTCCCCGAAGCCACGCGGAACCTCACCCGCTTCTGTGGCTTCTCCTGCCCTGCTGTCAGCATTGTCCCCTCCATTGCAAACCCTTTGCCACATTACATAGTCCACTACACTGCAGTGTAGCTCCTTGCGTCTCATTCGGAGGACATGCTCAGACACACTATTTGTCCTCCATGGATTACTTTCACATTTAATCCTCGCTGTTTGAACAGATCTAAAAAAGACCGAGAGCCTGTAAGCTGCCTTACAGTCAGACTCACACTGCCAGTAAATAATACATGCATTTCTACCATGGCAACCTAGCAAGCTAATCTCAAGTAAAATGATCGTTGTCTTTGAATTATTCATCACAGTTTACACAGTTTTCACCAAAGCTTTGACAGAAGACTTTTAATGGCCTGACTTCATGTGCTTTAATCAAACAAACAAACATTTGTCCCTCTTGGGATAAGATGACAGCTCAACGCTGTGAGGCAATTTAACAACTTCTGCATCAGCTTTCATTTCAAGATCCGCTACAGTTAGCCTGTAGTCTTACTTTCCCTACATGTCAGGAATTCATTTAAATCATGAATAATGATTAAAGTTTCAGCCTGCTGAAAACCCGACACCTGCCCAGCTCTCAACACACACCTTAACACACACCTTAATTAACACAAACAATATCACATTGCATCATTTCAAGCCACGCTAGCAACATTGTTGGTCAGTAATTATTGCCATGAACTTCTATACAGATGTTCACGGTTCTCAGACAAAGAATCTTAATGAATTTGATGAAAATATAAATGAGTCCTATATTTTGGTTTTGTGACCAAACACCTACAAAACTAACAACATTCCCATCAGCCTCTGCTTTGTGCTCAGTGCTAATTAGCAAATGTTAGCATGCTAAATCACCAAGCCAGTTTGTTAGCTAACCAGTAAAGCATACTAATCTTAATTTACATGTTGTTTAGTTTCGTGTTATACTTAGTAAATGTCAGCACAGGCCTTAGCAATGTGAGCATTTTAGCATATTGACATTAGCATTTAGCTCGAAGAAAAGCAACAGTGTCTCAAAGCTGCTAGCATAGTTGGCTTCTTATTTGAACTTTATGCATATACTGTGTAATTTTGTGATACTCAACTAACAATGAAAGAACAAGGTATGAGGAGTGTATGCAAATCGAATGTATGCAAGGACTCAAATTTAGATTCTTCATTTGTTGTAAAAACTTTGTCTCCACTTTCAGTAAGAACATCCTGTTTCATTGCAACGCCTTTTCTCTCTGACTATTCGCTTTGTCCTGTAAGGTGAAATACACTGTGACATCAAACACATGAATGCAGATATTCGTGACTGCTTACTGTGTTACACCCACAGCAGGAGTGCAGGTGTTCACTGGGCGTCCTGTCAGAGCAGAAGTGACCATATAATATATCACAGTGACACAATACAGCAGCGTGTCCACAAAGACGCCTCAGCCAGGTTTTTTTTTGGTTTTTTCTCTATCACAGGTGATGAAAAAGCCCTCTAGAGATGTGACACATCAGCTTATAGCGGTGACAGCACCACTCTGTTTAGCTGAAGTAAGAGCTACACACACGCACACTCACACACACGCACACGCGCACAGCATGTCATCACCTGTTTGTGTCCTGGTGCTGATCATTAGAGAAAATCCATCTGCGAAAGTGGAGTGCGTCAAACTTAGATTTAGAGGCATCCTGAGGCTGTAGAAGTATTATGAGTCTGGCTCTGGTTCCAAGTCTTATTGATCCAAAAGTGACTCTAACTCTCCTTTAAACTGTCTTTTATTAGAAGGACGTCACAGCAGCCATTACAACACGGCCTGTATTGGCTCATTGTATATTATTGCTGCTAATAGCCAGTGTTAGATGCCATTTGGGTGTCTAGACTTTGAAATTATTGCCTGAGGAGCTGAGGTGGCTCAATCAGTTGTGTGTTTTTTTGTTGTTTTTTTTAAAAATATCTTTGTAGAACTTCATTTTATTGAGCAGTTTTAAATTTAATTATCTTTAACTGCCTTCCATGGCTCTTGGAAACCTATTTTCTCATCCAGATCCTTACTGTGAATGATACACTTCCTTCATGAAGACACATATTTCTGCTCAGGGTAGACTAGTTGTGGTTATTTCACTTGAGAGATTTCTGCTGTTTGTTCTGAGCTCTTCTCACCATGAGGAGGAAAAAGGCGATGTCATGTATTTCTGTGCACCACTTTAGCAACATTTGACTCAAAATTGATGACAGTTGTTGGGTTCTGAACAAAGTTTCTGTTTACATACTCAGCAAAACACATTGTGTGTATCCTGGAGGTCTAATAAACATGTTGAGTGGATTTACTTCCTCAGAAAACATTTACAAAGTCATGTTTTTGAGTCCTGATTAAGCACAATAACCTTTAAGTGTTTAAATTAAAAAGATATTTCAAAATTTATTGTGATTATTGCTTATTTAAGCACAAATATTTAATGTTGAAGAGAAACTTTGGCACTAAGTTTTTTAAGTTTCAACACTTTTTAGTTTATTGCGTGATACTTTTTCTCATCGTGTTAATTTTTTGGTTTTATTTACTCCTTTGTCAAGACTTTGTGGACCTAGAGTTCAGTTTTTTGTATAAACTTTGTAGTTTTACATTGGATAGACCATAGTCAAGCGCAGTGGGTCATTCTGGTTTTAGAGCTGCAAACCAGTTTGTGTTTCAGTGGAGAGTTTTATCATGACATTATTGGTTCTGTCTCTGCTTTGCCTTCAGATGAGATTTCTGAGGGAAATTATATCGTTCTTGCATGAAAATGATCAAAATTACAGAGTTTCAACTCATAACTCATAACAACATATTATATTATATTATATTATATTATATTGGCCCTGAATTTGGCAGTCAGTGTCTGGATAAAGCTGCTTATATTACTCAGTTGAACATACTGTTCTTATAATTGGAATAAATCCGTCATGGTCTTTACATATCATTTTCATTTTAATTCGTTTTTTTTTTTTTTTTTATCATGGAGGAGCAGTTTCTCAGTCACCCTTCCCGCACACACTATAACTTTCAGTTGCACTTATAAACCTCTTCAGCTGCTTGATCCCAGAAAAAGACGTCACATGGATACAAGCACAGTGGTGCTCGATGGATGAAGATAAAACAAACATGAAAACAGGTCAGCATGTTGTTTAGTCTCCTGTAAGGGCTGGGCGGGACAAGCTTATCTAGAGTTCAGTGAAAAATGCCCACGCCATGTTGAGTCAAGCAGCCATTTTATCTCACTTTAGCACATTTAGACAAGAGACCACTGAGATGGTGAAAGTCTGTTCAACCTGGAGAGCTCATCTCTCAGCCCTCCTCATCTGTAGTGTTAATGTAGCCTCGCCAGCCACCTCGACTGCTATTAAAAAAGCAATTTGAAAAGATGAATACTTTAACGCTCTTTAATTTCGCTGCTGTTTGTCGGCTCGCCTGTGACAGAGAGGGAAAAAAGTCAAACAGTGCAGGGTGATAGATGGTTTTAATTTTGTGCAGAGTGAATAAACAGATGATTCATAGATTGCTGGCTTGAGTTTTACGGTAGCTTCATTATATGACCGAGTTGCAGTACATTTTTGAGTTGTAATAAGACTGATCTCCACATCTCGGGCTTGAGAGAATTTGTATTTAAAATAGTATTTAATCTCTTGCATCTTCAAATGTGTCTGTGCAAGTTTGAGAGGATCTGCACACATTAATCAACTATTGTGTAGAGGGGGTAGGGTAGATGGCTCTGAAGTGACTCATCATTTGTTAACAGTTGGCCATCACACGACCTCACCCTTCCTGACTACAGGTCAGCGTCCACAAGGGGGCAGAATGCAGTTCAATTACAGCTAAATGTCACACTGCCCAATAATTCCCTGAAGAGCTGAAGGCAACTGATGAAGGATGCAGCTGCAGGCCTGATGGCTGCAGCCACTGGCTTGGTTTTGATCAGTCTTCAGAGAATGATTAATGATAAAATCAATGGCACCATCATTTAAGACAAGTGAGAAGGAGCAGGATTAATGCATCCTGAAGAACATTTTCAGGCTAAACATTTACAAACTGAACTTCAGAGGGACTGTAGCCACAGGTATGCTGAACCCATTTCTTTTCTTTTTTTTTTTTTTTTTTTGAGAATATCAAAGTCATTCCTGAGTCTGAAAGCACTAAAAATGAAAAACAGTCTCATACCATCTTCATATTTGCATCTTATTTTCTGTCTCAGTGCTGTGATGAGTGTAAGAGGAAAGTTAAAGTGTCCCTGAAGTACAATGAATGTATGAATCAAGCTGTTTCCATTATGATTTTACTTTGAAAAACAATCATTCTAAACGACTGTAAAATCATTAAGAACCAAAGAGTCTAAGTTACACATTTAGGAGGGGTTTCACAATAGCAGTTTTCAGCACCATGGGGAAGATACCAGTAAAGACTTCATCCTCTGTAGTCAACCGGATACCCTTTAAAAAGTATCTGGAATGGGATCCAGTAAAGCTGTTGCAGGGTTTAAACAGCATTACTTCTTCCTTTAGTATTTCCTCTCAACAGCAGCAAAGTGGCTCAAAGTATTTTCCTGCAGAGTCAAAGGGCTCCCAGGCAGGAGCTTGCAAACATCATCATTTATAGTGAGGTGATTCAACCTGATGTTTGCTTGCCGTCTCTGAAGGATACTGCAAACTCATCACAGTCTGAGAAGGATTTTAAAGGTTGTTCGATGAGGCTGTTTGTAGCTGAGAGATTCAATGATTATGCTCATTTTTGTTTTTTCAGACACTTCTGCTTGAAGTTACTGAGCACTTTTGATCATGAAATCTCAGAACAATGTCGATATATCTTGCTTCCTCTTTCAGCATCTTTGCTACCAGATCCATTTGTGTGTCTTCAAATGTTTAGGAGTACTGTACCCTAGTTTTGTAGAACAGCTTTTGGGAAATCTTCCCAGAGATTGTGCATATGCTTAAGATCAGTTCAGCAAACAAGACAAAGAGTTTACAGCCATGCTAACAGCTCTGTGAGGCTGTATTTAGGCGATGTCATGATTGATGATTGTTGAGACATTTCACCAAAGCCCCTAAATGTTAACTTCATAACTTTTAGGCATATTTTAGATGAAAAGTCAAAAGCTGAGCAACAATTTGGACGGATGGCAGTTAATGGGATTTTTGGACTGATCTAAAGATATATCTGCATTTCAGGGACTGAGCACTATCGCAGAAATGTTTTTTAATTATTATCTTTTTTCTTTTTCTTTTTTTTTCTTTTTTTTTTGGCATTTTTACCATTATAGTGGCAGTGTGGATCCAGATAGGAAAGCTATGTTATCTGCAAGGTCACCAGGATTTTCCCATACACAATATTAGAATAACAGTTGGAATAATAGTGATTGTTAGTAATAGCTAATTTGAGCTGTGGAAAAACATAAAATGAACCTGATGCCTGATTGTAAAGTCGTGTCAAAGTTAGATTTTGTGCTAAAGTCAGCCTGCCACAGCCTGCCAAAATGTATACTTACACTGCAGGAGTGAATCAAAAAACAAAGGTGCTCGGAGGGAGTATCAGTGAAATCTTTTTAGGTCAGTCTGTTAAAGATAAAAATAAAGTGACAAAAACACTCAGGCTGTTTGTAATTGACACAGATTCTGACAGTGCTAGAAATTTGGACGGCTGGTTGAATGACTCATTGTTTGGACCGGATTGCTATAACACACAAAACCAGCACGCACACACACACACACACACACACACATAATCGAAGAGGCAGGCTTCTTGTCACTGTTGCTTAGCAACCGTGGGAGCTACAGAGCCAAATCCCCGTGGTGGCAAGCTGATGTTGAATTAGGCAGAGTGGGGGAAAGAAAGGAAATCTTTGGGAGAGATGTGTCTCCAGCAGGCACAGGAGGAGGCGTAGATGTTCAGGTGTTCATTTCTTATTTTTGGATGTGGTGAATCTTGAGTGTCTACAATCTCTCTATGTGTTTCTTTTTGCTTTTTTTTTGGCTGTTGGGACTAGGACTTACAGCTGCATTTAAGATAAAAAAAAAAACAGGAAGAAAGCATGTTTACTATTGTTATGAATATACCTAAGTGTTAATTTACAGATTCTTCTTGCTCAAAGAGATGCAGCCTTCTGTTGTTAAATTGCCACTGCACTGCTCACGCACAATGCCCACACACTATTTTATGTTTTCAGAAGCACAAGCATAATCTCATCTCCCCCTAATCCCCACTACAGCAAATACATTTTAATTTTAAAGGGAATGCGGCTCAAAACAGCAGCAGAATCTCCCATAAAAGAGATCCTAACGAAGAGTGTCATATTACATATGCAAGGAGTCTGGCAGCGATAGCTAAGGAACCTCTGTGTAAATACACATGCACATAAACAGGACACTCAGCATTATGAAAACCCTGCCAGTGCAATATACACGCCAGACTATTGTAGCGTATCTGTATAACACTGCAGTTCTCTCAGGCAACTGCAGTGGTGCTGCTGCTGTACAAATGCTGTCTCCTGTGTGATTTGCATTTTCAACTGCAGTGAAAACGAGAACTCACTTTGGTTTTCTGTATGCACGGCAGCCAGGCAGAGATGTCATTGTTGCAGCTTTCTTCTTTGTATTGACATGTATAGTTTTTTGTACACCTTATTTTTGGTATCTGTGGGTCCATCTTAGCAGGTTCATGTCAGGAGAGTGGCACAGTAATGGGGGATGTACAGGAGAGTGTAACAGTGTGAGAGTCACCCCGGATTAGATCTTCTGCTGAGCTTCTCTCAAGACAATAATCACATAATAACTCAGTGCCTGATACCAGTGTCTGCTTGTGACTGCTTGGTTCCATTTTTGTGCATCAGTAGATGTCCAGATCTGTTTTATTTTTGACATGTTTGTGAGTTTAGTTTTCCCAAGACTTGAACAACTGTTTGATAGGACTGGTCATTAAAATAATTAGTCTCTGAGTTACCAGTTATTAGACATTTCTGGGTAATTTTACAGTTTATTTTTTATGTAGCCACATGGCTTGTCAGGGTGTCCGTGTAGCTGCAACTGTTTTTTTTTTTTTTTTTTGGTGATGGCACATCATATGCTGCTCTGTTTGGGGCAAAGTCCTTCAACGTGACAGAGCTATTTTTTAAACAACGGTCCCGGTGCAGCGTCTGATGGATGGACATCTCATCAAGTCCAGTGACTCAAAGTGAGCTTCTTGGAATTGGGCACTTTTTGTAGCTCCAGTCAGGTGATTCTTGGATGTATTGTTGACAGGCTTGCTCACAGTTTAAGACAGCTTTTGAACTATCTTTTTCCCCCCATTTTTAATGGCTAGCCGAGTACACCTGTGTCCAGCCTTTGTATTATGAAACGTCCAGTCTCTTTAGTTCTCACATACAGATGAAGTAATCTTCTCATCTTACTCTGAATTAGGCTCTGATGCTGTGCAGCCTTCGTTCAGAGGTTGAAAGAAGGACACCTTCCTGCTTAATAAAGACACCTTTCTTTTTATTTAGGTCGATGGATCAGTCTGTAACATATCACACTTTTGTAAACACTCCTTGTCCACCTGGCCTAAGTGTAGGTGTTATAAGATCTCTGTGTATCATGACACAGTATCAAACACATGTAAACGCCATTCTGACATCAATTTGGTTGTGTCTACAGTCCTTACTGTCTCAGTGAGTCCTGCTTCTCCTATTTCTGCACTGTAGATGTCTTTGTGTCACAGGGCAGCTTTCTGTTTATCTAGAAATCTTATATTAAATGATAAAACACCAAGAACAAAAATTAAATAGCCTAGGGCAATAATAAAACAACTTATTAGCTAAAGTAATCAGTAGTTTTATGTGTTAAATTGAAGGTACCAGACTTATTTGTTTCAAAGGCCAAATCCCTTATACATATCTGATATAATTTTCATTTCTGGAGAAATAATGTAATGAGATTTTAGGGTTTTCATTATTTGTGTTATTTAAATATGGTTTACACTACAATTAAAAATAAAGGAAATACAAAGAGATTACAATGTATGATTTTTAGTATCATCCAAATGTAATTTTAACAATATACTTCTGATGCGTGATGCAATATATCAAATAATATACTATAAAATCCACATGTATTGCTTCTTAAAAATATTTTCCCAATAAACATCACTGTATTCTATTATTTACAGACACAACATGAACTGTATATTTGGAAAATAAATGGGTGGGTTATATATTGTATTCGTACAGAAAGACATGCCAAGATAGTGGAATGTTTTGCAAAATGCATTATAATGTGGAGACCAAAATATTTTTAATATATAAGCAGCACATGTTTGAGCATAAATCAATGTACGATAGATTCCGTTAAATATTGCAGACATTCATTTGCTGAGACTGTAATAACTTACAATACATTAAGAAGTGTTTTACACAAAAACAAGACTGAATTGTGACAAGCCAACTCCCACCCAGTGTACTATTGTTGTGTCTTCAACCTGTGAACAACATCTACTGCAGTGGGGGGAGGTGTCAACAACAACGAACAATTTGTTGGCCAATTTTAAAAACCTAAACATTATAGCTTCTGCCGATTAAAATCTAGCACTTTTTGTAAGTCTTCGTAAAAATACATTGCCGAGGCTTAAATTTGTCAGCCACGGTGAAGTAACAGTTATTATGTTCAGTTCCCCCCCCCTCCCGCTGCGGTTGAATTTGGTACGGTCCATAATGTGAAGCGGCACCGTCCCCCTCACGTCAGTTTATGGTAAGTCTGTGTCCACTCCTGCTGTACCGAAGGCGTCTATCGGCTCTATAATCCGCTGTGTGAACCGGGATGCTGGGGGATCCATGAAGCCGTGGGCTCCTGGGCATGGTTCTGTCACCACCAGGAAATGAATGTTGTTCATGCCGCGTCTATGCTCCTCATTAGCCGTAAACACGCAGCAGTACTGTCCGCATGAGAGAAGCTCCTCTTTTGAATTTTAGCCGTTTTTTTTTTAAATTCTTTGACGGTTGAGAAGAAGCAGCAGGAGCCACAGGGGGCAGAACTAACAAGCCGCAGCCGCTTGACAGGTGCCGTCGCCCGGCTGTGCGTGGAGAGATGCCGCCTGTCCAGAGAACGATGTCTGATCTTCGTACCCGGGCGGAGGGTATGTAAAGACAATTTTACTTCAGTGTATGTGTTGGGAAAATGTTTGAAAATCACGTTCACTTGTTATTACAAGGAGGCCGACCAGTAGCTGTCTGGAAGTACGTTACAGTGCAATAACTTGCTAGCTAAAACTGCGATTAACGGTGCCCCAGCAGGGGTCAAGGAAACCCCGGGGGGCTTGAGAGTTTTCTAAAGGAATCTCCAGAAAAAGAACTCGTTCAGTTTTAATGGAACTAATTTCAGTGAAAGTTATCCCAAAGAGAAAGTCTGCTGACATCCCCAAATCTGCAGATAAAATAGGGCTTTCCTAAAATAACGCTTTATCAAATGTGTATCTGTAGCCTGCATAAAGCATCTGAAACTGAACTAGTGTAAAGTGCACCTGACACAGCAAACCTGGCACCCATCCAGACTGGGACACCCCCAGCTATGTCCAGCCCACCACAAAGGTATCCACATGCCAGAAATCAGGAGATGTCACCAGGAGTATTGAAAGATGATGCTTGGTGACAGTAGCCAGAAGTCTAAAAGCACAATAACAAGTGTCCATGGCATCTGCAGTAGCGTGGGTTTAATAATACAGCCATTGTAATTCGGCTGGGACCCTCACTCCTTCACTGCACCAGTAACTTTCCATTGCACCTCAGTTGTGTTTGCAAGGGAAAGGGGATACGGATACATACACATTACTTAAGTGACTTGAATGCTCATAAGGGGATCTTCTTTAGGGCTCCAAAGGCTGCTTAGTAAGTTGGATGTTAAGGATTGTTTGCTTATCCAGGAGGACACCAATGCTGGACACATACAGGCTTATTGCTGGCTGCAGATGCACAGTCCTATAGGGTTTCATTGTGATGTCTTTAGATTCCTGCTGTCACTTATTTGTGGCAGACCCTGACCTATGACCTCTCTGGACTGGGGCAGGATTTATCTGCAGGGATCAATAACATATCGTATTGTTATTATTTATGGTTTGATTTGGAACGGCTTATGTTTGATTTAGAACGGGAGGCTTAGGCTGATATTTCAACCTGAGTTATTGCAGTTAAGTATATTGTTTTGGCTGCTAAAGCAAGTAGCCCGGCCTCTTAAAGTGAATTAGAGTGAACTTCCTCACATTTAGATTTTATATACTTCTACATAAGTTGTTCCATCAAGAAGTATGGGATAAGGGCACATTGATATGGATGCCTAATATTCGCCTTGCTCATTAAGTCTGCAGATATAATGTCTACAATAATTCAGATTTAGCTTGAGAGAGTTTAATTGTGTAGTGTGTTTATATAGGAAGTATTCCTGAACTGGACCCTTCATCCAAGTAGCTGGGAGTGTGGGAAATACATTTTTAAAGAGACATGTGACTCAATTTAAAAATTCAGTATTTTTGAACATGAAGGACTGTCTGAAAGCTGCAGCAGAGGAGCACAAGAACTAAAACCAACCTGTGATACGCTCAAGTTTTGGTGCACAACATATCTGTCAGCTTATCCGTATTAGCCAGGTCTGAATTGATAGACTTGATATCCATGATTGGAGCAGAATGAATAATATTGATTCTGATGTTGCCTCAGTGACCATTATTTCTTTTCAGATTTTTGAAGGTTTAATTATTGAGCATCTTTACCATCAATGCATTGATCCACTCCATAGACAATCCACTGAATCTATTTTGGTTGAGTCGGAGAATGTTTCAAACTCAAAAATGAGTCATTTACAATATAAACCAAAAATTGTGCCCACAATGTGAATAGTGGTCATACCTGCATATATCCCAACGGGCAGCCTTTATGCCACTATTTCTTATTCTTCCAATCATTCAAAGTACAGCAGTACATTTTATGTGACAGAACAAATTACACAGTGGTAAAATTGTCTTTTTGATTTATTGCCGTACGACAGATGGTTATGAATTATCTGTAATGATGAATTGATAGCTGCTTAGAATGTGGAAAAGAAAAACTGACTAGTGATTTTACCCAAACTGCGTAGATAAAAATAGATGCAAGTATGCCAGTAAAACCAGTTTGTGTGCTGTTGAATTGAAATTCCCCTGAAAAACGCTCTTTTGTTTACAAGAATGGTGCATGACGTCTAGGGTGGAGCTCACATCATCTTGTTGTTTGTAGTTGTGTTTGGTGGTAGTTTTGTGACTTGGTATTAAAATGTCACCTGAGAACTGGTAATTATAAAGCAACTGCTCACCCTGCACACTACAATAGAAATTACAGAGTGATGACACTGAAGGCCCCATGTATCTTCCTGAAAGAAATCTAAATTATTAAATACTCATATAGATTCCATAGAAAACTGCTGCTGCAGTCACAAGAGCGAACACATGAATTATGCAGCAGCTATTGCTGTCAACCCCCAGCTACCACACACTAACTTTTAAGGTTGCAAAGAGCAAACAATTTTGCTGTTTTTTTTTACTTGACTCCATACACTAAGCGTACGCTACCGTTCCCCTGCTTCCGTGAAAACAGTATCATGTTTTCTTTGCAAGCATCTTTCTGAATGTTGGATGCCGTCACCTCCAATACCATGCCAGGTTCGATGATCTATGCTGCTGCTCCACTGTCAACATTTCCAGTTTTATGGCTCCATATCTATCCAGCTATTTTGCTCAATCACGCGTCTGTTCTGCAACATTTCTTTTTGGCTGCTTTTATGAGAGCCTAAGCACACTCCCCACCCTTCAGTTTTATTTTTTAATCACCACAGTGCATCAGGCAGGCATCCATCTAGAAAGGGCAGCCCTCTGCCAGGCTTACCACCTAATCCATCAGCGGCCTGTCCGTCAGCTCCCCATGCTGCACACTCCCCAGTCTTGCCCACCACGTGCCGCTCCACTCCTTGTCACTCTTCTCCGCTGAGCTGTGGAAACATCCGACATCACTGCCAGTCTGTGCCTGCATGTGTTGCCAAAATAACCTTATCTAGGACACTTAGGGTACAGGTGACGTCAGTAGCTATCAACATGTTTAATGTGTGAACCTGCAATGACAGACAGGCACCTTTTAGTCATTGATCTCTCCAATGCAAATTTCTATGACAGGCAGGAAGGCGTTTAATACCTGCTTCCACTGTCGAGATGGGAAAGCTGATTGACGGAAACCACGCAAGTTAAGGCTAGACAGATGGCAAGAGACACCCCGTTTGCCGCCTTAGCTTGTATGCTTATCTGCAGACAGACCAAATCCCTTCTCACAATTGACACTAAAGGTGGAGATAGGCAGGTAAGCCTGTCCTGTGAGGATGAATCTATCAAAAAACCAAATGCTTGTCCTTTCGTGTCAGCTGATTCACATGATAGAAGGTGCTCCTTAGCATCTGATTGCCCACATACTAGTTTTGAATGACACAAAGTAGTCTGCTTCTTCTTCAAGCATTATAGCTCTACCTTTATGCCATTCTCAAGATTTTTTTTCCACATGTAAGTGAAGCAGGATGTTCCCCCCTAGCATTTCAATAACACCAGCTAAGCCTCAGTCTGTCTGAATAGTGGTTACAGCATGGGGAGGGAGACTGGAGGGGGATAGACTGCTCCCTTCTGAAGGGATCGAGAGCTGCCCATGTGCCTGGCGGATCACTGGCTGATAATAATGTGGCACAAAAGCCCAACATGCCACTAAATCCCCTGTCTGGGGCTGCTGGTGTGTCATATCAAGTCCCCTCGGGCCTCTCTACTCTGTCTATGTGCCGGCATGGGACATTTCCACTCCTCTACTTTCCGCTTAATGGGCTGCCTCCATCACTAACCTGCAGCCACTCTAATATGTGTTTCCTCAGATACTCAGTTTCCCTAGCCTCAGTGATTCTCCCCTGTCTGTAAAACAAAGTGGATGTGGCAGGTCATGGTGAGGAAGGGGATGCTCGTGTGCACATGTCCACACAGAGATGGTTGCAGAGTCAAAGAACCTATTCAAGTGTTTGGTCATGCACGTCCTTATATTGACCTGAAGATCCGTGAGCTGATGAGTGAGAAATTGGCAGACAGTTTCCGTGGTTTGCACCTGGCCAGTGACATTGGTTATATGCCATTCTCCATTGTTGCCTATCTAATCGAGGCAGAAACATACCTATAACATGTCTGACATAACATTACATCAACCAAAGATGGCATCCTCCGATGTCTGGTTTTGTGTAATCAACAGTCCAAAACCCAAAGACATTCAATTTACAGTAATATAAAACACAGAAAAGCACCAAATCTAATATGATGGCCTGTATTCAGCTAGAAAAGTTAGATAAGCTTAGAAAAGTATATGAATATCTGTATCACTTATTTTACAATCGGGAAAAAACAGTACAATATTATCATATCACACCATATAGCCACATTTTACAGTACTGATATAATATCAATATACTGTATCTTTCAGGTCCTTTATATTAATACCTTGGCTATTTTGAAGTAATCTACAAAAATATTTAAAGATTGTGTAAAGAAACCTGAGATTAACTGTGTAGCCCTAAACTCAAATGCTGTAATGTCTCAATGTCTTGACTGGTTTAAGAGTCCTTGAACTATCAATTCTCTCGAATTGATTAGATCCTCTGATCTGCAGGTCAGCTGGAGATCCTCAGTGATGTTGTTCAGATCGAACGTTATTTACGAGACACTAAAAAGCTGCATTGCAAATATGCTCGTGGGGCAATACATCTTCCATACTACTCAACCGAGCCATCAGCTCATAAGATGTACAGTAACTCTGTTCTCACCTCCTGTTCCAAAATGTCAAATAATTCATGAAAGCAGCATTAGACATTGAGAATAAAGGTCCTAAACTGTATTTGCAATCAAATATTTTTTTTGCTGGTTAGCTGAAGTCTTCTGGCCTGCATGTGTTTGTCTATGAGATGCACACACTGCATGAACAGCAGGGAAATGCAGCATGCCTGCACGTGCCAGAAGACAGTCAATGTGATCGTGTCACAGCGGGTTGACAAGGTCAGATAGAGAGGTGTCGGCAGGCACTCCACAGGGAAGCGACACCCTCAATGGTTGGGAAGATGAAACTCTTGCTGCCCTTGACCCCCAAGATCTCAAGCATTTTATGACCCCTTCCTCGTCTCAACTTTTATGTCCAACCAGGCCACAGTACTGCTTCCACACATGTATGGTTAGTTCTTCTAAAACACACATTAAGGACCTCATTCACAGCAGTATTTACTGTCTTTGAATGTGTTTACAGTGCACCCTTATTATGATTACTGTCTTTTGCAAATACTTGAGAGTTCTGGTTCTGAATAGGTGGCCTTTGGTGATCTGGGACTAATGTTGACATGCATAGTTAATGCATTAGGTACAATATAAAACCTGTGTGGTTTGGTTGAAATGAACCCTGGTGCATTTTTCTGGTTAGTGCTGTTTGTGTCAGATGCTGTGATAACTGTGGGTTGAGCCATGGTGCAGGCTAAACAACCAACAACCAGACAGAGATCCTCGAGAATAGATGGTCTTGGTCTAGCTCTGAATGATGGAGATGCCAGTTTTGCCTGTTAAGTTAACATATTACTAACATGTCCCATCAGGTCAGTGAGCATAACTCAAACACTGTGATGGATTAATTGTCATTGCTCAGCCATTTGGATATTATAGCTATTTTTAGAAAACATGATATAAATTAATATGGTTGTTGCCCCCATTTCAGATTTGCATCTTGAGCTTTGATGTTGATTACGTGTCTTTATCAGTAAGTATACCAATACTGACTTTTGTTGGACATTTAGATTTAAACATGGCATATTCCTGCAAAAGGAGGCCTACATTGAAATTAGTAAAGCTGATTGAATTTAGCTGTGTTTGACAGCAGAATGGATCTCCTTTCATCACAGTCAGTCGCAGAAAGGCTCTGACAGCATTTGGCTAGCTCTTCATCCATGTTTTGGAAAAATGAAAAACTGATTCACCCCTTAATAAATAATAAAACTGTTTGGTTAAGGCTATATACAAAACCAGTGTTGACTGTCGGTAGGAGACAGGACGTGAACTCCTGCTCTCCAGTGACAAAGTTAAATGACAATGATCCTTACTTTTACATTCACAAATAGAATGTTCCCTGATTTTCTGCTCTGGCATAAACATAAACCGTTTTAAGCAGTCTGTATTAACAGCTAATGATATGATTTATCTTCAGTAGAAGCTCACCAAACCAGTCAGACAGGAGATGAAACCACCAATCCATCTGGCCTTACAACAATGACACAGCCAAATGAGACTATGAGATCTAGTCCCCTGACTTTTTGTACAGACATTCATGTTTCCCTCAGAGTGATTTCCCACCACCTGCAGCTCTGCTTTGTGTTAAGTGCTAGTTAACAGATATTAGCATGCTAAGAAGTGAAGATAAGCTAAGATGTTGACTGTGATAAACGTGCCTGAATCAACATGCTAATGTTAACATTCAGCTGAAGTAGCCTCACAATGCTGCTGGCACCTCTGTAAACTCTTAGCTGCTTGATGAATAACCTTACTGATAACACATTTGTTTATTAATTTTCTGTCAGTGGACAAATACATCGACCATTTTCTTTTGCCTCTACTGAGGTTGTTTCCCTAACAGCTGTGGAGGAACCTCAAACATGTTGTTGACGCCTTATGTGTTGTTTTGACTATGACCTGTTGTATTATTTTATGTGGATGTATGTGGTTTTGATGAAGATAAGGAGCAGTTGGCGGTCAGGCACAACATTGACACAGCGCTGGCACTGAATGACTGGGATTCACAAGGTCTGTTTCCTGTTTGCAGACCTTTGTGTTGCATACCATGCGCTCTTCCGTTATACCATTCATAAAGTCGCACACAGTGGAAAGGTTTCTGTCCCTGCAGATCCCTCGCTAAGCTAAGCCAGGCCAGCCCTGTGATGTCACAGCAAGCCCCAGCTGCCTTATGTTGTCCCTGGACTGTCCGTCCCACTGTAGCCCGCCTGAGCCTATGGGGATCCAGACTGAGCCAAATGGGGAGGGGGATTAATTCTGCAGCTGCCCTGTTGTTGTTGTGAGTGCTGGTTACAGCATTGTGATCTGATAAGCGACTTATGGATGTTACTGTTGCTTAGATTGAGGCAGTATCTGTATCCCCCTCTAGCCTCCCCCGAACCCATTCACAAACGGTTGGAGACTGGGGGGGGCTTTCATCTCTGGAACTTTGATTGCCATGAATAGACTGTGGCTGCTCTGTCTACTGAAATATTTATCTGGCATAAATTAATCATGTGCAGATTTTCCTTTGGTGGCGATGAGAGGATATAAATGGCTCACTGGGTTGTGAGATTGAGAAATCCAGAAGCCCAGGGATTTGGAACAAGTGTGACCCTAATCACCATGGTAGATAGCCTCAGGTTAAGGTGGGCAATGTGCAGACTGACAATGTTGAACTCCATATCACACCTCACCTTTCTGTCTTACTTCTGTTTAGGTACTTGTTATGTGGTGGTCTAAACATTTTTACTGGAGCCAGGTCACACTTGTCATATCCTCTGCATTTTCTTTTTTCAGCAAAGTATTTGATGCAGTTTTTCTTCACAGTGCCTCTTTGGCTGCCATTCATTTGTTCATGTGAGATCAATGTCAGCAGCCCCAGCTGTCTGCTCCCACCCACCCTCGTATTATTGAATGAATTGTGTGGGAGCCTAGATGTGGCCAGGTCACGTGGCTCCTCATCTACACTTTATTGACCAACGTACAACTTTCTCATGCTTGGTTAGTATCTGAACAGTTAGATTAAACTCTGTTTGGAAATGTTTCTAGAAGAACAAAAAGCCTTTTTATGTTTTGTTTTGCATCTAGTTGGATGTTAGACCCCCAGGTATCAACTCACGGACCTTTCTGAACAATCCTAAGGCTTTAGTCATGGAGCCAACGCAATCATCAATGTATAATCATGGATATAGCAGATGCTGACCAAAAGAAGTTGTAAAATGCAGCCAGCAGGTGACATGACATCTTTTATGATTTGTTATAAAAGCTTTATTTGAGGTCTAACATGAATAGCCAGAAATAAGATGCGGTTGCTAAAAATATCTCGACTATAATAACGGTTGATCCTCTTATTTTGAAAACAAGGATTAGTGCTGTTACTGTTACTGACAGTCAGGAGGCAACATACTAACCATATTTTAGGGATGTATTTTGAAGGTTAAGTTGGTCAGCTCTACGGTTTATCATGTGACTGCTGAGGGACAGTCATTTAATTCCAGAGTGTTATGTTTTAGAGTTTGGTTGTTTAAGGTCTTTGAAGTGTACTGCTTTGTAACCATGATTTTCAGCAGTTATTAAGAGACTACGCTTGATGTGGAGACATACAAAAATTAGCAGTAACAAAAGAAATAACAATCTGATTGACATACTTTCAGTTTCTTAAAAGGGAAACTCTCACAGAGGGAATTTCCAGTGCCCAGTGGTTTCAGAGTGTCTCTGTAACCTGCAATACTCAGTAAGGAATAAAAAGATAGACCGGGGAACACCGGCATGCCTTGGCCAATGCCAAGCCATGCTGGGCCCAGTTTTTTCCCATTGGGCACACTCTCCAAAATACGTGCCCCTTGTGACTATTGTTCCACCCGTCTGTCTGTTGGCTGACACAAGCAATAATCCTGACATCTGGCCTGCATCCAAACTCATTACGACACTCGATGGCATTGATCCTTCCTCTAGAGGCTTCCCCTCCAGAGCTGTGTGCTTCTGCTCTCTACTCTACTGAGTGTTTTTTGGCTCCTTGTTACTCTTTCCTCCCTTCTTTTTCCCTGCCTCTTACATTGTTTTTATACAGCCACCTAGAATGGATAATATGGTGGTCCCATTAATAGATGAACGGTGTTGTTATAAAGCCTAATATAGCACAGATTAAGAATTCTATGAACAGTGAGTATCCACCCAGTTTCCCGTTCTTGCTCTCTTTATTGATGTCAGGGTAGTTGAGCCATGACACGCCTGCAGTTAATGAAATTAGTGCTGAGAAAATGCACAGTGTCCACCAGGGAATATTAAGAGCAGTTCCCACTGAGACGTCTGTGGTAGTGGCTGAGGATATTATCCACTCAGTGTGGTGGAAACTAGGTTATTAATGCTTGTCGAGGAGAGGCTGGGGAAAGGCTGTTTTGATGATTGACCCTGGATGGTGTTGGCCTGTCAGGGTTGGCCTTGTTTGTAACTTAAATTTGGTGAGGGCCAACGTTACAGTTAGGGTGCGCATTAATGTCAAGCTGGATTCCATTGTTACTTTTGTTAAGTCAACTAAAACAGCTCGGCATTTTGAAACCAAACTGTGCTGACATGAGTTGGTAGTGTAAAATACAAGAGGTCTGGTTTTATTCATCCCGTTCAACTGGAATTGTGGAATTGATGGGCCACAGTCCCAGACCAGTGTTTCTCTGGCAACTCCTCAAGCCCCGCTGACCACTCTCTGGCTCTAGCTCTACTTTTGTTCTTCTAATCCAATTAAAGTGTTCAATATGCAGCCTTTAATTGGATCAGGTGTGTGAGAATAGTAGCTCTTAGAAAAAACCTGGAAATCAAGTAGCTCTTGAAGACTTGAGAAGCACTAATTCTAACCGGACATAAGGCTGCTCTGCCACCAACTAGCTGTCCAAAAAGCATTACAGTACACAAAAGAAAACAATAGAGAAATCTGCTACTCACTGCAACTTTTCCCCAGTTACATGTTTTTGTGGAGGAGGTACAGTCCACTATATTTTTCGACAACAGTTAAACAGTCATTTATTTCAAGAAGATAAACACTAACCATAAAACAGACACAGTGGCTCATAGACTATTAACTTTGCTGTGTAAAAATTAAGGCACTACATTTTGTTTTCGGATGGTCATTACGTAATCTATCAGAAACCAAAGAAAGACAATTTAAATATTAAACTAAGAAACGTTGCAATGAGGATCAAGCATTTGTGTTTTTATGACTGGGTATTGTTGCATATCTGCAGTAATGAACAGCTGTTTGTTATGTATTTTTTGCTTATTGTAGATCCCCTATTTATTGCCCAGTGTTGCTCATTTACTTGGAACCTGAAATTGTCCAAAAACAGAAGATGATGTGGATGGCTCTTCAAGCTCTGGCTCCTCATTAGTGTTTTCCATACCACTGTTGCTCGTTATATGAGCTGGGCTAACCTGACTAGCATGGTTAAAGCTTAACAGCTGTCCTACCTACTGTCCTACCTTTCTGGGGCTGTGTCCAAAATCTTGACTGTGAGTCATCGACATTTTACACCATCACTGCCAGGTGTACTTGCATAACTGTATTATACACATCTGTCAAAGGTGAAGCATTGCATTGTGGGATTTGCTGCACAAAATGCATATATGCTATGGAGACTACATTTTTTGTTCCATTGTGGGAGTTTTTGAAGGCACTTTGCAGTGCATGGTTTTTATACTCAGAATTCAGACACTCAACTAAATGCAGTGCTCCGAGACAGTCCAGTTGAAAGTCACACTTGAATGCTGAATGTTAAGTTGAGTGCTTTGTATGTGCCAAGACATGGACCATAATTAGACTGTTCTAGACTAATAAGAGGTTTATAATATGTGGTTTATAGGGCATATTCAATAGAAACGAGACAATAACAGGTCCAGTTTGGGACAAACATATGACAGTGTTACACCCTTGGTCTATTTAAATCTATTTCTATTGTGTTAACACCTTTGTTTCTAACCATACCAGCATGCTGCACAATTGTTAAAATACTAAAATTTGCATATTTGACGTAATCGTTTGTTGTTGTTTTTCTTTAACTTTGTAGACAACCCTTTGTGTCAAAGCTGCTAAACAGAGAAAGCAGAAGGACTAAGTTAGGCACTAGCAGTACCAGCTGCAACTGGTGCATTGCAGCACCTGGCCTACACCAGCACACAGGCTCCTGCTGCGAGGGCTCATTCAGAACACAGAGACACAACATCAATCACGGCTGCTCAGCCAGCTCCTCTGGCCTGCTATTTCACACAGGCCTTATGCTGCAGTCACCAGCTATGTCTGCCTCCTGTTTTCATTTCTCACTGTAGACACTAATTCCATGATCACCTGAGCCTCTTAAAGATTTGGCTTCTTGACTTGCTTTGTTTGCTGGCTTTGTTCATTTGTGTGCAAGATGAGATCTTTGTTTGACATATAAATGATTGCTGTTGACGGGTGATTGTGCAGGAGGTCTGATATCTCATAAACACCGGCCACAAATTAGTGCTGCAAAAAGCATCTCACTCAAAACTGAAATTATGAACACTCATGACTCTTCAAGAAATCATTTTTGGGGCATTGTTGCCTTCTTCAAACAGTGTACAGTAGAGATTTGACAGAAAACAAGGAGAGAGAGAGATTGGCATGCAGCAAACACCCCCAGCTGGACACAAACCTGTGATGCTGCAATTCTTGGCAGGCGCCTTGACCCCAAGGCCACCAGGGCGCCCAAAGGAAAATCACTGAGAATAAAAATATTGTGGGAAATATTTTCCATTTCTGTGACATTGATGCTGTATTTTGCAGTGTTAGTCTCTGACACTGCAAATGGCACAGTATTGCTTGCAGAACGTCTGCAGCACTTAAATTGCCTCCAGCTTCGGATAGCATGCCTTTGAGTCAATGTCCTTTCCCTCACCTTTACTCAGTGCTGTTACTCATTCCCAACCACCTGTCTTCTCAGTGTTACCAGGTGAGCTCTTGGCTGCAAAGTCTGTTTTAATGTTGGACAGAAGAGGCTAGGCCTACTGACACGCAAAGAGGATGGAACTTAACTGCTCTCAAGAAGGGACCTCCTACCACCAAGGTGATGTAGGATCAGTGGATCAACACTTCTGGAGTATTATGTAATGCTTTGGCGGCACTTGCCATTACACTGCCTCTTAGATTTAAGAGGTCATGTTTCTGTAAATCCTCACCTGGCCTTGAAATAACTTTTATACTTCTCCCGGAGCCAAATTTAGATCCCATTAAGATATCACTATTCACAAATTCAATTTCCCTGTGTCCTATTATGTGTGAATGATTAAACCTCTGTTGAAATGTGTTTGCAGAGTTCTGAAAAGTGTTTTTCAAATTGATTATAGTTAATTCTGGGCAACTAATTCTTACATCTCTCGTATTATATCTTATACATGCTCCAATTTCTAGACAACCCTTTTTCCCCACTGTATACAAAAAAAACAAACAAAAAAAACCAAAACAAAAACAACTGTCATGAACTTCAAGGAATCACTAGTTGACTGCACCATATTGTGGACACCATGCATCTAGGCTATTTTGGTCCTTTGCCTAAACAGTACATGTGATAATTTCTGACATCATGGTAGGAAGTTTCCCTGCTTAATCAGTAGGCTCCTTAATCTCATGCTGCTCCCTGGATCCGCACACCCTTTAATCCAATAAACCACCTATGCTGATCTGACGTCTTGCATAACAGGGCTGGGATAGCCAACCCATGTTTCCCCCGGTGACCAAATGACTACAGGGGGCCAGTTATTTTTAGTCCAAGAGCACATTCTAAGAAGAGGAACTATCAGGAGATGATGGTGGGAAGAAGGAAGGTTTGGCAGTCACTCCTCAGTAATCCTCTGTGCTAAGCCAAGTGGATCATTAAAATAACAAGAGCTGTAATTTAAGGTTCAGGGTTTGAGTTTGTAACATGAGTGGGAAAGTGCAAAGAGTAAGGTGAGAATAAGAGGGGGTAAAAAGAGCAGAGAAAGTTGCAAGTGTGACTTTGAAGACTGTGTCAGCCTTCCTCTTTGTTTCCTCTGAACTTGACATGACGTGAAAGAAATACTGTAGGCAGACGGGGGAGGGGGGCATGTTGCAACTGGTGCACATCCGGCAGGGGCTCCAGTTACAGTACCTTATGACACTGTGCTTTGTTGTTGATATTTCAAGCGGCCAGCTTCCCTCACATGTGTCCCCCTTCCTTCCATTTTTACACTCCAGGATTTATCTCTGGTTGTGGAAGCTATGCTATGCCCGCGCTTACCTCGTAACCCCTGACACCGCTGCTACTGCTTGCTAGGTAGGACAGTCCAGCACCCACTGGATCACATGAATGCAACCCGAGAGTCTATGAATACTGTTGACTTAAGTGTTTTACAGTAGTGCTCTCTTGGCAGTGCTCAGGGCACTAACCTATACGTATCAATTAAAACACGAGGATAGGGAAATGTGAACCTTGGGAATCTTGTTTTTTTTTTTTTTTTTTTTTTTATCATTTCTCATCTTACAAACAAGATGATCCCTGTCAAATCTACGTCTGTACGTGTGTCAGTTATTTAATCTTCAAATGGTGCTTCAACACACACTATGTAGATTCTGCAGTGCAGCATTTTTTCACTGTTTTTAAATGATTAATCGATTATCAAAATAGTTGCTGATTATTTTTCAGTTGATCGACTAATTATCTAATTGACTAATTCTTTCAGCTCTGCATTCAATATCAGTAATAGTAGTAGTAGTTCACTGTACATCCATTCCAGTTCTTGTACATCTTTGCCAGTCACTCTGTGTTCAGTAGAGAGATTCTTTGGTGTGTTTCCTATTTGCCATCCCGCACTGCAGTAAGCATCTTCAGGCTAGAGGCCTGATATATTCCCGCAACATCCCTAGACATCCTTTTTTCATGACGCAGCACCTGTCTCTAGCATGGAAGGAAACAGAACATGGTGTCCGTCTGTGATGTTTTAGAACTTGCCTGCAGAGGCAAAGCAAGGCAGAAATGCCTCTTGCCGATCACAAAAATAACAATATTTGTGAGTGTTTTTTAAAAATTGGGAAAATGCACGCCTAGGCATCTCTGCAACCCACGTAGAGCCTTCATTTGATGTACTGATTTAGCCAACAATTCTCCATCCCACTTGGTTGAACTTGGTGGGAGCAGAGCAGTGTTGCCTCGTTCAGAGATGGAGAGAAAAATAGTGTTATCCTTCCAGAGTGAGTGTTTTTTTTCTAGTATGTAATAAAGGTATGTGACTATATGTAGGAGTGCATTGTGACTTCTGTCAATTAAACATTTAATGTTTCATTCAGTGGTCAGAATAAGGCATAGTATTTAAGTGAGGAATGAATGAGCTCTGTTAGCTGGTCTTTTATACGTTTGGTTTGGATTAAAGCCTTGCATGTGCACTACCTCTGTACTGTAGTTATCTGTCACCACATTGCTGTAGCTGATTCAGATAACAGATTAGTCCACACAGCAGGATGTCATTCTGGACAGGAAATTCCCAGCTCTAATCACAACACGTTTCCTGCAACAAATGGAAAGTCTTCAGAGGCAGTTGCTGAAATGCGAGCTTTGAAAAGTCTCTTAAGCAATCCGACTATGAACATTTACTGCATAAAAATGTTTTTAACAAAGGCAGTTAACCTTGGCCTGGTTTTGACCTCATCAACTCTATAGTTTTGTAAGCAGGACTTGCACAGCTCACACAAGTGCAAAAGTCTGATGTCTTATCTTAAATACAGTATGTGTCACTGTTATGTAATTGCAATAAAAATATATGATGTTCTCACCATTAAACAAGTGAATGTAAAAATATTTCTGATATTTAATTCACAGCAAGTTGTTGTAAGAGTCAGACTGTACAACCCCGATTCCAAAAACAAGGCTGTGTAAAACAAATGAAACAGAATGTGATCACAATGTGAACTTTCGTATCTAAGCTGTCTAAAGCACCAAGGTCAACTGCATTCTCTGCAGTTTTTACTCTGAATGTTGAAATTACTGACTTGTCTTTTACAGATTCCAAAGTCTCCTTTGGGGACTTTTCGACACGCACCAGCTCAAAAACTTCAAAACACCTTTCCATCTCAAGTTTGTTTGTGCTCAGAGGAGATTTTGTTTCTTATAGAGTGTCTTTTTTTCCCGTGCTGCAGGATATGAAAAGACAGAGGACACATCAGAAAAGACATCCCTAGCTGACCAAGAAGATGCTCGACTGATACACCTCAACCAGCCGCAGTTCACCAAGTTTTGCAGCAATCGAGTCAGGTAAGAGATCGGTATTTATGGAAATGTAATGAATGTGATGGGAAATATTTCCCGTATGTATTGTATGGAGAGTCTGTAATTAAAATGGTTTGAATAAGAGCTACACCATGTGGTCATAATCAAGGGTTAATTTATTGAAAACAAGTTGTATTAAGTTAATATCAAAGCAGTTTCAGGATATTGTGGACAGTGCAGTGTGGCAGCATTACCAACAGTTAATTCAAGCTCTAAAGCATAAAAGAGCACCACATGAGGCAGCTGCACTTAATACTTGGGTCACAAATATTGATGGTTATCAGAAATGGTGCCTCACACCAGAGAAATGTGAGGAAATGAAAAACTGACGTGTTGGCAAATTTTGAAAGAGTAGCTCGGGTGGTTGAGAAAAAGCTTCTTTTGAAGTATCCTGTAGTATTAAAACATTTTTTTGTGTATTTTAGTTTTTAGTTTTCCTTCTCTTTTCAGTGTGTGGGTGGCGATTAACTGTCACGTGGTGTGCATTTGATTTGCAGCCCATGCAGTAAACTTTGCATGATCCACATTTATAGCTTCACTAGATCAATCCTGGAATACCACCCAGGCAGTGGTGTTGGAGCTCTGTGGTGGTCTGCATGTTTCCCCTGAGTACCCCCTTCAAAGTAAAGTGCGTAGCTGCCCTTTACTGCCATCTTTTACACCTCTTCCCTATGCATTTAACTGGGCATTGTGCTCTTTGTTGCTTTTTTTGTGTGCTAGGAAACAAAACTCTGTCTACTCCCAAAGTGCCCACAATGGTGTCTCAGAATAGATTTACACAGTGGTCTGCTCCTCAAGATTTTGAGTTTTCATGGACAAACTGTCCTCATTAAGCCGAGGAACCTGCTTGAAACAGTCCTGCTATAAGAAGACAAACAGACTATGTCCTCTGAGATTCACAGCCGAAGATGATGAGAACATATACAACATGTAGAGGTTTGATGTCTGCTGCTGTCCGTGCTAGTCTTGAAAATACAGCTTCATGCAAGTCCCACAAGGTTGTCCTCTATCACTTACCATCCAGCTTTTCCAGTGTAATTATGTAAAGTGAAGATGCTTTTCCCATGTCACTTAAAATTACATTTCATCCCAGCTGCTTTAAAACATTCACACTCAAAGTTGTATTCTCTCAAGGATTTTGCTTTGTGTGTATTGCGGCTATTTTTGACTTGGTAATGGCAACCCAGAGGCCATCAGTGCTTTTCATGGTGACCTGCAACATAACTTGCCACTTTGCCTTTAACCCTACATTAACCTTCAGAGTCACTAGCAAAACAGTTGAATTAAAGCATGCAGAGACTGTGAAGCTGCTACTTAAATGTCAGCCTGGAGAGAATTTCCTGATAGGAAGCAATCTTGAAAAGTCCAAATGCATTTAAGGGCCTTTTGAGCGTATGTTGTGAAAATCTTGTCTTGAACGTTCCTCTCCTGGCATTGATTAAACCCCTAAACCTCTGCTCTGTTCATCAAAGTGACATATTTAAAAGTTTTTCATGAAAAAATCCCTTCATGCCTCAAAATGGCTTAAATGTGACTCTACACTTTCGCCTTCATTTAGTATGCACATAGCTACGAAGATGCAGGTTGGTAGGAACATGTCAGTAAGAGATAACATGAGCCATTGGCTTGACATACGTAATCATGATATGGAAGGCCCAACCTGCAAGGTTACGGGTTGGATTCCTTACATATGTGACATATGAGACCATGGCTATCTGAATCCATGTTTTTTTAGCCATTGGTCCACGGCAGCTGCAAAGCGAAAATGCCCAGTCATGGTGTTGACTGCTTATTTCATTCCTGATATGTCGTGTATCATATAAAAACATCTTATAGATGTCTCAACAAGGTTAAATCTTGATTTTCATCGGAGCAGGTCTTAAAGGGAAACATTAAACTTACTTTGTAAAGTCTGCTCTTCTCTGGTGTGACTGGAAAGCTTCAGTATAAAGTAAATATCAGTGTAGAGTGCAGTGATCTTGAGGTGAGGAAGGACTATGACAGCATCCTCCGCCATATGATATTTGATAAGTACCTGCAAGATTTGTATCACCAGTGGTGCCTTATACCAGATATACCAAACTGGCCCTTTTTATGCGGCCGTTCCTCTTGGAGGAGTGCAGTGCTTTTAGCATTAAAGGTCAGGCTTGTTGGGTCAGGCCGTCCTCTGTCAAGGAATATTACTGTTAGCATTCCTGCTGCATGAGCAGCTTGAGATATGTATGTGCTTACATAGACAGAGCTTTAAACTGAACAGGACTGATAAATTAAAAAAGCAAGTGTGCTTATGGTTATGCCATTTGTTACGTCAGGTTCATGTATTGACTTGACAAATAACAGACGCAAGCAGCCAAGAAAATTGTAAAATGTCTTCCCAGTTTGTTTCCTTAAACTACTCAACTGTAAGAAACTGATGCTGATTCTACCTTTTCTTAAGCTTCTTTTATAGTTAGTTAGATAGATCTCACACTAGTGTATTAGTCATTTTTTGAGTTTTACTATTAGTTTGGTTATCAGTTATTAACAGACTCGGGTCAATTTGCATTGTTAACCTGTTTAGAGCCCCAGATGGTTGATGGCTGAATTATGTTGCATCAGAGAAGTTTAGGGAATATGACCTTTGCTGTGAAAGTGCACCTCTGCATATTTTAAAAATCAAAGTGTATACAGTTTTTGTGACTTTACCGGAGGTGGTCATTAATTCAGTGGGTGACCTGCCCTCACTGTGGGAAAAAAAAAAAAAAAAAAGGAAAACCACATTAGGTCCATTCAGGTTAAGCGTGATGCTGTTAACACACAAGCACTATGGTCAAATTAAGGCTAATAAAATCATTAAGAATAAATCATTGATTTGCACTGCTCAGTATGTAACTGATCTGCATATTGTAGCATTGAGCATGACTATAGCTGCTCGTGACCCAGTTTACCTCAGATTCAGTTTCACTTGGCTCAGATATGACTGGCATTCAGTTCATAACTGATACTGTACCCAACATACCAGTGGACAGAAGTATGTATAAATGTTTGAATGCAGATTGTACAGATTACAGCAGGCTATGAGCACACAGTGGATTGGGTGCCAGTCTGCATGTTAATGCCTTTTCAAGCTGCATTTGTTTCAGACCCACCACTTTTGTGGATTAACTAACTGTAATACATCCAACTTGAGTCTTGTCAGTCTTGTTCAGAGGTCTAAGTGCTGCGGCATTATTTGAACACAGCTTGCAGGTGACTTGGCTTTGTTGAGTTCTTCTTTGTCCTTGTCGTTTTTGAATCCCAAATGTGCCTCAACCCTTAAAGGCATATCAGGCTTTAGTCTGCTCTAAAGATCTAATTTCTTCAAGAGGATTGGTTGCTGTCTCAGAGTGACCTGTGGAGACACGTACGGGAGCAGGCTCTGTGATAAATGGTGAATCTAATCTTACAAGCAGACGGAGAGCCCTCACAGGTTTCTTGCTTTCATTTGCTCCCATTCTCCCTCTGCAGCATGGCTCCCTGCAGTATATGTCACTGCTCTGTACACATGTGACTCCTGCCTTTTAACAGACAGGTACCCTGCTCTCACTATTATGCATAAGGATTGTTTTGGATTGTTTGTTCAGCTGAACTGGCTGCTCGCGGATCTCATTGTAATGTAAAGGAGATTAATCCCTGAGATGTTGAGAACTTGGAACTATGGAAAACAGGAGTAGCTGCATACACCATTTTACTGGTGTGTATCCATGAAATACTGATATTGTGGTGGATATTGTGGGATCTTGGTGGTAAACAAGGGACAGTTGAGACATGAGAGTCCCCTTACTCCCCTAAGCACATGAATTACACATTTCACCAAGTGGTATTTATACATTTTTATCAACGTATTGGGTGTTTTTTTAATCATTATGACCAAATTTAAGCATTTCATTTTAACAGCATACCATAATTAAGTACTGAACTGTGCACATGACACACACTGCATAATAAAATTTACCATCACAGTTAAATGGTGAGTTGCAGTACTGCTTGTTTGCAGTGTTACAGATTTCAGGTCACAGATACAGGAACACCTTGAAAGGATGTTAAACAGGAGGCCATTCATCTGTACGGGATACTGGTCCAACTGGTTCTTCGACTTTATATAAGTCCTGTGTGCAGATGTGTTTGCAAACAAATTAGTCCTTTGTTCCCAGTCCAACATTATCTAACCACCTATCCAACCATAGTCACCATATACAAATTCTGTGATTATTTTGATGTGTTTAAACCACAAAGAAGATATACACATTCTGCAAATGAGCTGTCTGAATTGACTGTGATTGTATGCAGTTCAGTGGTTAGCTACCAGCCCTGGTTGATTTTTAGTAGTTAAATAAATGCTGTTAACACCAGCTGGCCTCCAGCTGGCAGAGATTGATCAGTGTACTCTATATAAGAAGTGTCATACAACCCATTAGCTTTGTTGTCTGTTTTTATAGATGTGAAAGTTCAATCTGGAAACTATGTGAAGATGAACTTGTTTCATTTATGAGTGATGAGAGAGAAATTGTGTTGTTAATAGACGAATAGTGTCTTTCTAAATGCTCAACTCAACTGGCAACCCAAAGCTTAACAACAGTTTCAAGTTTAACCGTGATAATCTTCATTTGGCAACAGCTGGTTAACATTTGTTTCTATTTGTGGCCCCTGGAAACCTGTTCAGAGCCAGCCATGGCCCATGGGTGGGCCATGACCCAGTCATTTAAACAACATAATCTGCTGTCATTACCAATCATAGAAGTTTTGCTAACCGTAGAGCAGAACATCCTGTTGGCTCTCCTCCAGGTTTTTGTGTGTCAGTGACCTTCACCTGTCGAACTGTGGAGAAAAAAACTTGACATCTGATCAGTGCTGCAAGATTGTGTTACAGTTTGAGCAATATGAGTTTGATTGTGCTTAAATCCAACTATTAATGTTTAAATCTCATGGGGATAGTTGGTGGGTGTTTCATGTGTTTTAGGTGTGGCTAAAAGATGAAGACTATCCCACACCCAATGACATGACAAATGTTGACAGTTGTTAACTTGCAAAAATGTGTTTTTAACTTATAAGGCAAACCAAAACAGACAGTCAGTGACTTCCTGTAATGCCAAACCTTTCAGCGGTGTTGTTAGATGGCATCAAAAGATCGGTGCTGATCGGCGCTGCATGGCTATAATCTGGATATCTGTGAGTGAGTCAAGGAAGTGCTTCTCACATATCGTCTTGATCCTCAGGGTGTTTCCTGGAAATAAAACGTAAGATCCATAATCATCCATTAAGCAGAGTGTTAAATGAGCTCTTTATCTTGCCCTGCCACAGTGGGGAACGTAATGCAGTGTACAGAAGTAACTAGAGAGTAGGACATGGCATGCTTTTCAGCACTACTCCATGAGATCAGAAATAAGGCTGGAGGGAAGGAAATAAAGAGAGAAATGATGAAGCCAGGGCCTTTAGGCTAAACTAAGGCTAAGCGTCAGAGCTACACCACCACTGTTTCTTATATCACAAAGGATGGACTGAGGCGGTAATTACATTTTGTATTAGCACTAATAGCCAGTAGGTCCACCAGTACTATTAATATTAATGCACACATGACATTGTAATGAGCTTCGGATGATGTATGGCAAAGTATTTCACATCGAGGAGGCTACTGTATTCAAATGGTGACTTTACTGAACATTATAATGATTTCATCAGAAATACAGCAGAATTGATAAGGGAAAAACGTCTCCAACTGACACACATGCTGTATCTTTGTTTGTGCTTCACCATTAATCTGCCACGTTCCACTTCCTGGTATCTCACTGGCATGTCATCCAACTTCTCCGTTGCCATTTTAGTTTATGATGGCAGACTTTGAGCTTCCTCCTTCCTCCTGTACTGCAGTGATAAACTGCACACTCATCATGATATCTAGCAAACTAGATGCAATGCTGTTTCTGTGTTTAAGCTTGTATCTCTGTTTTTATTTGTTGTGTTACAAGGATCTGTCCTTTCTCTCCATGAGTTTTATCTTTAAACTCAAACATTGGCCAAATACACAAAAAAAAAAGCCAAATATTTACAAACCTATTTGTTTGTCAGGTTAAACCTGCAGTGTGAAACTTTTGTCTCCCCCTTCTGGCAGTTAGAGTAATTACACAAAACCTGTTGACGTGCTTTTGACGCCATAGGCTCGCCATACTCCTACCTGCTGTAACCTACTCTGGCACAATGGTTACTCCTCCTTCAGCTTGGCCAAACCAATCATCGGTAGTTGATGTAAAACGCATGAATCAATATGTAAAAGTCCCACACTCCAGCTTTAAAGTGGTGACATTGTGACGTAAAGATCACTTTGAAATCTCCTGTATCCCCTCTGAACATCATCCTTCAGACAGCTGTATTTCAAGCTGCATAAAATCGGGCACCAAAATTCATGATGAAGAATTCAAACTCTATCAATCTGTAGTTTTTCCAGGTGACTCAGAGCCTGTGAGTTTTCTCTGTTCACAGAAACTGACATAACAACAGTAGACTAGACTAAAGACTAGACTTTGTTGAATGAAATAAAGCTGGTCCTTTCTTGACCCTTGTTCTGACAAGGCTGTTCATCAGGCTCCTCCGTGAGGCTGGTATTACATTGTACTGCTGTCAGAACAATGCCTTGCTCTTACTCACTTGCCTTCACTCTGTCCCTCTCACTCACCATGAGCAGCTTCACTGTTCCCGGCAGCCAGGATCACTGTGAATGTAAAACTCTCTCTCTTTTTTATTAAATTTAACTGAATTCAATGCTAGCCTGTGTCTCCATGGATTTACATTGTGATCGTGGACACGCTACAAGTGAAAAATGTGCTTTTTGGATATGATTCAGTCTAACAGGAATAAAACGATGATATCACCAATGTTAACCTCCGTATGCTCAGCCCCCTTCAGACACGTTCGAGGCTATACTCTGATATTCTGCTTGTGTATGTGTGACGGCTTCTGTGCGTGCATGAGTAAGCAAAGCATACATCATGGCACACATGTTCTTCCAAAGTCGCTGTTCTGACCAGCGCTTTAACGCTGCTGTAAATCAGACTGCTGGGGGTTGTTGCTGTTGAGGGCTCCACCAGCCTGTAGCACAGGCAACATATCACGTCTGCCAGGAGCTTTTTACACCCTCTGCCAGCTCCCTTCTTCCTCCTAATTATTCTTTATGATCATTGAGTCCTCTGGTCGCTGCTGTTCATCAGTCTCACACACAAACACCTGTCTCTGCAACAGAAAGGACTCTCTTGAATGGGTGGGGATCAGGAGTACGACACTGGTTATTTTAAATATATTTGACTGGCTATGTTAACTGTGAACGGGATGATTTTCAGATTTTTGTATGCATTTTGAATGTCAATAGCATAAAGATTACTGCTCATATTCTGAGAACTAACCATTTGTTTCTCTTTCTTTTGTCTCCCTCTCTCGGTCCCTCCTCCACACATGGCCTTGTTCACTGTTTGATGCGGGCTTCAGCACAGCAAAATATAATGTCCTCACCTTCCTTCCCCGATTCCTCTACTCACAGTTCAGGAGGGCAGCCAATGCCTTCTTTCTCTTCATTGCACTCTTGCAGGTAAGATGTACTGCTGCTGCAGTTCCTGTCCTTTTGAGACATAGATTTAAATGCAAAGATAACCGCAAACTACCTTATTAATGTTAAAGTCCAGATGAAACAGCATTTTAAGGGTATCTAGCTTCCATGTCGTGAGGGATAGACAGGTGAGACATAACGGGAGGAATTGGTTTTGAATGTTGAAATGTGGAAACAAACATGGGGATTGACAGTGATGCAAAGTTTGATGGTAGCATCCAAGTCACCTTGCTATATGAATGCTAGTTAGATGATTTTGTGGGATATTTTTAAGGCATATATTGTTAAATATGTGTACAAATATGGGGATGGGGATGTGATCTAGAAGATTCAAGGAGGAATTTTTAATTTCATCACTGCTCTTCTCAGCTTCAATTTTTGCTTTGTTCTCATTCGTGTGCAAGTGGTCTTTTTAATCCTTTGCCATGACCTGGACACCATTTCCAAAGGTCATGTTTGTAATTTCATATACACGCAGACAAGCTCACTCACACAAACACACAAACACACACACACACACACACACACACACACACACACACACACACACACACAGACACAGTACTTTATATAGACTGATAATGAATAATACATGTAATACTATGTGTGCCTACTTTAAAAGGAAACTAGATTCACCTGCAGGCTCAACACAGTATACTGCATATTACATGCCTTGCAAATGCATGGGGTGCTGTGGATGGCTGTACTTTGGGCCTACACTGTACCCTTATAACTACTCTGCAGTAAGGAATCTACATTGTGCTTTTCTTTGTAGACAACAAGCTCAAATAGTCCAGCTGACGTGGAACCACAATAGAAAAGCATGGGTGATGTGAAAATGGGCACAGAGTTTCAGTGTCTAACTGATTTGGATTGGTTGCTGCCCAACAGCAGCCACAGATCTTTGCGGTGCTGTCACTGCTCTGATTGGTAAATACAAGCAGAACAAAGACTTTCCTGCCCTGAGGAGGTTTTCATGTATACTGTTATGTCAAAATGAATCCCTTTTAAGGACACTTAAATCTTCAGCCACCAATCATTACTACGCGATTTAAGGGAGTCCATGTCTCAGGTGTTCAAGGCCTCACAGAAAAGATTCAATAATCAGAGACAGAAGGCTGCAGGAACTCACATTCAATTCTTTACCTACAGTATGTTCGTGCTGGCAGGCTAGCCTTAGCTAATGAGAGCTTTGAGGATGGGAAAGGGCTCTATCCAGTGACCTTGAAGTAGCTGCTTTGAAAATCAGCCAGTGGGAATCTTCATTACCTGCCCTGTCGATGGTGCGACCTTGAATAAAACATCTATGCAGATGAGAGAGAAGAGAGATCTATTTCGTTCAAGTTTCCTTCGAGCAGTATAACAGTGACTGTCTCCTGTGGCCCTCACTTGGCTTTAATTATGCCGGTATCTGACTGTTAATTTTGAAAGACTTAAAATAGCCAAATAATTAAACAGTCAGTGGCAAGGAGAGCATTATAATAGTACTAAGAAAGTTGTTTGTGCTGGGTATGCCTCCTGTAAGTTTCATACAGTAGGTCTGGCACCAGGATACAGAAGCATAGCCCTTTGACACTACTGATGACACTAGCAACTGAACTAAAACCATGTCAAACTTACAAATGAGCTGATAAGGCCATGCTTTAAGTGCTGTTCTGTTGGCCACTGTCATCCTTTCGAAGGGTGCTAGTCAGTATATTTGGCAGGGTGGATGAGTTTGGGGCAGGGGCTGGTTGAAGCAGTGTCTTGCCTTATTTTGAACCATGAAAGTACTCAGAAATTTTAACCTAGACTTCTGAAATATTCTTATTTTCTGGAGAAGATTTGACTTCATTTTCCCATCTTATGTCTTTTAGCAAATCCCAGATGTGTCTCCCACCGGTCGCTGGACCACACTGGTGCCACTGCTCTTCATCCTGGTGGTGGCTGCTGTTAAGGAGATCATTGAAGATCTGGTAATACAGACATCTGTGATATACGCAGACACGCAGACACGCACACACATGCACGCACACACACGCACGCGCGCACACACACACACACACACACACACACACACACACACACACGCGCACACACACATACACACATTTAAAAGTGCATGCATCAACCAAACCCTGATTAAAAAAAGTCACAGTTAGCCATTCTAAAAAGTCAATCAGCAAACATTTGAACACCCAGTTGTCATTTGGTTTAAAGCAACGCTTTCATCCCAGCTATCCCATCATGGTCTTGAGTGAATGCAGACAGTATGGACACAGCTACATCAAGATGCACTGTAGTATGTGGTCAAAAGTGTGTTGTACACAATTGTGCTTTCAATTGTCTGAGTACCTGAAAGAAAGTAAAATAAAATTCTGTGGAAATTTTACTTTATTGGTTAGGTGGGTCGCTGGTTTTGTTGGAATTGGTCTACCTTAACATGAGGAGACTGTCCTCTGAGTGCTGAACTATTCCCTGTGGAGCAGAGAGGAGGCACTGATGGTTATATGACCACAGCGGGATACTCCGCAACATATAGATGCACCATCAGACATAGACATGCATACACACACACACACGCATACACACACATACACACACACACTCATTTCCGAGGTCACAGCTGTGCCTACTGCACCCACAGTTCTCATTCAGTCAATTAACCTAGATACTGAATGCTCATGCACAAAGGCAGTTAGTTCGAACAAAACAAAACAACTGTCTGTCCTCAAGCAAGTCTGAACTGTTGAACAGATGCTTGAAAAAAGATTGTGCTCTTTATTTAGTATGAAAGGCTGATGTCAGTGTTATTTTGTCTTGGTTACATCTTTTTTTTGTATGATTTCTTGTTTGCTGACAAGTGAAATGCTCCAAAATATGTGCACTCTGGGTTAGCAAGTAATCCACTCAAGTCCATCTGAACTAAGTGAGGGAATGTTGCATTGTACTGTATTGCAGTGACCCTGCAATGCGATCCTCTATGCAGGTCCCAGTGGCCAGATACTATTAGCTTCTATCTCGTGCTGAAGGGACCAGCGCAGCACTTTTTCTCTCGGCCTGTTGTGAAAAACATGGGAACGGAGTGGTGATGACTCTGTCTTTATTGCTGAAGGTCACCTGCACACACGTCTGTTCCCTGTACTGTGCTGTCCCTCACAAGTTGACCTGACAGGGCAACATCGACCCCTAACTTCATGAATCATGCACTATGGACACACACTGTACTGCACATATCTTACCTTCTTGCTGGCTGCCTCTGCTGCAGCACACTCAGGCTCTTTGTTCTGAGTTTGACTATCTCTCGCCTTAAACTGAAATGTAATACTGCGAATCACAAGCTGCAGAGTATTTCACAAGAGTGTGTGGTGCACTTTTACGCAGTAACACTGTTTCTTATGACTCTTTCCAGTCAAGCTGAAATGAAAACAGCAGTTGAAAGACCAAAGAAAGCATTGTTATTGCCCGCGTGTAGTTAAACCTCCTTCACTGCTGCTCACTGTCTCATTACGTTTATGTAGAGGCCACACTAGCAGGTTAATCAAGGTAACACTGCAGATGCTCTACCCTTTTATCTTTTGCTGCTTTCATTTTTTCCCCCCTTTACGGCTGAAGTCTACAGAGGCCTGATACTGCAGTATTTACGCATAACCTCTGTATGCTACTTGCCCTCCGCTGCGCTGTGATTACACAAATCACCTAAATTCGGTACATCTCCTTTTCTCCATGTCCATCGGGACAGAAAGAGCCAGAGAGGAAGACCCAGAAAGAAAGTACGAGAGGGGTGAAAGGCAGGAAAAGTTGTGGAGTAACTGATATAAATACAGTTTCACTACTACTATTGGTCTATGAATAGAGGAGGGTCTGTGCAGCCAGAACAGATAGTGAATGAATGAAATTACACAGCCCTTGCACAGAGGATGATGAATGAGCTCTGTAAAGGTCTCTACTAGCAAACTTTTTTTTTTTCTGGGCATCGTGTAGCTGGTGAAAGGCTGAAGCCACGTGACACAGCTCGGCTATTCATTAGACACCAGCATGTTGCAGCGATATTAAAACAAATTTGATTTAACTGGAGCCTGAAAAAGAAGTCAGGTAGAGGACGAGTATAAGAAACAGACATGTTGGAATATAAAAGAGAGGAGAAAACAATGTCTTCAGAGCAGATTTAATTTATTTGATGCTTTGAAATGGTTGTTGTTCAGAGGGATTGTATAATATAGGTTTTAATGGGACTGGGTAATGGCGACTATAGCATCAGAGAGCTGTTGTGACTTGGTTGCTAGCTTGAGTCTGCAGGTCATTGGAGAACTTTGGCCAAGGAGAGTGAATTAGCAGCTGTGTATTGATGCAAACTGCTTCACCTTCAGCTGCACTGGTTTCTCAGTTTGCTGCCAGAACAGTTTTTTTCTCCTCCTGAAATGTACAGTACAGTACAGTGTGCCAAATTAGCTTTAAATTGAATTATAATTAGACTAAATCAGGATGGATCTTCAAAGTAAACGGATTATCAGCAGGCATGTGAGTAGATATGTCCTCTCCTCGCTAATCAGGTGGAACGCACGTTGCTTTTGGCAGCTACATTTTAAAACGCAGTGATTACTTGTACGAGACGGACACAGCAACACATTATTACTCAGCGTGATGCTACTTGACAAGCTGTCCCTTGGAATCAGCTGTTGAAGTCACAGTTGATTGCATGACTGTTCAGCAGACAAGAGGGACACGAGAGAGTAATACTGCCTGTGCTGTTTGTCATTTGATGTAGTCACGTACAGCACATTTAACTTTGGTTGGTTTGTAAGTGGACTCTACTTTAAAAATACCTACAGTATTTACTGCTTGATTGAGAATTAAGGATCTGAAGTGCTGCTGTATATGGAAGGTGGATACAGACAACAATTTCTATGACATTAACTGTAACTCATCAGATGCAGAAGCTGCCTTATGTCACTGCTTCACTGCAGCTCCATTGTTCCTCCTGTCGGGTAGGTCTGTAAAGCCAGATGAGTGGGTGGAAAATAATCTCACCACAAAGTCCATTTAGTAGTTTTTCTCAGGCTGAGAAAGGCTGCAGGTGTTTGCCCCATTGTCATGGAATTATAGACCTTTGAATTTCCTTAAAACATGACGTTTTATATATACACACATGCATATATCTCAGATTGATGGCAACAGGTGACCGAACTGAAACTCATTTTGTAGAATGTTTTTTCATTCCAGCTGTTGACGCCTGTGATCGATGACCACTTCGTTGTTTTCTGTGGTTGCCTGGGGCTACAGCCGATTGCCTTTCAGTTTGGTCACCTGTTGTAGACAGTGGAAAATCTGATTGATTAAAATACTGCACAGAAACAGAAAAACAAACATTGTAGATAGAACAAACAGATGGGTGGAGTTTAGCGTCAACATTATGAAGATTAGGGGGCTTCTTGTTGGGGCTACCAATGGAAAAGCTCAGTGCTGTCATGGTACTTGTTACTGCATGACGTGCATCTGTGCATTGGCAGGGTGGCGTAGTCCTCATGACAGCATTCACATGTATTCTGCAGTCAGTGCAAAAGGTGTAATCTTTCTTCAGCTTGTTGCTGACGTGTAATGTGAATATTTTTTTTCCTTTCTTATAGAAACGTCACAATGCTGACAGTGTTGTCAACAAAAAGGAATGTCAAGGTATTGAAATTATAGAGCACACTTATGTATTTAGTGTAGAAGTATTAACATTGCTCACATGTGCTTTTAACATGGCTTAAAAAACATTAATGTGGGTTTGTCATGTGTTCTATAACAACTCTTATTGTTCTTTTCCCTGTCTTGTTTTCTTCCTGTTTCTGTTTCACCATAACTTCCCCCATCTCTCTCGTTACTCACCACAGTGTTGAGAAATGGTGCCTGGGAGATTGTGCACTGGGAGAAGGTACGTACCCACAGTGTGTCACTAATGGTCATTTTTACCAGTTCACATTCTTTTTTAATTTAGAGCTGAAAGCTGAAAGCAGATCGTTCATTCAACCACTTTCTCCATCTATTGTGCCGATGTCAGCTGGAGAAATCTCACACATACTGTGCACACACACACACACACACACACACACACACACACACACACACACTCTGACCTCTCTAGTATCCAGCCACTAATTAATCCAGCGTTTCCATGTGGACGGTCATTAGAAGGCGACGCTGGAGGACAAAGAGAAGCTTCCTCTCTTCCCTAATAATGAAACAATTTGATTACTGTGGCTGGAACAATTTCCCTAAAAGCAGAGGGTGTGAAGAAAATAACACCAGGCAGTGCAGAAATGACACAGATTTGGACTGTTTGATAATGAACAGCACTGCCTCACCCTGTCAAAGGTATATTCAGCATGTAGCAGAGCGATATAAGCTGACAAGTGACGGAGAAGCAAGAGCTGATTTGTCACTGAAGTATTTGTTGATTTGTTCTTGAGAACTAACTGAGCAGCAGGAGATGCAGAGTCTGTGTAAACATGCTGTCATCTCGACTCCTTGGCTGATAATTTCTTATTATTACGGCAACAGAATGATCATACATTAAGACGAATGCGAAACAGACAAATAGACAAACAGATAGATGGTTGTGTGCATCAGTTATCGCACAGGAAATTCAATGATACCACATATAAGACACAATACATGCTGAAATATGTGGTCGTGCATTATAGCTGCTGAAGGGGGGGTGTAGGAGGTATGATTAGGAACTTTTTAAAGACCTTTTGTGCATCAGAGTGATGTGATTCACCTCAGATATTCACTGACAAACACACTTGATTCATGCATTGACTTGTTTCTTTCAGGGATAAAATCAGTGTATTACTTGCTGGTATGTAAATGCCCCTCCCTTTCATACACACAGAAATCCTCTCTAAAAAGGCTAGCTTTAAATAATTGATGCTTTTGACATCTTCATCATGCATATTATAAAAGGGGCTTCTCTCTCAAGTTTGGTCTCAGAGTTTCTTTAACTAGTCACATTTTCAGGGCAGCTCGTAAGAAGTCAGAATGATTCCTTGTTTTTTGGTTCATTTTTTGACAAATATTTAATTAGTTAAATTTGATTGCTGCTTTTCTGTTAATGCCATTGCCCTTGATCAGAATGAATTTTTAATAATGAGTTTTTTATTTACATCAGTGGCTACAAACGTAATCACGACAACAGGCTTTCTGTGCAGCCACGAGGAGCTTGTTTTGTTGTGTTGTTTTTTAATGATGAAAATGTCAGTAAATACAGTTATTTCCTCTGAAGTCGTTGAATGATGGAATATGCAGAGTGGCAGTTAATGTGAAGTTCAGCAGCAGTGGAAAGAAGACTGCAGGTGTTTCTTCAGCGTGTTTCCTCATCAGTACAGTTCAGTGTACTCTGCTTTCTGCTTTAATGTGCTTAACTTTTTCTTGCCAGCTGTGCATTTATACTCCTGATGTAGAAGTCGTGTTTCCATTTATGCTGTTTTATAGGCCTTGCACAGCAGTAACCAGTTTATTTTCACAGGTTGAGGTGGGCGATATTATTAGAGTAAATGGCAGTGATTTCGTTCCCGCGGATGCTGTCATTTTATCGTCCAGGTATAGGAGTCCACCCTGCTGCCAGACTGTCTGGAACTTCCCCCTTCCTTCTTCTTCTTTTTGCTCTCTCTCAACCCTCCCTAAAGAAGTGATGGTTAGATGACAGATCCAGCCAATATTGTCAAAGTGGCTTAAAATCCTGCAGTTAAAAATCTGAATTTTCCATTTTGTTGAGTAATTCATAACTTGAAGCGTTCAGGAATGGTGCTGTGTATCTTGTGACAACCATCATTTCTCTAGGTGGGACAGTGGTAATGTGATTTTGGATTAGAATTTATCAGTCATGTCAACATAAACCTACCTACCTCCTTCACCTTTTCAAAAAGCCATTTGGACATGCTATGGAGGGGGCTTACATGGGTTCTGTATCCCTCTTTAAAGTTTATTTAAGTTCAGATTGATCACAAATTGCATTCAGATTTCAGGTATTTTCAAAAGTCTCTTCTATTGGCACGATTTCAATCACAACCTTGTTCTGAATATATCATTTTTTCTTTTAAAGCTGATTTAGCATATCATGTTTTCTAAATGGTTTTGTGAAAAGGAGAACAGATGACCAATCATACCCTCTGATCACACAGGACTGATCATTGTGCTCTTCTCATCTCCCTGAAACTGAAACAGTTGTCTATCTCCCTTATCTGTTTGCTGTTTGTTTGTCTGTCTGTCTGTGTTTCCTTTGTTTTTATCCCCTCCATCCCTCCTTGTTTTTCCTCATCCTCTCCTCTCCTGCCCTGTGCGAACAACTGCCACACTCCCTCTCTCTCGCCCCCTGCTGGTGCGTGGTTGGTAATATCAGGTGGCTGTTGGGGAAGTAGTCAGAGCTGCAAATGGGGATCACCTCCCGGCTGACCTCGTCATACTGTCGTCCAGGTCAGGAAACCTGCAACATTACCAACAGAACAGCGGTGGGAGAGATAGGGGCTGTGTGTATCAACTGGGACGAGACATTTCAGCGCTTCTCTCACTCCAGACACAATATTTTTTTTTCCACACTTGTGGAAGGAAGGGGCCTGTGATTACTCTCAACCACATTTAGAGTGCAGCCGTCAGCAAATACCATGTTCTTTTCCTTTTTTTCTTGTTTTTCTCTACATTGTGGTTTGGCAGCCATAACACTGTCGTTAATACAGTCATTTTATTTTATTATGTTGTATTTTGTTTTACGATGGAACATGTACAGTAGACCCTTTTCAGTGTTTGGCTGAGACTTCTAACACCGCTCAGAGTGAATGGAGACGTCTAGTATTACAGCACAGGCGCACATGCTGCCTTTTTATTTTTGGGTGTGAATATATTTTCCATATTCTTGCCCTTGCATGGCTTGTATGGCACCCTGAATGCAACAGTTTAATTTGATGTGACCATTTGCATGACGTCATTCCAAGATGTTGAAGAAGTTGAAAAGCATGCTTATGCTTTTCTTCACTTTCCACAACATGTTACTGCCATTTGAACAGGCTTTAGTTCAGAAATTCACAATCAGCATTAAAGCCGTATTTTTCTGTTCTATGAATAGCACCAAGTGTTAGAATTCACTTCCTGCTCATTTCCACGAAACAAAGCTCTCACTTGATGGCTAACAGCAGTAGGTTCCAGACCTCTCATTGATTGTGGTTGGGCTTCAGTGTCCAGATCTCTTTTTGATTTTCTCCTCCACCCTGTGTGTGTTTGGACCAGTCTTCGGTTTGAATAAATCACTCTATTAAAAGAGTAGCTAACCAGGGACCCAGCTCACCTTAAGCACCGGCATGCTCTAACTCCCTGTCTCTGTGCCCAGAGACTGTCAGAGGCCCATTTGTCTGCTCTGTTTGTTGTGCTCGGCATGCCTGCTTGCCCATGTCGCCCGACTCTGGTGTTTCCTCTCTCTCCGCTCTCTGTCCCTCTGCAGTGTATCTCAGCTTTTCTTGAAAGACAGTTAAACTCTGGGGTAGCAGCAAACAAAGATGTTTTGTCTGTCTTAAAGATGTTTACTGTGCATTAAACTGGTCACTTCCACTCATGATGCAGTTTTATGTTCCTGAGTGACCTTTAAGCTGACGTGCAGCATCTTTGTTTGCAGTCATCTAGTCTTATGTAACTGTTGTGTTGTGAACCCCTTTTTAAATCAGATTTATTTTTTAAGTAATTGAGACTAATTGGAGATATATATTGAAAGTGATAAGTTCTTATTGGAATATAATAAGTCCCCTTTTTCTTATTGGACTACAATATTTTAGAAAATGATAATCATAAAATAATGAACAGCTAAGGTTAGATATACTGTGGTATATGGTTGAATAGCAGCTTATGACTACTCCAAGTGTCTCTATCCTCTCCCTCCACAACAGTGAACCACAGGGTATGTGCTACATTGAAACATCTAACTTGGACGGAGAAACAAACCTCAAAATCAGACAGGTGATTTCTTTTTTTGTTCTTTCTTCATACGAGTTACTGTCCATACTACGAGAACTAGCAACACAAATGGGTGAAAGATGAAAATAGGGCTATAATGCTGCTGTAACTACTAACAGGGTCTCCAGACGACTGCAGACATTAAGGACATCGACAGCCTGATGCGTCTCTCTGGCCGGATGGAGTGCGAGAGCCCAAACCGCCATCTGTATGAGTTTGTTGGGAACATCCGCCTGGATAGACACAGGTGGGCTCAGTTGCAGAGCTCCATGCCTGCTTCTCTGCTCCTCTTACCAACTCAGTATCCTAATAGCCAGGAGCAGAGCCAATATCAGTGCATTATGAGGTTTTAGGGACAATTTAATCTCACTGCTGAATAAATGGAAGCACCTGCTTTGGCGAGATTTAATTACGTATATGTTTGGAGGCTTTGTAGGGAAAATGCATTATGTGCTGTATGCCTGCTTTTATGATTTCATGGCTTTATTCCAGGAGTTTGGGACAATAAAGCTCCCCTGAATAAGCATTGTCACCCAGAGCTCTACTTGGCTTTTAGCAGGGTTATAGCTTGATGGGCAGAATTTTCATATTGATGGAAATCTTTTCACAAGTAAAGACTTTTTAACAGGATACAACTTAAGATGTCAAATCCTAAATGTTACTTTAAAGATCACATTTAAATTACATGTAGATTGAGTTGTAGATGGAAAATTGTCAATATCACAAAATACTCGTAACCTAGTTTGTGTTCTTGTGTAATGGCTGCCCTCTCAAGATAGATTGCTTAGTGTTGTTGTATTGATTAGTGGGTATTGTTAGTATTGGCATATTAATGAGTAAGGAATCGGAAAACTTATGTTAAATCAGTGATTGTATGTAAGGTCAGCACTCATTGATTTAGGGTGATATTGGAAGGCTTGTAGTAAACTGATGTCATGAATAGTAAAAAAAAAGAAACAAGATAATAGATTGTTTAATGTGTAAGACACTGCTGTCGGCCGAAGACTTTACAGAATAATTGGATCATCTTGTATGAAGAATGTACTCATGGCAGTAATGTTTCATCCTACAGCACAGTACCACTGGGTCCAGACCAGATCTTACTGAGAGGAGCCCAGCTGAGGAACACTCAGTGGGTGCATGGTGTGGTGGTCTACACTGGACATGACACAAAGCTCATGCAGGTAAAATATCATTGCAAAGCGTGTGAGGGGTATGATTTGCAAAAGAAAAAGCTCAGTCTGTTGAACTGGCTCATAGTTATTACATAAATTATGTATGTTACCATTACATGCTTTCTATACTACCAAATCTGATTAACCAGCAAACAACATACATTATTCAAAACCTGTCAGACTGCATGTGCCCTCATGTGTATAACCAAATCTTATTACATTTTATATATTAAATTTGAATCTTCAGACCTTTCATTCTCCTAAGCAAAGGTTTAGTTACCATTGGTCATACTTCTTTTCTTTTTCTTTTTACCACTGTCTTGTCATATGTTACCCAGAATTCCACTCGGCCTCCTTTGAAGCTGTCCAACGTGGAGCGGATCACCAACTTTCAGATCCTTGTGCTGTTTGGCTGCCTGCTGGCCATCTCTCTGGTCTGCTCCATCGGCCAAACCATCTGGAAGTACCAGTACGGCAATGATGCCTGGTACATGGATCTCAACTGTAAGAGTCCCAACAGCCCATGCTGCACCTCTTATTCCACATATTTTGTCTCACTTGTCCATATCAGCTTATTTCTTTGTCATTTTAAGTTCCTAAATGCTGGTATGTGTCGTGTCGTTTTTATGTTGCCTCAGTTAAACTATGTTTCGCGTTACAAGTGAAATATGTGGCAATGTGGGAATAAGAGAATTCCCTGTTAACTGAGAAAAGACAGCTGTGACATGCATAGATGTGTTGTGAATGAGTTTGAGTGAAAAAGAAATGGTTGAATATCACTGCGCTGCTGTACTTTTTTGTTCCTTTCTAATGTTCTGTTTGATTTTGTTGTTTTCTTTGTTGTCGTTTTTTTAACAGCTCCAGGTAACAACCATTTAAAAGCCTTGGCCATCCGTGAATGACCCTCCCTTACTAACCCCTTACTGAAGCTCTGCCTTTGCTAAGCAAATGAAGCCCCCTACCCTCGCCCCTATATGGTTGCCCTACTTTGTATGGGCCCATGCCACGGACAAGCACATACCAGGGATCCAACAATAGGTTTTTCCCCTCCAGCTCTCTTATACCTTCGTCTAGTTATTTTCAGTGCCTGATGCAAACAGTGTCTCACTTTTCCTCCATTTTTTTTGTGCCACGTTAAACACTTTGCAGTTTCCAAGCTTCAGACCTTCATCTTATGTTTCCCCCCCGAGTTCTTTATGAGAAATTAATAGCGGCATTTACTTTGACTGCCAGGGAGATGATGTTGTACTCTGGAAGTTTTTCATAGCGGGGGGCTTATACGTGTTTATTGCTCGTGCACAACATGTGGTGCAACCCAAGGGGCAAGAGCTGACATTTTCTAAATGCCTCTGCCGCCTTCTTTTCTTGTGTGGATTTTTCAAAGGACAGGCAGAGAGGGGAGGGAGGGGGAGAGGCGAAAACCTGTTTAGTCTTTACATGAGCTCTCAAGCTATTATAGACAACGTCTCTTTTATCAGGTACTATTACAGACATGAACACAACACAAAAAATATGAGCTGCTCAGTTTCTGTGGCAGTTGCTCTGTTGTGATGAAGCTCTGAACCTGGTTTGCAAAGTGATTATCGTGACACTCTGGCCATTACTCTGTACCCTGATAGGCCTGTGTAGGAGAGGTTGTGCCCTGGTCAATTCAAGCTTGCACTACGACTTACACTGTCCCCTTTTCTCAGATTTTGCATTGGTTTCTATTGGTTTTCTAAGGGTTTCAGTATCGTCCTCAGTGGCATAAAAACCCACATCTAAAAAACTACATCACCCCGATGAGGGGAGTGTAAGTCATAAGGCAGGCGTCCATCTTGAGACTGATTGTACTTCCATAAGGAGTTGTTGAGACTCTGTCCAGTGCATATTATCCAACCTGTGACAAAAGAGAGAGGTGGGGAGACTGTCAAATCTTAAACATCCCATTTATCTGCGTCACTATATTTTCCTAAATTGTTGTGATTTCACTCACTTACCAACATTTGGAAGTTACACGTAGACAAGAAGAGAAGAGTCAGTGTTAGCCCACCACGCAGCACACAGGCTCATATGTCACAGAGGCCCATTATGCATGACCGTTGGGTAATTAATTTGACTTTGACCCGTCGCAGAGTGCTGACACAGATCATCCCGGACATTAAGCCTATACGTTGTGACAACTTTATGCAGACAGAGATCAAAAATGAACGGTCATTTATTATACATTCATGCCACCTGCTACACTTAACTCAGTTAACACACTTGGCTGTAGTAGGTAGTTTTGCATTTATCACCACATCAGTGAATTTTTGCTGACCATGTCTGTCAGTAAACTGCAGATGTCAAATGAAAGAAAATTTCACTTGGAATAATGAAATTTACAATTTAAAGTCCACCTCCTACGATAACTTCAATCATAAATCGTAAATCATCAGTTCGCTTCCTTAATGAAACACGGTTAGAACGTCTTAGGATCATGTTGCTGTGACATTACAGTGACACACACTTTAGAGAAAACATCAGATCTACTTTTGCACTTGTGTGACTTGTGCATGTCCTGGTTTGCTTTGGTTTGATTTTTAATGACTCTCTACTGATCCAACACAGTGCCACTCTCTCACGTGATAACAGACGTCTCTGCGTAACATCACATAACAAGCTGGCTACTAGAAATGAGTGGAATGAGGTGATGTAGTGATCATCATTAACATCCAAACTTCTTTGCTGGCATAATCCACCCCCTCTTTTCCACTAGTTATTGGTTGAGAATGTGCTATGGACTGAATTCTCCCTCCTTTGTCTTGAGAGCATCCAATACGTTTGTCTTCCTCCCCACTTCAGAAAAAGTATTCCCTCCTATATGTGTTGTTGTACCAGTAGCAGTAGCTTCCATTCTGCCACTTTCTTTGTGCCATCCAGTTTTTTTTTTTGTTTTGCAATTGTTCTGTCATGGGGAAGGGCTGTTCCTCTCAACCGCAATGCTAAGATCAAGGCTTGGGTTGAGGAAGGTAACATTTGCACCTCCTGCAAGCTGAGGAAAGGTAAATCACATCCCTCCTGTTTTCATGTTTGGTATCAGTGGGGTTACATGTTGATCATTGCCAATTGTTTGGGGCTTCTGGGAGGGACCAGCATCATTTTGCATAGTGCTTTGTCGAATCCATTGCCTGGATCATGCTGGATGCCAAGGCTGCTGCTGTGACACTAATGACATTTGAGATACCTCAGTCCCTGATCGCTACTTTGAATCTTTGGGACATTAAATTGGACTGATAATCGGTTGAGTCGTAAGAGGATGAGGTTGGGTGGAAGAAATGGTTAATTCCAGCTAATGCTCAACGTTAGCCTGAAACAGTCTCTCGATTGGGATAATGTTGATCATTGGCTGGAAGTAGCTTTGGGCATTTTCATTTAACTGAGTGACATTTATGAGCCAGCACTGATGAGTCTCCTGTGTATCACCTCCCTTTGTCCAACACTCGTCCCCTGATAGATGGCGGGGCGGCTAACTTTGGCCTCAACTTCCTCACCTTCATCATCCTGTTCAACAACCTGATCCCCATCAGTCTCCTGGTCACACTGGAGGTTATCAAGTTCATCCAAGCCTTTTTCATCAACTGGGTGAGTTGACACCGCACCCTGCGATTTAGCTGAGATATGCTCTAAATTTGAGCTTGACAGCCATGACTTTAACGAGGAAAAGCACTTTAAAATGTATGCATACTTTGCATCATGTTTACAGGCATCAAAAGCAAGCATAGCTGCATCAGAGTACATTTCATGTTTTATATTATTGTCTGCTGTGAGCATAAACTGAGAGTAAGAAGATGTTTGCACTACAATTGATCACAACATAAACTAAGCAATGTGGATGGTGACTGTTTAAACATAATACATTATACTCCAGGTAAAGCTGCTATGATCGGTGTTTTTGTACTAATAATGGATCAAATGACTACCTGCATGTGAACGGAGTTGTTCATAATGATAAACCCACAAAGAATTATCACCCAGCTCCTCCAAACTCCAGTTTCCCTGGACTTTACAGCGTCTTTTCTTATTGTTTTACGGGTTGCAGCTTTGCTGTTTTGATTTATTTGCACCACTCTTAGCAGCATCTTTGCAAATGAAGCAGGCAGGTGTTTTTTTCCACAAAAAAACTCTACAACCCCACTTTGAGCTACCTGCCCAACACCAAATGGAAGATAGTTAAAGTTAGCTGCTAGCTTATGAACTTAATGAAACATCTAGCAGCTAAAGAGACAGATAGTTCCCTCAGGAGCCGGTAGAGCTAAGAGGAGAATTGAGGTTAAATTTGGCAGGTCGACACAAACAAGACTCCATATGAATGCTAATGTTGCTCTGTGTCTGCTCTTGTGTGTAAAGAAGCCTCTGTTTGCTAATGCATCCACCATACCGCCTTTATAAGGTGATAGTATGTCAATGTTTTGTTTACGGCTTGTTGCGCTGCCCCCAAGTGGCTAAAACATCATTATCATGCATTGAACAAATCACAATTCAAAGTCAAATGGTTTACAAATAACATGGTTAGCATCATGCACAGAATATTTTTGAGAAAAATCAACATGTACACAATGTACACAAACACATCTGAAACCCGACTGGCATGAAACGTTTGAGTGAGCACCTAGAATATTGTGCTCTCACATCCTTAGCAACTAGGTCAACCCCGCTGAATATCTCAGCTGAGGAATCGTACTGTTTCTTTTGCCCGAAGTTATTCTCAGCCCCATTATTCATTAAATTTTAAATGAAAATCCTATCAAGGAATTTTTAGCAACATTTAGGCCAGTTCTCAGTGGGCATCTCTTCCCACAGCCCCCAGTAGACTGAGGGACTGAAGGGTCTGACTGAAGTGAAATGTTTTTTTTGTGTATTTTGTTTGTATTTTCTTCCTGTTTTTACTTTCACTATTGACCTTTAATTTGATGAAAACTTGTACTGTTACTGTTTCTTTTAGGACACTGATATGCTCTATGAGCCCACAAACACACCTGCTATGGCTCGCACCTCCAATCTGAACGAAGAATTAGGCCAGGTAAACAGTTCAAATAATACTTCGTTATGCTAGCACTTACTTGAAAGATCTCTCTCTCCCTTAGAATGAAATATACACCCATGAAGTGAGCGTCATTCTCTCTTTCTCCACCCATACAGGTGAAGTACATTTTCTCTGACAAGACGGGGACCCTGACCTGCAACGTGATGCAGTTCAAGAAGTGCACCATCGCTGGTGTTGCCTATGGGTATGTTCCGTTTCACTCTCCCTTTTTTATTTCCCTGCACCCCCTCCCCGCCTTTGCATCCTCTACCGTTGCCTCCCCCCATCACCATCGTTAAATGCCGAGTGTGCATCATAGTACATCTGGCGTTTCGCTCTCCTCCCTCGCCTTCTCATTAGCAGCTGCATCAGTGCTCCCCTCGACATAAACTATAAATAAAAGGCGGACAGACGTGTGCAAGCGAAGGCACTTTACTCTCTCCTTCGCAGGCTTCCGTCCATCGTTTGTCACGTCAGAGGTGTTTGTGGAAACTTTCCGTATGTTGCAGTATTTTCTCTGAAAAGTCTAGAGCTTGACAATCTTGACGTAAGAGCATCCTGTTGTAAAGTTCACATGAATTGACTTTTTCGCTCAGCTCCGCTGACTTCAACTCATGTTCTATGACTCAGCCTCAGTGGAGGCAAAACAAGTGGGAGAGCAAAGTATCTTTACACAGCGAAAGCAAGTGCAGGCGTGACAGTACATGATTAATCCCATTAGGATTCAATTAATAGCATGATTGATGAATTGCAAGCTGAAGGACAAAAGAGAGTGTGTTATCTGGAGTTCTCTGTACCAAAGCTCTCATTATGCTGTGATTGCTAGCCCAGCGAGGACACCGACAGCTTCTCATTGTCAATCCCCGGGTCAAGAATGGAATGTCTCTTTAAGTGTGTGATTATGTACATGTTGATGATGTGATACCTCCAAGATCATTGGTGATTTTATTTTTTTTTTTAATGATTACTGCAGATTAAAGGCAGGGGTGTCATTTCTGGTATTTAGATGTTTCGGACGACAGAATGTCCTTCTTTAATCGGGTCAAGCCTGCTGGTGGTCAGGGACAGACGTTCCTCCCTGCGAAGACTGAAGCACAGCAGTGGTCTCTCTCTTCCTTCATCCCAAGTAGAGAAGTTTCCCTTTGATTCTCTGAAACGAGGACTCCCTCTTATGCAACTGATAAATATGGATGAGTGTTTCATATCAGGAGAGAAAAAAGGCAGGTTCTAATGAGGCGAGTCTGTTTTGATGATGCTATCATTTGGCTCGCTCTTCTCCTTCTTCTGGGTTCCCAAAATATGAGTTTGGAGAGTTACATTCAAAAACTGTTTATAGTATAGGTCAGTTCTGTGTTTATAATCTGCCTGACAATCACAGTGTTAACTGTAACAGTATTGTAAACCATTTAATCCTGCTTGGATTACTCTTCCTCCATGGAATATATAATCAGAATATTCATTTAAACACAAATTGGGTGTACAGTCACTACTGAATCAATTTACCCGATTACCCCGTTACAGAAGATGACAGTATGTTTAGTGTGTGTCAGGGAACTGTTGTGTTTGCAGGTATGTGCTCGGTGTTCATTTCTGCTGGAGTGTTTTCAGCTCAGAGACACTATTTCTGAATTCAGGTGTTGAATGTTATCGATTTTATTGAGTTCACAATAGCAATCGATATTTTAGAGGGCAAAATTATTAAAACCGTGCTGCTCACGACAAATAATCTGGATTCTTATTTATCATGTTAGCAAGGCATTAAAACTACTATGACACAATGCTCTTTGTTTATCAGCTCTCAGTGAGGTTTAGCTTTTACAACTCCAGTTCCAAAACATTCCATATTTGGATAGAAATGGATGAACATGCACGTGTTTAGCACTTAGTGTGTGGCATGAATTGTAATTTGGTGCCTGCCTACACAAAGCCCCCCTGACACTGCTGTCTGCATGTGTTCCTCACCACAAATTAAGTGGTGCTGTAATTAATAAAGCCAACCCCAAGGGTGTAGACATTAATTAATTCCACTGCATTGGAGGCCAAATCTCAAGGAGAGATACTGTTTAGGTTAGAAAGGCTCCCAGAATCCTCCCGAGTGTTATTAGCCTGGCGTAGATTGGAAACATATTTTTTTAGATGTACTCAAGTGACAAAGTACAGAAAAATATGGTTTGATTTTATTTTTTTAATGGACTAAATTTACGTAAGCGGTTTGTCTTTGTAAGTGTAACCCTGTAGATCTGCACATTGGACACAGTCGGTACATACAGTACGTCAAACTGTACATTAGCCCGTATGCAGACACATTGGTTTGCTGTTATCGCAGCTAACCACAATGTTGCTTCACTGAAGGTACGAGAGTGAACAGGCTCTCAGTACGAATCAAACCGAGCTCAAATCAAACGGAGAGTCGTAATGTTCAGCGGAGCGTGTCGTCTCCTTGCAGTTAACAAAACCCTGCACTGCAGTTAGTCTGCCAGAACAGAGACGTCAAACTAATTTGGTGCCTCCTTTTCGAGCGCTGTGCTCTCTGACCACATTTAGCTTCAAACATTGTTGTTTTCATCGCTACATCCATTGGTGGCCGTGCAAAACACGAAGACGTCTTCGTGAGATAAGATCCCCTAACATTCACATTATGCCCTCAGTTTGCTTCTGGCTTTCTTGGTTTTAATTTTTTTTTTTTTACCTCTCATCCAATTCATTGAAATTTCTTCTAAAACGTTTTGGCACAAAGCCTGCAGTGTTATATCTTTAATGCATCATAACCCAAGTTTTATTTCAGGTTTTACTAAAGTAAGTTTATTAAAAATATACCTACTATTATTTTAGTGATACATTTATTTGTAAAAATGAATTTCTGATGAACCTCACTTATATTTCATACCAGAATTCGTTGACAAAACATACATATGACTGAACAGCTGGACTGGACATGCTAATAAATCAGTAACTTGTACCTTTAATGCTTTAATAAATTAATTTACAGAGGCAACTAAATATTGGCACAGTCATGACTAGTGTGAAGGCTCAGTTTTAGCAGCTTTAGTCTAAGAGCACCACTAAAGTTTGCAATGAAAGATGTTAATTGTTTGTTTAATTGATAAAGAATGAGTAAAATTTAAACGTTATGTACGATTAAACAGAGATATTATGTGCCAGTTCGTGAGCTGTCAAGGTGTGGGTGGGTAGATTTAGATCCATTTAGCTGTTTCCCTTTCTTCTCTCCAGTCTTTGTGCTAAGCTAAGCTAAGCTAACTGGCTGCTGTCAGTATCTTTATATTCAGGGTACAGACATGACAGTACCAAGTATAAATGATGAGTGCCTGCTGTAATCACTGCTGTCAACCTAACCCCAACACCTCAGCTGCAGTCCTTCCCGGCATCTGACCTCTCACACTCTAACGCCTGCCAACTCATAAACAAACCCATCTTTAATCCAGTCCTGGCGCCTGTACAGTCACAGAACATGTTAACAACAGATTTTGTCAACAAGATAATTTCTTTTCCAACAGTCACGTCCCTGAGGCTGAGGAGGGTAGTTTTGCAGAGGACGACTGGTAAGATGACTGGTGTGAAATGGTGGTAATGTTTTCCGCTCTTCGCTTCTGTGATGTATTAGTGCTGCCTTGCCTTGTGGAAATCGTGACTTTGAACACAGTACCTCTATATATGTTTGTTGTTGTTTCTTTTCCTTTGTTCAGTCCACTCGGGACGTTGTGTATGTGACTGTGGCTCTTGATTCACTGTGTATATCTGTTGATGTGACAGAACAACCTTAAACAAATATTCTAGAATATGCTGCCAGTACTGTATTAGCACTGTTATTGAGTTCCATATGGTTACTTGTTGTGGCTTCCTAACTTGTGCATTCGGCAGGTTTTACAGACCGAACCTTCCTGCATTTACTGTTTGTTGTGTTGAGGCTGAAGCTGCGCTGCACATTCTCCTTTTCCCCAGTTAACATCAAACTAACTCTGGAGATGGTTGCCACACTCCCACCTATTCTCTCTCTGTCTCTCTCTCACTCACATGCGCACACACACACACACACACACACACACACACACACACACACACACACAGTCCTTCTTCTGAGATCCATCTGCTACAGTGTTGAGATCTGCAGTAACAGCATGGGTGTGTCTCATCCATTTTGCATGGGGGATTGGGGCCTGTGTGTTAATGCCTATTATGCCAAAATATTGAATCTTGCTGCTTTAAAGGAAGCTGTGGTTTCCATGAAAGCATGTGTCCTCTTGCTGTCTCTTTTTTTCTCACTGGAACAGCTGAATTGGAGGCTGTAGACATACAAGAATGAGGGCGTGTTTTGTTGCTTGATGATTTAAACAAAACAAAGAGCCAGAACCTTTTAAAAGGAGGTGAATCTAAGTCCAGGGTCAAACACTGTAAATGTTTACTGCCATCTTGACACAGGTCAGTTGCAGATTTATTATTTCCTCCTCCTAACGGTCAGTAGCAGGACAGCATGCCATGTCACAGGTTTGATCTGGGACCAGTCCTCGGCTATCGACTGTGAACAGCCAGCACCCTTGTTCCCATAGTGACAAGACCTCTGTGTACTGGCAGATAATCAATAACTGACCGCTCTCCACACTCAGCCCCGTGCCTGAGAAATTTAATCAAGACAATCGACGCGGCGCACTACGCTACCGCTGCAGTAGCGAACACAGGGTGTCCCGTCCTGTACAAGGGTTAGAAACAGTAATAATGCCCCCACAGATTTTCCATCAAAAATACTGCAGTATTTCCAGTCTCTGTTGCAGAGTTAGGAATTTATAAGGCTTTTGAAAGGTAGCTTAGATATATGCATGTAGTATGGATGTAACCTACTGTAATCAGAGCAAGAATATGTGTATAAATTTTACATAATATGATGCAAAACTTCAAGTTTTGCAGTTAAAACATCTGCCCTCCTTAAAATGTGTTTGAAGTATGTGTTTAGAAAGGCAGACTTTGTTTCGTGATTTGTCCCAAACATATTTTAATAAAGCCTGTAACTGTGATAAATGTCCTTCACCTCCAGCACATCTATGTAGGTGTAGCTCAATATCGACTCCAGCCATGCTGCTGAATTACTTTGCTGTGTTTTTCCTGTAATTCTTTCCTCCCAAACCTCTGTTTGCGGTGCAGTAGATGGGAGTTTTACAGGCCGACTGGCAGTTTGGCTCTTAGGGATCCGAACAGTGTATCCTGTGGGATTAGAAAGACTTATGTTTGCTAATGGCAGCCTCAGTAACATTTCTATCAAGCCCCAGTGCCACGGACAAAGCTGCTGTCTGCCTGATCTATAGGACTCTATTTATCACAGAATCATGAATCGATTCCCGCTGGACAGCCTGCGAGCAGCTGGTGGCTACGTACAAAATCACTGCCCTAAGCCACTGTTAGAGAGATAAAAACAAAAAGGTCCTCTCTGCAATCCAAAGTCTTATTTTTTCTAGTTCAGCTTGATTTTCTGCTCTCAATGAAAGATTTAATATTTTTTTCCTTTTGCTGTATTCCTAATGGACTGCAAGACTTTGAATTATTTTACATTTTGCCAGTAACAAAAAGCATATCTGGTGTGAGTATGAGAGACTAATTGTATTTCCAGTAATTTATGAGGGTTTGGCTTTGATTCGTGTATGAGTAATATGGTCTTTTTAGCTGCCACACATTCGGCCTGCCTGCTGTGTCCCTGTAAGCAGTTCCTCTTGCATTGTTTAATTTCTAAAGCAAAGGGGAACACCATTTATTATTTACAGAAGTGATTGAATGTAATATATGAAGGGGAAATGAATATATGAATGAGTGTATATTCTTCATACATTGTGAAATAATAATGTCCCATTTGAGGACATCGCCTTCTCAACGGATGATCTGCTTCTGCCAGCACGGACAGAATCCCAAACAGTCACTCTGTACATCACATTACTGAGGCCCAGGGGACCTTCATTTGCATTCTGTCTGCATTGCGGTTCATACTTTTCTCAACAAATGTCAATACTGTTGGCACATAGCGCTGGCTGTGTCAGTATCAGTTTGAGACCGGCTTTGTGGTGCCAGTCTCAGCGCACAGCAGTTTTGTCAAGAGCTGAAGTGATTGGTCGATTAATTGATTAGTTGGTCAACAGAAAACTATTTTTTGGCATTTTTCAAGCAAAAATGCTAAATATTCACTGGTTCCCGCCTCTCAAATGGGAGAATTTGCTGCTTTTTTCGGTCATATATGATGGTGAACTGCATATGTTTGGGGTTTCTGTTCAGAAAAAACACTTTGATTAAGTCACGTACAGCTGGAAAAAATAATTAGCAGACTAATCTACAGTGATTAGAATCATTAGTTGCAGCCCTACTTTTATCTTAATGTTGTGGTGAGAATACTGTGTGCCATTTCCTGATTTTAAAACCACATTCAAACGAGCCTGCCAGGCTGCACACTGCTTGACAATTCATTAGAGAGCGTTTGTTTTAAGTGTAATGGGAAATCATAGCTTATCCTATCCCGGCTCCAAGAGGCTTCCTTTTTGCCGTTGGCACATGATAAACACTTTTGTCATGCTTATTATTGTATTTGGAAAACTGTCAGATGCTAGTAGAAAGTTGCACTTTCATGTAAACTCCTGTTGTTGTCAAAATAATCTCTGATCATGATTCAGATTCATTATTTGTTCGTTACCAGTCTAGTTCACTGTCACAACATGTGCTAGTTGGCTACCCTGTTCTAGTGTCATACAATAGTGCTATTAAGTATTCCAGTGTGTTCTGCTGTTTTGACTTCTCCGTCTCTTCTTTCCAGGCACAGCACACACTCGTCAGACGAGGCGGGATTTAATGACCCGAGCTTACTGGAAAACCTCCAGAGTAATCACGTAAGTAATGTCAAGGTTCCCCGCTGCCCGTCTGCACTGACGGCTGCTGTTTAGGACAAAACTAAGAAGGATTTTGAATCTGGTTGTGTAGGTTGCATAATGTCTTTTTTGACTTTTTAAGTGGACCTGAGTGATGCGGTGGACTCGTGTATGTTGTGTCTTAAAAACTGTGAAAAGGCTGTGACCTCCATCAAGATGTCATGTTTTGACAGAAAAAGTGACTTAATTCTCTTTAATATCAGTTTGACTGAAGTCCTGCTGAAGGGTAGATTATTGTGTCTTTACGGGACATTGTAAACACAGGCAGGCAAACAACCTAATTAGCTTATTCTGACGGGGTGAAGACATTCTTATTTGCTTATCCACTGTGGGGAACTGTGCTGCTATACAGTGATTACATTAGTGTGAACCTCTGAATATGACGAAAGCCCAAAACACTACATAAATCAAAATTGTGCCTTCATCTCAAAACATGGACTCAGGCATCATTTTGTATCAGTCACAGGACTTTACAGGGAGCAGTAAGGGCCACCTGTAGTAATGAAATGGGTGGAAACTGTGATTGATTGGCTGTTTGAGTCTCTCAGCTTCAGAACAGTGTGGGGGAGGCACAATGTCACATCTAATTACATACAGTAGCACCGCCCAGGGAAAGTAGTAATCCCACTGTGATGTTTGCTTTGTTATGACAGCAGAATCTCTCTGCACATTGAGTTTGTCTGAGATCTGCTTATTTTCATATTGATAGCCCTTCACCCTCTGCTAATTATAGTGCACAACAAACGGCTGTGTGGAACCCACAGTCTTTCTCTAAATCTCCAGTAATGATTCTGCTTATGATTTATCTGTTGTGTTGTTGTTGCACCGTTGCTTTGTTGATAGTGGATGTCTTAATATTGCAGCACTCATAGTCATAGTTTGTCCCTGCTAACGTCTTTTATTTTTTCAGTGTAAGTCACCTTCTGTTATTTAACAAGACTCCTGTCGTGCTGGTGTTGTGTATTTTGAAACTTTTGAAATTTAATCAAGGCTAACTGTAATTGGACTGCCATGAAAAGAATATTTAGACATTTATCTTTATTTGTTTTCTTGCCAAGAGTTAGATAATAAGAATGATACCACTCTAATGTTTATACTGAATAGGAAGTTAATTCCAGCAGCCGCTTAGCTTAGCATAAAGACTGAACACAGGAGGAAACAGCTAGCCTGGCTTTGCCAAAGGTAACAAAATACAGCACCTCTAAAACTCACTTATTAACACGTTACATCTTGTTTAATCTTTACACTGAAATAAAAATGCCACGTTGTAGTTTTATGAGGGATAATTGATGCAGTATTTCTGGTCTGCAACAGTGACTTCCTGGGGTCTCCACTGGTTGCCTGGCAATCTCATGGTGATGACAAGATACCAGGAAGTCACTGAACCCGGCCAAGAAATAGCTTCCCATTAAACTTCAGTTTTTGTATTTATTGAACAAGCGTGCTGGTTTGCCTAGCATGCTAGCAGTTTCTTCCTGTTTCCAGTCTTTGTGCTAAGCTAAGCTGCCTAGCTGCTGGCTGTATTTACTACACAGACATAAGGGTGGTATCTATCTTCTCCTCTATCTGAGCATGAAAGCGAATAAGTTCCAATTATAATAAATCACCAAGAGAAATACTCATCATGTCATGATTATCTCAAACCTTCGGGACATCAGTTCAAACACTAACAAACCATCGTTCTCTCATTTGTTTGACACATAGATGCTTAATGAAACGATACATTTCATTTAACACCTCTTGGTCTGGCAGTTCAAACACTTTGTCCTCATGACCACCAGGATGCTTCTTATTTGAACAGTACTCATCCTTATCATTAACAGCGCTTTTGCGTCGCTGCAGGCTGTTTGTAGGAGTAGTGTTGATACAGTGCTGAGGAGGATGGCAGACTGGAGGAGAGGGGAATTAACAGTGCTGACAAAAATAAACACCCCCTCTGGTGCTTTTAATGTTCTCTTGAGTCACTGGACATGTTCTCCGCCCGCAGACTTTCAGCAGCCTTCGTGGGTGTTTGTTCGCTTGCTGGCTCGTCCGGGCTCTCTGCTTCATTTTCTCTTGACCCTTCAACTTTCTCCACACTGGCCACGTCTGAAGTGATGAGTGTCCGTCACTGTTGCTGTGACACAGATTGCCCAGAAGTCAGTGAGGGTGATAGCTGGCAGCACAGTATTAGCTGTCACATCTAATTGTGCCATGCACTCTCTGCCTAGGTTACTACCAGCCTGGATAGTAAACACAAATTTGTGCTTCTGTGCTTGTGAGGACCCCCATTGACATAATGCAGTCCTTAGCCCATAACCCTCGCCTTAAAGGCATAGTTTGACATTTTTGGAAATGCGTTTACTTGTTTTCTTGGCAAGAGTTGGGTGAGATGATTGATACCGCTCTCACATCTGTTTAATATGAAGCTGGAGCCAGGAGAGGGTTAGCTTAGCTTAGCCTAAAGGAAGCACAGGGAAATGACTAATTTGGCTTTGTCCAAGAGTTAAAAAAAATCTGAACGTCAGCACTTCCAAAGCTCACTTCATTTTTCTAAAAGCCAAAGTGTAAACACAAAAGTTTTGGTTTTCTGGGGGTTTTCTGGGCTAAACTGTTTCTTGGCTCAGCGCAGAGACTTCCTGGAGTCTTGTTGTCACCATTAGGCTACCAGCGAACAGCAGAGACTCCCAAAATGTCAAACCATATTCATACCCCCATCATTTACTGTAGATTTAACCAAAACTTAATTCTAACCTTAAACCCTCAGACAACCTCTTGAAGAGGTGAGAACTGTCCAAAGGCACTGCTGCTTTCAAAACATCCTTAGTACACACACGAACAACACACACACACAGGCATGTCCCTGAGAGGATACCTGTCAACCCAGACCAGATTAGCATGCTGCTGGGAGGCAGAGGGGGCTCTCACAGCCACCTGGACTGTAATAGACCCTGTGTTTTTTCATTTACAAGAGCCCCTTTGATTTGCCCTCCAGCCTTTGTTCCCTGTTAGAGATCTCTCATCAGAGTTGCCATGGCCAACAGAAAGAGCAAATTTGATAATACCGTGTGTTATGTGTGTGTGTACACAGCTTTTTGTTTGAGAAGGGAAGAGGAAAGCAGATGTTTTTCACTAATAAGCATCAACAATGCATAGAATGGTGCATATTTGTTACATCTGCTATAGATTCTGTGGGTCTTCATTATCGGTCGCCTGTAATGTTGGTGAACTAGTAATGGGAGCTTATTCAGTTATTGATCTCATTTTCAACAACCATTAGCAGCCCGATTAGTGTTTGCTGTATGAATCAGGCCTGGCGTAGCCCTGGAGGTAGCTGATATCTCTGCCTCACTGACTAGAAGCTGGTGGTCCTGCAGCCTCAGACAGGAGCCTCAGCAGATGCCTGTCCGAGCCTACCCCTCGGCTAGTTAGTCATACGTTTCCCCTCATTAAAGTGAAATGCCCTCAGTATATAGGTTAGGCCTTTTTTTCATGAACTGAAGCAAGTTTATATTACTTGCACACGCATGGGTAAATGTCTATGAGCAGCTGGCGAGTTTTGTGGGAACCTCCTGGCTTGTTTCCAGCGGTCATTTATGAGTACTGGAACCACCTGAAGGTGACTTCGAACAATAATATGTTGACTTACTGGCTATTTAGACAGACGTCTAGTTTTGGAGAAAATCTGCTTTCAGACTGTAATAAATAACCGTGTCTTTCAGGGAATCTCCACGTTGGCATTCACTCCTGTCTGTCTGTCAAACAGTGCACTCACTGCTCTCCCTTCCTACAGTGTCATCGAGGTCTTTCTAGTTGTTTTGTTTCTGTTTTGTTGTGACATGTTCTGCTCAAGAACATTTAAAGTCAAAGTGCCCTTTCCACTTCCTGTAGCCCACAGCAGCTGTCATCCAGGAGTTCATGACCATGATGGCCATCTGTCACACTGCAGTCCCAGAGCGCATGGATGGAAAAATCACCTACCAGGCTGCATCTCCAGGTAGATAACATCTTCATGAACACAGCGAGTGGAAACTTCTCAATATACAGTATGCTGCCCTGGTTTTTCCTCACTGTATGATATGTGTATGTATGTATTATAGTTTGGGAACATTGTTGTTGCCTACAGGTGGAGCTCGGTGACGCGTTATTTGCAGTTGCAAACTGCTGCAGCTATTTCTTTCCTGATGTTAGCAAGTTGAACTGAAACTGCAGGTCCACAATTTCCTCACTTGCTGCTGCTGCAGCTCTGCAGATCTGTATGATGCTGTCTGGATTTGGTTCCAGGTGCTTTCCATCAATGATGCCGTGCCCTTGATTTATTTTTGTTTTTTGTTGAGATATTTAATTTTCCATCTAGTGACCTCTGTGTCCTAGCAAATGGAACACATCACCACAGCCTCCAGGTAGCAGTATTTCATAAAGACATTTATGTAATCGTCAGTGCCGGAGAGAGCCGGGGATCATATTAGAAATAAAATATCTTGTTTACAGACTGCATGGTGTATGTCACTCCTGATTCATTGAGCCTCACTTTGATCCCTCAGTCTATCACATTCACAGTAGTGATGAGACACCTGCCAATCAAGAAAACATGCACTTAAATGTGATTCTTTCCACAAAATCACTGCCTTCACAGGAGTTGAAATTAACTTCAGAGACTCTAAAATGTGTTGCCTTTGTTTTGTACAAGAATGGCTGCAGCTTAAAACATTTGCATATTGGCTTCACCACTTCGACACAGTGGTTGCCCCTAGCAGCACTATGTAAATGTCCTGAAAATAAAGGACCATCCTAACAAACTCTGAAAATGTCACTGTGCTTGAAGGCAAAAAAATCTGTTATCCAACTGTAAGCAAAGAAGAAGCTCTCATGAGAAGAATTAAAAACGAGAATTTGAAGCTTCTATCGCTGATTGCCAAATTGATTGACAGGCCTTTCAGCATATTGACACTAGACTGCAATTAAATGACAGGCGTTGATGTATCCTGATGCTTTTGACTACATCGCTGATGTTGGTAAGAACAGAAGTAAAACAGACCTATATTCAGTTCAGTAAAGAAACAGGAAATACTTTTCCATCTCTCTCTGTGATGAAAAGTTACCGATCTGGCTTTTAATAAACACATTGATTGGCTAAAAGGGCTCTATAATAGCGTACAAAGCATTGCTGCTGCTTTTCATCTCACATTTTGCTGTTGGTAAGAGGGATGACTTTTTTGCCTGATTGCTTAGAACAATCATGGTCTTCTGGAGCTTTGGGGTTTGAAGCAGAGCAGGGATTGGCTGCCAAGAGAAGCATAGTTAAGTGAACTGTAAAAAACAAGCAGAGAGCTTTTTCTCGCCCTGCAGCATCCCCATGCAAGCTGTAGCATCAGCTATACCTGGTCCACAGCTTTCAGTCACTGCTCTCATTGTGAAAATGTGTCGAGATGAACTGGTTTCATGTACCAAATGTGAATGCGGTTCTTATCGTACTGCTGTTTGTGTGTTTATCTGTAACATTTTGGGTTTCCGTTTGCTTTCAAGATGAAGGAGCTCTGGTGAGAGCAGCACAAAACCTCGGCTTTGTGTTTTCTGGTAGAACCCCAGACAGCGTCATTGTTGAAATGGTAAGAGGGACAAGACAAGTTTAATGAAAGGCATGCCAGCTATTGTACTGATGGATGGATCAACTTAATCTTTAATATGCCTACCATGATGGTTTGGTATGACCTCAAGCAAGAAAAAAAGACTGACACAGCGTGTGCTCACACGCTGATTTATGTGTGATACTAACGACAAGGATATCAGTTCAATCCAAGTAGTGAAATGTAACACATTTACATGTAATACATGTAATACACGTACAGTCATCAGTGAATGAGACAAATCATTCTTTCTTCACCAGGTTATAAGCTGTAGAATATCTCCCTGTTTTTCATGTTGCTGCAGATAAAAGACTAACATGATTTTGTGCCGAGCAGAAACAAAGCATTCTGATGTCCAGTGCTTAACGACAGGCCTTTACTTTTACCCTCCACTGGAAGAGTTTTCACCTTACGCTACAACCACCAGCTGGTTAGCTTAGCTTAGCATAAAGGCTGTAAACAGGGGCAAACTTGAACTTGCTTGCCTCTGTCTAAAGGTAACCAAACAGGCTTGCTGTTTCCTTGTGATGCTAAGCTAAGCTAACCGACCGCTGGCTCCATCTACTATTGCGCTATTTACTCTACAGCATGAGAATGGTACCAGAATGTCAAACCATTGCCTTGTTTTCTTCATGATTTTGTAGAGTCTGTAGAAAATCTGTATGCAGTAAACTTAAGTAATTAATAATTTTTTTTTAAATTTTGCTGAGATGTTCCAAAACAGACCTTGAGCTAAAACTAATATGTATAATGAAAAGAGAGCACTGCCGTTTGTATCCACATGGGCCACAGTAATGGAACATGCATCACGCTGGCTGTGATTACATCCTGAGCTGATGCAGTGCGTGTGCGTGCGCTCTCCAAAGCTCCGGTCACCCGGCCTGTTGTTCCCTTAATTAACCTAACCTGATGATTGCACTCAGAGAGGCTGAGGCAGAAAGGCCAGAACCATTTTCAAATCTTTTTTTCTTCTGCAGAGAACATCTTGTCTCCAGGATGTTAGTCCCATTTCTTAACCTTTATTAGGCCTTCTTAAGCTCTCAGCATCTATTTAATCACTCTATCTTGTACCTAGCGCTCTCTACAATTAAGGAAGTTAATTGAATTTTACCTTGTTATTCTCCCTCCATCAGCTTAGTGCAGACAACTGATAAACACATTTAAAGTGCAATTAAGGCTGATTTGAGTAGGGTGGCAGGGCTGTCTTGTGCTACTTAAGATAAGTTGTCTCAGAAGAAGACCGAGGTTGAGATGTGTCCTTTTGGAGTATGTTAACTTGTCTGTCTCTGTGGATTTAGCTCGGAACAGAGGAGAAGTACGAGCTGCTTCATGTGCTGGAATTCACAAGGTAAGTTATTATTTTCATTGGTTATTGCGTGTGCACCTGCTATATGCTTTAATGTGTCCTCCGTGCAGTCCATAGTGTACGTGAATTATTGCATTTGCTGCGTGAACCTCAAATGAATTGCATGATATCGAAGTTCATCATCTTCCTTTCGCCCTTGTGATTTGTACTAATTAATTGTGTGACCTAGGTGTGATATCTTGTTTCCCCCTCGTTGATTTCTAATTTCAGTAGACGTATGCTGCCTGAAACAGAACTCGATAATTTGCTGTAACACCTCATAATGTGATGTCTCTCACCTGCTTTCTCTCCTTACCCTACCTTCTTTTCTCTCTCTTGCCATTTTCTCTCCCAGCGCGAGGAAGAGGATGTCAGTCATCATGCGAACCCCATCTGGGAAGATCCGCCTCTACTGCAAAGGAGCTGTGAGTGCCTGTCTCTCTCCATGGCAACGCATGACAGCCCATCACCATCACCACCACACACACAAGTGTCGAACGCCCTCCTCCCCTTATTGCCTCTCGCTCTTGTCAGGAAATCTTTACACCGAGCAGGAGCATAAATCGAGATCACCATATTTCATCATGGGTGTCTCTGCAAAATAGAGGTTATGCAAACATTATGTACCGGCACACATTTCTGCATCTCTGCTGGATGGGCGCAACATTGTACATCCAAATGAAAAGAATATTTTTCAGTGCAGTTTTAACAATTCTGCAACATGTTGCTACATATTCTGCTATCTAATATAACTGAGTAGTTTGCAGGGATTTCCATGTGCATAATTTATGGTTTATTCAGTTGGTCCTAGTATACCAAACAAATGGATGATTTTCTTTATATCACTGACTTTCTCCAAGCAGGTTTAGAGCTTATGTTTCATTTTACTGTCTTACTTTGTGTTCTAATTAGGCTCATTTCTATTCAGATTTTTGGACTTTTAACATTTTTGTTTGACACAATATGTGTTTGGTGATAATATCAACAAGGACATTGGCTAAATGCAAGAAAGAGTAATCAGCTGCTTTAGTGCTTATGCTTTATTTCACTTTGATCCTTTATTTCAGTTTGATGCTAAACTCTTAAATGTATTGATTGTTTTCTATGTTGTTGAAACACATTTCTCACAGAGTGATTTATCTATTACAGGATCCAGACACATTAGTCACGTATTAATTTCGTATAAGCATATGAATATTTCAGTACAAGAAGCTCAAGGGCCACTGGGCAAATGTGAATAGAAATACAGTGCAGCATGAAGTGCTGGGTCCGACACGAGGTAGCCCACGTCCAGGATGTTCCTTTCTTTCCTCTCTGGGTGTCGATAACCAATGAGTATTTGTTTTCCTTCAGGACACAGTGATCTATGACCGTCTGGCAGACAGCTCTAGGTACAAAGAGATCACATTGAAGCACCTGGAACAGTTTGCCACTGAGGGTGAGTGGACGAACATCGCCCCCTGTCTGCCAAAGTAAAACCTCTTTTAGGATGCTTCTCATGTATGTGCTCCGCTCATTTCTTTATGGTCACTGTCACCTCTTGATCATCAGTTGCAGAAGAAGTAGTTTTCTTCTCCTTAGGACTCATCCTCACACTTTATTTGATCAACAGTAAATCCTGATATGAGTGCGCTGAAGTCGTATTAACCTGAGGCAGTGGAGCTGAAAGAAACCGCATCACAGACGCTCCTTTTTGTTCTGTGTTCATACTGCCCCCTTGTGAGACATCAGCCAAATGATGTCATTGGGAATATTTGATGTAGGCTAAATATAGCATTCAGGACAGATTGTGAAGATCTCCAGTCACTGTCATTTGGAGTGGATTGAATAAAATAGAACTTCCTTCATCTCTCTGACAAGAAGAATTAACTATGAATAACGACATATTTATCTTTCTTGTGTTGTTTATATTGAACAGAGGATCTATAATTAGGCTTATTTCTTTTCAGGTATTTTGAAATATTTATGTTCACATGAACTCCAAACTCAATTGCTGATACAGTGCACAGACATTATGTGCATGTTATTCAAATCAATGTTAAACAGTGTCCGAACTAGCTTTACCTTGTATGTACCTTGTATAGCTTTTAATACACGGTATATACATATTGGTTAGTAGTCTATTTGACAGGGGAAAAGCTCACTGATCCACAAAAGAACTACAAATTAGCCACAGACAGCTGCATAGACGGCGAGTTTCCATCTATTATATCTTGCCAGATGTCAATAAGACACCCTGAAAATAGTATAAAATACCATATCATTTTAGAATAATACATTCAACATAATAGATATAGTAAAATACACAGGTCAGGCCTTGTGCACTGGTCAGAAATGTATAGAAAAGTTAAGAGTTGTATAGAAGAGTTAAGTTCTCTTATGTATTAATTCATTCAGCTGTATAGTGAGAAGGTCACTGACAGCTGTACTGCACAGATCCGTCTGAATGGCACGCTTTGAATCTGCTGGAAGGCTCAATCTAGTCAACAAATGATGGTTTTGAAATGAGAGATGGCGAGAAGTCATAACATTTGACCCAGGTGTTGCGATGCTGTTTTCCTCCTCCAGGCCTGCGCACTCTGTGCTTTGCGGTGGCAGACGTCAGTGAGTCGTCCTATCAGCACTGGCTGGAGATCCACCACAGAGCCTCCACCTCCCTGCAGAACAGAGCCCTGAAACTGGAGGAGAGCTACGAACTGATAGAGAAGGTTTGCAAAGTGAAAAACTGACCTGTTCGTGTGCTATCGGCTCCTGATGCCTTGACTGCCTGTTATGTTCCCTGAACTTGTCAGTTTGATTGGTAGTCCTTCCATCATTTCATAATGGATTGCAGTGAATTTGGCAAGTGACAGGCAATTTTTCTTTTTCTGGTGACATCATGCACAAGGTTTCATACAAAAGGTCTGAATTCTGTGCGTTAGCAGAAAAATCAGACTGGGCACAAACTCAAGGCCCCCTGTGTAACTAATGGGGGCAGTGTAATCACACCTGGACATGTGAAAAAGTTCCAAATTGTGTGTTTGTGTGAGATACTCAAGGTCTCACTGGCAGGTAGATTTGGTTTCCTGTGAGGTGGGTCTATGTGTGGAAGCACTTGTCAAACACAGGAAGCCACAGTTATAAATCAACCACTTGGCATGTTCTTCACTGCTGCTCCTGGCAGCTCGAAACAAATGGGGGTAATCAATCATGAAATAAACATAAAAGCTTTCAGAGAGGAAACGTAATGTGCATTGCTTACTGGGCAGAGTGTCGCACAGATGCTGCCAGGGTTCGGGGTTCACTGCTCCTCAGGGCCACCCATATGTACTGTAGACATGCACACAGTAAGGCCACATGGGGGCACCATGGAGTCACAGTGAAATTTAAAAGGAGACATTCCAGCACTGTGTGAAATCATCCGCAGCTACTCCTTCATGGCACCTTTCAAACAAAAGACTCAAGTTTAATTACTTATTGTGTAGGAAAATGTGATAAATTGCCTATTATTCAACCTTGATAGCAACTAGTTGATAATAAAGTTAATAATTTAACTTAATTCCTTTGATATTGCAGTCTGTATTGAGAAGCTGCTGGACTTAATACGTCATGCCTCATTTTATCATGTTTCACAATAATGATGATGATCCATTACTTTTACAGTACTGTGTGTTAGAAAATAGTCCATTGGTGTAGTGGTATTCCCAAAGTTTTAAGTTCAAATTGATTATTTATGGACTACTTGACCTTTAGCTCAGCGAGCCACCAGTAATTGGACCGACTTTTGCACGAATGACCATTAGGAGGCCAGTGTTAAATGCATTAGATAGAAACATCCAGTCTTCCTCACTGCAGCCTCAGTTGGCTTTTTTCTTACACATTAGGAGCGTGGTAGGAAAGTACTGACTCTCCACAGCGACTGGTGAATTCAGAGGTATAGCAGCCACTCTCTCATTGCCACATGGATGCTGAGCTGCATATACAATCCCTTGAATCATGGTTAATGCACACCAGACAGAATCTACCAGCGTTCCACGAGTGGCTGGTATTATGGTCCCACCCTTGCTTGGTGGTTGAAACTGTGATCCAAGTGGTTCTTGTATCATGATCCACAAAGAGTGCCTTTAACAACAGCCATAGGAACAATAGAACTACTCCCATCCAAAAGGCAAATGAGGACTCAAATATAGTCATGTTCTTCCCCCAGGCACAGTTTTTGTGCCGTGTGGTTCCAGATGATTAGAGAGGACAGAGCTACAGATGTACAGGCAGCAGGGCTCAGGTCACAACTTCAAGAGCTTCCCCAGCCTTTCCTCTGCCACTGGCTCCTGTCTCCCCTCTACCCCTGGGTCTTGTCAAGTCTTTGGCCCTGTTGTGGCCCCATATGTGTCCGCAACCAGCACCACAGAACCACCAAGTTTCCTGGGAAAAATACAGACAGCATTTTGTGGCCATGCTTGTGTGGGAAAGGTAGTGTCTGCAGATGTATGCACAGACACAGACACAGTAACATATCCAATAACCCAAAAGGGTACTTTTTGGAATATACCCCTAAAGCCCTTTGTGGTTTTTCTGTGTGATAAACAATAGCAACAGATGAGGAGAAAAACATGACGAAGTGAGTGACACAATCCGGGCTCACATGTTTCTCTGACACATGACGTGTTAAAGGCCTTCCTCTGTTTTCATCACCACTCACTCAGTTTTATTCTGCCTTTTCCTCTTTCTGCATGTAGAACCTGCAGCTGCTGGGGGCCACAGCGATAGAGGACAAGCTCCAAGATAAGGTGCCCGAGACCATTGAGACTCTGATGAAGGCAGACATCAAGATCTGGATCCTGACAGGGGACAAACAGGAAACAGCCATTAATATTGGTGAGACTCGGGCTGTAAAATGGCATTGTGGGTATCATGTGAATTGGCATTGTATTAAATGACCAAAATTATTTGTAGTAATACCAACAACGGTACAACTGAAGCTTGATACAAGCTCAGTGCTGCTACCAGTTGTCAAATAGCAGACCCATTCTAGTAATGTAGGAGGACTTGTGGTCCTGGACACCGACAGATGGGACTCCATAAGATCAAACAGTGGACCTGAATCGATAAAATCTACGGGATTTAAAGGAATAATCCAGCAATTTAGTGTTGCATTTCCACAAAGCTGGGAAACTCAAGAGAGACTTGAAGCCACAGAGGCTGAGATATCCTGACATTTAGTCTCTACAGCATCAGGGTTATTTTTTCATCCCTGGGAAATCCCCCTTCAGAGCCACAGAAGACAATATTCAAACTGTTTTCACAGACTCCTCATGACCAGTAAAGTGAACTTCACATGTTTTATGTAGAATCATATACTTTAAAGACGGTTTGCACTCACATACTCCCGTCAGGATTCGTGCCCAGCTTGTGTTGTTGGTCTCATGCAAAATGGAAAGCCCCTGGAGAACCTGATCTAGGTTGTGATAAATTGTACGCCGGCCTCTTACAGATACTGCAGTCAGTCCTGTGGTCATTCTTCACCCAGCAAGACAAACTACTGACAAGCTGAATGCTTCTCTGTCACACATATCTAGCAAAAAGCATCTGTCGCAGAATGCAAAATGATGTATGAGCACACTGCACTGATGTGAAATAAATAACATGCGTATGTACACAAGGAGGCAGCTCTCATATATCTGGCTCCCCTGGAGCTTTCAGCCTTGCAGATGCTATCAGAAAGGTGAAACACGGACTCTGGTCCACCAGTTGCTGTTCATTTTCCTTAATTAGCCCTGTTATTACAGCTCTTACATGTGGCTAAATACTACAAATGGATCAACCTTGAATACAGCCAACATTTAAACACAGAGTCCTGAAAAATAGATATAAAAAAACCCCTCTGTTTGTGGCTATACCTACCACTGAGGCCTGACTGAATCAGCCCTTTGTGCCCACTGTGCCCAGATGTGAGAGAGCTCCGCAGAAGCACACGCTCACTGGAAGTATTTTTACAGGTCCGCCGCTTGACTAAGTCCTTCTGTAAAATCTCCGCTCAGTATTGACCTTGTTTTTTACAATTTTCCTCAATGAAAGACGATCCCCATTGCCAGTGTTCATGGTGCGCCTTCTGCCACAGTGGAGTGGTGAATTTCACCCACCACATTCAGATTTTTCTAGTTTTCAGGTGGCCTGAACCACCCAAAGCCTCTTGGCACAGAATATTGGGCATAAATGCAGTTGAGTTTACTTTATGGTACTGAAGCACGACAGACCCGTTTGATCTGAAGCTGTAAAGACTATCTTTGTTTCAGTTCGTCCTTAATCCTGAACTATCCAGCAAATACTCTTAGCAAAGAGCAGAGTTTGGTCTGGGAGTCTGAGGGGGCTGTTGAGGGGAGTTTAAACGCACATGATGCTTAGAACAGGTCAGAGCCAGAATTCAATAAAGGTAAAGTGGTGCATGAACACTGCTTCCTTTACTGAGGGAATTACAGGTGAGAAGCACATTAACAGTGCTGTGCTCGTTTTGGCTACAGGGACTATCACCCCCTTAAGCAGAGAGACATGAGAGAGTAAACACAACCCTGCATCTGCCTGCACAAATATTAGCCACCGTGATACCTACCTTCCCACTTACTTCGCCATGTGCAGTCATTCGTTTCAAGTCGCCAGTCTTTCTACCTCCCGAAACCGTCGTCGCTGTATCCCTTTTGAGTGCCCTCAGTAATTGTTGCTCCCTGTGCAACATTTGAGATGACCGTGACTTGAGTGTCCCTGTTACACATTCCTCAAGTCCTGTGGGAGCAGTGTTTAGTTCCGCCTGAGATGGAGAAAGGCCAGGAATTCAGCTTTCTCTAGTGAAATAAAAAAGGCGCAGTTTGGCCGCAGTCAAATGAGCTGAAGGTAAACACATTAAGCGGAAGAGCTGTGGTAGGAATTGACAAGGGGGAAGGGAGTGGAGACGTTGTGTTGAGATGGGGAGACATTTTCCTCACATTGGCAGATTTTTCGACGTTTGCACCTTTGCGCTTAAGAAAACAGTCTGCCAGACCCAGACCCCAACCCTGTTTGGTTTCGACTCTGGAGGTGAAACCCTCTCATTTCCTCGTGCAAAGCCTCCCCCCCTCCCCTCTGTGTGTACTGTGTATGTGCGCTATTGTGTTTGTCTGCGGCCGCGTGTTTTTGTGTGTTTTGTGCAAAATCTTATCTCAGTTTCACTCACAGAAAATGCCACCCATGTACTCACAAAACATGGGCTTTGTGGTAACCCTCTTAAAGAAACTAAAATCTCTTTCCAGACAGAAGCAAAGTGTCGAAGCCCACAAATATTCGTGTGGTTATGCCACAGATGGCAGCCTTTTCATACAGCCACGGTTTTAAACTGAAGGCTTCAGTCTCGGTTCCTGAAACATTTCTGTTTTCCCCAATGGGAGGCTCCCTCTACCACCTTACCGGTGACCCTGAGCATCTGTCCCAGCCAAGAGCTGAGGGGAATGCTCCCCAGAGAGCCATGTTTGGTAACTCAGAGTTGTAACTGCCTATTAAAACAGGAAACTGACAAACCCTTGTAAACCAAACTCATTAGTCATGTCCCGAGACACTGGCTCTGAGCTGTAACATTTTAATTGGTGTCCCTTAAAGTGTATTGCTGTATATTGTCCTCGATTTTGTTATGTATCTATCAAATCGATGTGTGTTTTGGCCCCAGTCAGATTCATTGTGAAGCTACAGGCGGTTACTGAAACTAAAATAATGTACAATTTGATGTCATAGTTGAGTGGTAATTTAATTAATTCAAAATATTTCTAGCCTGCCTATGTGCTTACTTTGGAGTCTTTTCAAGTCTAATACATTTATAAAACGTAAGACTTCATCTTTTGTTTTTTCTGTAGGACATTCCTGCAAACTGCTGACCAAGAACATGGGCATGCTGGTGATCAATGAAGACACTCTCGATGTGAGTATTTAGCATTTTGCTTTCCCGCAAATTATCAGAATTCCTTGCATACAGACCCAAAAACCTCACCTAAGCAGACTGTGGCTTCTTCTCATTTACACATTTACGTGACTCTTTTCTTCTTTTGTCAATCATTCACTTTAATCCTGAATTAATTTCTTCTTTTCAGTGCTAAAAACAAAGTAACCTTATTGTCTTTGCCCTATGCTTGCATCATCCAGTGTTTTTCAATTTGGCACCCATTATATGATACATTCATTTGGTCAGTTTCCTTTTCACTGTTCTGTGTACACAAGTTAGAGCAATTACTACGAAATATTTTCAAATGTTTTTCAATGATCTCAAGGGTGTAAATATGACACCGTGAGGACATCCTGGAGTATATTAATCCCCTGATCTCATCCCTGAATCCCTGTGAAAAAATCTGTCTGCAAACTGAAAGGATGAGGCCACAGGGAGCCTTCCACACACAGACGGACACACACACACAGTCACCACACATCCCAAATCTGCCTGTAACATCTTTAAGACACCCAGCAGAGCGGTGTGTTGACCCCCCGGCAGGAGAGCTGTGTCTGTTGTTTCTAAGATTGAAAAGGGCAAGTCCTGCACTTCCAGCAGGAGAAAGCTAAGCCGAGGAGCCACAGATGGAGGAGAAACTCGACTGGGTTTAGTTTGTCGGACAAGACGGGGGGAATGGTGACAAGCAGGGGATGAAGGTGGGGAAAGCAGCGGGGGGGTGTTTTGGGGGTGATGACGGACGGCCTTCATTCTGTCAGCCAGTCGTTGAGCGTGATAAATGAAGTTGAGGTAGAAATTTGGGGTCGGTGGGGACCGGCGCTTTGAAATGTCAGCTCCGATTCTCCTGTGGTTGAGCAGATGCTTACATAAGGCAGCTTGTTAAAACGCGAAGGGAGAAACCTCTCCACCAAGACTGAGGAGGCACAGTGCAGAGAGGGCCTGGCACCAGGGCTGGTAGCTCTGAGTGCTCTTGTGCCGCGAAAGAGAGTAATTGGAGCATGTCTTCCCTCTTTGCTGTTGTGTTTAGAAATGGTTATCAAAGGGAAGACCAGGTTTTAGACATCCCCTATACTAAATCTTACATGAACTGAAATTACCAAAGCGATACTCAGTCTCCAAGGCAGGATTAGGTCATTTCCAATAGCTTTGTCTTGCAGTCGGTGTGTTTAATCATTTGGAGAGTGAGCACTTATTGAACATCAGAAGTACAGTCACACATAGTTCCCAGTAAATTATTGGGATAACCTTTCAGCCACTGCTAGTGATCTTCACTATTCACACATACATTCAGGAACATTTCCATCTTGTGCCTTTTTATACCCACCGTGACAATGCTGGAATAGACATGGGAAGAGACAGGCCAGCAGATGGTGGTAATGCAACACTTGGGAATGCCGCCCACCACAAAACTCAACAGAAGAAGAAGAATGGAGAAGGCCGGATGTATGCAGTGGGAGACGTCTCTTATTATGTTGAGGAACATGGCGGGCGAGGATCTGTTTCTGTCCAGTGAAAAGTTTTTTTAATGTATTTAATGTTCAGTAAGTTTGCAAGACACTTTTGTTTTTTTGTGATCTACTTCAGTCACATGTTACCAGGTCTTGTTTCGGGAAACTGGTGGTACAGATTTCCCTGAATATTGAAGCCTGTTCTGAATCACACATGAACCCGTGGGGGAAATGGTCCTGAACACTGCAGGGATATACTGCATGTGTGAAAGGGACTAAAAGGAGGATTTTTTGTCTATATTTTGATTATTAAGGCAGGTGAAAAAGTAAAAAAAACATTTGTAGCACAAAAACGCTGTAGTTTAAATTTAGATGTAGGTCAGAAAACTATGTGCCCACACACACGTCTAAGTCCGGCGGAGGGTCCCCTTTTTGAGAGTCTCCAAGTCTAAGACAGATGATGACGTTACATCCATACAAGTGTCCAAATTCCACATCATGAGTGTCACGTCCTGTTGGCTATATCACTCAAGAGGCTATATCAACAATGGAGCTCAGTCTTTATGGGAAGCTCTTGTGGATTTCTGAATGGACGCCACATACACATTCCAAAACCAAACACTAGCTGGTCACATAGGCTAAATTGGTCATTACAGCCATAACAAAGAGGCTTTAGGAGGAGACATGTAGCATTAGTGCTAAAATTCCTCAGTGGAAATTGGGGGGAAATGGCTGCCCTACTTGAGGAAATGGTAAACTTTGCTTATCACCCGACGTGATGAATAGATTGTGCCCCAAACAGAGCGAATTCTCTCTCATACTGATTCTATACCGGCTTATACAAAGCGTAGACACACGCACGCACGCACGCACACGCACACACATGCACTCATGCTGGGATGTCCTCTAAAATCTCTCTGTTAACCGAGATGGAGAGGCTTTCTGTTTTTGGCTCTGTGGTTGAATATAGATATCACAGCCTATGCCTCTTCTGACTTGTGCTTTTCTCTCTCTCTCTCTCTCTCTCTCACGCTCGCACACACACACACACACACACACACACATACACACACTCACACACACATTAGCCTGCCCACTGCTCACCATCTCGTGCTGTTTTACAGACCCCATCAGGGATGGTTAAGTCCTGGCAGCTGCTTTCTGCTTGTATCCTCTTGCTCAGTTTCTCTCCTCTGTTAATCCATCATCTCTCTCTGTGCGTGTCTCTCACTTTCCTTCTCCTGCTTTGTGAAACGTAAAGCCCCTTTCTCCAAATATTTCCTTTAAGCTGGGGTTTCAGAGTTTTGTTATGCCAAGCCAATGTTGCCTGGTCCCCCTGGTACAATCTCAGTGCTTTGACACATCTGACCTCGACACCAGGCCAGACCCTCCCTCCCTCACCACGGCTAATGGCTAACATTTTTTGATTACAGCTGTTTGAGCATCTGGTTGGCACATTAAGATTGATGCCTTGCTTTGGATCATTGCTTTGCATCTGTCCATGTAAATCTATCTTTCTCTGACATTTTCAAGTCATGTAAAATTATTATTTTATTGCAAGAAGTGCTTCTATTATACTTTTTGTACTAATTTTTACATATATAGTACATGTAGTACCTGAAAACGGTTACTTACAGGCATTGGTTTTATTTCCTAATGGTTTCACCATCTGTGGTGAAGATGATTGAATGATGAATACAATGATGATCTCACTGCTCCATCCATCCAGTCCACATGCCCCACTACCAGGACAGTTAATCCTCTAGTCAGTCTCATATTTATGGATTTTCATCATCACTCACCGTCATGGCTGTATATATTGTATAAGCAAACATGATCCATTCTTAGAATTCGTCTGTGTCACCTCATAACCAAGGCCTGAGTGTAATAAGCATGGGAAACATAATAAATATCTAAAATATCAAGAGCAGCTGCTGTGCAGCAGTTTGGGATTAGCAAGAGGAGTGAACAGGACTGTCTCATCTATGAAACACTGATGTGAATTAGAGACTAGATGAACATTGCCCTTCAAATTATAGTGAGAGGAAGACTTTTCTTGTGCTATCATCTATCAAAGTCCATAGTATCTTCTCAAGCAACTATACCACTGTAGGCGTGAAAATATGATGCCTAAATACTAATTAAACTAACATTGATGACACGTTTTTTTCATCACGCAGAGAACAAGGGAAACACTCAGCCACCACTGTGGAATGCTGGGAGATGCCCTCTATAAAGAAAACGACTTTGCTCTCATTATTGATGGAAAGACTCTCAAATACGCCCTCACATTCGGAGTGCGACAGTACTTCCTGGACCTCGCCCTGTCCTGTAAAGCTGTCATATGCTGCAGGTAAGATTTACTCCTGAAACAATAAAATTACCCTGAGACAATAAATTCCACCGACCAAAGTGAAAGAATGAAGACAATGTTCTCATTGCAAAGACTTTACGTACCGAATCGGCTTCTGCACTTTGAAAAAAACGATTTAAAATAAGTAGTTGGAATAAGTGTTTAAAGCTGAGCTCTTTTAACCCCTTTCGATCACATCCCCAGTCATACTGTGCACCTATTTAACAACATATGCAAAAAAAAAAAAATACAGACGTCCATTTCTTTGTATTCTTTTATCAAAATCCAGTTGTTTTCTTCTTGTTAAACATAATGTGATGTTAGCTTATGTAAGCTGGAACCAGCCGCTTTCAAATTTCAGTTATATCATGACATCCAATCATTACTCAGTCTTCAACTTTTAGCGACACAGAGCTTAGATTCATTAGTTAACTAGCTAGCGACAGCATGGTAACGACAAAATGACCTCAATTAAAGTAAAAGCTCTGTGGTTGAAGTATTATGTCGTCACCATAAAGGTCATTGAGGATTTTTATGGCAGTTTAAAAGTGTTAGTTATAAATTCAAATGGCAACTTTCAACATTGTGCAGGTTCACTGTTGACCTGCCCAAACCACATAATTAATAGGAAGTACTTAAGTACTCAAGCAGCTTTGACGGGATGTGGGCCCAGAAGTCAACACCGTGTTTTCAGAACAACAGCAAACCTTATGACTCAGTGCATTACGTCAAATTTTTATTTATTTTTCCCTCCACCTCTACCTGCCTTTGCTGTGTGCACAGTCTGTGGGCACTAAGAGACACCAGGAGGTGAATGAGGCCTCTTAAAGCATGAAGAACATAAACATTAACAGTTTCACGGCTTAAGACAGACGCGCAGTTTATGACATCATCCCTGGAGACTCTGTACTGTACACTACCCCCAGACCTGGTCCACTAAGAGGAAGCGCCTGTGTGGGAGGCTACAGACTTTACAGTCAGTGAGGGCAAAAAGTCAAGTTTGAAGTCTTGAGGAAGAGTTATGAGATGTGTCTCAACCATCACCTAATGATTGGCTCCACCTAATGGACCCAGTGAGAGAGGGTTACGAACTCTCCTGTTGGTACATTGTCTTTATATAAAGTCCAGATTCCAAAAAAGTTGTGACGCTGTATAAAACATCACTGGTGCACCTGTGTGTAATCAAGGGGTTTCAGGTGTTTCTAGTGTAAGTCCACCTCTTTCTGGCCAGTCAAACTTTTGGTGAATTAGTATTGTGATAAGAGACAAAGAAGCAACTTCACCAAATGGTGATCGAGTACAGTTAAATCAGTCAAAAACAAATGGAAAAAGCATGACAGTAGCTGTCAAGCAGCTTAAAAAAAGCTGACTGACTATCAGACGAGTGGACTGGAGTTACTGGAGTTATGAGCTTCATAGGCAGAGATTGGAGACTGTGCATGCAACAACAGCTGCCCAGGCGCTTCACCATTCTCAGCTATATCTGCTTTCATTTTGACATTAAAGGGTCTTTTTTTGTTGATCAGTACCACATTGAATCTATATCAGTATCGCATTCAAAGTGCTTTTACCTCCAAGCTGTACTCACCTGGAGGACATATGTACATTTATTTACTATAAACGTGTTGCATTGTCTCATTAAACTCCTGTTCACTGTTTAGTGCTTCATGTTCCTCTAAACAGAAACTCAGTCTTGCTGTGTATTTAGCTCTGTTAGCTCCTTTAGCCAAACATGCTGCGGGACTCTGCTGACCACCAGCTGCTAACAGCTAACAGCTAACTAGCTCTCCTCAGCATGCATTTATTGTTCACAATGTGGCACTATCAGGGGAAAAAGAGGGTACGTCCTCGTTGAGAGGGAGTTTACTGCATTTTTTGAGATTTTAATGCATCATATATTTCATAGCTCTTGTGCTGAGTTACCAAAGACTGTATCTAAAGTAACGGCATGAGAGGATGCACTATCAACAATAACAAATACAAATATACATACATATATAGTTGCATACATGTCCTAGAGGCATCCCAGGGAAAGTCTCTGTCAGTCCCAGGCACACTGTCTGTAATCCCTGTGATGACGGGAGGCCTTTAGTCTCACCGTTAGTGGTGCTGCAACAGAGGCCTGATCCCTCACTGGCTTCCCACGATCAAACAATGCCTATTATGTGACGCCCAGTCAAGACAGACGCACTGCTACTTGGGATTCTCTCCATTTCTTGCCTTGTCTATGCATACTTTATGGCTCACTGTTGCATCACAAATTTTACAGAAACTGATTTTGCCACATTAATTGCACTGATTAACATAAATCCATTTCTAGTTTCATTAAAAGTCCATTATGGAATATTCCCCTGCTACTGCCCCCCTTTAGAGTATCTCCTCTCCAGAAGTCAGAGGTGGTGGAGATGGTAAAGAAACAGGTGAAGGTGATCACTCTGGCCATTGGTGATGGTGCAAACGACGTGGGAATGATCCAGACAGCTCATGTCGGCGTGGGAATCTCAGGCAACGAGGGCCTGCAGGCAGCGAACTCCTCTGACTACTCTATCGCCCAGGTGAGTACAGTGGCAGGGGCTTACACCAAGTGAGAAAACAGAACGCATTGATTTCAGTGGGTTGTTTTCTCATTAGTAGTTGGATAATGAAGACATAAGTATATAAAGTGGGAACTTTACCACTTATTGTTTGAATTAAAGTGCATAAATTGACATTTGTAATCTAACTTTGACAGCTTTGCTTAACTGGCCCATTTGTAGTCAGAGAAAATGATGCCAATACACTTCAGTCTCACTTAACTGCCAGTAATATTCAGAGTAGATTATAAGAAGATGATCTCCAAGACTTATTGAACTAACTATTGTAAGATTGTAAGCCTATGAAATTTCTAGCGTGGGGTATTTCTGAACAAATGCTCGTGCTTTGAAGTTGCAGGTGCATGTCCTCAATCTGGCAGCAATTCATTGATATCCATGTCAATTTCTAGCTTCTAAAAGCCAGATTCCACAAATTGTCTGCCCTGTCATTGTCTCCTCCAGGTTAATATCTGTTAATGATAGCTTGGCACATTGTTCTGAGTAACAATAGGTCATATGTCTGCTAGGGCATGAGCTTACACAGTGAAGTAGTACCACCTGTAAAACAGGCATCTGGTGACACCCAACTCCCAACATAACTATACAGAAACAGATCCCAGCAAAGTGCTACTTAAATCCAGTATGTCCCAGCAACCAGTTTGTCTGAAACTGTGGATTGATATGTGATACCCATAAACAACAAAAGGCACGGAGCTCCTGTGTCATAGCTCCGTTTCTACACAGCACGCCACTCAGTACATCATGTTTCTATTATGCAGCCACGGGGCTTGAGAGTACCTGACTAAAACACAGTACGCTCTCTGTGCCTCAGTATGCAATTACCATTCAAGAGACTTGGGTTTGTCCTAAGTGCCCCCTTCAATCGGCATGACATGTAAAAGTGTATGTCTTTCAAAGACAGGTGGCCTCTTATAATCCATTTAGGTTGTGTCCCACCATCAAATTGAATTACACCTCCTGGCTTCCAGTGGTGTTTTCCATATATTGGCGTAACGGTACATTAACTGTAATTTGCAGACTGCAAACTAAAATCAATCCTTGGAAGTTGTGGAACTTGTTTTTCTATTCCCATACATGATTTATATTAATGTTCAGGAGTATCAGAGGAACTCCTTGCTGTTGTGGATTATAAGCTAGTTTCTAAGATTTAATACTTGAAAGCTCAGAGTTATCTGTGTGCAGAGTGAAGAGGCTTTGGGCCGAGGCACCTCTGCTCTCTGTCTGTCATCAGCTCATGTCTGTGTTAACTGATGTTTGAGCCGAACATTCGAGGGGTCAGACAAACTGGGGGCCGCCACTGAGCTGTAATTTCACCAGAGAACGCTGTGGTAATGCTGAAAGACAAGAAGGTCTACAAATAAACACAATGCCCAAAAATTTGAGCTGAATTTTACTCGTCCTACGTCCGAGTCTGGTTTCTGAGACTTTCTAAGAACTTTTCCTTTTGTTAGGTGGAAAGAGGCCGCAGTGGAGATTGTGTGCTTTGTTTTAGTCATTTACTGGCAACTAAGGTGAAACTCTTGCCTCGAAGTTCTGCTCCAGTCTAATCACACTTATCAACCTGAAATAGCACTGAAATTATACAACACCACAGGCCCTAAACGGTGGTATAATTATAAAGCCATTTAACTATTACGCTGAGACCTTGGAGACCAATAGCCCATCATATGAACTCCTCCGTTTTCAACAGCTTTAAAGCTTGGTCTGACAATCTTTGACTTGAAATTTCTGGAATGTGTTAGCGAGGACTTTGGCCACAGTGCCTCATCAGTCCTCTCTGCTAGGGGATGAGAAAACGCTGCTGCTTTCTTTCTTCCTGCTGTAACTGCTTTAGTGTTCCAGCACTGATCGCTGATTATGAGGAACCATTAGACAGTGCACTGTACACAGACCTTTGCTATTCATTCAATCTCGTCGTTTTCCTCCATTTACTTCCCTCCCACACAGTTCAAATACTTGAAGAATCTGCTGCTCGTCCATGGAGCCTGGAATTACAACCGCGTAGCCAAGTGTATCCTGTACTGCTTCTACAAGAATATTGTCCTCTACATCATTGAGGTGAGTCTCACACAGAAGCTCTCGAGCTTGAGAGTCATGCAGTGAACCAGATCTGAATGCAAAGCATTGAGATTTTTCCACATGAAATGATTCGGTAAAGATTCCTTGTTAGATTTTCCATGTTTGTATTTCTGTTGACTGGCCCTTCACATTACCTGCCAGTTTGTGCTGCTCGGGGGTAAATGCTTTTTGACGGACCTGGACAGAATATACACACACACTAAAAGGCGCACTCAGACACACACACACACACACACACACACATTCAGTAATGAAGGGAAAACTTTATCTAATTAACTTGAAGTCTGCCTTCAGGAAACCCTGGCCAGCCAGTGGATCCTTAGAATATATTAATCCACACAGCCATCTCACTACCAATACCAGGATTAAAAGATGTTCATTTTACCATTTTAAACTGTGTTGACAGCGGATACAGACAGACATGTACATAACATTGAAGACGCTTCATGAATAAAATGCAGAATGCTGATTGAAAAGTGATCAGTGTGTGATAATATCATAAATAAGTTACGGTTACAGTTCAAGTTACTGTGGATTTTATAAGTCTGAACAGGTAGTGATGGTGTTCATAGCCACCCAGCTGCACTCTCCTTGTGTATCAGTGGATGCAGGTTAGGAAGGTCTGTCGGTGTGCGGTAGGTTTGATGGCATTTGACAGATACCAGACCCAGTTCTGATTGCAGGTTCAGAGCTATAACTAAGAATGACCAGACAGGTTAAGTGCTTCCTATCAGCAGCAGCTTTATCATCGAGAGTGCTCACATGTTTTGATCTACTGGCCATGCACTTGTCTGACGCGAAGAGCTACTCTGGCTTTGCCTCTTCTCAAAAAGTCTAAATCAGAAGTCACTGCTGAGTGTCTGATGGCACTGCACAGATACACTGCTGGACTGTATGTAATCTACCGACCTTGTAAATTTGGAGCCATGTGCTTGTAAGAATTAAATGTGCTCCCATTGCGAGTGAAATATCAGCGCCTTCCTCCAGTATTTAGTTTGCTAATTAGGTTGGAACTTTATCGCCCACAATATGGAAAATCATCTTTACCAAGCAGCGTAAATCACAAATAGAAGACAAGTACAGGCATGCATGAGGATCAGAACATAAGAGAACAAAATGTCAGAAGAAGATGGAGTTACTCAGACATTTTAAAAGAAAAAAAAAAAACACCCCCCACACACAACTACTGACACACTGGGGCCCAACAGCAATAGAAAGAAGAGATTTACCCACTTCCTTTACATTGTGAAAAGGGGACAGTTTGGGGAGAGCTCCATTTTTAAAATATCCTCACCACATATCCTGTCATAGAAATATGAGCACTTAAAAAGTTTTTTTTTTTTTGTTGTTCATCCTCTTTCAGTGAAACTTGACCTCTGATCCCCTTTCTCATCCTCATTCTGGTTTATAAACCATGGAGAATCAGTAGGCTACCTTTTTCATTCCAGCATGTCTGTTTCTGGTCTATTGTGACCTGCAGTGAAAGAGGGCAGTCAGTCTCTTTCCAGCCTATAACTACTGTCAAAGGTACAGCAGCTGTTTAATCATACTACCCTTTTCCAGATAAGGTATATATGCTAGATCCAAAATAAAACTCAATTTGCAGCAAATTACATTTTCTGACAGCAAAAGCATGACGTATGACATTTCATCTGTGCCTGAATGCTGATTTTCTTTCATCTTCATCCCTGTTTTTAACCATATGTAAACGTTTCAGTGCTTCACTCACTCAGTATTAACTCTTTAAGTCCAAAAGAGGTTGCATAACTTCTAAAGTATATGTTACATAAATCCAAGACAATGCAAACCCAACTTGCACATTTTTGTCTCACTGCCCTTCATGTGAATCCAAAATGGACTTTTATGCCACAATCACATGAAACCCTCATAAAATTCCCTCAAACATTGTCCATTTCTTGTGTGTCTGACTTCAGCTCCTCTTTGAAACATACCGGGTCCCTTTTCAAAGCAGTTTTTTTCCTACACTGGAGCATAACATCTATAGCTCTGTCTGCAGGGCGAGCTTCTTTCTAGCACACCTTTTGTTGCTCTCTGAAAACATAACTCCCCCTCCCCCCATGCTACGCTCCTTCAGGGGATTCAAGTAGATAATAGGACATTTCTTCACTCTTTGGCTGCTTCAATATTTCAAATGTCCCTGTTTTTTAAGACCCTGACATCTAACACACCAGCAACCCCAGGGTATGGGTAAAAGCTGCATTTGTTGCCCTAATAGGTTTACTTTTGTGCTGGCATGTTTTTCTCGTCGACTCCCAGGCTGCCTTGCAAGGAGAGGACCAAGGATGTTGACGGGAATTTTAACTTTTTTTGTTCACAGCACCATTGTCTGATACAGTGTGTGTTACAATTTGAATACGAGGACTGCGAGACTCCGTGTTTAAGCCTCTTTTCGTCCCGCTCTCTTTCCACTGGGTCTTTGGTCTTGTTTAAGAGACCCAGAGTAGGAGGGTGAAGGCTTCTGCGGCTATTGTGGAAGACATGAATGTGAGCGCAACTTAGTCTGAGGCTCTTGGAACAGTTGTGTGATCATTCAGGATTTTCTGAGAATAACTGAGGGTTAATTGTGAGTCAGAAAGTAAGGCTGTCACTCCTGTGGAAGATTGACTGACACCTGGAACTGCTTTACAGTGTTTCTTTTGGCTTTCCCTGTGCTGTTGATTATGGTTGGCATTCCTTTTCCTAATCAGTTAGAGAACAGCTCAAGCATGGTCGCATTTGAAACATGACTGTCTATCTAATTAAAAAAGGCGGTTATAATTACTCAAATATTTTTTAAACAATGCGAGCCAGTGCTTAACGGACTTTTAGTAGAATTCATAACTCCTACTTTGTTACAAATTACACTATTAACTAAAGAACGGGAGTGAAAAGGATTGAATTCAGCCACATTCAAGCTAAGAGGCCTTTCCAAAGGAAGCCATAGCAACTTAATTCAAATGGCCGATCCAGCTGGCCACTCATGTTTGATTGACACATTGCCAGGGTGCTACAGAGGGGGCTGATGGACAAGTGGCATTTATGAGGTAATTACATGAAAGCTCATTCAGTGCGGCTCAGTGTAGTCAGAGACGGCTCGGAGCTGCAGAGCAAAGCTTGCCGACCATCGCACGCTGAATGAAACCACAGAGGCCATGCCTGGCATTGTTAGACAGCTTGTGTTTGAAGCGCCACATATTTCCAGCATATTTATCAGCTCCCTCTTTATGTCCCTCTTTATTCTTTGCTTGCTTTGTGTATGAATTCCATTAGCAATTCTGCAGTGCTAAGCTTAAGAGTATCAGGACTCACATTGTTGGGGACAAATGTCATACTCCCCCCCACCCCTCCAACCCATAGCCGCTTCTAGACAAGGCCTGCAAGCAGCCTTGGAATCAATGATTTTTGATTTGCTGATGAATATGCAAGAAGTCTTCTTATCGGCTAGCCGCTGCCCAATCCCCCTTTTCTCAACTCCCGCTTCCCCCCATTACTGTTTTCATGATGTGCAGTCGGGGAGAGAGGCCAGCCACACCCCTCCGCTGAGTGGCACTCAATGAGGAGAAGAAAAGGGGAAGAAAAATCCTGCCTGGTACTTCCCCTAATGAGCAAATCAATGCATCTGTCCCTCAAGAGACGAGAGAGGGAGAAAGAGAGAGAAGCTATTGGGACCCCAAGGACCAGGCCAAAACACTCACACAGAAGCAGTTACCACATGCTATGAATAGGAGCCTTTTTTAACTTAGCACAACAATATATCAGAGCAGAGCCTCTCATTGGGCAGAGCTGTAATTAATTCAGCAGTTTGACCTACCCACTAGCCTCTCGTTACCACTGCTTGAGCCACGCTAATGGTTGAACCTGCCTCATGGCTTGGGCTTCATCTACACATAACCCATAGCAACGGCATCTGAATGTATTTTCAGCAAGCCAAAACCCAAAACACCTAAAACTATTCTTGCAGTGCCAACAGATGAACTGTACACCTTCTGATTCTCATGGTTCCAGAGCCACATGGTCCCAGATCAGGGCGAACGTCCCACATGAATTCGAAAACAGGCCCCCTCTTATAAAAGAAACAACATCATGGTAGAGTGCACCTGATGGAGTGGAGGGTAGGATCTGTGATGGGTGGGTGTGGCAGAAAGGGGAGGTGAGGGGCAGGGTGTGGGGGCACACACATCAACACAAGCTCCGTCTATAGGCAGCCACCCCCCACCACCACCGTCACCAAAGGAATGAAGAGGGGGTGAGTGGTGGGGCGACAGACATTTGTTTTCATGCATACTCTTAGGCGATTAAATGGGAAGGGCTAGTGGCAGATTGGTATTGGTCGTGTAGAGAGTGGCAGCAGCGGGTGGGGCCCTTATATAGGCTTTGTCCCAATCTGAGAATTTGTAGCAGTTCATGCCTTCATAATGAAGTTAAATGAAGCGAGGAAATGCTTGGCCAAAACACAGCACCCCTGATGTTCCCCTGACAGATTTGGCGTGAGCAGCAGCCGATTCTGGATCGTGGAAGTGTCAAAGTGTAACGCTGTGAGGAACAATTTCGGATTCACTGTCAGTACAGCAGCAGTTTTTCTCCAGGAGGTGTCAGACAATCATGTTTTACAGCAATTAAGATTCACACCTGCTGTTTTTTTTCAACTAGATACTGTATTTTAACTAGTCTATTTGCACACTAATATAGTTAATTTAGAATACCTGCCTTCTGTCCTGATCTTAGAGGCATTGTTTTGTTCAGATAAGTATGACTAATCAAGATGTGGTGATAAGCCACATCTCCACCCAACATGTGGTTTACATTGTCCCTGTCTCCCTCTCCTGTCATAGTATATCAGAGCCCCCATCAGTCAGAGTCCCACAGCCCTGACTCTGCCCTCCTAACTAACCTCATCTGTCACCCACTCGTCTTCAGGTAGAACAAGGAGGGAAATAGTGGGTTTGATATATGTTTGTAGGTAATCCCGTGATGAATCTGGTCGGCAATTTGCATCATGGAGGTGGCACCTGGAGGTCTAGGCTTTCCCACTGTCACTCATTTGTTTCTGATTTGGTCTTTTGTGGCCTCTTGCCTTTCCTGAGTTTGAAGCCTGGCTAAGTTAGACTAATGACATGTTGATCATGGGTCAGCACTTCAAACATACCCACGTTAGTTTTAGAATCATGTAGTTGTTTTTTGAATTAACGGGCAACACTTATTTTTCCTGCTTTACTTGCAAAACGACCATCATTGCAGGATGCATCACCCTTGGAATTATTTTAAAGACGTATTAGCAGGAGCTGCTCACTCTCTGATATTTCCCATATCTTAAGAGACCCCGTTGCCTCTCTCCAAAGTCCCTGTTGTCATAAGGCAGTGAAGAATGTAGTGCGACAGAAAAATGGATTGTTAGTTTGAAAAATGATTGTTAGACACAGTGAGCCTGTCTCAAGTCTGATAACGGTCACCGCTCACTCTCACTATCACTAATGGAAAGCATACATATGGAAAGGGCGATGAGAAAGACTACAGAGATTTAATGTTTTCATCATCTAGTTTGAGTGAAGCCTACAGTATCAATTTCATGACCAAATGCCTTACTGATTAAAGAGACAGTAATGGGAAATGTGAGTATTTTGCACATGAAACAATCCCTGTCATTTTGTCACTCTTAAATTTGAACTATATTAAAAATCTGTGATTATCTGTGATTTAACTGTTGCACTGCCATCACTTTGTGTTCTTGTTTATGCTGTTCTTACTCTTTCTTTGTGTGACTTTTGTCTTCCTTAGATCTGGTTTGCGTTCGTCAATGGCTTCTCGGGCCAGATCCTGTTTGAACGCTGGTGCATCGGCTTGTACAACGTGGTGAGTAAGCAATAAAAAGAACTCTCTAAAGAGCCCGCTTCACTCCTTTCCCATTGCTCTCTGTCACTGTCTGACACAGAACTGATTTGCAGTGGTGCCCCACAACTGATCCCTTTATTGCGTGACTATGTCATCAACATCTTGAAAACTTTCTCCTTTATTTATGACCTGTTGTGAAGTCCATATTCCCTCTGTGCCCAAAACTATGTACTCAGTGTAAAAGAACAACAGCTTTGCTTGCCCCAAAGAGTGTAGTTAGCAATGGCAGCTACGTTTGAATGATAAAAAGAATAGAAAGAATGGAGCGGCAACTGAGCTGGCTGCTGTTGTAGGGAGTCCCACAGGGCTCTCTAATGGGACCACTCCTAATGAACTCATATTTCATATCTGTCAGGAATTAAGTCGATGAAAAAAATGTGCATCTGCAAGCCTGATCTTTAATACCATGCCATTAAATCCACAAGAGCTGTAACTTTAAACTGTTTATTAAAATCATCTCAATTCAATAAACAAAAATGAATGAGAGAAGTGTGAAGTGAAATTTCCCCACATTCCTGATGGGCCTCAAATGGAAGTAATTTATGGGAGGGACAAGCGTCAAGTGAGAAGAACATTTCCACAGCCCTGCATTCATTTCATAATAAACCACCACCTTAGGACCAGTACTGTAGTGGGGGGTGGGAAGAGGGTCCAGTCTTTCACTTTATCCACAAACTGAGGGAATTCCTCCGACTCAGTGGGGGTCTGCTGGAGGCAGTGGGCTGAATCCGCCCCTCAATGGAGATCTTCCTGGGCCTGTCTCTGAATAAGAAAGGAGCCCAGTGGAGCATGTCCTGTGGCCCGCTGGTCCTACAGACTTAGTCCTGCAGACTCCCACTCCAGATGGGTCTTCAGGGAACTCACACCAGCTGACCCGCTGAGCCCTCCCAGCCACACAATACCATCACTCCTCTCTCTGCAGCTGCTATACAGAGAAACATTACAACACCACTAAGAAATTACACTTCAGCTCGGCTTAAATACCTGCTTCTTAGTCAAGAGCATCGCAGATGTTCATTGGAGATGGGTTTTGCATATGAACAGACTTGAAGCATGACAAATCAAAATAAGAAACCCTGGAGGGCTTTAAGGTCAATGGTCTTCAGTGATGTAAAGTAAAGGATGGGGCAAGTGGAGGACAAAGTGAAGCAAATTCATCTATAGATGTAACCGGTTGTGGTGGCAATGATGAAGACAGGCATCTGCCATAAGTTTTATTAGTCTTTACAGTCAATTACACAGTGCATATACAGTAGTTTTATGTTTGTTTAAATACCTACAGAGTACAGGTTTGGTCAGTGCAATTGAATCCATTGTAATAATTCAAAGGTCTACTTACTAGCTTTTTCCTAGCATTCAGTGTCAGTTCACAGGCATCATCAGATGATGAGATGTGGTTGATAGCTCTATTAAAAGCTAACATGTGGACTTATTAATTAGAGATTATTCTGTCATGCACACTGTTCCCAAGGTCGTGAATGAATTTTCATTTTCATGTTGAGGTATTTGTGCAAAATATAAAATATTCTGAATTTATGTCAGATTTACCACTGATGTTTCTGTTTGTGTGTTTTTTTCCGATGCAGATCTTCACTGCTTTGCCTCCTCTCACTCTGGGAATATTTGAACGCTCCTGCAGGAAAGAAAACATGCTGAAATACCCAGAACTCTACAAAACCTCCCAGAATGCCATGGGCTTTAACACCAGGGTAACACTTGTCTCTATCACATGCTCTTTGTGTGCATATTTACTGTTTTATTTGGCCACAACCAGATTTATTAGATTACTTTTTTATTATTACTTTATTAACATTTTATCATTTAAATTGTGCTCCATCGTGAAAATTAAAAGGTCAAATGTTGCATCTCTTACAACCAATTAACATCACATTAATGACACAAGATGTTCCTGTCATGTTGTTCGGGGCTGATGCGTCTCCCGTCACAGTGACCTGGCAGCTGCAGTCACTGGGTCTCCAGTCGTATTCCGGTTTGGCCTGGCTTGACCTATTCTGTCTGCATGGGCTGTCCGTTAGCTTTCCCCCACTGGTAATAAAGATGTCTCCTCCTTTCTCCATGCTGAGCCAGAGCCGTGGACCCTCCTCACAGGCGTGGTGACCTGGTTAGCACCGCATGGAGGTGGATTAAAGACTGATTGGCCATGGCGGTCAGGGGCAGGGAAGGTCAGCTGGGCTGAGGGATGCAGCAGAAAGAATCGGGGGAAGGAGGGGATAGAGAGTGTGCTGTCATTGTGTGACAGCATTTGTTGCGGAAAATTATGCAATTTGTTTAAGTGAGGGACTTGTTTGTTCTCAGAGCAAGGCTGTCAGATTGAGTTTAACCCACCCAGGACCACACCCAGGTTGAAATAACAACAGTTTCCATGTGCAGTTTTACTAACCAAGGACTACTGAAGGCATACAAGAAGGTTTATTAGTCATGAGGAGACAGCTAGCCCATTTCAACGTAGCCTATTAAAGTTAAATCCTCCAAATTCTTCCGAAACAAAATTTGCTGGAATCCGATTTTTCTCACCCAAATGTCAAGAGCTGCAACGTACATGACAGCTAACAGTTTTCGGCTGTTGTTCAAATAAACAAGCAACTTGAATACATTATTGTTGGCTGGGGGAAATTATAAGAGGCTTTTTTCACAATTTTTGACATTTTGAAGATGAAGCAAATTGGCAGGTTAATCGATAATAATGTCATTCGTTAGCGCAGCTCTACTGACGTCACACCTGTTTTATACTATGTGAAGTCTGTCCCAGAGCAATTATTCCAATGATTAAAAAAAACATTTGACATTGTGAACCCACACATGATTAATGAACAGACTCTAGGCCACTAGGTGAGTTAATGCAAGTAAATCCATGAGTTGTTATGGCCTAGATTGTTAATTAAAGAAAGCTGAAGAAATAGAAGTCATTCGTTGTCAAAACAGACATGCTATACAAAAAATAAGTGCTATATGTTGTCTGTAGATAAATGTAGCTCATAGTAGTGTTGACAGCACCAAACATTGTCTTAATTGCACTGATTATAGAGTAGATCAGCGAGATGTATGTCCTCACAACGGCTGACTTAATCGTCCAAAGTTGTGCTTGAATTCTGTTGTGGGGCGAATTTTTCTTCCATGGACGTTTTTGAAGACTTCATTAACTGCTCCGTGCCAAAAAAGGGTCACAAAAGTATGCGTCTGATAGTTAGAAGCAAATGAACCTCAATTTTGTTTGGGCCACATTTTCCAAGACCCATAAATGATGACTCGGCCAGGTCAGCAGGTTGTTTTTGCTGGCTTGTCCACTCTTTTCCCGAGATATTTTCCTTGCAGCTGGCCCGAGGCGAGGCGAGAAAATCCAGCAGGAATTTGGCCCCTCGAAGCCTGTCTTTTTGCACGCCTGGCTCTTTTGTACACAACAGATACTGTCTTTGTGAATTAAAGCTGTTTGTGTTGAGGTGAGAGAAGGGAGGTGTTAGAAACACGAGGCGTGGCTTCAAACGTGTCGCCTGTTCACTTTTAATTACATGTTCCTGCGACTTGAGTCACTCTAATAAACTGCGCTCCCCTTTATGTGGTTGCAGTAATTAAAGCAGCTTACCAGCAGCTATCACCTCTTATACAGCACCTTGTACTCCTCTGTTTCTTACCCCCTCTTTCCTTTTTTTACCTCACCAGTTCAGAAAGAAACAGGAAGGAGTGGGCAGCTCTGGAAATATTTGGCTCAATATTAATTACTGGCATTCATGCTTTTTTTTTTTTTTTTTTTGGCAATTAGGAGTCCCACAAAGGGCAGAATCTTTACAGGACAGACCGGCCATTCATTCAACAGGGATTCTTAGCAACTTGCTGGGATACAAGGGAAAGAAAGAGAGCAGGGTGGCTGCAGGGGTGAAAGGGAGGATCCCACTGTGACAAATGATTATGAGCATTTATTGATTTCATTAGCATTAATTATTGTGGAGGGGAAACTGGTGCTTGTTTGCACCCCCACAGTGTTTGGGAATGGGATAGTTGAGGAGGAGGCTGATAGAGAGCTGAGCCTGTCAGTGGGAGGCTAATCGGCATAAACATGTGATTGTAACATTAGTGATGATTTGGTCCACATTTGGCCAGAGAGATAGAGGAGTGGGGGCTGGTTTGGGGCCACCCCTCGCTCAGTGTATTGGGTTTTGTGTACACAGTGGGAGGGTGAGGTAATCCTGGGTGTGGGGGGGTGACTGCTGTGGGACTTTGTTAAGCCGATAGAAAAGGTGAGAAGGTCGTGCCGCCGAGGCGAAGGTATCTTAAAGGCTGAAGACGTCTCCCTTCACTTCCTGGTTCATTCTCCACAACTTTTCCTTATTTTTCATGTTCAGAATGACCCTACGATGTAAAGCCGTGCTCATAGTTACTCTGAAGTGACCCCAACCTGTGGGAATCCCAAGAAGTTTTCACTTTTCGGGGGTGTCCACTTTGTCTCGAGTCATGTTTTATGTTTCACTGACAGGTTTGCTGACGTTGTTTAAATGGGTGTTTTTAAGAAAACGAGCCTCCAAATTGTCTTCTGCCAAGAGCCGATGATTAAAAAGAAGCCAGAGATTAAAATGTGTTTTGTTTTTTTCCCATTTTCGTTCTTCCTCTGTCAGCTGTTTGCTCTGTGGGTTTGACGAATTTTCTGCTCTCAGAATTAACACCAACGTCTGGGTCAGCACAGAGGAGGAAAAGGGGGCACGAATGTGGAGCGTTTTTTGGCAGAATAGATTTCACGGCTGTTTCATGCTACATCGCCCATTAGTGTTTTGTTTGGCTCCAGCGTTGCATAATGTAAATTTGAAACAAGGTGGTTTTGGAGTGGGAGTATTGATTTAAACGACTCATCCAAAGACTGCGTGCTTGCATACACAGACACACACGCAGACTGCGGTCCACACCACCATTTTCCAGGCCCTTAATAATTACCATGAAAACAGTTTAATCTCTGTCAGGCCTGTCAGTCTGCCTGTGTGTGTTTCTAGACTGATTTCTGCTTGTTTTAACCCTCCTGTCATTTATATCTACACCAGTTAAATTCTCACATGAAAGGGCTGAAGCCTAATGAAATATAATAAGAGGAAACCCTCACACTGGCAGCACATATATTAATGTTGTAAAATGTTCTTTTCCTTAAGGAAAGGACGTGTATTTTGCAGTTTCTTATGCTCGCCACTATTTTATTTGACTCTGTTAAATATGGTGTAATCTTTAAAAAAAAAGAACCAGTAGTTGAAACCTGCGCGCCGACATTGTCCTCTTGCCTTTCACTGCTGGCACACACACCCAGCAGCCTCTCTCCCCCATAACACACACAGAGGATATACAACGTGTCTGTCAGCGGGGTGGCCATTCAGCGAGGAGGCCCCGACAAAACCGCCACTTAGCCTAGTGCTGGGCTGGCACAAAGGGCCCAGGTCAGGGGTCACTTGGAAGGCTGGAGCTCCCCACACCCTTTTCTCATGCTTTTTTTCTCTCCCTCTCTCTCTCTCTACTTGGAATCTCCTGCCGCCTCCAACCCCCAACCCCTCTCCTCCCCTCTGCCTCCTTCCCCTCCATCCTTCTCCCCTCTATTTTGCAGGTCTTCTGGGCCCATTGTCTGAACGGCCTCTTCCACTCCGTCATCCTCTTCTGGTTCCCCCTTAAAGCCTTCCAGCATGGTAAGTAGCTCCCAGAGACTCCACCGCGGCTCTCGGTGGACTTGGTGGATGAAGAGGGAGGACAGTCAAACACACATACTTTGTCTTCATTAGGTCTCTCTTCAACCATCCGAATCACGAATTGCAAACATGTGTGTGCTCCGCCAAGAGCGACACACACTAACAAGCGTGTGTTCATATTTGCAGCACTTCATGTGTGCACGCAGTGACCTGCTGAAATGCTTTTGCACGCAATTATTCACGCTAACTTCACTTTTTTAGAAACGCAGCACTCGGATACAAACTTTCCAGGTGACAGTTCAGTGCAGACGATGAAACTTTTCCCCCAGAAAAACAACTGTCGGTCTTTCTGTGTGCGCAGTTAAATTTAATTCACAGTAACTTTATTATCTGTAGGTCAATTGTGCATGTTTGTGCACATTAAGATGCAGGGTTTCTGTGTGTGTGCAGAGAGAATAGGGATCTTTGAGCCGGCAAGTCTTGGCTGGTTCGAGCAGAGGACCACACAAGCTTGGGCCTGCTCTCCAAACAAAGGCGCCAAGCCCCTTCACTCTGACTGACAGGCTGTCAGCAAAGCCTCAGCGCACACAAGACATGTGACTAGCCGGAAGTAAAGGGAAGGAGAGCTTCTCTGTCTTTCTTTCTTTGCTGGCAGTTGCACGCGGCTGATATTTTAGCCTCAGCTGCAGCCCAAATCCACGTAGGCAGTTTGGAGCAATATGTGCGTCTGATTTGAATTAATTTCTATTTTATTAATTTAGGAAGTTCCTCTAACTTCTGTTTGAGGAAAACTTCTCTCAGTGGGATGGATTCCGATTTAATAGTAGAACAAATAAGCATTTTATGGAAGGAAAAAAAAAAGCTGTGTTCTTTCTGTTTCAGCTGTGAATAATCCAGAACGTTGATTTCTGACCATGATTAATGTTCACCAGTTCTGCTGTTCGCTACTACCGATGGCTTTTCATAGAAACACTCTTTCCTAATTGTTGCGAAAGACAGAATTAACATTCCAGCCTCTCTCAAAGGGCAGTAATGGAAGCAGCATTTCACTCTGGTTTTCACTTCAAGTTCCCACGTTCGCCTTCATGTCTGAGTCCTGAACAGAGCGTTTTACACCAAAGTTCACACTGAGAAGCATATTAAAGTAATATCCAATGTGCTGTCTGGTTGTTTACTCTTTGGATCACCTATTGGAACTCTGTATGAAACCCAAGAGCTGGAAAGAGACAGCTTTGGCCCTAAAAGCTTCTGTTGATGATTCCCTTCACAGATACAGTTTTTGGCAGCGGAAGAACTCCAGACTATCTCCTCTTAGGCAACATGGTTTACACAGTGAGTGCACCGATCTTCCTGACAGTCAGTGTTTCTGCTGTGTTTAACGGTTCAGGTGTCTGAGCCAAGCGTTATCCAATTTCTGTGAATAAACATCAGCTGTACTTCCTTCTGCCTTTCATTTTGTCTGCTGATCTTTTCCAGTTTTATACTGTACAGTACGTAAAACAAAAATACGAACTTAATCAAAATTGCGTGATGCACTTCCCATGACCGATTTTAGGACAGACGGGGGGCAGTGTTGGTTTCATGCCTGCATGTTTTTTGTCTCCACAGTTTGTGGTCATCACTGTTTGTCTTAAAGCCGGCCTTGAGACCTCATCCTGGACCATGGTAAGTTGATGGCTCTCTCCTCTCTCGCTGAGTCCTCTGTTATCTCTTTCCAGTTCCTCAGTTTTACCTGACTGCCAATACTTATGATATATTTTATATCCTCTTCTTATCTCCAAATCTCTTTATGGGTTGTTCCCACTGAGCTTGTAACTAAAAACCCAGTGAAATTGCATGTACCTTTGCCGTGTGGTAACTCCTTCAAGTTACTCGAAGCCACTCGATGCGAAATGTTGGTCCGAATGCAGTTACATTAAATGACGAGCTCACCTCACTGTCCTCTGCACCTACAGTTCAGTCACATCGCCATCTGGGGAAGCATCGGCCTGTGGGTGGTGTTTTTCATTATCTACTCCTCCCTGTGGCCCCTCATCCCTCTGGCTCCCGACATGTCAGGAGAGGTAAACCCACGCATGCTAGCATGTGCTCATACACATCCACACACACACACACACACACACACACACACACACACACACTCTGTCTCGCAGCAACGACTTCCTCTGGTACTAAAGAAACAGCTGATCTAATCGTCTATCTCTGACAGACCTGAAGTGCCACATAATTCATTTTCTGCTCCAGACAGATGCTGGTGGGAATTTTCAGAGTTAAACTTCACACAGGTCTTTGTAAGGGGAGCCAGAGGGGTGTAAGCTGTCAGACCTCTGGCTTGTGTTGCGTAATGACTTAATTGGGCCAATTAGCCCAGTGTTTGTGTTACTCTGCCCTCCCTGGGCTCTGAGTATCCACAGGTGACATTGAAACAGTGAGGCAGTCTGAAAGCCAAGCAGAGAGAGCTGAGGGTGTATATTTGGCATTCACGCAGACTTAAAAATCTCCCCAACAATCACCGGGATCAGAATTTTAGTTTAAAAAACCCTTTATGGTTCATTTAATGTTAAGATAAAAAACAGGCCCCTGATTTTAGCCGGTTTAGCTTTTTAGGTTGTTTTTCCGTGTGAATGTGACTACTGTCTCTCAGGTCACCACAGGTGGTCGATGGGGGCCTATCAGCCACAGGTGACGTTTCCTATTGCATTCTGCGGAAGAGAATGAGGCGTCTTTTCATTAGAAAACAAGAACACAGTAGGAAGCCAGTCAGTGAAGAAGGCTTGCACCACTGAGCATGCAGTCGAAGAAAATATCTATTTATCTGGGACTCAGTACTTTTGTTTCCTGTTTGAGACCATGCTTCTGGCATTGGGGAAGTCAGTGAACGTGTAAATTGCAGTATCATTAAAGAGCTATTCAGCCATTGTTAGGAGTTTATACGTTTGCACCAGTTTGGGCAAACAGAGGTGATATTAGGTTGAAAACAACAAATGCCACATATATATAACTATAAACTTAAATGAACAACATACATATTGTCTCATGGTAAACACCTGCAGTGTAGAGGCTTATGTATGCAAAGCAGAACTGAACTTAAAGTAAAAGATATCTGTGTGCACAGTTACGTTCAGCTGCTTTACCTTTGTCTACAGAAACAACTCTCACATCTGTCTGTTAAATGCAAGGCTAGTTAGCAGCTGGTTAACAGGCTCCATACTAATAAATATTATACTCCATTATATCCTCCTAAATCCAACACACTGGACCTTTACAGTGTTTTTGGCCTCTTAAGTTCCTGATGCTCGGGCACTTGAATGTATGTATGTGAATGATGCAATGGATCACACAACTAAAGAACTACACATGCACAGAAATGTTGACTGTTTTGCTCTTGATCGCACACACACACACACACACACACACACACACACACACACACACACACACAGGTGATGGCTGTGTAAGCTTCACTCTATCCCTGTCCGTGAACCCTGCTGCTTTCATCCACGCCCTGCAGCACTTGACTGAAGACAGTAATGGTGTCCTGTGGGTAGTTGGTAACCCTATGCCCCTGCCCCAACTCAGGGATGCCAGTACATCATCAAACAGGGACACATCTCTCTGAAACCCGAGAAGGCATCAAGAGACACAATCTCTCCTTTCAAGACCTCTGAAGAGGAGGATTATTCTCAACCCTGATGCAGCCACACATACCTCACCACGGCCTCCACCATTCGTACTTCAGTCTTCAAATATTTTCGTGCTCTCTGTCCTTCGCTCTATTTTCTTCTACTCCTTTCCTTTTAACTTGTTGCATCAGCTTTTTCCCCTCTTTGTTCTCTTTTTGTTCATCTTCCCCCCCACTCTGCCAGTCGAAAAACTGCCCGAGGGCCAACAACATAACAGACTCCAGAGCTCCCGTCTCCTCCTGTTTCTGCTCTCACTCGCTTCCCCGCTCACCGCCTTTAACAAGAGACACTAAGCAGCGCTCAGCTTCATGTGAACGCATTCATCAACGTCAGGCTAAATATTCACTGGACGATTGACAAGACAGGTGCGGGATCCATCCATGAAACGTGCAGAAAAAGAAAAAGAAAAAAAAAAAAAAAGCCAGTGTGCGTTTCAGAAGCACTCCCAAACTGGCTCATCCCATTTGCACCTCATAAAAGTCTGACACAGATATCAAAAGAAAACGTCAGATTATTCAGCTCATGCAGTGTAATCTGCCTCACTAAGCGGCTTAGCTTCACCTCAGGAGATGTCTCGTGTCGGCTCTGTCACACTGACCTGCTGTCTGCCGACGTGCCTCTGCTATCGACACAGCTGTTTCCAGGACAGTTTATCCCTTCTCTCTTTGCGCTTCTCAAACACACCTTTGCTATTTTCCCTTTCCTGCTCCGAGCTGCGGTGGAGCAGCTCTCACCCAGACTCAAGTACTTGTCATCATCACATGGATTTTACACTCGGCATCAGATTCCTCCGCAGTATCTGCTCAGTGATAAGAGGCATTTTCTCAGAAAGGAATCATTTTTACCGAGAAGTTTGTTGATGCGTTGCGAGCCAGGAATACGCTCCGGCCTCTCTGTGCCAGTCTGAGATATCGATGAGATTAAGAGCAGGAATGACAACAATTTCTAGATAAACAGATCAAATTATTAGTTTCTGTTACAGGAACTTTGAGTGAGTGGTTTATGTTGAAGGGCAGAGGAAGGGCTTTTGAATATCTTATTTTGGTTTTGGAGTCAGTATTGATAGAAGTGAATTATTAATGAGAAATTTGATGCTATTTTGGCTTTTCATCAAGCTAAATTGTAAAATTATATGGTTCTTATCTTCTGTAGTTCTTCTCCTGAAGCCATAATTTTAAAAAGCCGATGTCACGTATTCTTTTACTGCTCTGGTATTTCACTCCAGAAGGGATCACGGCAGAGTTTGTTTTACTTTAGTCCATTATTGAAAATACACCATACTTATGTTACTGGTATGTGTGTGTGTGTCCTGGCAGTTACCAGTTTGGAAACCATCTTAAAGAGAAACTTGAAACTTGCTTCAGACCAGTAATCCATCAAAGTGAACACCAAGACAACTTTAGCTTTCAGTCGAGTTTGGTCATTATCGTTTGCAGTGTACCTGAAAGGGCAGGTTGATTGATCTGCTCCCAGCATGCAGGATTTGAGAATTTGCTGCCAAATTTCCCCAAATACAGTAAAAACCCCAGCTAGTGATAGATGCTTTCCTCTGAATGCAGTCTTTCAGATCAAAGTTCGTAAAAATGGGACTGTATGTTGTGAACTTTTTGTTCCTTTCGCTTCATGAAACAGACTCACGTCAGAATTCAGACAAAGCAACATAAAAATGTGATTAATCGTAACATTGGCTCTGAACTCTGGGCTCTTGTTCAGAATACACACATTTTTGCATGTCTTTTTTTGTTTGAGCTCCTGTGTGATCACTGAGGTCTGTTAGTAATCTGTATTTTAAGACTTGGTTCAGACTGCAACAAACTCACAACACCTGTCTTTTCACAGGGATAGAAAATGGTCCTGATTTTGTTGTAGCTCACTTGCATGAAGCCTCAGTCCTTACCACAGTGGTCCGGCCTCAGCTCCATGCTGGGTCCTTCGCTGCATTTCATCCCCTGCCTTTCCTGTCTCTCTTCAGCTGTCACTATTAATAAAGCAGAAATGCAGCTTTAATAAAAAAAAAAACCCTAAACTTTCGAAAGACCCAGTGAGGGAATTTTTGACTGCTGTTCATCACTGCTGTTGACTTAATCCCTCAGTGCTACTTGTGGAATCTTTTTGTTGTCTTGAGCGTGTCGTTGGGAGGTTTTGTAAAAAACTCTCTAAACTCTTGTACCCAGACCTGTTCGTACTCCCTCGGATAATGATTGATAAGCACCTCAACATGTGGCTAGTGTAATAAGTGACCACGGTGTACAGTATTAGTGAGGAGAACGGTTCTGATCTGCTGCACACACACTGTAAATCACATGTGTGTAGTCGTGGCTGTGAGACTGCTGAGTTACAAGTGTTTATGTAAGACGTTTTTTTCCCCTCTGTTTTCCTAGTCGGTGTCTTGCTGTCTTTGTTAGGCGACACACAGAGAGCACAGAGTGCATGAAGGACCCAACTGAGAGAGTCTGTTTGTATTCCACGTTGCCCTCTTTTGGGGTGCTTATTGGCTGATTTGTTGATGACATTTGGGGAATTTGTGGATTCGCCTCGTCCAAGCAAAGCTGCACTTTTTGCTCTTTTTATTTGCTCATTTTTGCTTTTCATGCTCTGACAGACAGAGCATGATCTCTTCTGTCATCCCCACTCATCTGGTTCCTCTGTACTGTGCTGTGCTTGCTACCTGTTTATCCATAAGAAGCTTTTAAGTTTGTATTCACAAGAACATCTGTTGAGCATTGGAGCTACGTTTGGCCAAAAATACGGTTTCATCTTCGATTTCCCTCCCGTCCGTGAAACGGGCATGTACGGTGTTGTCTGGTTGAGCCAGCTGAATTCAGCCAGCTGGAGAGTCAACATGGATGGATGCAGAGTAAAGTCTGAGACTGGGTTCAGCTTAGTCTAAATCTTCTCCGCTCAGTCTACCTAATAAGAACTGGTTGTACAAAGCAGCTCTGTGCATTCAGGAAGCTGGTGTTTGAATATTAGCATCTCTGGGATGTCGTACAGCTGGCAGAGTGTTATGAAGTTGCTTTTTCTTCGTCTCATTTGCTGAATCCAGAGCACACTGCAGACCTGTGGGGTGAATAGTGAAGCAGTGGATTACCTCAATTTACATTTTCCATTGCAATGGCAGGCATTAACATAATACTACTGGCTGTCTTATCAGCCAGGTGCCAGATTGCCCTGATCAAGTGTTCCTGGAAAAGGATGCATAAAACTCTTGATCTTTTTTTAATATTCTTCCACATACTTTCCTGAAGTTTAAGGATTTATATTTTTCAGTGAGGTTGTATCTTTGATGTTCTGTAGTTTTACTTGAACAGAGCAGAGATTATGAATGTGAATAGTGAAGCCCTTTGCCAGACTCACAGATACTGTACCTTGAGGCTGTTGGCCAGTGAGCAGCTTCACTGGAGCATCTGGGGGATACCTGCCTTGCTCATGGGCACTTCTCCACTCAGATGCATCCAGATGGTTTATCTTCCAGTCAGAAATACACTGCTTTTTGTTTTTAAAGTATTTGTTTTGGCATTGTTTTAGCTTTATTTTTTGACTGTAGAAACAGATGGGAAATGTGGGAGAGAGGACGTGTCAACAAAAGAAACCCACCCCTCGAACCTCTCGACCATCTCACATCCCCAAATTTTTACTGTTTACCATGTAGAAATACCAAGAAACATACATCCAACACAAGATACTTGGCATTTTGTGTGTGTGCATGTTTCTGTCTCGTCGTATGTCTAGTCTGTGTGTGTGTGTGTGTGTGTGTGTGTGCGTGTGCGGCCATGATGGGGGTCGTCGGCCTGTCAAAACACACCCCTCCATGCTAGCGGACACTACTGTCTGTCCGGCCAGACAAGTTTATTAGTTTGTCCTAAAAATACAGCCCCTCTCCTCAGACCTCTCTCACCCCGTCCAGCTCCCAGGGGTCCGCTGGTATGAGACGTCGCGGACGTCCACCAACGCCGCCGGCCTGTTCGTGGTCACAGAGGCTGTCCAGATGCCTGAAGGCAAACATTTGTTGATTGTAACTGGTCTGATGTGTTTGGATTGTGAAACTAATAGTGAATTGATGCAGTTAATGTAAGACTAGTTTTACTTTGTTTCTGTCTTATAGTTTCTGTGGTTTTCACACCTTCACCTAATATTACCAGTATTACTGAATTTTATGATAAAGTTGAGACTTGTAGTATGGGTCCTTTAAATACATTATTTGTGGCTCAGAGTTATGTGTGGAGACACGTAAATATTGTTCAAAGATTGAACTTGTGAAAGACTAAAATAGTTTATTTTTCAAGCTTTCTCGACTTTGATTTAATATGCTGGGTATACATTCCTGGTTTATTTTCAAAAGACTCTCAAGACAGCTAAAATGTCCCCATTAAAATGCATGATGCATTGGACGAAAACGAAAATAATTAAACTGACTTTAACAAAAAAAAAAAAAGAAACAGTAAATGTTTCCACCCGGGCTGCAGAACTTCAAGAAATGACATGAAAATATCCCGTGCTTCGCTGCAATTTTCCCTCATCTCAGACATTTTCAGCCTCCGGGCAACACAGAAAAGCTCTATTCATACGCATCCCAACGCAAACTGTAGGAAAAAGCCATTTTTGATTTCCTGTCATTTGGGATTTCCTCTTCCCCCAGTGTTTTGTCAGACATCAAAGTCAATTTGCAGGTAATGGCGAACAGATTAGCTAATTTGAGCAAACCTGAGCGCTTTGATAGTTTTGACACTGATCTGTGTGTGCGCGTGTGTGTGTGCGCACGCGTGTGTGTGTTTGCATCCTAAGGGCCCTGCCTGTGTCACGTTACAGGAAGAACACTGTTGAGGGGCCCCAGCAGTTTAAACAAGTGGCACATTACAATGCAAGGAGCACGGGTTTTGCACTTCGACACGTAATGACAGATAGTTTCAGTGCGGTGGGCCAAAGCAAACATCGTCCTCACACAGCAAGCTGAAAGCTTTCACCCCCACCAAGATGATCCACTGTCCCCCCTCTGCTCTGGCCACCGCTTTGTGATTTTTAATTTAAATCATCACAGGCCAGTCTGCTGCTAACGAATCGTGTTTTTCCTACGAATGACTGAGTGCAGAGAAGAAGCTGATTCTTCAAACTTTTAACTTGTTTTGGATGTGAATGGGATCAAATCCAAATGAATTTTTCTTCCAGCAGGATAAATAACGCTCAGCGAGGATCTCTGCTGTCTCATTTGTAGATTGATTTTGCTCATGAACTCAGTGTGAACACTGGTTAAATACTGCATTAAAAATAAAGCTTCGGCTCATTTTTTATAATTCAGAGGATGTCAGGCATAACTCAGACAAGTATGTGACAGCAGAGAAAGTCATCTCAGTCTGTGAACTTCGAGTCAACGTGGCACTGAGACACAGAACTGCTGATGCTGGTGGGAACGTCAGTAATTTTGCAGGTATTTGTTAATAAACTGAATTATTGGACAAGGTGAAAATTTGCCCTGATGGTGTCACCAGATGAAAAGTTAAGGGATCACCAAAATTATTGCAATTCATTCTTTGGGCTACACAAATGTACAAAATTTCATCTGAATCCATCAATTAGTTGTGATTTTTCAGTCTGGACCAAAGTGGTGGACTGACACAGATGTTTCAATGATGTAGTCAAAGTGCTTGTTATTTTCTGACCAACACTTCAAAACCTGAAATGTCTTTTGTCGTTTTAAAGTTATGTGATTTAAAATAAGTTTCTACAGTATTTTTTTTTAGCTTTCTGCTGCTCATCTAAAGCCACTGACAAAGACTTGGCTAACAGACGAGTTGTTCTTGGATACTATGAGTCTGTGTCTTTCTCTGTGGTTATTCTCGACACACCCGTCGACTCATCAACAGCCTCTTATACTGAGTGTTGCATTAAACGCATCATTAAAAGCCCCTCAGATCACAGTCCTGTGTCTCCTGTGATGTATTGACAGCAGCTCTCAACACAGCAAACAGCTGAGCTTTTTTTTCCTGTGAAAGAGATACCGCTGTCTAAATACTTCACAGGTACTTCCTCCGCCCTGAAGGGCTGAGAGGTGGAGGAGATCCAAACAAAGACATGGTATCATTTAGTCACGGAGGATTAACCAACTCTGAGGGAGTTATTTGGACCCATCTCCTCTTTATTTCCACAATATCACTGTTTGTTTTGGGCAGCCTTTGTCTTGTATGTTTTCTATTATGTGGCACTTCAGAGGATGATAATGGCTGTTCTTCATCAGGTGTTTCCTCTTTTAAAGAGCTCTTCTCTTTATCTGATCAGCTGTTGAACTCTGCATTGTCTACAGTGACCGGAGTAGTAAGTGTATATGTGTGTGTGTGTGACAGGCGGACATGATGTTCAGTTCGGGGGTCTTCTGGATGGGCCTGGTCTTCATCCCCGTCACCTCGCTGGTCTTTGACGTGGCCTACAAAGTGTGAGTTTTCTCTGCGCCCTCCTCGCTCATCACCACTCCGGTACAGGAAATTCCTCAGGAATCTCTTGTATCTCCTGAAGAAATTCCTGCTCCGTGTTTTTGTACGGACGTCCGAGGAAGTCGAGCTTTTCCATTCTGTGGATGCTCCATTGGAAATGTTTCTGCCCTGCGTGTGATTGACATCAGCCCACAGCAGATTCAAGGTTTCAAGACTAATTTGCAAAGCTGGACGTTTTATTTCCTGATGTCCTCGAAGCAGTGTGAATCGGTCAGTGGGGTATTTTGATGTCAGTCTGTCACATGGTTTTTTTAAAATGTTGTTTAACTTACAGGGTGAAGAGGGTGTGTTTCAAGACTCTGGTGGATGAGGTGCAGGAGCTCGAGGCTTTGTCCAAAGACCCAGGAGCAGTGGTGCATGGGAAGAGGTACAGTCACACTTCACTCCTCGAGTCTTTGTTCCATGACTGTAGATTCACATTTTACATTTATTGATTGGATGTTTTGTCTCTAAGGGGAACAAAAACAAAACGTGGTTGATAAAAACAGTTTAAAATATATTTTCCTCGTGAAAATAAAGATGAGATAATGTGATGTTTGTCACTGTGGACATGTCCACACTAAATATACAAAGGGAGAGCAGCACAGTTACAGCATAACAAAGTCTATACTGTCCATAACATCATAAAGCCCAACACGACCAACACCTCTGCCAATATTCTTTTGGTTCACAAAAGAGAGCATTTTTTCCAAATTGTCAAGATCAACATGGAGGAAGAATCATCTATAACCTCCCAAATCCCTCGAAATTTCACAAATACTCATGAGTCCACTGCCAACACTGTTCCTGTGTGGAAGGAAGAAATCTTAAAATTGCTGCTAAATTGCAGGAGTTTGACTGTAATGTCAGTAATCATGTCATAAGAGTCGACATCTCTCTTTTTTTTTCACTCCAACACCGAATGTCTCATTTTAAAGCAGCAGCGCTCCTATATTAAAGCCATATATTCTAAGAAAATCAGTAGAAGCGGCTCTGCTCTGCTCTCTGGAGTCTGAGGCCTGCAGCACTCATCAACATGGAGCAGATCAGTGTGAGATCTCCTGCTGGCTGAAAGTGATCCCCCGGCCTGGCCACTGTCCCGGACCCAGCAGGCTGCAGAGACACACACACACACACACACACACACACGTCCGTACAGAAACAAACATGTAGAGAATGCAGAGATACACGCACACAGATAAATGGAAGATTTTGCATCCATTCAGAATACACACGTAGGAGAACCTATGTGTGCACATCCAGACGTTCACAGAGGGCTCATGTACACACACTGGCTGGTTTTACATGAAGGCCTGAATATCTGACACACTTACGCTTTGTTCCTCCCCTGCGTCTCCAGAGTTTTGTCTCCCTACATGGTGTTTGTACCAGCAGGTAGAGCAGCTGGCAGGTCCATCCACTCTGGAGGTGCTTGGACTCGAGCTTGATGTATGGGTCATTAAATCTTCCTGTGGTGCTCAGCGTGCTGCTAACACACTGCCTGTTTCTGTTTCTGTGTGTGTGTAGCTTGACGGAGAGGGCCCAGCTCCTGAAGAACGTGTTCAAGAAGAGCACGGTCAGTTTGTACCGGTCTGACTCCATGCAGCAGAACCTGCTCCGTAAGTCCCACAGTTATTCTTTCTCTCTTGCCTCCTTTCTTACTCACTGTGCCTCACGTGGGAGGCGTCAGGTCTCTTACCCCAAAAACTCCAGTTTGTCCATGTTAGATTTTTCTGCTTCCAATCTGTTCCCTCATCAGGAGAGCAGGCGGGGGTCATTATTCCTCCTCTGACACAGCTCTATCTCTAAGACCTCCTTAGGACTAGTAACACTTGTCTTCATAGAAACTCTGCGATGACCAAATGCACGAAACACACGTCATCATGTCTGCGAACAGCCCCACACTGTCCCCGTGTCTTAACCTGCACTTTATCCACCCAGCAAACTGCTCATATGAGCTGTATTTTCATAGCGAGCTGGAGACATGAATATGAATCTCACTCCTTTTTTTTAATAATCTGAAAAGTATAAAAAACTGTAAAGTGCTGAAAGTCAGCCGTGAAGTTATTACATTTTTTCCTGATTTTAATCAGTTTTGTTATTTTTCCAATGTATATTATTTTTTAGATATGTGATATGATATATTTGTTCAGGATAAGACAACATGAAACACTAATGTATCTCAGGCCCCATTCAAACAGCATTAATGTGACTGTTGGAGGTTGGTAATAAAATATTTCCCCTTCTCATAATAAGTCATTTTAGCCAAAGGCAGATTACAGGAAATGGCTCATTTGGCCCCAAAATAATAATAATTTTGTTGCTACAGTCTTCTTGCACTGCGGTTTGTTGTACATCTGATCTTTTGCAACCAAACCGCTTCCACTCTGAAGTCGCTCCCCTTTTAGGACTAACTCTTCCACCGTGGAGCTGGTAGCAACATTACTTTGACTTTCCGCCATGTTTGTTGTTGCTCTACGTAACAGTCAGAATATTTCCATTATCCCGATATGAATTTTTAAGACATCAGTATCATGAACCACGTGATATGGCACAGCCCTGTGGCTCACTGTTATTTATTATCTTCAACAGTGTTGAATCAGTTTGGCTGTACAAACAGTGAACTAACATTACAACTGCGGCATCTTCCTCTGTCAGAGGTTATGTCGACTTTGTCCTTCATCGTATCAGTGTTAACAACTGATCTGTCAGGTGAACAAAATCCTTCTTCAGCTGTGACATTTTGACACACTGACTGATGAAATGCAGTGACTGTAAAAGCAGCTGTGCAGTATGCATAACAACATAGAGATACACTTTTACTCGTATCTCTCTGGACTGGAATTAAATTACAGGAGGACGGGAGTTTGCCAAGAATAACAGCAGGTAATGGGGGCTGTAATTATTACTGGGGTGTGGGCTGAAAAATCACAGACATGTGCGCTTCAGATCGGATTAGAATAACTGGCCAGCACAGGTGATGGTGAAATCCCCCCATGTCCCCCAGAGAAAACATGACTTTCTGCTCGAGTAGAGCTGCTGCGCCATCTAAAAGGTGTATCTTCCGTATCAGCAGCGGAGCTCAGGTGTCATCAGCGTCAAAGGCTTTGCGGTGATCCTCTCAGCATGAGTTTGTCTTCTGTCTTCTGTTCATTTTTCTCTGTTCTGTTGTGTCCTTTGTCTGATCAGTTTGTTTTTTGTTTGTCTCATAGGTGGGGATGAGACCATTGTTGTGTGATACCTTTTTTTAAGTTCCATTGTTCAAACCTCACCCCGTTTAAATCTCCAGACCCCTCTAGCTCCCCGATAGACGCCTCCCTCCTCGCCTCTTTCCGCTGTTGACTTCCCCTCGTGTGCCTCGTGTGTCCTGAGTTGAGCTCGGTAGAGCGAGATAACGATGAAATGATGAAATGTTGCGCTGTTATTCCCCCACAATGCACTCCTCTCAGCGGGGTCCTTTGAGCTTCCCCGCTGGCCTCCAGGTACTGACCGAGTCATTTGACACCTGAAGGTGAGTCAGGGGTCAAAGGTCAGAATGGAAACCCTGTAGGAAAGCTTAGGTGGTAGATCACAGGGCTGCTTTTATACTACAGATAAAACCTTTGTCATTACTTTTTTAAACTCCCTTTAGTGTCATTTTCTTCAGTTATTTATTTTAAAGGAATAGTGTGACATTTTGGGAAATATGTGTATTCACTTTTTTTGTTAAACACGAATCTACAGTCGAGCCCATCATGTATTAGCATTAGTGATGCATTACATCACGCAACAGACTTTTTTTTTTAAAGAGTCTTTGAGGATGAGGATGAAATGTGTCTTGTAAGTGTTGTTAAATGACCCTCTGTGTTTTTCAACCATCGTCAGGTCATTGTCTTTCAGAGAAGGGATGCTATAGTTAGCTGCCACTTAGCTTAGCTTAGCATAAAGTCTGGAAACAGGTGAAAACAGCCAAACAAACCAGATACAATGTGTTTATATATTAGGCTTTAGAGGTGCTGGTGGGCAGATCTTAGTTTGTTTGGACTGGGCCAGGCTAGCTGTTTATGCTAAGCTAAGCTAACTGTCTGCTGGGTGTAGTTTGAGGTTTCAGTCTTCTCATCTGTTGGCAAGAAAACCAACTGCATATTTCCCAAGATGTTGAACTATTGCTTTAATTTTTATCTTTTTGTTAATTGTTTATTCAGTTTATTCAGTTGATTTATTTGTGTCTTCTCATACGATATTTTTGTTATCACTGATCTGCATGACCTGAGTTTTAAATGCTTCGATCCTCTTTCAGATGGCTACGCCTTCTCTCAAGACGAGAACGGAGTGGTGTCTCAGTCTGAGGTCATCAGAGCGTACGACACCACCAAACAGAGGACCAACGAGTGGTGAGCCGCCGGCCAATCCGGAGCCACAGCAGCCACCTCTGATGGCGAAATTTGAAGCTTAACGGGGAGAAGAGGAGGCGCGAGCGCGTGCCTCCTGCACTGAGGGGATGTTTGGACGTGGCTATGAAATGGACAGAGGAGAGTGACATCGAGTTGTCTTTGAAAAAGGGAAGGAAAAAAAAAAACAAGGAACAAACGAAACGTGTTCACTATCAGCTGTAGTTGTGTGTCCGGCAGACATGATGAGCACTGTGCTTTCTTAGCGGTCTGCGGTCTGAAGTTCTTCACTGTTCTCGCTCACTTTGTTGGAGCGAATGTCTCCTCTCTATTGGAAAGCATCTAAAGTCATTTAATTAGATTGAAATCAAACTCATGAACACTGTTTATTATAGAAGACACTGGACGACGATTGGTTTTAGGATCTGAACTTGTCAAAGATTGCCAAAGAGCAGTCGTATATACAATCTTCCAAGTACTCGTGAATTCGGAAAACTTTAAACCAAATGTAATCACACTCCTGAGTGTATTCCAGCACTAAACGGACCACTTCAGAGCAGACACTTGTAATATTTCAATTTTGTTTTTGCACTTAACGCAGCATCTATTGTGTAAAGCCTTACATCTGCTCATGCCTTCACTCTGGTTTCTTTGAAAGTACGTTTCTTTCTTTTTAGTTTCCTTTTTAAAGTATGTAGATATCGTGCCTGCTTGTATTTATTTTTTTCCTTTTTATTCTCTTTTGGAAGAAGTTGCCTCCTGCAACCTGCCGTAGTCCTGTCTCCACCGTCTTTACAGCAGAAGCATTGCTCTTGACGAATAATTGCATTCCACACGTCACTCCTGTCTCAACGATCACAACGGTGCCTACGTAGACCTTTTCCCTCATAGAAGAAAACGATAGCCAAGAGTAGTTTAGCCAGCTAGCTTAGACCAGTGCTCCACACACGCTCACTGACGACAAAACCACTGTCTCCCCACCACAGTATTGCACTCGTACAATGTGAAAACTACAGAGTGCCTTGTGGCACATGTGTTCAGTAAGATTTGTTCCTGCAGAGGTGAACAGGAGGCTCTCTGATGGTCTTGTGGAAGCTAACAGTCGTGATAGTGTTTCCCTTAAAATGGAGATTTTATCCTTCTAACATAAGTGCCATTAGCTTAAGGGGGAGAGAAATATTAGCCAGGAAAACTCCACGACGATATCAAAACTACTTTGTCTCTATAGTTATTTTGTGGATTTGTATTTTTATATTGGAGATGTATGAATTTTGCATTGACTGGCTTTGTAATGAACTGTCTGTAACTTTTTGGTTTTTTCTTCCTCTGATCAACTGGCAGGATAGAATAGATCGAATGAGAAAACTGAGCTTTCTTAAATGTCTTGTTACTATTAATATTAATATTGTTACAGCTTGATTTATTTATAATTGACTACTTAATGTCCGTGTGATTGCTTTCTTCTCCCTATGGGAGATCAGATTTCTGATGGTGTGTGTGAGTGTGTGTGTGTCAGTGTATTGCCTGCATGTGCATGTGCTGTATGTGTGTGTGTGTCACCTCTAATGTGGATAACGTCTGTGTATGCATTGCATGTCTGTGTCCTCCGTGTGAGACTGGGACTCTCTGGCGTCTCAGTCCTCCTGGTGTGTTTCTTTTATCGTGTGTGTGTGTGTGCGTGCGTGAGTGTGTGTGTGTGTGTGTGTGAGAGAGAGAGAGAGAGTGTGTGTGAGAGTGAGTGTGGTGAAGCTTGCTCCAGTGTCCGTCTGCACGACTCCAGGTATAGCTATGGTGTACTGCTGTGTGCTGATGCATGGCCCGTTTGGGAGAGTGTGGGTGTTGGTGTGTGGTACGAGTGTGTGCGCGTGTGTGTGTGTGTGTGTGCGCCCGGGTGTGTGCGCGGTCGAACTCTCAGCCTCGACTGTGGGAGTTTCTGATGCTCGGCTCGCTTCGACAGGAGATGTTGCACAAAGCACTCCATGTACCTTTCCAGTAGTGGATATCTGGTATTCTCTGGTTTCGGGTCATGATTTCTCTTCAGTGTACATGTTTGTATCTTGTGTTCTTCATGCAGTGTACCTCTGCTTTTCAGGAAAGCTCGTCTGTGTTTCTCAGCTTAGTGAGGGTTTCTGATTATTTTCCTCTGCTGGTCTTCAGTGTTAAAACTTAATTGGTTGTCATCTTGTCAAAAAATTGCCAAACTGCTGAATGTGGATGTCGTCGTTGTGGAAGGCTTGGACTGTTGCTTTCTTTTTCCAGAAAACATAAAACACACGTTGTTGTCTGTGAAAGTCGTGGGCTGCATGAATGGATAACACAAACTGTTCTCTGAAATGTTAACTGTACTGCTTTGATTCTCCCTCGAGTGTTGATCACTTCACAAAAGAGAAAAAAAAAAAACGCACCTTTGAACTTTCTTTTCGATATTTGTTTCTTTTCCGTCATTTTGTTCAATGATTGTTCTGCATGTTGGGACTGCAAACTTATAAGTGTTGTCTTTTACTGCCATGAAGGACTACTGAAATAAACTTTACAATCAATGAGGAACAATGTGAACATCATCGCTGCTTCTTCTGTGTGTGTGCAGGTTTGTAATCACTGTTATCTTCTGTGTGTGTGTGTGTGTGTGTGTGTGTGTGTGTGTGTGTGTGTGTGTGTGTGTGTGTGTGTGGTGACAAACAGGACATACGTGCAGCAGTGAGAGCTAAACAGGAAAAGGCAGAGAGGAGCATCAGTCTGCCTGCAGGACAAACAAATGACACCAGCAGAATCAGGATTTGTCGACCTTCTACTCAGTCAGGGAGCCATTTTTTATTCTTATTCAGCCTTTAAGATCTAGCTCAAAAATCTATTGGCAGCTGTTTTTATCATCTATAACTGATTCATGAAGCATAGGTAGCAACAGTTTAAGCTAAATATCTTTGGTTTTTGGACTGTAAGACCTTGAGCTTAAGGAACTATTTTCAAACATTTTACAGATCAAACAGTAAGTTGAGAGAATCAGATGAATCAATAACTAATCGTTAGCTCCGGCCCTGCTACAATCACTTAAAGAATACTTGTTGAGCAGCTTTGTCAGAAATGCAATAGAGGAGAAACTTTACAGTGCAGCCAAAAAGAAAATCTCCTGGTTTCAACCGATTGCAAAGAGCAGCTGGTGTATCTGTGTTTGATCCATCTTGTAGTATTACTGCAGTATTTAACTGGATCTGCTGACGGTTAAACGGCTGCTTTCTTGTTTTGACGTCATTAGTTATTATAATACAAACTGTGGCGTCGCTCTCACTCAGTGTTCATGGTCTGTGATCCCTTTGATCAATATTTATTACCCTCACCTGAGCTGTGACGTGTCGTCATGCTGGATTACATGCATGCATCTTTCCTCTGAGCTCAGATGGAAGGTTTGAATCCAGGGCAGGAATGGCGGACTCCGCCACTAGTAATGAAAACTATAGAGATAATGGAAGGGAAAAACTGCCTACCATGAATGGTATCAAAAGCCTGGTTTGAGTCATGAAAATGTCAAATATTACAACTTTATTTAACTACAGTGATTTAAGCATATGACAGGTTTTATAATGAGAGTTTCCAGAAGTTTCTGACCCAGAAAAAAGTTTGAATTTCGATGCAACTGGTGAGACAGGACAGAGTAAAAGCCTCCCGTGTGAGGACTAATAATCAGGATTCCTGCCTTCATGGATAACTTGGAAAAGAAGCTGGAAACTTTTTGAGGCCTGGCAAAGACATTAAAGATTTTAACTATCCCAAAGATTTAGGAAATGTCATGAAAACTTGTTCACAACTTGCATTTTCCTTTTATAAGCAGAGCGTGGAATGTGAGACCTGAAGTCTGAACTGACAGCTGCAAATTAAACAAGACCTGAAAAAGTTAACGCTGGAATCTGTCAAATTACTGATGACGGAGGCTGTATTTTGTGATATAACAGCTCAGTGATAACAGGCTTTAGGGAACCCTGAACGCAGCAGCAAACATCCTCAGACTGAGCAGTTTGCAGGTTTCATGAGATGCTGATTGCCAAGTCTATTTCACAGTCAGATAAGCGGAGAACAGAAAGGCCTTTGTTGAGATTTTTCCATACCTGTTGCTGCAACCTAAACCTCTATTTCTGGGGCGAGTTGTTTTTAACACTGTGGCCATGCCATGCTCATTGAACACTGACAATGACTGATCTCAGCGCTGCATTCCTGCTGTGAAGTCTGGCGCAAGAATGAGCGACAGGTAGGGAGCTGCTGTGCAGGCCCGGCCGCTCCGGTTTCCTTTTTGTTTGAGCGATGATGAGGCTTCTTTCAGAGCACTCGCGCTTTTTTTGTTCACGTGTCAAAAAGTGTCATTTAACAGAGTTTTCATTTATCAGCGCACAGAATGTACTGAGGGACAACTTTTTATTTGCTGTAAGTTCGGGAATCAATATGACAACCCTGCTCTGGCTATAATGCCTGTACAACATCTTATAAAAGTCCACATTTCCACCAAAATTAAATGTCCTTTGTTTGTCAAGTCCTCCTCTCCTTCAGAGGCCCCTGCGATTGTCAAAAAACACAATATTTCCCTGGTTTCCAACATCTATTTCTAACAAAGTAAGAGTTTGACAGTGTCGCTGCCTACAGCATTTCTGTTTTTTAAAGAAGGTGTGTGATCCGCTGCTAAGATTTTAGTCTGTATTGTAAGCTGTCACCTTGAAAAACAGCATGTATAAAAAATACAATGTAGTCCAGTGAGGTCTGTTTACAATATAAGATAAAAGTGCACGAGAATCCAAACTGTTAGTGCCTCTAACAGGTCTGTTGGTGTGTCCTGATGTGTGATGCGGAGGGGGAAGCGCCTCAGGCCACGTCGCTCCACCACAGCAGCTTTGTTGTACTTTATCCCTCGTCCTCCTGTTGCTCTCTGTGTCCATTGAGCCGGCCCGGGCCCTCCGCCCAAACACCGCCAGCTGTGCTGCAGTGCGTTTGTCCTCGCCGGCTCACATCCCACCATCTAAAGATACTGTAATCCCTCTATTTCCCCCGCTGGGAGCCCTGTCAGCTCTGTCCGAAGTCGGCGAAGCTCTTGGCCGCTGTGAAGGCGTCAGGCTGCAGGGGGAAGAAGTACTGCTGCGGCAGGAGGAACCCGGTGCTCTGAGAGGGCATGGAGGGCTGGTGGAGCTGGAGCTGGGTGTGGGTGGAGGGGTGCTGGATGCCTCCTGACATGGGTGCCGGTGGGGATGTGTAGGGGGGAGGTGGGGGCGGCGGCAGAGTCTGAGGGGTCTGCGTGGGGGTGGAGGCTGACGAGGAGACGGTGGCAGACACCAGGCAGCCGTGCTGCTGCCCCTGACCCCCGAGGGAGAACCTCCGCATGGAGCTGCCGCCTCCGGCCGAGCTGGAGCTGGTGGTGGCGGTGCTGGACTGTCGCGACGGGGCGCGGAGGCTCGGGGGAGCGGTAGTGAGGATCATGGGGATGGTTTCGCCCTGGCAGCTGCGGAGGGAGAAGCGAATGGGCTGCTGGGTCGGCTGCTTGGGCCGCAGGCAGGTGCAGCAGTAGACGGCCACCAGAGAGCCGACCACGACGAAGGCGACGAAGATGCTTCCCACCATTAGGAAGGGCACGTAGACGGGCTCTGAGGGCAGAGGACGCGCAGGCAGGTTAGGATAATAACGAGGAAGCAGAAAGCTGCAGGTTATTAAGATGTGCAACATGAAGGGAGCCGGTACAATTACAGCTCTGATTTTCTATTTTCATTTCACCGGAGACACAAAAATAACAGCCGGAAGACTTTCAGAGAAAAATCAAAAAGATCTAAAAACTGAAACACACCTTACTTAAACCCCATATGTAGCATTTAAAAGCACATTATAAACATTTCATAAATGGTGCATAGCACATTTTAATGAAGCTGAAAGCAGATATAAGAGCATTTTAAGTGTTTACTGATTTACAATATTTGTCAATTACAACCTCTATGAAGACATATTTTATAGTAATACAGCTGTGTTTTACTACATTGTCATTCATGAACTGTTTACACACCAGCCTCCACCTGTGGGTGCCCACAGGAGGTGTTTTAGCTATTGACTTAAATAAACTCTTAACTCCATTAAAAGCTGTTATAAAATGAATGTTTATATAGTGCTTATATGAATCCTAAATGTGCAGGTTAAGTAAAGTGTTGCCTTGATGCTCACTAAAAACCACAGCCTGTCCTGCTGTTTACGGAGGCTAAAATCCTCATTCTGAACATTTGATCAGGACATTTCTTCTGAATCCTTCATCGGATTATTAACAAAGACTAACAGACACATTCCTGGTGGAAAACACAAACAGCTCAGGTTACACTCCAGCCCATTTGCACTTTGGGAGGAAATCAGCCAATGTTTATTTATTTTGAGGGGGAAAAAATTAGGAAATTGCGAGCACACAGTCAGTTCAGTTCAAGCACCACAGCTTATCAGCTCGGGAAATTTAAAGAAAACTGCTGAAACCTTGAGGGTTAAAGCGGCTTATTATTAAAGATTTCACAACTAACAGAGGGTTAATGTAACACTTCGAGTCTGTTCAATGTTTAAAGGAGCCAAAGAAAAGGAGTTGCTGTCTCATAATGTTGTGATTACTTTGGTTGGCAAATTAAGGAGCTGTCAGAGTGAATGAGTTTTATATTTGGCAGCACAATAAGCCTGCTTGTGTGGGAAAGCTGTGAGGAAACATTCCTGCATTGTGATCCAGCAAGTTTTGTCCTAATTTCTGCTTAAAGATCCGTAAAGAATTAGTTTTAAGAGCATTTGCTGAGTGACTGGCATCAAAAAACTCTTTAGTTTTCCTTTTCGCGCTGATGGAATCTGCAGTGAGTTGAGGTCAAACGAAGCCACAGGAACGGAGACAAAAGCAGGTGTTGGAAACTGGACACTTTGGTTGATTCATGCTGGAAATCATGAAAACCTTAAAAAAGCAATAATTCAACTGACATTAATTCCACATAAAAAGGTGCCATAAGAAAGCTTTGCAAAACAGACGATATGCATCTAAGAAAAGTGTAATTTTCAACACATTAGGAGCTTTTTCCTGCAACTTTCTAACAAGTTAACACGTGTTTATATTTAGTTTTCCACATGTTGTGTTGAATAGTCCCACAAACGCCTTTAAAGACACATTTGTTTGGGCTTTGACTAGATGCAGCAAATCTTAAGCATATTCATTTGACATAATTTCAAATCACAGTAGGTGGTCTGATCGATGGAAACGAGGAAAGCACTGAAACTGCTCCATCCTGTCTTTACTGATGGTGACCAGATGACCTCTGACCTCCGTAGAACTTTCCTAAAAATCAATCAGACTAAAAAGCCACAAATTAGTCTAAAAGTGTGCATCTTATTGCGTTTTTGTTATTTATTTTTAGGTTAAACAGAATTTATTTAACAATGAAATCACGTATTTGTGGTGTTTTTTATCCAACCTGGTTCAACTCTGAACTAATTCGCTCTTTTATGTGAAGTTTTGCTGAAATGCAGCACTTAAGGAAGACCTGAAATTTTAAAATTAACGATTTTTCATCCCTTAAACTTACGCGCTGCAAACTCGGTGTTGTCCACCTCCCTGTCGTTGGTGCAGCTGCCCTGGTCCAGCCGTGCGTCCGCGGCCGCGCAGCAGTAGCGCAGCGAGCAGGAGCCGCAGCACACGGTGGCGTCCATGGTGTCAAAGTCCTCCGGACACTGGAAGCCCTCGTGATAATTACCATTAGCGTCCAGCCAGCCGTGGCAGTACTCCCCCTGTGCGTCCGATATCCGCAGATTCCAGGTCAGATATCCCAGCAGCAGGCAGTTCAGCAGGCGCACCATCCCGGCAAGCCGCTGCGGTTCACGGTTCCCTGCGTCCTGTGGGCTTCAGCTCCCGGACACCGAGCGTGCCAGTCCGGGTTAGAGACTCTTCATTGACATCTATTTACTGACAGAGAAACGCAGTGAATGGATCCAGAGATGGAAAGTTATGTCACCGTCATCTTTCCACCGCGCACACCGTTTGGAGCCACAAGTTTGCCAAATTGCAAAGTGAGAAAATCCTTAATTGAATCTCCTCTTTCGGGTCACTTTTAAAATCTCAAATAACTTCTCATCCAGGCGTGTAGCTCAGAGTGCGGCAGTCTGTCCGGGTTTCTCCCCGCTCTCCCTCTTCATCGAGCTGCTCCCGGGGTCATTTGTTGTTGTCGGTTCAGACGTTGTGCGCCCACTTCGCTGGAGACTTGGTGCTTTTGTGACTCGGACTCAGAACGCGCGCACGTAACCCCCCATTAACCGTACGTGCGCGTTCACGGGGCGGGGTGGTCGCTGCGGTGCAATGATGCCAATTATTCAAATCCCTGAATGAGCTCAAATAACATGCATAAATTATCTTAATTAACCAGCTACGGCTGTGCGGCCGCGGTGGAGATGTCAGCGCAGCATATGGAAACTAATGAATAAATAAAACTGAATGATATTAATTACATTTTAGACTGAGCTCTGTGTAAAGGTCTGCGTGTAGAAAAGAAGCAAACCAGGCTACAGTAGCCCAGCCTGTATGTCAAATTCAGAGGAAAGAAAAACAAAACAAAAAAAATACTCGTGAAATTTAAAGTGAGGCCTCTCAAACAAGAAATAACACAATCATCCTGTTAGAAATGAAAACTTGAATTCATGAGTGATAAAACACATAAATCCTCAGGTTGCTGCTACAGGTGAGCTTGGTCTGCTATGAGCAAGAGCTAATGTTAGCTGAAATGAGCAGATACCAAATATCACTGTGAAACTGTTTTTACTCTCAGTTTACTGACTCTACTCCACTTCTGCTTCAAATATTGATGTATTTGTGGGGCGTCTTTGGACAGATGCTAGCCCACAGATAAAAATTAGTTAGCCTTCTGATCTAACTCTAGCTGCTTTAGCCTGTTGGCAATTCAGAGATTATAGTCCCTGATAAATAAAGAAATAAAATCACATGACATTAAATAATTATCTTGAAATAGAGTCACTGTTCAGTATCTGTCACAAAGACTCACTTTAATGCATGTAAACAGATTTATTCTGTGGCCAATAAACTGTATCTCTCTCTTTAAAAAAAAAAAAAAAAAAAAAAAAAAAGTAGCCTATCTCGCTAATTTGGTGTCTTATGTTAAATCACCATGTAAAGATTATTATATTAGCCTGTAATATCTTTATTCAGACCTCTCATGTAAGCTTTCTACTGGCCTTTCATTATTAGCTCATTCAGCCGTGCTCAGTTTTAGTGTTTAGAAACAATATTGACTGAGCACTTGCTGGTGTTTTGATATTACACAGAGGCACAAACACCAGGCCTGACTGGCCTGTTGAAAGGGAGAGAGAGAAAAAACATTTATGTTAATCAGCAGCAGGTCTTTTCCATTCCTCCATCTATTAAATCTCCAGTTTGTAACCCATTGATGTGGCGCCCCCATGTGGTGATGCAAACTTTTAGGCCCGCAGGCTACAGCACAGCTTCCACACCATCCTTTAAACTCAGGATTTCAAACATAAATACAAAATATTAATTCTGACTTTAACTACAGAAAAATTGCCTTTTAACTATTTTAAAAAGTCCACGTCTAAATATGGATCGGAAGAATAAAACCCTCAGAGATGAATTCAGGGCCAGAAGGAGGCAGTTTGTTCTATTTTATTTATTTAGTAGGTCTAATAATTTTTCAGATACTTATAGAGAGAAAAAATAAGTAATATCGAAGTATTTATTGGGCTATTTGCTCTTCTAAAGCTCGCACTGTGCGTCTGGGTGTGGGCAGCCTTTTCTTTCATTTGCGCTCATGTTGCTCCATTGATGCTTTGCGCTCAGCAGCAAAATGGCCTCTGCCTTTCCATTTGTCGGATTTCGTTCTCCGTTTTTTTTTTTTTTTTTTCATTTTTCAGATTGTGCAGCTGCTACAGCGCCCCGTTGTTCTCTGTGTGGATGGTGGCTACAAAGGAGGCAGGCAGCGGCGCACAAGTCCCGCCTGTATTTCCCTCCGGACGAGTCTCAGTGTCGGTGCTCCCGACTGGGGATTGGAGCGGCGGCTTGTCAGTAAATTAGCCCACCCTTCACACAGTGTGTATGAGGGAAACCGAGCCAGACAGTGACGGATCTGATCCCCCCCCAGTCGTCAGCTGCCTGTCACACCAGCACGCCACAATACCGACCCGGAGCCATCCGCCGCGCTGTGACACCTGGCAGGGATGGAGGGAGAGATGCAGCCCGCAGATGAAGGGCCCTGCGCCCCGAAGATGTGCCGACAACAACGGGGTCCGTACAGCACCCTGAAAACCTTCCAGAGCAAGCGCTCGGCGGGCAAGTCGCGCTTTGACAGATCCGCCGTGGTCGAGGTGCCCCTCTTTGGCGACGGGCATCACTTCACTTTTCATCCCGAGCAGCCTCACCATTTCCAGCCGCACCATCATCACCACCAGCAGCGTCTGCAGCAGCTCCACCAACCCAGCGTCGCTATCAGCAGCAGCCAGCAGCATCACACGACGCCCCAGCAGCAGCAACAGCAGCAGCAGCATCGTTTCCCCTGTGAGAACAGGCCCAGCAGCAGGGTCCCGACATCCACCTCAGCGCCGGCGGGCAGCGTGGCGGCGGCAGCATCTCCTGGTACCCAGCAGCGGCGCGCCGGCAGCGGCAGAGCGGAGCCCAGATTCTCCCCAGACTGCACCTACGGGATCAGCTCAGGTGGGTTTCAAACTTGTTCAGAGTGAGTGATGACAGTGACTCCGACTCTGCTAGTTTTATTTATTGGGATTTTGAGACTTTTCTGATCTGCATGTCCTCAGACTGTCTTGATTCTGGTGTATGTTTTAGATTTTGCTGCCCACAGATATATGAAAACTTGCACGGAAGGTAAAACAATGTCATTAAAAGCAAGCGCCTCTTTTGTTTGCTCCACATCACCTGAGCTTCATGTTTTTGTTCCCATTTCTTCCTCTTTTTCTTCCTGTCAGCAGTGATTGATTTGCTGCTGTAATGAGAGCAGTCATGATTGAATCTCCAGTGTGCATGTGCTAAAAATTACATTGGGTAATTGTCTGTCCTTGTGTGTGTGTGTGTGTGTGTGTGTGTGTGTGTGTGTGTGTGTGTGTGTGTGTGTGTGTGCTTACTTGTGTGTTTTCATGCATGTGTGCAAGACACACGGACTCTCTCAATCTCCGGCTGAAACACATTGTTCCGTGCTCATTTTTCTCCTCAGCTGCTGTTCATTAGAGGGCTGTGCAGGCTCATGAAGAAATGTGTTCCCCATGTGGAGGGCGGGTCCATGGGAACCAACATTAAGATGAAAGCAATGAACCTAATCCTGGCAGTTATGAAATTAAACATTAGACATCTCATCCGCTAATCAGATATTAATCTCTTTATCACCGCTGGCAGCAGAGGCTCAATTTGCTGCTGGTTATTGTTGCTTTTCAGACAATCAAGTGTTCATCCTGAGCTCAGGTTGCACTGTGGCCTTATATTCACTCACCTACATGAGAATTCGCCAATGTGTGCATGAAGTATGACAGGTTTGATCTAAAAAATAAGTATCAACCCACTTCAGTCTGTGAAAGCCAGCCTGATTCCTTGTACATTTAGAGGTTTCAGCGATGATGACCCATTGTTTGCATCCACTCTGGCACGCACGCGGTCCTGATTTCGCTTATGAAATAATCACATAAATTTATATTTTCCCTGCTCCACTGAATCTTCCCATATTACACAAGATGTATCATCCAATCCCAGCTAAATGTGCCATGCATTCTTACTGATAATGACACATCAAAGTGCTTTTATCTGCACTATGGGAGCAACTTAATGTCCCTCTTGTGGCTGAGAAAAAAAAAAAAAAAAATCTTGATGCCCTTCTCATGAGGAGAAGCACTGGAGACCCTGGGACTCAGCAATCAGTTCAGCACACAATAACACAAATTGCATTGAGAAGCCTTTCCCAAAGAGTTGTGATTAAAATAAATGGGGCTCATAAATTTGCCTCTGCCGAGCGTGTTGTTTTTAATGAAATTTTATGGGGCTCTCAGCTCACAGTGCCACAGAGAAGAGAGGAGGGTGGTGGTGGTGGGTGAGGGGTGCATGGCGAAGGCGAGTGATATCAGATACATCTCGACGGGTAAACAGAGACAGCACGCATATTAATAAATGCGACACATCTGCGCCAGGCTGATAGACACGTCTGAGCGAGTGGTAACGCAGCAGCGGCCGCCTAGAACTCATTTTGTCTGTGTGTATATTTGTGTGTGTGTGTGTGTGAGGCCAGTGATAATCATTACATGGAGGTATGTGTGAGATCATCTCATTGAGACGTGTTCAGACTACCAGGGAAACTATACAGTGAGGCTTGTTTCTGGACAATAGATCTGTGCTGATTTTCTTTGCACGGCTGGGTTTCGGTCACAGATATACTGTGACTTTAGAGTTTATTGACATCTGAATAAATCAGCATAATCAAGCTGACATTTCTATGAACGGAGGAGCCAACTGTTACTGTAATGAAAAGCTTTGCCGCAATAAGACACGGTGGAAAGGAAGGAAGCCAGTGGAGGATGAAACACAGAATCACTCACTGTTGTCAACACTTTTCTATCGGAAAGTTCAACATGTTTCAGCAAGTAGAAGTATTGTGGTTTTTAGGTACTTCATATGTAAAACCAGCTCCACCTCGACCAGTAAACTACAGCGTAAACTTAAAAGCATCAATGGCAACAACCTGATAATGTAAAGCATGATAATATATCAGAAGCTCTGCAGAACGAGTGCTTTAACTTATGATGCTTTAAGTACACGTTGCACATTGCTGCTCTGGAGCTTTTGACTCTTGGTCACATGAGCTTCATCAGCAGACTGTGTTTTTTCTCATCACAAAACAGTGACATAAAAGCTCTAGAACAGCCACTAAATAGATCTTGAGGTGAAATCTTGTTTCCAAGGTCAAAAACTAACCTTGAACCTCACATTTATCAGAGTCAGAGCTCAGCAGACTCGAACAGTGATCTTACACTAACGCCTGACGGTTGACGTTCATCGCTGCTGTCTCTGATCACGTTTCCTCTCTCTGCTGCAGAGAATCGTCTCATCCTGGATGCCTTTGCCCAGCAGTGCAGCCGAGTCCTCAGCCTCCTCAACAATGGCCGTCTCCTGGAGCCCTCCTCCTCCTCCTCCTCCTCCTCTTTCACCTCTAACATCAAGCTAGAAGATGGTCCAGGGGAGGTACAGGGATTCCACTGCTCCTCACTGGGGAAGTCCAAACCTGAAGAGAGCTCCTCCACCACAGACCCAGAAGAGGAGGTCCACCAAAGCCATTTGAGCCAACAACAGACCTCTGCCGTTCTCCGCATCTTCACAGACTCCCTCCAGAACTATCTGCTCTCCGGGCCCCAGCAGCAGCAGCAGCAGCAACATCTGGCTGCGGGGCTGGAGGACGAGCAGTGTCCATCGGCGGAGCCCGGTTCAGGGGTGTCTCCTTCGAGACACAACCTGGGGGGCTGGGGCTCGCCGACGCCGTCAGAGTCGTACGGCCACCCGTCGTCCACGCTGCCCGAGGAGGAAGAGGAGGAGGAGAGCTGCTGTCCGCGCTGCCTGGAGTTGGAGCAGGAGGTTCTGTCTCTGCAGCAGGAGAACGAGGAGCTCCGCAACAAGCTGGAGAATATCCCAGGTGCAGTAATGAAAGCCGGGACCTCACAGGGGTTTGATTCTTTTCTTTGGGATCAAAGGTTTATATTTTAATTCTTACATGTGCCGATGCAGATCGGTGACAAACTAAAGGAAACGTGTTGTTTCTCCATAAGCTGCCAGAGGAGCTTCAGTGCTGCTCGTCATAGATTCTTTGTGTCTCTGGAGAGCTAATGGAGGGATTAACTCTGTTCTTCTGAAAGATGTTCACTCATTTTAATGTCAGGCGCAGACTTTTAGGATTTGGGGGCCAAAGGCGAACTCAGGCATGGGGTTTCCACGGTGACTTATTTTGTAAGGGCAGTGGTAGAAGAAGAACTCAGATCTTTTATTTACACAAAGTAAAATTATTAATACTACACTGTACTTTCAAGGTGTAGCTCATTTGAATGCTTTATATATTATTGACTTGGACTCGGGAGACTTGACTGGGTGACCCATGAATGTTGAAAAATGCAGTAAATAGTTTTGCATGTTGGCGCTCTACCAAGCTCTCATGAATAATAAACAACCTAACCAGGGTAATGTTTCCATAACCTAAATTCAGATGAGAGAAATTTGCCTTTTATTATAAAATTATTTAGTCTGTACAAATAAATGAGGAGCTTCATCGTCTCCCCTCCTCTGCAGCAAAGCGCCTGTTTTCCTCCCTGCAGCTGTGCAAATGATCCTGATGCGCAAATCTGTTATTTATGTGCTAGTTCCTGCTTCTAGTTATCAAAAATCTATTGCATTAATTATTAGAAATAATCTTTTTTATTTCCACCCTGTTGGAGACAAAATGTTTGAGAGGCGGCCACCTGCGTGAGGAATTTATGATAAAAATATCTAAGAAAATGCTCCCACAGCTTCCTGATAAGTGATCTTAGCCACTGAAGAGACTGTTTGAAATTACAGTAACATCCCGTTCATGAGTCTACAAACTTCTAAACACGTCAATAAATCTTTAATCTTGAGACATTTAAATTAAAGTTTGGGTCGTTGCCTCAGTTGTGCTCATTCAGCACAGACAGTGCTCTACATTACACTGTAAAAATATTTACACACTATAAAAAATACAAAGGTGTTCCAACATAAAAATGTTAGACACCACTACCTACCACCACTAGTTTACAAAATGTCAACTAAACGACAAAAAAGACTTAAAATGGAGTTCAGTCAACAAATGCTGAGCTCCTGAAGCTGAACTTCCTGTGACAGATTCACATCTGACTCCTCCTGCACGACGCTGCCTCATCATTACAGCGTCTCACTCAGGATCAGCACTGATCCTGGTTCGACTGTGACCAATCAGAGACGAGTTCAGACCAAAACCAGGATCAGTGAAGTACAGAAACACTACAGTGATGAAACAGACAGAAACTCACCGTGTGGCTTTTTGCTCGGCTGCAGCTTCATGTTGAGTGTTTGAACTATTTGACACACACACACACACATGCTTTGATGAATTACTTGTCACTGGATGTTAAATAGCCTGCGTCCATTAAATATAAGTGTTTTTTTAGATTTTGCTCATGTTCATGCGAGCATTGACAGACCAGACCACTTGACATTTCAGTTTGGACCAAAAATAATGAACCAACATTTCCATCCTCAGAGCCACATGCCGCTAACATGGCTGAAAATGACAAGAAAAATAAAATTAGCCAAATAAAAAATCTAAATAGCCTATTATATTTCTGTAGATCAGTTTATCGACTAATTTTTTAATCTCTACTCAACTCATTTATTCAAGCTCTTTTTTTCATCTGTCACCTGTCTGTATAGCTCAGTTTACGCTGGACATGTTTTATCTTCAGAAGATCCATGAACCACCAAACCTGCACGTCCGTGTAGTTTTTCATCATCATCAGGCCTCAAAGGTTTAGTGTGCCATCAGTTTCAGAGATCCACATGCTCTCACTACACGGAAATGCATCACAGTTTGGGGCAACAGTCTTAATAGCATCTATTTTTGCTAACTTAGCTGCTCTCCCCAAAGCATTCTGAGCTCCCCACTGTCACCTTAACCTACTTTGCTCTGAAACTGCTCATCTTATCTGCACGTTAAATACACTGAACAGTGTCTCACTTCAAAATGACTAGGCATTAGGCTCAAAACGATCTTTTAACGAGGAAAGAAAATATTGTGTCATTACACGCCGGATGAGTCTCGTCGTTGCTTGCGGGGACTTTTGACTGTGTGTGTGTTTGACTGCTCACATTGTGCTTTTATGCAGCTCCCTGTCAAAATGTTCTTGACTACTTCAAGACTGTTCTCGAGTTTCACAACCAGCTGATCCAGCCGATGCCGGAGGAGCAGCTCACCGAGGTGAGGAAGCAGGCTGCTGTACATTATTCGCTGCTATTTAAAGCACGTGTTAGAAATAGCATACGTTAATAACTTCTCCGTTCTGTTAATTGTATGATTAAGTGGTGTGAAAATATGCAATTACAGAAGATTTTGTCTCTACAGGAAGAAGAGCGGCAAACAGTCTTTGAGGTCTGTGTTTTTATGGAATCATTTCTGTTATTTTGGAAGCACATAAAGGATTTTTGTGTATATTTGTACAACTTTTGTCTGAAAAATGAAAAAAACATGTTGGTACATCAGTGAAAATGACAGTAAAAGATGTTGTACTTCCTCAAAGAACTGTGCATTACATCAGCTAAAATATGATGCATCTTCAAAGCCAATAAGACACAAGAGTCAAATTTGGGATAAAGAAGCCATGTGAGGCAACATTCATGGTTCTGCAAGGTTATGGAGACACCTGAACTCCCTGTGCTCCTCCTCCCCGCAGGGCAGTAAGCAGCTCCTGGAGAACTACCCTCTCTTCATCACTAACAAGCAGTGGGACGAAGCCGTCAACTCCTCGAAGAAAGACGGCAGGCGGCTGCTGCGCTACCTGATTCGCTACGTCTTCACCACGGACGAGCTCAAGTTCTCCTGCGGTCTGGGCAAAAGGAAGCGTTCAGTCCACTCAGGAGATCCAGGCCTGGAGAGACGACCGCTCAACCCCATCAAAGTCAGCTGCCTCAGAGGTACGCCGCCGCCGTCTGGCGATTTAGACGAGTATTTGCATCGTCTTATTATAATACTCTGTCTAAGGTCTGACGCTGGTCTGATTTCAGTGTCTAAAGTGAATGTCAGCTTAGATATAATTGCAGCCACCCTCAGAACCTCACCCCTGTCGAACCCTGGTACAAACTTTGATTTCTAATGACCGAACATCTCTTTTGACTCAACATCTCCTTGGCAGAGTTCATCCGGATGCACTGTGCCTCAAACCCAGACTGGTGGATGCCCTCGGAGGAGCAGATCAACAAAGTGTTCAGCGATGCCGTCGGTCACGCTCGTCAGGGCCGAGCGGTCGGCACCTTCCTGGGCAGCAGCGGCAGCAGCACCAGCAGCCTCTACATGGACGCCTTCGATGGCCACCTGTCGCAGGACGAGCTGTATTTAAAAGGCTGCCAGAACGGCCAATCGGACTGAAGCGAGCGGAGGAGTTAAAAAGACAAATGCCAGAAATGTAGCTGTACAACAACATATCCCAAAACGCTGACCTTATCCTGTCACTTTACACAGTGAAGAAAACATTCCAGAAGTTTATCAAACAGATTATAACGAGTCTCTCTGAAGCATTTCCTATTTTTAGTTTTGTAGCGTTTTGCCATTTTTATACTTAAAATTTTGTTTAGTCAAAGTTTGACTCCAAAGGGGTGTTTTCAACACAAAGTTTGAGTCTTCCGTTTGCTACTTTTTCTATGGTTTGCTGATTTGAGCAGTTCTGTCACTATCAAAGGAACATTTCTCTTTGGTTTGTGAGTCCCAGTGAATCCGTCTGCAGTTCACACGCGTACCTTCAGGTCATCCAGTAGCTTTTTGTGTTAACGTTGCCCAAATTATTATGTCCATCACAGAAAGTAGCATTTAATATCTCGTCATCGGCGAAGCACCTTTACTTGCAGCCCTTCTACAGGAGTGCCTCTGAGAAAGTCACCTTTTGTTACCTGTCGTCTTGCACTTTGCATCCTGCTTTCTTCCTCATTTGAATCTCTTCTGATGTGTCGACATTTATTTCTGAAAAAGAAGAAGTGCGTTGAAAAACAAAGTCTTTCCAGTGTGCTCAAATGCAGCTTCCCTTGAGTTGAAGGAGGTTTTGGTCAGAGCTGGTCCTGTTTCAGCTAAAAAAACATGAGACACCTATCAAATCAGGCACAGACAGAAATATCTTCCACCACAGTGTTGATCCTCTTAAGGACGTTAACAGTTCAGTACGTGGCCCTGCAGAGCTGATTACATGAGGTTTATTTGAGATATCATTCAGATGTTTGTTCCATAAACATGAAGGTATTCTAATTATTAAAATGCTGACTGTTTCTTTTTTATGCTAATTTGCGCGCTCTCTTTTATAAATCTAAATATTTGCTCTGTCATCGATTATTTTATTCATCCCGGCGCAAAAAGTCTCGTATGCAACTGCAAAGTGAATTTATGGTGTTTTACGTTGAGTTCTTCATCAGTGAGAAGACTTTTTGACTCAGGATGAAGCCTGTCTTTTTGTTTAAGGCAGTCGCCATATAATAATGCCTTAAACGGTTGATGCTTTGTGTGTTATCAGGCGTGTAACCACACAAGACATCCGCTTCTAAATAATCATCTCTTGACCCAAGTGGAAAAAAATCGAGCACTTCTTTGTCTCTGACGCTCTTATTTGCACTTTTTGTGTGTCTCATTGTGGCTAAATCCGTCCCACAGTGAGAGGTCTGAGCAGAATTTAACCACTTTTTATTCCCTGTATTTATTTTAGCGTTCCTTCACTTCATGAACTGTTTTCTACGTTTGAATGTACCAGATTTATTCGGTCAGTTGGCCACGTCGACAGTGCTGTGTAAATGTGTAATATAAAGTACAGTATTGTGTGAGGTGTTCTCGAAATACCACGTCTCTCTCTTAAAAAGCCAAGTAGAAAAGTGCCACAGAAACCTTAAACCGTTGGATTCTGTCGTTGTGTTGCTGTTCTGAATGTGAGCGTTTATTTGTATTTACTCCTTTACCCTCAAAGTGGCTGTTATCAACACTGTGAAACATCAGTAGGATTTTTACAAATCTAATAGCTTCTGTTTTTTTTATTTATAATAAAGAAAATAAGCACTGAAGCTGAAATCTTACATTGATGGTTTGACGATTCCATCTATCTATCTATCTATCTATCTATCTATCTATCTATCCATCCATCCATCCATCTATCTATCTATCTATCTATCTATCTATCTATCTTTTTCCCATCTGTCACAGTCATGTCTTCACTCGCAATCAAATCGTGCTCATGATTTTCGAGAAAGCCAGTGAATTTCTGGGTGGTGGTCGATGTGTTCATTCAAAGATGAATAGGATGTGACTACAGCACCTCCACCAGCCCTCTTCCATTCATGCTCGTGTGCATCAAGTTGCTGTCTTTTGTCTCCACTCCTCTCGCGCTGAGGTGTCAGTGATCTCCACCAGATGGCATCGTAGTTTGAAGGATGGCCGTAAAAGTGACGCAGCTCGGCAGTGGAAGCTCCTCCAGCAGCATCAGCGGAGGACTGTACTGTCTTTTTAAGTTAAAGGACAGGTCCACGAGAAGGAGGGTAAAATACCGAAATGTGTGCATAGATTAAAAAAAAATATTGAGATTTTATTGATAGTTAGAAGAAAAACAATTCATATGAATTGTCACATTTGCATTTTTAACCAGTTTTAAAATGCACTTGGTTTGTCCAGCTGTGTTTTATAGCTCATTACTGTCACTCCTCATTTTGGTTGGAATCAGAGATTAATCAGAATGAGCTGCTGATTATTTGTACTTTTCACGGAGGGTTCCTCCCAGAAACTCCAGTGAGCGCATTTTGTGTTGTTTCACCCGTAAACGAGCTGCTGGATGTGCGCTGTGTGCGCACATGTGCGCTCTGTGACAGCGCAGCAGTGAGCTGTGCCCTGTGTGTCTGTGGATCTCTCTGAGCCTCGGCTGGGTGTTTCTCTTTAATTCTGCGGCATCTCGCTCCCTGAATGCGGGCCTGCTGCTCTGGAAGAGGGCGGGCCGTGAACACAATGAGCAGATTTCGGACAGTAAACTAACTGATGCGACATGAGCGCGGCGTGGACTTGCGGGGGTTTGAGGACGCGGCTCGGCTCACTTGCTTTGCATTGACTGAATTTGGGATTGACCTACGGAGCTTGACGCTGATCTGAGGCCCGGGTCCGCTGTCTGAAAACTGATCTCGGGTAAACCTTTACAGGCTCGGGGGACTTTGGAGACGTTCTGCAGAGGTGTTTTTGCGCAGCACGGAAACTCATCGCAAAGGGAATGATCTCCTGATCATCCGACAAGAAGTGAAAGCAGGATTATTGAGGGACTCAAAGGCGCCCACTGTGCAGCGGTGCAAGATGATGTCACTGATAGACCTGGACGATGATCAGCGATGGGTGCCCACTCATGTGAATGTCACCGTCCTCCGTGCAAGAGGACTGCGAACCAAGGGCAAGCACGGCAGCCGCTACCTCTACACCATCATCCAGGTGGGCAAGGAGAAGTACACCACCGGGCTGGTGGAGAAGGCGGAGGTGCCCGAGTGGAACGAGGAGTGCTGCTTCGAGCTGCTCCCGGGGATCCTGGAGGACGGCGGCCGGAGCGTCCACCCCCCGGGGAGCGGGGACCTGGTCCTCACCGTCATGCACCGGGTCCTGATCGGACTCGACGTGTTTCTCGGTCAAACCATCATCCCTCTCGATAAGATATTTCAAGACGGAATGTGTCCTCGAGATGAGTACGTTGTGTTTCAATCTCGATGCAGTCTGCAGTTTGTCACTTTACTGTGCCCTGTATTTATGAGTAGACCTTAAAGTAAAAGCAGCAATACCACAGAGTAGAAATACTCTGTTCCATGTAAAAGTCCTTCTAAAGCTTACTGAGGTAAAATACACTTAAAGTACCACAGCACTCATTATGCAGAACGGCCCATTTCAGACTCCTAGAGCCTGTATGATACTGCTAGATTAAAATTTACATCACTAATGTTTAGATACTGCTGGATATTAATCCTGATAATACATGTACTTGAGGATACAATCAGTTATGTAGTAAACATTACAGCAGGATGACATGCAACTTTCCATGGAGATCTTCATTCAAATGATGTAGTTCATTCATCAGCCTGTTATTTTCTCCACTCACCTGCTTTGACTCATAGTACACTGATTATCAGCCGTGAGTAGTGTCACTGACAATCAGGATAAGAGTTCAACAGTGAAGTCTGATGTGTTGCAGGATGCCAGAAATTTCTCTGCTAAAGCTTGAACCCTAAGTGCATTAGATCCTGACCCTCTAGACTGACATCATTTACTGGGCAGCAAATCATCGAGATGGGATCCACTATGGAACAAGTAATGATTTTAGCCAGAATGCCTCCATCATGCACACAATGCACATCCTCCATTTCCATTAATACAGCATTAAAGGGTAACTCCAGTATTTATAAACCCGGGCCCTACTTTTACTATTGGGTCTAAATGACTAATATGTACAAAAGTTTTGGAATTGGTCCCATAGATCACCTTAGATAGCAGACACAGTTCGAGCTGCAATGGCTGCACATAATCCTTGGGGGCAAATGTACCCATCAAATTATGTGCACTAAAAGTGCTTTTTTGTCACTGACAGGCTCAGATTGTTTTTCTAAATGTCTGACAACATGCAAAGGATCCTTAAACAGTTAGACCTTTTTGTTAAAGCGTAAGATCCTTTTGGCTTAACCAGAAACAGCCATCATAGCGCTCTGTTTAAAGCCAGCAGACCTCTTTCACCAAAATGTTAATTTTAGGTTGCAGAACACAGGAGTTGCTGGTCTGCCGCTGCCTCCATCGGTTAGGTTGTTTGTGTGACTTTGGTGTTTTCACACGATAGTTCGGATCTGAACTAAACAGACACAAACAAACTAACTGATTGAGGCAGTGGAAGACCAGCACCTCCTGTGTTATCCAAATTAAATTACTGTTTTTGTCAAAGGAGTCTGGTGGTTTTGAACAGAACAATATGAACGTTTTGGTTCCCCATCGGAAAGGTCTGTCTCTGTAGGGATGTCCATAGTGTTGTAGACACTTAGAACAACAGTGGCAAAAACACTTTCAGTAGACACTTTAAGACCCCAACATAAGTAAACCCTTTAAATGTGTCCTCAAGTACTTCTGTTGTACTACAGCTAATTTAAAGTTATACAGTATGTTTAGTTGAGTGTTGCATTCTTTCTGGCACTGAGTGAAATATATATTTATTATTTAATGGCTGCTGTTAGGACAGAGAAGGAATAGTCCCAAAAAATCTTTTTTGACTAAATTATTGAAAAAGCAGTAACCAGGAAATCCCACAGTTTTATGCAGCTGTGGCTTTTGGAAAGGCAAAGCTATCAAACTTGGTATCGATGCACGGAAATAAAGGACGTGAGGAGGAGTGACAGTAGATTCAGATTTGAAACTTCATGAAAGTGGAGATGTAAAAGAAAAGTCTGGTCCATGATAATTAACTAACAGAGCTTTAATGGGACTGAAGCTGTTACATCATCCAGCCTCATGAACAGCGATGTGTTCATGAGTCAGTTCATCAGATGAATCTGTGTCATCGTGGCCTCTATGTAGTATGAACTCTGATCCATCTACTGTTCTTATAAATTAAAGGCACTGAATGCTAATATAATCAAAATATAATATAATAAAACACAATTAATTGTCTTTTCTCTCATTACCTGTGACCTTTTCTTCTCAATTTATGGAGTAAATGTCCTCCTCTTGAGTTAAGACAATTAGGAAATATGCTGTTTATGTGCATGTAAATTTATTACAGGTTATTTTGAAAATATTTGAAATGATTAATTTAGATTTTTTAAATTTCAAATTAATAAACTTAACAAAAAAATTCTGTATATATGCTTAGTTGCCAGTTTATTAGGCACACCGTGCTGATGCTAATGCAGTCCCGTAAATCTTTCCCTCCATGAAGGTTAAAATGTTTAGATTTAGAGAGGCGTCAGTTCAACTCTACAGTCATTTTGGTGTCGTTTGTGGTGCTGTTGTTTTGAATTATATTGACAGGTGATTCTATTATTTCGCCCAACCCATTTATATCAGTGAGGGTAGATTAAATAACAGAAACAGCTCTCTGTTTTCTCTGTTTTATTGATTTAAACAAAATTCCACAGATGCACAAGTGTATTTAATTTATATAGTATTCAGAAAAACTGATTTCGTATCACAGCAGTCATTTCTCATTCATATAAAGTTGAACCTTTTAGTGTATAAATACAAATTATGCTACTTGAATGGAGTTGTTAACAGGCTTGTGTTGCAGAATCCTCTAAACTGAGTCACTTAGTTGTGATTGAGTCACATACTGTAGCTTCTTTTGTTTACACTTCTAATGTATCCTGAAAATGTGGCACAGCTGGTGCAGCACGACCCACCAGTACGATGTGAAACACTTCCACTATCAGCACTGAGGAGCAGACCAGAGTAAAGCAACACATCTGGCTTTGATTGTGGCCTCTCCACCCTGTCGACGCTCAGTGAATTCCTGCTGTTAGTTTTGGCTCAACGACACTTTCTCTTGTCTGCTTAAAGGATTTAGGAGGCAGGAGCAGAGGGAGGATTTCATTGGTTGACTCTTCATACAGTATTGCCAGTGTCTTATACAGCCCGTGCACATCAGTGGGTGGAATTTGGGCTCTGATTTCCTGCTCTGAGGATTGTTTGTTGTTAAAGATTTTGAGTGCAATCCCCTGAGCAGTATTTTCAGATTATGTAATATGTGGGAAGCATTGCCAAAAGGAAATCAATGTTTTTTTTTTTGTTGTCGCTGTTTTGTCCCTAAGTACGGGCAGATAACGCGAGCAGCCTCTGAATTGTGCTTCAGATGTCATGCTTAACTAACGTATTTATTTAAATCAGTGGCATAAGACTGGTTGTCACAGTGTGGAGGTTGACTTTCCCTTTTCCTTTGTGGCTCCAGATGGTTCAAGCTGAACTCGAAGGCGGGAAGGAAGGAGAAGGAACGTGGTGAACTTCAGGTAACGGTCCAGTTCACTCGCAACAACATGACAGCCAGCATGTTCGACCTCACCATGAAGGACAAGCCTCGCTCTGCTTTTGGCAAGCTCAAGGATCGAGTCACTGGGAGGAAGAGGGGGGACATGGAGTCTTCCTCGGCCATTGTGCCAGGCCGCTATGCCGCCCTGTCGGGATCAGTTGGGCAGCCATTTGGGGAGGAGGGCGGAGGGGCGGTGGAGTCGCCAGATGTGGGAGTAGCAGAGGAGAAGAGGAGCAAGATGAAAGATTTCTTCAAAGGAAGGCTGCGCAAGTCATCTGACACGAGGTCATGCTCATCGCTGGCTTCAGAGAGCAGTGTGTCTTCCATGGCCAGCGAAAACCCTCCACCCAGTCTGGATCTGCTGTCAGACCCCCCCAGCTCTCCCATCTACACGAGCAAAGTGAGAGTGGACGCCCACTACGGAGAGACAGATTTAGCTAAAAAAGGTAAGGTTTGGCCTTATTTATATGTGTGTGTGTGACATGAAGGCTGGTGAAGGTGGTATTGCCTGATAATGAATCATGATTTGTGTTTTATAGCAGGGGTGGGCCTCCTCTCTGGAAATTAGGACCATTTCACACAGTGAATGCTATTCAGTGTCTTTAATGAGCATCCTTATTGTTTTAGGTCCTCATATATTAACTAAATTGATCATGAAACAAGCTGATCAGGATCTGCAGTACAGTACTTTCCACCACTGGTGAGCTGTTTTTAAAGCTGCACTGACTGATGTTTTATGTTAGAACTGGATCAGATTACGACTTGTGAAAGGAGTCAATCTTGTTATGGAGTTTGCAGAGAACTATCATCCGACTCATCTTTCCCCTTCAGCTCTATGAAGTTTTAGCATCTTTCAGCTCTTTGTTTTGGTTTTACTGCTCTCAACTGTTTTCGGTTCACTCTCAGTGATCTCATTGACCTCGAGTAGCTGCAGCAGGCAACAAAAAGCTTGGATAAACCAACAGTGCGCTAACTCAGTTCTCCTTCCTTCCAACAGTGCTAACCAGCCAGCACACCACAAAGGTTCTCACACACAAGCGAGCCTTCAGCGACGAAGCTAGTAAAATCACAACAGCCTTCCCTCGAACAAATCTTGCGGTGGAGTCTCTCAAGGGTCACACCATGACTCAGTCCAAGTCTTCCTTGTGTATAAACGGAAGCCACGTCTACGACTCCGAGCCGTCCACCCCAAGAAGCTCAGGAGCCCACCCGTCCAAGCTGGTCCTGCTGGAGAAGTGCTCCCCGCTGTCCCGCTCCCTGCAGAACCTCACCAAGAGAAGCGACGACAAAGGTTCCTTCGCTGAGAGCCGACGCTGGTCCTTCGACAAGATGAAGAAAGAGGAAAAGGAGGAAGAGAAGGAAGCTCAGGCGTCGTCTTCACCCATTCAACAAGCTCAGATAGGTAGTCACCCTGTGCAGACTGTGATGCCAGGCGTCTCCTCTACTGCTGATTCACCTGATAAAGGGAGGAAGCTGAGAAAGACGTTATTCTCCGGTGGAAGGAGTGATTCTCTCCCATCTAAGTCAGACCAGAACCAGGCCACTTCGACGTCTGAGGGGAGGCTTCGGGGCTGGTTTGGCTCCGGAGACTCCCAGAACAAACCAAGGTGAGTCAGAGTCATTTTTAGGCTTGTCTCTGGGCTAGACAGTGTTTGATGAATGCACTTTCTACCCAGGCACAACAACGGGCACGCGGGAGGTCTGTGTTCAGTTGGGTGTCCTGAGTTCAGTGTTCGCTCTGCTCCCTGCTCATTTGAAAATGGAATTGATTTACTTTTCTCCATTTTACAACCATGCTGTATCATTATCTCATGCTATATTTTCCACAGATAGCACTCCAGCATTTCCATTTTCTTTACCAGCGTGTCTTCGTTTCTCTATTAAGGATGCAACATCACTGCGGCTTAGAGAAATGCTCTCGCAGAAAGATGTGCAGAAAATCATTCCATGTTGAGATGAGCTCACCCAACAGAATAGCTGCCAGTGCAGATCTTGAACGGTCTTGAATGGCAACGATGCATTTTTTTTTCTTTGCTTGGTTCTTTTGCAAACGTGCTTTGCTTTTTTTTTTTTGGATTGATTTTGTGTTCTCTTGTGTTTTCATAATTCTTTCATTTGACCAGTTGTATATCTACTGATGGAGCTTTCTAGGTAACAGAAATGTCCCACTTTGTTGTGGAATACCAGCTCATATTTTGGTTGTCTTCTCTGTTTGTGTAAGAAAGATGTTCCCCGTTTGGTAACCTGGCACATCATTAACTAAGCTAAGCTATTGTGCCCTATTTTCCTCTACAGGCTGGAAGTTTCTCCTAAGGTAGAAAGCAGCTCAGATGTACCCCCTCCCCTCCCTCCTCGCTCCCCTGTACCCCCTCCGTGCTCCTCTCCCTCTGCCTCCCCCTCCGGTCATGTCTCTCCTGATGACTGCAATCACACCAATCCCTTCACCCCCTCTCCCTCTCCCTCCTTAACCCCCATCTCCCCTTCCAACCCTTTCCCCTCACATATGCAACGCAACCCCTTTTTTGAGGAGCTTATAGATGAAGAGTCACAGAGGTCCCCTCCTTTTGCACCTTGCTCCACTTCTGGCTCATCCCCCTTTCATTACACAACTCTGCCCTCCCAGCCCTGCACACCCAACCCTGCCCATGACCTTAATGCTACAAATATGGCTTCCATAAAGCGGGAGCGCCCCAGGCCAGTAGCTAGACAGATATCTCTCCCTGCATTACTACCCAAAGCAGCCACACCTAACTCCCCTAACCACTCCGCTCCTTGCTCCATGTCAGAGAGTGCAGGAGAATGGGATGACTCCTTTGATGCCTTTGCCTCAAGCAGGCTCAACTCACCAAAAGGGAGTATCCCCCAGAAACAGCAGAGAACCAGTCCGACATCCTTTCATAGACAAAGTTATCTTCCAGTTAATACCAACAATCATGCACAAGAGCTGCAAACATGTGAAGAAGAGCCTCCACCTTTGCCTCCAAGGAGACTTTTAAGAAATTCAGTGAACGAGATTTACTCCGATGGCTGGCTGCACAGAGGTCAAGAGCTAGCCGTCCATAAAGAAGCCTACCTCCTCTCTCAGACGGGAGTGGCCTCTCTGCAACATGGAAGAGAAGGAGACTGCAAAAGAAACAGTACGTCTCCAGACCCTCACACCAGCAGCGAGGCCTCTGACTCCCTCAGCGTTAACTCTCAACCATACACAAATATTACTTCACCGGGATTCGTGTCTGAAGAGAAGCTCAAAAAGTTCAAATATGAACCTCTGGAAGATGAAACTGACTGCTGGGGAGGGATGCTGTTTGAGCAAGACTTGTATGGACGTATGTGTAGAGGAAACTATGGACAACCCAAGGTGAACAGTCATCGTTTATCCACGAATGCGGAAGAAATGTCCGGAAATAAGATCACATCTATGAACTCGGGACCTAAAATGGCCCTTGATAGGGAAATATCTGTTGCAGACCTTTTGAACTTGTCGTCAACTACTCCCTCAAAGCCAGATGCAAAGGTTCTAGATGATACAACCTCTCCAGAGGAGGAGACAGAGTCTAATCCACCTGAAACCATGTGCATCAACAACAATGTGTCTTTCTCACTAACTTTAGGAGATCTGAACATGAACATGAATAACTCCGATTTTAGTTTTATTGATTCAGATGGTTCTTCCCAATCAGAGGTGATTGATACTCTTAAAGGCATCAACAGTCTTGGGGGCACCTTTCCACAGCCGTCAGAAGATTCACTGACAGCCGCTTACCAAGCAGACACGGTGACCACAGCTCAGGACGTGTTCACTTTGAAAGACACCTACATACCTGAGATGAACTCTTCCTTTGAAATAACCGCATCAGCTAACAAACTGTGCAAAGTCTCTCCAGTTTGCCAAGACAACTGTCAAGATTGTCGATGTGAAGTGGATAAAACACAAGGTAACTCCAGGGTAAACAGCAGAGAGTTGGCTGCTTTGTCATCAAAAAATCAAACATCTAATCCACCTGATCTTGAATCCCGAGCAGACATAACAAGAACTGTTGATGATTTTAAAAAGAGACAAAAGGACTTTGATGATAATGGAAACCCACAAGGCTCGCTTCACCAGAAGGAGGCCTTTTCTGGTGTGGTTAGTGCACGTTTCAGACCAAAAGGAGTGTCCCGACAGAACAGCAGTGGCAGCCCAAACAACCAAAGCAAAAGCGGAGACAGAGAGTTTGAACAGCTGTTGTCCCTCGTTCAGAATATTTCAGGAGTCAGCGAAGGACCATTATCATACCAGCCCACAAAATCGGCTCTTTCCACCTTACTGGCATTTAATAAACACACAGATTTGCGAGGAGACACCACCGACAAAGACCATCGCAATGAGCCAAATTCACAACTATCCTCAGAAGACAAGGCACCGTCTCTTCTGGCTGGCAGTCATGTAATAGGAAAATCCTCTGACATCAGTTTTGAAGACCTTCATGCAAAAGTAGCACCAAACTCCAGAACCCCTTCAAAGGCAAAGATTGGGCAATCTTTGCAAGAGCCTGAACCCTCTTCTCCCTCCATGCCTTGTGAACTCTCCCTGTCAGCCGATGCACAGGCCACGCTCCACCCTACCCCTTTCTGTTGCCCCTCCATACGTCCCTCAAGCATGGGGCCCAGTCCTGGAGCCAGCACCACTCTGGCCGTGGCCCCCTACACCTCTTCCTCCTCCTACTCTACCACCTCCACCACTGACCAGCCCCTGGTCGATGCACGGCACTCACTTTTGCCTGAGGAGACACAGCCAGCTAGCAACCTGCCCCGTCAGGAGAGCAGGTGAGAACCCTCACACTAGGATATGACATATGTAGGTTTACACAAGCAGTAGTAGACTGGAATAACAATACAAAACAAAGTAATGGTATTCGTTTTAATTTTGTTGCCCTGGTTGCTTTGTTTACTGTCGGCCTGGCTTGTTTGACGTTGACTGCACTTATTTGAGTTCTGTCTTTTTCATCATCCAAAGTGGTTGGATGATACCTGCTGTTGTTCTTGGCTTTGCTTCTTCACATTTATGTTATTCATCTCATTATTCAGCTTCTTGTCGGCTATTGTAATTTTGTTGGCTTTCCTACACTTTGCTCTGCCTAAATTCAACAACTGCTACTTGACACATTACGTCCAGATAGTGAAAGCTAACTTGTCCTGTAGGGGTGTATTACTAGAACAAAAGAACAATACTTGTACATATGATGTAAACTCAGGGATGCATTCAATGACTAAAGGAACTATAGATATTTATGGCGTGGCAGCTGTTTAGTGGCACACCTGGGTTCAGTCTCAGGAAACAAATAATTAATGCACTTTGTTAGATATGCACAATCTTTTTGTTTACACTGTTTGCAGCAGATGCAGGAGAGAAAACGTCATATTTAGAAAAGATGTTTTTTGGCCTAGAAACAAACAATAAAGTCACTGTCACTCAGCCATTTAATGATCCCCTTTTAATGTGTCAATAATAAAGTTATGTCAGAAACTCAGCATTTCTCTCTGCTGTGATGGCAAAATAGCTTTACTTTGAACTCGAGCTTCCATCCTGATTTTCTGTCTCGAAACATTTGCTTGCCTCACTGGCTGTTGTGGTACAATCACCGCTGTAGCAAGCCAGTCACTGCACTCACGAATTCCTCGTTTCAACGTGTGATCTGCTTTGATAGGTTGAGCTTTTTCAGGAAGCGCGTGTGAAGTTCACTTATAGCTGCTGAATGAGCTGACGTACAGTAACTTGCCATCGTTTCACCACACAGGATCAGCCATTAAGAGACATTCATGCACTTGCAGTAAACGTACAGTGTGCCTGTGTTGAAATACTAGTGCTGACCTCTTTACTTTGCAGACCTCATCCAGTGAAGCCATTAACGTCCAGCCAATTAGAGAAGAAGGAGGGTCGTTCGGTTCTGGAGAAGCTGAAGTCCACCATCAACCCTGGACGCTCCGCACACCAGGTTTCAGTAGAACCTGAGAAGAGTCAGGTACTGTGAAACTAAAACATGACACCTTTATCGACCCTTTCTGACCTGTGTGAATGAGAAAATAATCAGCAGATTAATCCATGATGAAAACAATCATTAGCTGCAGTCCCATAAATAGTTAAAAATGAAAAGTAACAGCAAAATCCTGCTTCTGCATCAAGGCATGAATATTAATAATTTAATGATGTAATAGTGAAACAATCACAGGGACAGTTTTTCTGCATGGTGTACCTTCGTTTTTTTTACATACATTTTCCTCATCATACACACTTTTCCTCATATTTTCAATGCGGGACTTTTACTTGTAACACAGTATTAGTACTTTTACTGTAACATCTGAATACCTCCTCCACCACTGCATGAAAGTGTGCAGCTGCTACCTTCCAGCTCCCTGTTAGACTGAAGCTACTTTCAACACCGGGGAGAGAAATGCTGATCCCATGACTCCTCTCAAGTGTGACATAATACTTTGGCCCAGATAAGAGTTTTCACGTCCTAAAATTATGTTTCTAGCCTCCTCTGCAGCACTGTGGACTGTTTCTGTAACAGCGTGTCAGGGAAGAAGGTGATATGGCTGGTTCAGGATGCCTTTTAGGGAAAATTCAGGGATTTTACTTTTAATTACGTCTTAGGATAATATGACCTGTTTTATGTATAACACGTTTCTGTTATAGCTGAGGTGAATTCTGATGGGGCTGAAACTGTAGTTAAAAAATAAAGCCTCAGCCCTACTGGTCATTACAGAGTTACTTTTTGCAGATAGAATAACAACATTCGTACCATTCGTGTTTGAAACTTCTGCATTGAGATGTTTCAGTAACCACTATATGTCATGTCTGGCAACATAATACGACAAAAATCAAGCCAAGAAAATTGTGCAGTGTAGTAATTTCTGTATTTGAGTTGGTGGGCAGACTCATTACAATTTGTTATGTCACCTATCAACAGTCAGTTTTCAAAATGTACCCATAATGCTGTGCGAGGCTCACTGTGTGCAAACAGCGGAAGAATTAAGTTATTAACATGTCATACTAAATTACAGAAAGCCGTGAGGTCCACAGACTATTTAATGCTTCCATGAGCTTTTATTAAAACCAGCAGTGTTCATAAACTCACTGCGGGAGCGTAACTGTTGTGATGACTTCATTGTTTCCAGTGACTCACTTCATTTTTTACTGTGTAAACACCCCACGATGCACCGTGGTCAGCCATTTAATATTGTAGTAAGACATTTTGATCACAGTTTGTCACCTAAAAGAATATTTCAACATTTTGGGAAAAATGCTTATTTGCTGTCTGGTTGAGAGTTCGACAAGAATATTCATGCCACTCTCATGTCTGTATGGTAAATAAAAGGCCAAAGACAGGAGACAGTTAGCTTATCTTAGCTTAGCACAAAGACTGGAAACAGGGGGAAACAGCTAGCCTGGCTCTGTCCAAAAGTAAAAAGCTTACATGTTGTGTCTCATTCATTTAGTCTGTGCAAAAATAGATGTCTACTTTTGTATTGAGCAAGGTTTACTCCTGCTTCTAATCTTCATGCTAAGCTAAGCTAACTGTGTCCTGGCTGTAGGCTCATACTGAATGGACAGATATGAGAGTGGTACAAACTAAAGGCAGTAACAAGTTCACACATATATGTATGGTTTCCTACATCTGTACTGTTCCCTTTCTGTCTTTCGCAGGAGGTGACAGTGGACAACTCGGCCCAGTACCAGCACCTGACCAACATGGAGCTGATCTCCCTGCTGCTGCAGCAGGAGATGGACATGCAGAAGCAGCAGGCGGCCTCCGAGCAGCAGGAGGCGCAGCTGCACAAATGTGAGGCGGAGCTGAAAAAGGTCAAGTTACAGGTTCGAGACCTGGAGGACTACATTGATAATCTTTTACTGCGGATCATGGAGCAGACACCCACGCTGCTTCAAGTGCGCACTAGACACAAGTGACGGCAGTGCTGGCGTGTGTGATGTATTGCACATGATGTATGATACTGTTTCATTAAGACTGGGTGCAAAACACAGGGTCATTATTTAAGATTGGGAAGCACTGTTCTTGAGACAAACAAATACTCCACAAAGTCTGATCTCACAATAATCCAGGTCTCCTCACTGCTAATACTGCCTTGTTGATGTAGACATGATATTACCCAACATGCATGCTGGTTACTATACCAATTTGGCACGAACAGAGAACAGAACAAAGCACTATGGGAAAAAGCTTCAATCAAAGCAGATGCAAAAGCTAATTTTACTCATGCTTACTAGGATGATTTAAGGTAGTCAGCTGTTGTCTATTTAAATGTTAAACTCACTGCTTTCACATATGCATTAAAATAAAATACAGGCAAGACAAAACATGTTCTGGAAGTGCATTTAATGTGCTGTTATTCCTCTGGAAAATATGATTTTAGCTCAAGTAACCTTAAACATTGCAGCTGTCAAAGTGCAAAAACAACATTTGACACAAGATTTCCACCAAAAACGGTTTTATGAAATGCCAAGTGCACAAAGGTTAACTTGAGTCAATGACATATTTTCAAACAGGCTTAAAGAAATGCTGAAAAAAATAGCATCACATCATAGATGCTGCGCTGCAGTGTGGATACTATGAAAAAGAGATGTTTCTGTATTAACATTGTATGATAAGCAAAAAAACAGTGTTCATGTTTGTGCCCCGACGGACTGAAGAAGATGAAGACTTGTTTTTCCATTTTTAGTCAATGTGTTCATGAAATCCTTACTTCTTGTTCCACGCTGCAACAACAAGAATGTCTAAGTATTTTTTGGGGGTTATGTCGTCCATTTTTGCATTTTCTTTTGTTGAAATAGCAACATTTGGCTGTAGAGATAACACAGCATCCACGCATTAATGTGCGTATTCTAAGTTATTTCTATAAAACACTTTTGTCATGATAATATATTCTCTAGTACAAACTCTAGTACAAACCACTGTAGCTACTTGCAATGCTTTACAACGACCGCAGGACTGTACTGTAATAAAATAAAGTGCACATGAACCAAAGTTTCTAAAGTCTTTTTGTTGTCGGTCCAGTGACACAAATCCATTACACCCAGTTTGTTTTTGGTATGTAGGGTACGCTGCTCTCCACTAGAGGGCAGTGCTCACTACACAGTCTGGGTGGAAACCTGCTGTTTCAGCATGGACCCACTTTGCAAATTCTCTAGAGATCTGAATCCATGACTCCAAAATCTATATCTAATTAATTAGAGATATTATTGTTGTGAAGTGAGTCTATTGCAAAACTGCAGTGTATTGTCAGGTTAGCTTTGCACCGCTGACCTCTTTGTCTCTCTCTTCACACGGACCTGATTGTGAAATGCTGATTAACATTCATTTCTGCTCTAAAACAAAATAAAACTGCACAGGCTTTTTTTTTTTTTTTTTTTGTCTATGGACTCTGGAGATTTGGTCCCTTTCCTGTTGAGACTAGGCAGGCTGAGCGCTCTCACAAAAAGACTGAGCAGCAGCTTATTTTTCTACCCATCGGTGGTAAAGATGTCATCGTAAAAAAATGTCTCCATTGGTAGGAGGATCAATATTGCTGTAGAAATTCTCCATTACAAGTAAAAGCATTCACAACTACTGCTTAACTACTTAAGTAAAATCAAAATGTAAAAGCACAACTTATGCAGCAGAATACCTCTGACGCTGTGATGTTCTTGTATTTTTTTTTTTTTATTATTATTGATGCATTTACATGTAAGAGGATCATTTTCAATGTAGAATCTTCAAAGTATAAAATGAAAACACTCAAATGAAGTAGAAGTACCTTGAAAACTGTGCAGGTGCAGTCGTGGTACTTGCTTTCCACGACTGGCTTAATGAAGACATTAAGTCTTATTGAATGTGCGATATTTAGTTTATTGAGGTTTCAACATTAAGTTAATCCTGATTGATTCTTCATTTTTTGGAGTACTAATAAAATGTGCAGCATGATTAAGGTTTATCACAAAGTGAAGGACTACTGCACATTTAACAGAGCCTCATCAGTTTGCAGCAGCAGCCTTTTGCCTTTGGTCACTGTGACAGGAACATAATGAAAGTGTCCAGTGTGGTGACAAACTCTTCATTTTCTTGCTCCAGGTTATTTTTTCCTTCCTTTCTTTTTTTTCATTATCAAGTGGACCTGAAAGCATCCCGGCTGCTCGTGTCTCTCTCCTCTGGCCACACCTCTGCACGTACTGATGAAGCGGATAAATCGAGTATCTACGGCCGCATCAACTGTCATCTCTGCCAAGATCAATCCGAACAGTTATGCAATAGCTTTCACCTTATCGATTATTTGGGATGTGTAGTCATGCGGGTCAACTTTGCCACTGTTAACGCAAACGAGAGGACTACACTTCCCGAAAGGCAAAGCGGCTGGCCGCTTCACTAGTTACACATTGAATGTAGTTCGCTCTTCTTGAATCCGTTCATGATTCACTTCATTAATAAATAAATAGTTCGGTGTCATGGCGGAATCTGCAGCGTGTCCTGCTTTCCAGCTCGGAAGACCCCGCTACGACCAGGTAAGTCCCCTCAGTCCTCCGTTCCGCGTGCATTAATGAGATTTTGTTTTGAAGGCTTTGGGGGAAAAACAGCCCCATCCTCCGCCCTGCTGCCGCTCTGGATGCTGACACTTTGGAGCCAAAGTTGCCTTTGATCAACGATCCGAGTCTTTGTTAGAAAACCGCAACAACTTTGAGCCGATAATGAACTTCTGCGCGTGATTGGATCAGTTTTGACTTCACTGCAGTTTGAGCAGTGGGGATAATTGTCAGTGGGCACTGTCACATCGCTGTTTATCATCTCCTCCGGCAGATTTCACACCTCCGTCTCGGTGCAGCTCCGTGAAAGATCATATCAGACTGAGGATGGAGGTCTGCAGCAGCACACTGGTGTCTTGCGCGTTAGTTGAAAGGCAGCCGTCGTTTTATTTGAGTTTCTCACAATCAATGTGCAGCTGTGTTTCTTTTTGCAGCTTTATTTTATTCTTTAAAATCACGGCTGGTGGAGATTACTGATAAAATATGTCCACATTTGCGCGTGATTTTGCACATTAGTCTCGCCCTAATCACACTTTTAACACCCGCAAGCTTTTTTTTTTTTTTTTTTTTTTTTTCTCCCCAGTACGCTTTCTGCAGACTGTCTGTTTCCCCACCTGTGATCGAGATTAATGGCCTGTCCAGCCTTATCTGAAGCCCATTACTCAATTTTCCTTCCTCAGAAAATGAATTTGCATTGGTCAGCCCTGAGAGATAACGTGACCTTCATGTTAACCGGGATGGCACATTAAGCGAGGAAGCCATGTGTTAGTTACAGTTAACTTTCTGTGTCTTTTTTTGTCAGAGCCATTTATTACACAGCAGTCCGGAGGAAATTATTTACCTGGTGGTGCAGCAAAGAGTAAAGTCCATATGCAGATAATGTTACAAAGGTCAACTGAAATCAGCATTTATTATCAAAATGCACAATTGAGAACAGGGAAAAACAACGGAAAAGCACAAAAAAGCCAACAAAGAAGGCAGCTTCTGTTAAATTGAACACTTAAACTGAGCGTGTCTCCTGGGTAGGCCCGGGGTCCAAGGGGTCAAGACGCCTCTGGGCCAGAACAACTACAAAGAGACGCAAACCTGCTGCAATATATCAACACAGAGATACCAAATGGTCACAAAGGGATGTAAAACAACTATAAGAGACACAAAATAACCACAAAGAGACTTGAAATAACTAGAGGTTGACTGATAGTGGATTTTTAAAGGGCAATATAGTAACAATAGTTTGGAGCAGGGAAAAACTCAAAATGATAAATACCTAAATAAATATATAAATCAATGAGCCACTATCAGAGCCAAGTTCCACTGGTGCAGATGACTTGTAAAATGTGCTATCTCGCCCTCTGAAGACAATTGCAAAACAATCTCAAAGTGACTACACAGAGATGCAGAATGGTCACAAAGACACACTGCAAAGACAAAGCGACTCAAAACAACTGCAAAACTACTACACAGAGACACAAAACAACCACAAACAGACTGACAATGGCCACAAATAAGGATGCATAACAACCGCAGAGATGCAAAACAACCAGCAAGAGACAAAACTACCACAAAGTGACCACACAGAGATGCAAAATGGTCACAAAGAGACCCAAAACAACTGCAAAACGACTGCAAAAAGATGCAAAATGTTAGATTCCACAGTTATGGACTCAAAACAGCCACAAATAAGGATGCAAAACAACCACAGAAAGATGCAAAACAACTGTAAAACTACCACACAGAGAGGCAAAACGGCCATAAAGAGATGCAAAATTACCACAAAGAGACATAAAATGTCATTGGTTGTGCCTCTCTCAGTCTTGGGCTCTTGCTCTTGTGCAGGAGGGCTCGGAGGCCTTTTTAAATGTGTGTGTCCAGGGACCCGTTGTTCCATAACCCGCTCATGAACACACCAATTAACACAGGATATTGCAGGGTTCACAAAAAGCCTAAATAACAGCTTATTTACACCCTTTGTCTTGTGAACGGTTCTCAGCGTTGTAAGGAATGTAATCAATCCTTGGATTCCGGCTGCTGTTGATGATGCACTGCATATATATGTTCTTTTCTCGTGCAAAATCTTTTCTATCTGACCCCCAGAAACTCTTTTATTTCTCCATCTGCAACCTGAAGTTGGTGCGGGCTCGATAAAGGTGCTGTAATACTTTCAGTTCCTTACATCAAAGCAGTTGAAATTAGGCCAGCCCTTGAATCAGCATGAATCTCGCTCAGTTTGTCTGTGCTTTCTGCTGCGCTCCAGCTCTGCTAGCCTTGTTGTGTACTCTCCGGGGAGCTGAGACTCATGCATAATTAAAGCAGGCTCCTCACACGGATCCTCTCTCTACCCCACTCTTACAAAACAGCACTGCAGCACATATGGCCTGTCAGAGGAGGAGACGTGTGATGGAGGGAGGATAGTGGCAGAAAACCCACAGATACAGAACAGGAAGATTTTATTTACGTGCCGTCTTTAGGAGAGACCCAATGTTGCTTCCCGTCTTTTCAATTAAGACCTGGTGCTGAACAGATAATTAAAATACAGAGAGGTTTGTTCCACTGTCTTTCCACTGCGTGTTCTGCCCTTCATAACTGATAAATGTCTCAGAGGGAATCTGATTGAAGCTGCCATGTTTTCACCCATCTGGTTTGCCAAAGAGTCTCTTGGCATAAACTGCTTTGGGGCCTTTTCAGACTGTTGGCACACATACTCAGCAATTGGCATGCTGATGGAGACAGCGAGGGGGAAGAAAAACAGGGCGCTCCACCGGCAGCTCCAAGCCTCGGTCGGACGAATGTGTTCTGATGTCAGGATAGTTTGTGCATTTTCTGAAAAGTTCGTCTCAAAAGGCTCGTTTTACTTTTACATCTCAGCTGTAATTTGTCAGGATTACAGCGAACACTTTGTCATCCGTTTTCACACCTTTGTTTATTGGCTGCATTTTGTCTTGAGATTTCACCACTGAGCATGTGACAGTTCAGTTTTCTTTACAGCAGGATTAAGAAATACTTCTGTATTTGTGTTTCATTAACATAGCAAGGATTTGTGCATGGACAAATCTGACTCACACAGCCTTTTAGTGATCATTCAGAGCTTTCGACTGCAAGATTCGTTGCCCTGCATGGACATATTCAGCAATAGTTTGATATTTTATGAAATATACTTATTCATGATTAGCTTGCTTAGCTAAGCTAACCATCTCCTGGCTGTAGCTTCATATCTGCGATATAGAAATGAAAGTGGTGTCGATATTCTCTACAAATTCTTGGCAAGTCAGAAAATATTTCTCAAGACACTGAACTGTTCCTTTAACAAATCAAAGTAAGCACAGGGCCAAAGCTACCGCTGAGGACACAGGTCTTTAGTTTGGAGGAATTTGGGTATTTTAACATCCTGAGGAGGTGCTAACATGTTTTCTTAAGGCAGATTCAGAGTCAGTATCTTTGAATAGGGCTTGTTTTGGGGAAAAAAAGTTCAAAAGTTTGAATAAAATGAAGAGATTTACCATTAGTATTTGCTGCGTATTGTAACTTAATAAAACAGTTTGTGTTGGGGTCAGTTCTGGCCACGGCCCTTTTTACACGAGACACAATGAACTGACATTATTAATGCATAAATGCACTTTGCAAATGAGCAGCTGCAACAGACAAAGCATTGTTTTCAGAACTTTACAACTAGTCCACATGAAGTCGAGTGAGCACCGACAGAGGACTTGTGAAATTATCCATTCACAGAGGGAGGAAGCTCTGCTGTGATTATGTGTCTGCTTTCACCAAGAATTAACTTTGTCTTACCGTCTTTTCTAGGGTTCATTCCTGGGTCGTCTGAGACACTTCATAGACATCATTGACCCCAGCACCCTGTTTGTGTCCGAGGTAAACTGCTTATTGCTGATAGATGTTTGCACTCTGTGGTTTCAGTGCAGAGTGTTCGTGCTCCTGTATTAACACGAGCAGCTGTCAAACCTCAGTGCAGTGGGTTCATAACACAGAGTATAATTAACAGTCATGTAATGAATGATCAGATTTTATTATGCTCAGGTTTAGACTCAAACAATTAGTACATTCATGAGTCTGTCCACAGAGATCAATCATTAAAGTTGCTTTTTGTCAGAGTTTGCTGGTTGCAGCCTCTCAGATGTTTCAAACCATGAATGCATTGAGTGAAATTAAGCCCCATTTTTCTCTTTTCTGTTGTTTGTAGAAACAGTTGAAAGAATGCATTAAACTACTTGATGACTATAAACATGGCACGCTTCCACCTGGAGTCTCTGATCTGCAGGTGAGTCTGTTGTGACATTGATGTGATGCAGTACAGGTATTATGATGACATGTGAATGCAGCCTAATTTAAACCTAATGATTAATTATAGTTCTTCTCTTTACTTCCATGGCTTACCTGTGCAGCTGTGGGAAGCGCAGAAGATCAAGCAGGTAAGTGCTTCACCAGTCATAAGTCAGCCCAGGTGAACTGCACCTCCATGCATTCAAGTCCTCTGGCCTCCTGGCAGCATGAGGATGATGTCATGCTCTCTGCACGCAGGCCATCATTCATCCTGACACAGGAGAGAAGATCTTCATGCCATTTCGAATGTCAGGTACGAGCGCAGATGAAGATCTTTGCTAACGTTGTTGGACTTTCTCCATCGTTTGTCAGCGTTTTTTACACTGAAAATCACTTCTCCGCTTGTGCAGGTTATGTGCCATTTGGAACACCGATTGTAAGTCCCATATGAAAGTCATACACGTGAATCACGCATTTCGTAGGACTTGACTTGGCTGTGCAGATATCCATTTACACGGTCATGTTTGGGGATAGATGAAATGAGACTTTGGACTTATTTTGCCCAAAAATAAGCTCTTATTCCCTGGTCTCATCTAGGTCATTGGCCTTCTTCTCCCAAATCAGACTGTGGTGTCTACCATTATATGGCAGGTACTGTAAATAACCAACATACTGTAAATCCACTGCATTTACTGTACATTTTGAACATCTGGTAAACGCACTTTTACTGTGTTCATGCAGTGCTTTCTCGCCTGTTGTACACAGGAATAAGGACACGTTAAATAAAGTGCTGCTATCTATCTATCTATCTATCTATCTATCTATCTATCTATCTATCTATCTATCTATCTATCCTTCCTTTCCCTTTCTTCCTTTGTTACTTCCTTCCTTTCCTTCCCTCCATTCTCCTTCCTTTCTTTCCTTGGTTCATCCCTTCCCTCATGTCTTTCCTACAGTGGCTGAACCAGAGTCACAACGCCTGTGTGAACTATGCCAACCGCAACGCCACAAAGGTACCAATGCACAGTGGATATTCACGTCTTTATTCTCCTCAAAAACCCCTATCTTTTCATTTTGGTTGCTGTAGATTTTGGCTCGATGCCGCTTCGTGTTGTTTTATCCTCATTTCATCCTCATTTCTCTCTGCCAGCCTTTCAGCCTTCTGATGTAAAATTGAAAATGTCACTGTGGAGAGTTTATAGCAAAGCTGTGACATAATATTTCTTTCATCCCTCGTCAGCCGACGCCAACATCCAAGTTCCTTCAAGGCTATGTAGGAGCTGTGACCAGTGCTGTTTCTATCGCGGTAAGTGTTTTTTTTTAGCTTTACCTGCACATGAGGTGTAAATTTAGTGAGCTGCTTTGCATTTGCACTGCAGAAACAGCTGTAATGATGTTTTAGGCTGTATTTTATATACAGTATAAGTCAATGTTTATGCCAATGTTTTAGCCACAGTGAAGGATCCTCGCAGTATTTAAAGCCTGTTGCAAAGCTGATGCATCTTTCCTGATGTTATGCGTATTTGAAACCGCCCTGTTTTTTGGATCCAATAGGTGGGACTGAATGTGCTGATTCAGAAGGCCAACAAGCTGAGCCCTGCCACCAGAATGATAATACAGAGATTTGTCCCCTTCCCAGCTGTAGGTGGGTTGTCAAAGGACCCTGTGTGCTAGTTATAAAGGGTGGTGGTGGTGGTGGTGGTGGGGGGGGGGTAATTATGTGGCCCTCTGGTGGTTGGAGCCACAACATCTATGTCACACTTAATTTTTCAGATGCCATATGTTACGAATCAGCTTGTTAATTGTGTCATTTCTGTATAAAAATGTCGGTTTTGATGAAGTTTTTACACTGTTTTATTGCACATTTGGTTGTCTTTATTCTCAATTCATGTACTTTTAAAGAGCTTCCTTCAGATCTGTGATTGCATTTCTTGTCTTCAGCCTCTGCTCTTGTCCTGTGGAAATGTGTTAGATTGTAAAAGCTGCCTCTCTCTCTGTCTCCATCCTCAGCGAGTGCGAACATCTGTAATGTGGGCCTGATGAGACACAGTGAGCTATCTGAAGGTATTGATGTGCTGGACAACAATGGGAATGTGGTGGGATCCTCCAAAATTGCTGCAAGACACGTGAGTGCCATTTTTTTTTTTTTTTTTGCGTACTCTGCATATTTGTTACTTGACTGGCTGTTTTTTTTTTCAGCATTTTGCAAATGTGATTGTGCCGAAAATGCATCATTTCCTGCTCGGCTCCCATCACTCAGCGCCCATCTGATCTCATGAAAGGGAAAATTAAATCCAACTCACAGCAGTATTTGAAATGAAGCGTGTGCACAATGTTCTCATCTTTTTCCCCAGGCGATCACGGAGACCGCCTTCACACGTGTGGTCCTGCCGATGCCAATCTTTGTGCTGCCCCCCATCATTATGTCCTACCTAGAGAGGTTTGTACAAATATGTGATTGGCATGTGTTTTTTTTTTTCTTTTTTTTTTTATAACTAGGGCTGCTACTGATGCAGTTATATTATTTTCTGAATTAACTGATTACTCTTTTCTGTAAAATGTCAAAAATATGAAAAAATGTCCATCACAAGCTCCCAGAGCCCGAGCTCATGTCTTTGAATTAAGTAATTTGTTCAAGCAACAGTCTAAGTCCCAAATATTTCAATCTATTTTAAATAAAGACTAAAATCACATTTGAGAAGCTGGAACCAGCAATTTTTTCCATTTTTGCTCAAAACACTACTTAAAAAACTTTCTTTGCCCAAAACACTACTTAAAAAACAAAAATATTTAATCAACCTGTTTCAAGCAAACTGAAGCTTAAACATCAAGTTTGACGATCCAAAATCTTTGTAATTGAGTTGTTATCCCATGAAAGTATGATAAAAATAACAGCAGCTAAACTGGTCCCGCTAAAAGACGATTAGCCTAGCTTACCGTAGCTATTAACTGCTATCTCAGCCCCAGACATCCAAAAGGTTTCAGTGTTTTTTGTAATTTCTACATTGTTTGTTTTATGTATGTTTAGATTGTCCGAAAGCAGAATATTACTGTCATATTATTTTGTAATAAAAGGTTTCAAATTTACAACATTACATTCTTTTAATTAATGTGTTTCAAGGTTTTGGCTAACGTGCCTCAAAATCCATTTTTCCTCTCCTTAGTCATCACTCTCTGTCCTCGTAGGACAGTAATGTCTATTTGACTACAGTCTAAAACAATTATTCCCAATATTTGTGTGTGTAATGAGCCAGAGCTAACACATGTTGTGCTCCAACCTGCTCAGCATGTGTTCACGCAGCGGTAGGTCACAGAGAAAATGTCAAAAACACAGAAATGGATGAAATGTAATAAAATGGCCTGATGCGTTTTCACAGGCTGAACAAAAATCTAACTTGATTTCCTATTGTGAAATTTAATAAAAGAGTGTATCTGCAGTGTGACTCACTAAACCCAGAACGGGAACTTTGACACAGACAGAGAAATCTCCCACCCACCAATTGTGGAAAATAGCTCCCCTCAAATCTGCACATGATGTTTTTCCTCCAGCTCCAAAAATAACTCGCACTAGTCATCCGGGATCGATCCTCACCGAAGGCTCACGTTTTCCTTTTTATCACTGTCTTGACATGTGTAGGCTGCGATTCCTGCAGAGCAACCGCAGGTTATTGCTGCCCATCCACAGCTTTGTGTGCCTGGTTACCTTCGGCCTCTCGCTGCCTGTGGCCATCAGCCTGTTCCCCCAGATGTCTCAGGTACAGTAAAGCGTCGGTTCAGCTGCTTCTGCCGCTGATTCAACGCCAGATGGCTGAGGCAGCAGCTGGGAAGACATTCAGATTACTTATACACCACTTGAAATGCACAAACCCGGCCCACAAGCCCGTATTCACCTCTTACTCCAGATGCCCCTTCCCACGTCTAATTAAAAAGTCAAAGTGATCTTCAAGGCTCAGAGACAGACTCAGAGAGATGAAGAGCTAAAATTTTACCTTCCGTCTTTACGTCTTTTTTTGTTGTTGTTTTGTTTGGCAGATCGAGGTGTCTCGCCTCGAGCCGGAGATTGCCATGGCAACAGATTGCAAGGTGGTGACCTACAACAAGGGTTTATGATGGATGTTCGTGGTGTGGGAGAGGAGCGAGGCTGCTGTCTGGGAGAAGCTATGGTAGGGTTTTTCCAGCACAGCAGAGCCTGTAGATCGTCATTTACTAACCCAGGGTCTCCAAACCTGTTTCTTTTACACTTCTCAAGATCCCAGAAGTGATTGAATCAAGGTTTCTTCTGAGTTGTTGCTGTTTCCAAGAAATGGAAGAAGCTCTGTATATAGACATGAAGATATATTTACTGTGAAATCAGTTTTTTAGTATTAATAAAAATGACTCTAATATATACCACGCAGTGTATCCCACACTATATTGCCCAATCAAGTATTGTGACTTTTTGCTGCTTTTTGACCCAATGAAAAAGGGTTTGGACATCCAGTTTAAACCTGCAATAACTGACTTTTTGTCCACTTCAGGTCTGTAAACACATCACTGACTCATTATCACCTTTTGATGTAGGGAACTTGGGCAACATGGCGAAATATCTGCCTCTTTAGCTGTGCAGTGCTCCACTATGTTTGACAACCAGTCGCTTTGTCTGTCTGCTGTTTGGTTTTAGACCTGTTGATCTGTTGTATAGATATAGATAATACTGACTATAGATGCTTCAGTGTTGTCCATCAGGCTTTCCTGAGAGACGGTGCATGTACAGTATTGTTCAAACAACCTCTTTTGTCAACACAGGTGCTTCTTGAGATGGTTGAAATGAACAGGGCTGCACAGTGTACACGCAGTCCTGAGCAGCTGAAGGGAGGCTTTGTCGTTAGCAGGCTAAGATAATAGTAATGAACAGGAGCTCAGCCACAGGTTAGTTATCCATTAGTTAAACAGCTAAGTAACACTGGATTAGTTTTTATTTAAGATCAATATCTCCTAAACAAGTACGTCCATCTCAAAATTTTTATGCCATGATGCATAAAATTGAAATTACACCTGCTTTGTCACCAGTTGCATATATGCAGTATTTACCAGTTGTGATCAGTTCAGAAAAAGACATTCATTTGATGATTTTTATAGGCCTCAAAGAGGTAAACTATTTGAGTATTTCACAAAGAAAAATCTCACAACCCCTCAGACAACCCCGCGATCCCCAAATTTGTCAACGTTGTTTTAAATCAGCATTTCTGCAGCCCTCTCTGAGTTTGATTTGGAGACATTAATTTCTTTGCTTCAACACATAAAATACCCCCAAAAATGTAAATTAAATTTGGTCATTAAAGAGTTTTGACCCAGATATGGGCTGAATGAGGCTTGAAGCTGAACATAGAAACTCATCAGTGTCCTCTGCTGGACAAACGACATGAGCACATGAGTCCTGAACGTGTCCTTAAATTATCTTTGGCCTTTCTGTCATGCAGTTTCTCCTTACTGACTGGCTGTCAAAACATGCTGATATCGATAGGATTCAAGGTATAAGTATTAGTCTGCACTAACCTGCAGTGCTGATATTTCTGCACACTTGATGCTGATGAGGGAATAACACAGGACTGGATCCCTGTGGAGCAATGATGCCAATGTGAAGACGCTCTGTCAGTGGCTGTACTGTGCTGTGGAGACTGTACTGTAGATGTGTGTCAGCTCACACACTGTTTACACTGGTGGATCAGACACCAGGTATTTTACCCCAATAATGTGAAACAACATGCAGAATTCTACTGTCCTGGCATTTGTTTTTCTACAGCAGCCAAATATTGTGTACCAGCTTTCTTTCCTAACTTGCAGGAAGGACATTTTACTCCACAACTGACTGTTTCTTAAACCACTGTTGTATTCCTAATGAATTACTTATTTTGTACAATATAAAAGTACAACATATATATTATACTACTGATTCAATTATTTGTATAATAATTCTAGTACAAGGTTATTAAATGTTTGATAGTCAAACAATGTAAAATGTTGATCTATATTATCTAAAAATATACAATAAATACCTTTTCTCCATTTACTGTTGTGACGACTTCATTTGTAGACTTGTCATTATATGAAAGCTGTTTAGTGTTGCTCGAAGATAGTTTTCCTTTGCACTGGGACTTTCAACAAGGACCATCGTGGTTTTACTGTATTTTAGCTTTTATTTGCCTTTTAATTTGCCACTAATTTAACCTTTATTGATATGCAATCTGTTTCTCAATTAACTAGTCAATTAAATGGTTACTCAATTAACGGGAAATGAGGAACTGTGACTAATTTGATAAATGACAAATATTTTAAGAAGTTTTCTAACTGAGGATCCAGAAAATTCTTACTATTTTCTAACATTACATTGATCAAACAATTAATCGATTAATCAAGGAAATAATGAACAAATTAATGAATAATTGTTGCATTTCTTAGCTGCCAGTTTTGATGGGTTATATGTATGTGGATGTGATTATGTGGGAGTTACTCCTGTCTAGGTAGTTCTCGGCTTTATTGTCACATTTGTGAATATTTATTGGATATCTTGAATATACTGTATATGTGTAGTTCTAGAGCTAGTGACTGTAAATATACTATATTATTTTAATACATTATCAAAATTATTATTGTATTTTAATTTACTGCAGTTTTATTTAAGCTCACAAAACAGCTTTACTACGCTTATTTTCTGCTCTTGGTCACCTTCAATAACGGGGCAGTTGCAGAGACTCCTGCAGTTCACACGCCCGCCACCAGAGGCCGCTGCCGCCTCTCTCCGCAGCTAAAACACCGGTGTCAGAGTTGAAAGGGAAAAGGTCTTGAGAAACATGGCTGCTCCCCTGGATGACATGTTTTCCCTCTGCGTGGACCCCGGCAAAGTTGCCGCCAGCGTGGAAGTCCGCTTTATAGACAACATAAAGGTAAGGAGCTCCAGAGTTCGTCAGACTAAAGGCATTGAGACCGATGTTTGGCGGCAGCGGTGAAGCGGCTGCCGGTGCGGATCACAGCCAGGCAGAGCAGACTCTGCTGGGCTCACTAAGTCCTGCAGGAAGTGGACTGGTGTGAGACCTGTTAGTGTCCAAAACTACCAGAAAGTCGCTGGTTTGGAGGTTTAATGCTCGTTTAAATGAAATTAGCGTCTCTGTTTTACACCATCCAAGTTATTGTCGTGTGATATCATGGAGCCTGTGACTTCACTGTCACCAAAATATAGGAATTTAGCTTCGTTTTCGCTACGAGGTTCGTGTTAGAGGCCGAAAACTGAGGAGAGACGAGTACAATCATTAGCACTGAGATAAAACAGGAGGTGTCGCTTCATGAGGGGACAAAATCCGGAATCTGGGTTAAGTTTAGTCCATCAGGCGTCAATCCATCCATCCATCCATCCATCCATCCTGTGTCTGCTGATCCTTTGAAATCTGCACTTAAAAACATGCAATTCTGCGAAAATGCTGCGATAATGTGGAATAACAGGCAGATTATATTAACACAATGCTTTATAAGGAGAGGTTTTCTATGCTTAGGTCGTACTAATTTGGAATACGAAGATGAATCACCCAGCATCTCTTCACTCCTCTTTGACAGGGCAGAGATTAAAGGATGGATCATAATCAGTAATGATAATAAATTTTATTTGTTTAGCACCTCTCATGCACGAATTGCAGCACCAAGTGAGTGCTTTATATCAAGTGAACATAAAAACAGATTATTCATGAATGTAAAGTAAGATGGAGAATGGTTTTACCTCCTGTGTGTCTCCATGTTTCATTCACAGTGGACCTGCTGACTCATTCTGTTCACATTGTGTTTTCTGCTGGACGCTGCGCAGCAGTGACGGTGTGTTACTCGTGTTTCAGGGCAGGGGTCTCTTCGCCAAACGGAGCATCAAGAAGGGGGAGGCCATTTTCTTTGAGCGGCCTGTGGTGTGTGCCCAGTTCCTGTGGAATGCTCTGTATAAATATAAAGGTGGGCTGAGCGAAGAAGCTGCCGGTCAGATGTGCACACATGCAGAGAGCTAGTCCCTGGTCTATGTCCCTACAGTATTTACACTCCCACAGTACTTGCTGGACTTTAGAACAGCATCTTGCGTTAATTAACAAGGACTGAGACGGATGTTTTATTGATAACGTATGACAGTTTATCGCATTATGTAATATATATGCAAAAGCATGTGTGTCAGAAGGTGGATTTGACAAATACAGGATAAATCTGGGTTTTTAGTCTAGAATGAGACTTTAATATGTTAAACCAACCAGCTCTGCAGTCATGTTTGACCTCTGTTCCTCTGCTCATGCGTCCTTCTGCAGCCTGTGAGTTTTGCTTACGTGCTCTGGAGACCGCAGAGGAGAACGCAAGAAGACTCAGCGGCATCCCCGGGCTCAGCCTTCCTCACCCTGAGCTCTGCCGTGTCCGACCAGAGCTGCACCAAGCCTGCCCTCAGTGCCAGGTCAGAGCAGTAATGATACGCTTCCTCTGATGCTGGTTTATCAGGGAGGAGCTTCCACTGCATCAGTGTTGGACGATATGACAAGCTGATCAATTTTTTACAGTTCATTATTGGTACTAGTTACTAGATATTAACCAGTCTGTCTATTTTTTATTTAAGCAAAGTGGAAAAACAGAGACAGCTGTTTATCCTTAGCGTTTTCTTTGTATTTGCAGGACTGCATCTCTGTGTAGGCCACAACAGGCTCGGTTTTAACTGCAGCAGCCTGATTTGAGTTTAGTATAGCTGTTGTCCGATTTGGGTTCCTGAAGCTTCAACCCTGATTCCAAAAAAGTTGGGACGCTGTGTTAAACAGAAATAAAACAGAATGTGAACATCTGCTAATCCTTTTTGACATAAAGTTGAATCCATGGAGCTTCACCACTTTGTGAGCACATGATTGTATAAAGGATGTTACTGCATGAGCTCAGGAACCCTTTGTGAAGTGTTTTCAGTAAACACAGTTGGTTTGCAAATGATTTCATTCTGTTTTTATTTATGTTTTACATGGCGTCCCAACTTTTTTGGAACTGGGGTTGTAATAACAATTTTGTTTCTTTTTTTCTTTTACAACTTTTAGAACGTTACAAATGCAATGAAATACAAACAGATTAGCATAAAGAGCAATTTAAAAAAATGAAATTGAAAAGAACAAATGCAGTAGAAGCACTGAATTTGTATTAGAATGCAATTTTAAAATAATAATAATGATTAAAAATATATATTGATATAAAAAGAACCTCATTGGACCTTTAATATAACCTGTCCTGTATGGAGCTCTGTCAATCCACCTTTTAAATCAATAATTATATCCCACATTTTGTCTATAAAATAATAATAATAATGAAAATAATATCGGTTCATTTGTTTGCTTTTCTAAGGAAAATTACACTTCTAGTATTTCCTGTTGTGACCAAAGGAAAAGCTGTTTTTCTTGTCACTAATAGTAACACCAGTAGGTATAAAAACGAGTGCGAGTCTCTGACGACTGAATCCAAACATTCGTATTCAGAACGAGCGGAAATGTGATGGAGGTTTGTTTGTTTGTGCTTTGCTCCATTCAGCAGGACAGAAGTGAAACGGTCACCCCTGACTACAAATCCGATTACCTTCCTGACAGAATAATAAACCAGACAAATAATTTCCTGATTACAGAGAGCTCACACAACAGTTGTTGCTAGGCGATGAAGACCTGTGCTTTCCACTTAGTGGTTAAGGAAACTGGGCTGAATGAACACAGTCGACCAACAGTTCATTATATGTGTGGAGGACTTAGTGTTTTTCTACTGGTCACTTGAAATGATTTTCAGTGCTTTCTGGTGGATGTGAACCTCTGCAGGTGATGTACTGCAGCAGTGAGTGTCGACAAGCTGCAGCAGATCAGTATCATCGGGTTCTGTGTTTGGGCCCCTCCCAGGAAGACCCGGACCACCCCATCAACAAGCTGAAAGATGCGTGGAGGTGAGAGAGCCTTTCACTGTAAACCCTCTTCTTATTGTTTAGGATGGTCGTTCACCTCAGTGAAGACCTCTTGTCTCCTCTTCAGGAGTATGCATTATCCCCCAGAGACCTCCAGCATCATGCTTATGGCCAGAATGGTCGCCGTGGTCAAACAGGTGAGTCTGCTCACAGGCTGTGAGGTCATTTGAGGTTCAGTTCATTCTGAAGTATGCATGCAAAACAAACACGAACACCTTACCTTCGTGCTGCGTGTAGTAAGATTTTTATTGCCCACTGCCAACAGCTCCATCGTTTAAAAAAATCAAACCATAGCAATAAACAAAATAACAAAGCACAATGTGATGCACACGTTCACATAAAACTTTAAAGCAGCTTTAGTCAGTATTTTTATATAAACAGATGTAAACAGTGAATGACTTTGCACAATATGAAAGGAGCTGCTCGCAACAGCTCCTCACACCTGCATTCTTTCTGATGGCCAGCAGGGGGCTGCAAAAAGAGGTCTGATTGTATGTGAGCTTGTGAGAAAATGACCTGACTTCTCACTTGATTTATTAACTCTGGAGTTCGTGGTCTCAGTTCCAAGTCTTCTTCAAAACAGCATGATGTTCACTGTGTAAGTTATGGTCCCATGTAGAGTGAAATAGATGATAAAGCAGGGCAGTCCACAAACCGGTGGGTGACGTCACGGTGGGTTTACACTCGGTAGTAATAAACAAACAGAGAATTATCAGTGTTTCGGCTCATTGTTTTGGTTTTACTGCCCATAACTTCCCTCTTCAGGGTTGGTCTCTTCACTCTCATCAACCCTGTTTCCAGCAGCAGCTGTTTGATTGTTGACGACCTGCTCGGCACCAAACAGCAGACAGACACACAGTTAGCGTCTCACTGCTGAACGTGTAGCATTTAGCAGCTAAAGAGCCTTTTCCTCAGGAGTTATCACAGACCATAATAGAGCTAAAAGGAGTGTGAATACTGCACTTGCATTCATTAGTTGGCCGTACAGATCACTTCAACTGAATGCTAATGTTGCTTTGTGTCTGCAGGATATGTAAATAAGCAAGTGTTTGCTAACAAGTTCCCTATAACAGCTTCAGAATTGTATATTTTTGCAGATTTAATTAATAGTCAATTAAGAATAAAAGAAAACAGATTAGGGCTTCGTGTACCATGTTAAATCAACCTGAGGCAATTTTCAGGTTTATGGAAGTTAGATCTCTTATTTTACTAAGAGAAAAGTTCCAATTGAGGTGCTGTCGTGGTGCAGACGCCACCAGGAGTTTAGTTTTGATTGTTAGGCGTGCATACCAAAGATGGACGTCTGACGATTCTCAGTCAGGTCACGGTTAAAGGAAGGCTGAATTCAGAGAAACTGGACCTGGTTGTAGATACTTGAAAATGTTTTGCCTCTCATCCAACAGGCTTCTTCAGGTCTAATGAAATTCACTGTAGCAACTAATATTTTAGTATTAATATTGGTTATTTCTCATGTTGTCAAGGCCAAAGACAAAGCACACTGGCAGAAGCTGTTCAAACACTTCTGTAGCCGGGCAGCTAATGAGGAAGAGGAGATGGCTCATAAGCTCCTGGGAGAGCAGTTCAGAGTAAGTTATCATCGTGTTATTTCTGCTTGAAGGATGAACTTGTCGAAGTGCAAAATGTATAAAGTCTGGCGGCTCAAATACGATATCACGCTCTCACGCTAATCACAGTCGTTTGCAGCTCAATGAGCAAAGCATGACAGAGTTATTCCCCTGACAGAGCTTTAATTCCCGCTGTGGCCACACGTAACATGCAAAAACACATGCAGTGTATGTTTTCTGTTACGTAAAGCGTGCCTTTCCTTTGTCTAACCTTGTTTGTGCAGGGGCAGCTGGCCTTGTTACACAGCCTTTTCAAAGCAGCACTTTACGAGGATCATCTCAACCGGGTAAGAAAGAACAGCTCAGATGTAGCCACGACACGTTTCTTCATACGTACTTTTACCAAACACTTAACAGCTGTGCTGCTGCAGCTAACACTTACCTTCATCATCAATTAATCACAGTGTTCTTTTCTTGGTTAAATTAATCGTTCGACATTTGTGAACTATGCTTATTTGCTTTATTGCTGAGAGTTGGATGGAAAGATTGATGCCTCAAGTCTGTACTGTGAATATTAACTTAGCTTAGCATAGAGACTGGAAACAAGTGGCTTGTCTGGCTGCCTTCAAATGGAAAAAGTTCAAGCTGTCTGCGCCTCGAAAGCTCACTAATCAACATGTTATATCTCATTTCAGATTGTATAAAAAAACAGTGGGTAAAACATGTTCCTGGTTTGTGTTGGGCTCCTTCTCGGCCGAGAGCAGTGACTTCCTGGACTCTCCGCTTGTTGCCTGTCTAAATCACAGTGATAACAAGACTCCAGGAAGTCACTGCACCCGGCCAAGAAAAAGTCAAGTATATAACCCCACATACAACAGCGCTGAGGTGCTTGGTGGCAGGTTTTTATTTTATTTTTCTCCACCTGTTGGCGGCCTTTATGCTGAGCTAAGCTAACTGTTGTGCCGCGTCTGACTCTTGGCAAGAAAGCAAACAAGCTCCCAAAATGTCAAACTATCACATTAAATCCATTAATATTTTGGTCTTTGAAATGTCAGTGCACGTTGACTTACTCAGACGGTGTGTGCGGCCTGACCGGCGCTGATCGACTAACAGCTCCACTCAGCTGCACATTAAATCCTGGAGTTTGTTGCTCGGGGCACCTAATTAGTGATCACTTTTAGTTTAAACGTCGTGCTGCTGGTGTTGTAGAAATATTATGATGAAGATAGTCTCTGAAATGTGTCCGTTGGTGTGTGCATCCAGAATAATGTTTATATACCGACCAAACTGGAAGGTGAATGTACAGACAGTGAATTTCTACCACCTGCAGAGATGCTGTCGCTGACCCTGACCTCTGACCTCTGACCTTAGCATGAAAGAGGTTGAATGAAATGAATGATTGTCCGGCTTGGATCAGTAAAGAAAGATGTGGCTGTCTTGCAGTGGTTTGTCCCTGAGGGTTTCCGCTCTCTGTTTGCTCTTGTGGGAACCAATGGACAAGGCATCGGCACCAGGTAAGCACTCACCTCTCTCGTCCTTCGCCTCCATTTTTCTCGATCTTAGCTCGTCTGTCTCTCTCTGTGTTCTATTGAATTTCAGCTCCCTGAGCCAGTGGGTTCACGCCTGTGATGCACTTGAGCTTCCTGCCCAGCAGAGGGAGCAGTTGGACTCTTTTATCGACCAGCTGTACAAGGACATTGAGAAAGGTCACGGTTTTATCTCAGTCCTGCAGTGTCATTGGGAGTAAATTATTTTTGTCTCAGCTGAGCAGATCTGCAGTGGTCATATTGTATGAGGGAGTGTTTGTTATTGTATGTGCTGCCCCAACGGCATTGCTGTTATTATGTAAACTGTGGTCAGATCAACAAAGGTTAGAAATGTGTTGTCTTCTTCTCTCTGCAGAAACGGGAGACTTTCTAAACTGTGAGGGCTCTGGACTTTTCCTGCTTCAGAGCTCATGTAAGTGCAGATGATGTTCATGTTATGAGCGCTGTCGCTTCAGCTCAAAGACACCGTTGCTCTGGTGAAGAGGACGTCTGATGATGACCCCTTTTTTTTTTTGGCTTGTTGCCTCTTTGACCCCTGAAGGTAACCACAGCTGCATACCCAACGCAGAGGCGTCCTTCCCCGACAACAACTTCCTGCTTCAGCTCAGTGCCCTTACTGACATCAGCCCAGGAGAGGTCAGCTGACACGTCTGGGTTTGGAGCGATAAATTCCGGCCTGGGATAGACGGGACAGAACATCCCTCTCTTGCTTTGTGTGCTCCCATGTCAGACAGTATTAGAAGGCTGAGACTTTGAGGATTGGAGTGGGTTTGTCAAGCTGTCAGAAAGATTGAGAAGCCTTGCATCTGCGCGGCACAGTAATGTCACAGCAGCCGTGCTACTTTCACAGCAGAGCTCTCCTTTGAATGCTCCCTAATACAGGAGCGCTTTGTGTCGCATTTCACCCAGAGAAAGATGGAGGGACACAGCAACTTCCTGCAGGAGGGGAAAAACATGAATTATTTCTGCCATTTGGAAAGTAGCACGTTTATGGGACTGAAGTGATTGTCAAGACTTCTAGGCTCGATAAATTCAACTGTGTGTTTTCTTGAACTTTCAGGAGATCTGCATCAGTTATCTGGACTGCTGTCAGCGGGACCGAAGCCGTCATAGCAGACACAAAATTCTGAGGTAAACATCCCTTGAATTAATCACTCGAAGGGGGTTATGAATTCCACCTGGATCAATTATTGCCTTCCGGGCAATAAGGAGCAGAGGTGCTTACGTCCCTCATTGATCGACATGATGTCAATCCATCTTTGAATTACGCTCCAACACTTCAGGGGATCAGGTTTGGTTTGAGAAGGGTGAGGTTTTTAGTGCATCCTGTAACTGTCAGCCTTGAATAGGTGCAGGCTGGTGGTGTGAATCTTCCTGCGTCTTCTGCATCACACCTGCTGAAAGTACGACACCGTATACATTAATTAAAACCCCCGATTCCAAAGGTGGGGGGATTTTGTGTGAAACAGAATGTAATGATTTGGAAAAAACCTTTTCAACCCACATTCAGTACAAAGACAAGATATTTAATCCTCAAACTCAAACTGTATTGTGTTTTGCAAACATACACTCATTCTCAGTTTGATGCCTGCAGCACGTTCCAAAAACACTGGGACAGGGGCCTGTGTACCACTGTGTTACATCCCCTTTTAAAAACACTCAGGAAGTGTTTGGGAAGTGAGAACACTGATTGTTGAAGTTTTGAAAGTGAGAGTTTTCTCTCATTCTCGCCTGAGTCAGCTGCTCAACAGTCTGGAGTCTCCATTGTTGTACTTTCAGTGGGAGACAGGTCTGGACTGCAGGGACATCCCTGAAATTGCCTTTGAATCTTTTTAAGATAATATGGATTATAGATGGTGAAATCCCTAAATTCCCTGCAAATGTATGTCAAAAAGGATTAGAAAGTGATCTATGTCCCCAATTTGGGGTTGTAAACACTCGCTCGCTCTCGATAAACAGCGGCCGATTTTCTGAACAGCGGTGTGTAAAATGCTTCTGATTAATTCAGCTCTTGTAAGAGGTGCAAGAATGTGACTGGTGGAACATTTTCTTCCCAGGGAGAACTACCTGTTCGTCTGCTCGTGTCCAAAGTGCGTCTCCCAGATGGATGAGCTGGATGTGACATCAGAGGAGGAAGAGGAAGAAGAAGGCGAGGCAGAAGGTGAAACAGAGGGGGATGAGATGGAAGATGAGATGACAGATGTCTGATGAAAGACCAGCCCATATTGTTCTTAGCCGTTCCCATTCCTGCCGCCCCGCTAAGCAACCACTGAAGCCCAGAAGAATAAAGACCAGTCCAAACATGTGGGAAAACGTCTCCTTATCATCACATTTCACTCATTCTCTGTCCAGTTTTAGAGATCAGCAACAGAAAGCCTTGACATATGTGTGTGAAGTGTGTTAGCATGAGAACAGCGAAAGATTATTATTTTTTTTTTAATTGTTTTTGCTCCACTTCAGCACACAAAGACTTCAACTTTCAGGGTTTTTGATTGTGTTCACATCCATATTTGGTGAATAGATAAGGACAGGTGTGGCTTTTTACCCTCGGGGACTTTTTACAAAAGGGCTGAATCACGAGTGGACATTAACATCTTTAATTACATCAATTTCATCTTTTTTTGGCCACTAGGGGGCAGCACCACCCGTCGTAATCTTTGACATATTCGTAAGAACTTCACACCTCCTGAAAATGTTGCTTTTGCTGCCCCCCAGTGGTTCAGCCTCTCACCTTGCTGCAGTTACATACTGGTGTACTGCAGCACACCTTGACATCATGTTTTGGACGTGGTTACAGGTGCAACAGAGCACATTTCAGGCCAAGTAGTCAAAGGTGACAGGAGCTTCAAACACTGATGAGAGCCGTGAGAATGAATCAAAGCAGTGAAGCTGGGAGCTGAAAAACCAAAACACTGAGCTGAAAGATGCTAAAAAAAAACAAAACACTAAAGCTGAGTGGAACTAGAGAGGCTGGTGATTACTCTGTAAGTTCATTCCTACGAGCAAATCCATTCATCCATTGTTAACATACAAATACTGATTAGAGCAGCTTTAAATTTAAGATGACAGTCAGTGCTGTGTCATGTGATCCATGTGGAGTACACAGCCCAAACACACTGTCCCAATGCTTCCTGCACTGTCTGACCTTCAGGTCCACTAAACACAACTCTGAAGAGCAGTTAGCTTTTCTTGTACCTGACGAATCTTAACTAAGGTAAAGTTATTAAGCAAAAGTCAACAAAGCTGTAATCCTTTATCCTTTCAGTCCTGGTTGAACTGGTGACACCTGCAGTTACTGGAGGTAACAGTAAACATGGTTTAATACAACATGTCCCAGAATTCTGGGGCCAGCAAAACAAACATTGTTTTAATAAAGAAATCAGCCAATAATTGTTCTTTGACATGATTCTGTGAGCAACAGTGATCTGGATCACAGCAGTAAAGCCTCATGGAGAAGTTTGAGGTGTGCAGCCTGCAGCTCTTCATCTCAGCGGCTCCCTCTTCTTCCATTACTCCCTGCAATACTTCAAACTGATATGCTGTCAAAAAAATGCCAAAAATAAGTGTTGTCTTGTTTTGTAGACACTTTTGATAAATGATAGCAGTCGGTGGGTTTAAGCTTTTAATGTGAAGCCGCAGCAGTAGGAAATGTTCGCTTTGCATTAGCATTAACTTCATCCATTTTCTCTGGGAGCGTTGCCACAGACACCCAGTTTGTAATACTGCAAACATATAAATATTGCAGTACTCTGATCAGTGGATCACAGGCTCAATCAATTATGTTCCCTCATTCTGTGACAGTGACTTAACAGACGTTCATTTAAAAAGTTTCTTACTTGACTGTGCATATTGTATTTAAGAGGCATTTTATTTCTATTCCACTGTAATTAGGCTTGTCATCCAGCCAGTGAAATGCAGTTGGGTTTTCACACCGTGATCTACAGGGTTACGTTAAGCCTTTCTTAATGTATTATGGAGACCTTGAGTGGAAAATTGCTTTGTCAGTAACTGTTTGCCCTTTGTTGAGAACTGTATTTCAAACCGCGGTTCCACATGAGTGAAATTGCTGCTGCTGCTGCTGCTGCCGCCCGCACATGAATCAATATTACAACGATGACTGTAATCACAAATCCCAATATTTTCAGTTACTAGACAAAGATTGGAAATATTGAATGTGTTATCCCAATTTTCTCAGTTGGCATCCAGCGCAGTGGCACAGGAGAGTATGGCGTTGTAAGTGACACAAGTATAATTTAAATATTATAACAGCAGCAAACAGAAGCCTAGTGGTTGTCGTTTTTACTACTCTGGCATAAACCATTGAAATTAGATGTCTGTTGAGTCATTTATCTGGTTTACACACCTCCCGCCTTCGCCACAGAAGTCTGTACGGGTAAAATATTTGTTCAGTCATTGCATATTAACCACAAACCCTGAGTCAAATCGTCTTCCTCCAGGGAGTTGGGGCGTTCACTAATCATTGCTTTTTTTATGCCTCAGCCTCCACACAGACTTTTGCTTTAGGCACTTTGAACATGACACAGGAGTAGATATCTCATTTCATATCATTCATCTCTAAATGGATTAAAGGGGCTGTTCTGCTGCCGATGCCTGCCAGTCAATCACTGCTCACACTGACGTTAGGTGAAGTCTAATTGCTGCCAGCAGATACTGGATAAGAGTGAGTACAGTAATAGTGTTTTTGCAAAGTTAAGCATAATCCTCTACTTTCACGCAGTGCCTCCAGTTGTCTATTTCTCCATTAACCTCAGTTTACTCCACTCCCATCCCCGGTCATTGCTGCACATGCATCACATGCTAATTCACCCAGGATGCACAAAAGCGAAATGGGAAAAAGAGAACACATTATGTCCATGAAAGGATGCACACCTGGGACCCAGCATGGCAGGAGGCTGGACCTCTGGACACATCCTCCAGTTGAAGCGCCCCCGCCGTCGGCTGTCGTCCTCTGAAGCCAAGCCAGAATCGCTGCAGGAGCTCTGTAACTTTGGAACGCGGACTTTGGTGCGGCAGCGTACCGCAGGGGTCGAGCTCGGGCATGCGTACATATAGGCCTCCGCATCACACAGCACGGACGTTTCAAGTGGAGAAAGCGGAGAGGTCAGAGAGTCCGCCCGGAGAGAAATGGGTCAGATAGAGGCTCATTTGAGGACTAGAGAGCGGGAAGTGAGGAAAGGAAAAGGGAAGTGGGGGGCAGGGGGTCATGCATGGCAGAGAAAGAGTCTTTTATTCTCACAAACCAAGTGTAAGACCCTTCATATACATTTCAAATACTACAATGATCTAAAAGTGGAACATTGCAGTCATTGTCATATTATGCAGATGGAGGACGGAGACGACTTGACTCTATTTAAAGGTGGAATATTTTTGCCATACGTCACTGTCATATGCAGTTTTCCTTATTACTTGTAAGGCTGGACAGCACATTGCTTTATCAAAGTTTTTAAATCTCTCAGTCTGAGATGCTCATGCAGTATTTTGCTTCAAAATCTATAGAGTTGAATAAAATATGATTAGGATTCTTCAGTCAGGGCTTGTGAGGTGTGGAATGACTCAGGCAAGCAAAGAGTGACTCTTCATGGGTAAAGAAATACTTTTCAGGCTGCAGCTAACTTTAATTTTAATCATAGATGACTCTAAGAATTTTTTTTGATTCATTGTTGAATTATTTAGTCTATAAAATGTACGAAAATACCTACGACAGTCCACAGCCCAAGGTGATGTTTTCAGGTGTCTTGTCTGACCAACAGTCCAAAACCTACATTAAACAGAGAAAAACAGCATTTCTTCACGTTAGAGAAGCTAGAACCAGAATACGGCTTTGGATTAATACATAATTAATCAAAACTGTTGTAGATTAATTTTCTGTCAAATGTACATAAAGCATATTTACATTTAATGTCCCTGTTTCCTTGAATTTGTCGGCTTCTTCCTGTAAATCTTCTGTTTTTGTTTGTAATTTCAAATTAACAGGCTTCATGTTTTTATATCAGTTACTGTAGATGATGTTCTAACTGGAAATAACTAGTCAGGTAGTTTCACCCCAACATGCTAGACTTGGTCTCTCTCTCTTGAACTTCAAGCAGCGTCCTGTTGATTTATCCAGCGAGGTTAAAGGTGGACTGTGTTGTTATGGCTGCTAGTGCGAAAGCTGTCTATTTCACAGTACAGGCTCATAGTTTGCAAACTATGAAATGGAAGCTGCTTTTTAGACCAAAGCAAACCGACTGCTTGAAAACAGGCCCCATATGGAAACAATCTCCAGCCCACATTAGCGCTGTTCAGATTGGTTACCACAACGGATACCATTGCTGCCTTGGAGGGCCGCTCCAGACCCAAAGTGATGAACGAGGGCTTCATGTGAAATCAGCCGACCTGATGGAGGGTTGCTGCACTCTAGGTCACCCTGCATAAAAATAAACACGAAAGAGAAATACAGTTAAGAACACAAACATTGCTGCTGAGTTACCTGCTGGTTCTGATCAGTGTTTCCTTGGTAAAAAATTAAAATGGTGCAAACTATCAGCAGTGACTCTGCCGTTTAGTCATCGGGGATACCTGAATGAGGCATTGTGGGCCGCCCAATAACATCACATTCATCTTCAGGGAGACACATTTAAGACCTCAGTGGTGTCATGTAAACCTCGCAGCACGGCCTGAGCCGGTGGAATAAAACACGAACAACTGAGCTGTGAATCATCCGAACGCAGGCTTTAGCATCGCAGGTGTTACAACAGGATCGAAAGGAACACGAACACCTTGTGACTCTCTGACTGAGGACTCGTGAAATTGAGACCTGGGTTTGTGAGCAGATCCTTTTGTGTTAACACAGTCTTGATGGGAGGTAAAGATTTGTAAAAAAAACAAAACAAAACAAAAAAAAAAACAATGACATGATTAGTTGCTTCATTTTTGAGCCTCTGACAGAACACAGAAGCAAGAGTTTGATGATGGAGAGCTGAACCAACATTCTAGCGATGGGAAACATCAAGCTAATAAGCTGAAGTAGCCTGTTTTCAAAATGTTTCCAACCACAATGAGGGATTTATGTTTTCAGCCATGTCAGGACGTCCAGTGTTGGCAACGTGGGTTAGTCAGTCAGACAGTCCTCCGCCTCAGTCCAGACTGAAATATATCAACAAACAGGGATTGGCATGAAATGAACTTTTCCTTGAACACTACCATGAGGTTGATATTTGTGGTTTTGAGTGAAAAGTCTCAACATCTATTGGATGGATTGCCATTAAATTTGGTACAGGCGTTCATACGGTGAACGATTACGCAACCACACAGCTTAAAAAGTGAACAAACGGCAGAGTGACTATGAATCTGAACTTTTCCTATCACAGGTCAGAGCAAATTTAAAACATCTTTTTAGGGCCATGCCCAATCCATTGTGCATTTCTTGATGCACTGATGTGATATCAGCTGCTTCATGTGTTGCGTTCAAGGACTGCTCAGAAGAACCACTTGGTCTACCATGTTCTCTTATTTTCTTTGTCACTGAAAATAGTTTTATATATTCATGAATTGCCTCACAGACCAGATCAAACAGTTTCGCTGTACGTTGCCTGGAGGCTGGAGGTTCCCCACCCCTGCTCCACAGTGACTCTGACTCTCCACCTCTGCAAACACTTCTGTGCAGCCTCTCGGAGCTGCTGGTGTATCCGTAGAATTCCAGTCTTTTGTGCAAAGTGTACAAAGATGGACGAACAGATGAGCAAACATCATTGTTGTCTCTAGAAATGCTGAGCTGATTAGTTCAAGTATTTTGTGTCTGAATTATTGTTTCGAAAATTCTTCCAAGCACAACTGAGGAGCTGTCGGTTTCTCGTGCTTGCATGGGCAGCTGAGTTTTTGTTCTCTCGGTTTCGGACCTCCAGGATGTGTACATTTCATTTCTCAAACCTCTGGGTTTGAGGCTCGGACAATTAAAATAAGACCATTGTGCTATATGTGAAAGAGGTCAACTGTGATCAACTGCGACCGCTGCGATGAATTCTTTCTCGAAGGTCAAGCCAGACATTCCCACTGAGACCAAACATGGTCTGACTCATGTAGTGCAAATGAGGCATTTGAAACACTTTGGCTATTCAGCTTTATCTCTGGCTATCTCACTTTCACATCTCTTGCAGGACATTCAGCACATCCTTGCTGGATGAGGCTAATACTTTCTTTTGGCTGTGGCATTTCAAAGTCCGGGATGCAAAAGAGGCAACAGTATCCAATTATGTGCAGCTTAGTCTGGCTAGTCACAATCATGAGCCTGCTAGCAAGATAGCTTTGCTAGATAAGACACTTTTCAATATGAAGGGCTGCTCTCACATCCTGTGGGCAGCTGGTTGATGGACTGCTCATCATGCAAAAGGTCACATTCATGAACCAATTACAACAGGAATCTTTTTGGACAAAAAAAAGACACTAACGAGTTTAGACAATCCTGTTGTTCAGCCAGTTTTCTTCATTTGGTTTCGTGAAAGCTGATTGAGATGAACACTGCTGCATTCACAAGAAGTGGACCCGTGAAAATACCAAAAATAACTCTGAGTCACTTCTTAAGATTAGAGTATACGGGCAACATCATTCAGCAAAATAAAAAAAAGGAAACTTTCAATGGCAATTTTATAGAATTAGATGAGTCTGCAGTTCTGTCCACCTGATTAAGTGTTTCTTCAAAGTGCAAATCAGTGACACCAGTTTGACACCTTATAGCAGATCCTGAAACTTTTAACGCTGAATATGTCACTGACTACCAACTTTTAAATAAAAACATCAGTTTTTAATTAGCAAGCATCAGTGTTGAGAGAGTGGAGATAAGAAAAGTTTATCTGAAGCTTTGTGACAAAAGTGAAATTAAAGCGGATGAGAAGTTATTTTCTTCAAATGGTGGCAAACAATGACGTCTGCTTCTACTGACACAACAAGCAGTCAGAGTCAATGCATTTGATTTGGAAAATGTCTACCTCAGTCCCCGAATCTCTTAGGTGTCAGTGTTGTAGAGTTGGAATTATGGCTGTAATTGACAACTAATTATTGTCATTACTGATTAAACTACCAGCTATTTTCTTGATTAATTCGATCGACTGATAAACTGAACATACACTGTACAATGATGGCAACAGTCCAAAACTAAAATATATTCAGTTCACTATCATATAAAACAGAGAATATCATCAACTAATTTTCACATTGGAGAAGCCGGAACATATTACTTGCTTTGCTTTTGTCCTTGAAAAATAAATTAAATTTAAAAACTGGTTATAATATAAACAGTAGACGATTCATTTGTTAGTCTCAATTAATCATCTGATCATTTCAGCTCTGGTTGGGGAGTCAGTATCCTTTTGGCTTTTACATATCGATCCCACCATTGGCCCCTGTTTTGTGGGCCCCGTGAGAATTTTGGCTTCCCATCAGTCTCTGATGAAAATGCCTGCAGGTGGCAGGAGCCTCTGTGGAGCGACCCTTTCAAGATTTATGGTCTCCATATTTGAATTCAAAAGAAAATGATCCTTCATCTATAAATTTCACTGCTCCGTCCCAAATGAAATGGCCTGCGTGTGAAAGTGAGCCCTCCCTCCCTCCCTCATCACCATATACCCTCAGGACATGCTTTGACCAGCATGGGGAGGAGGGGGGGAGCGGGGAGCCCACGCCTAATGCTTTGTGTAGTTATTTGAGTTCCTCACAATTTCCATTGATTACACATAAAAAGAGCACACAGGAGCCTCGGCTTCACAGGGCCCCTTCATCGTGCTTTCAGCGTGAGATGATCCGCTGAGCATTTTCTTCACACGTGTTGTGTCATATTCACAAATTTCCACATTTGTCATGACTGACTGAAGCAGCTGATTAGCAAACACCTTCATCCACTCAAAAACATTTGGTATGCAAAGGCTGACTTTCGATGTTTCAGTGTAGTTTGTTATCAAATATTAAGGATAAATAAATTATTATCTGACTTTATTGCATATCCTAAGCGCTGTGCTACAGGCAGGGCCTCTTTTATTGAAGAAAGTTATTGTCAGTCATCAATACCACCTCAGGACATCATCTAATTACAAAGCAACGTCTTGGCTGGAACAAACAATAAGCAAATTATCTTGTGCTGCATTCCTATTACATCTAACGTCTGTTCAAGAAATGAATTGATAAAACATTTTTAATAGGACCATTTTCACAGCACGCAGCACAGTGTGCCACAGCCATCCAGAGCTTCACAGATGACTCTCATACACAGAATCCTCCACAGAGCAGTCCGGCCCGGACCGCATCAGGTGTTTGTGAACACGCTGTGATGTGGTGAATGTTATGTTCTCCAGATGGAGGCGCCTCTGAAGGCCCCCGTTGTCTGAAACTGAACCATTTCAAGAGTTTCATGATTGAGCTTAGAGGTGCAAAATCCACCGGGAGAGAAAGTTGGATCTGAGCACAAGCTGGAAATGTGATTAAGGCCTAAACCTCTGTGGTAGGGGATCCACCCAACAAATCCCAAACCCAACACCGTAATTCTGCTGTGGTTCCTCAGGAGACATTTAGCATTTTGTTAACATAAACCTGTTTAGTGTGACATGGGATGAAGGCCCCTGAAGTGACAGATGTTTCTCTTTAATGTGATGGGAAGTAATTTTTTTTTTGGGGGGAGGAGGGTGGGGGGGCTGAGTGAGAGATGCTCAGGTTGCTGCAGGCTGTTTGAAATCCTGGGCTGATCCAGTCTTTCTCCTTTTCTCGGAGAAAGGTTTGCACGTCGATATGGAAACACCTTCTCTGTCAGAGAGAGCAAATAAACTGCTCCATCTCTTCTTTCTCGCGCTCCTCCGGCGTGGCCGAGCCCACAAGTCACAAAAACGGTGACTTGGGGTTATTTCAAATACTTGGGCATTAAGGGTCATTGTTGCTTCGAGCCAGGTGCTCTAAAAATGAAGTCGTTTCATACAGAAAGTGAAAGAGGGACCACTTTCTGTCATCACAAAAAGAACTCTAATACGCACTCTGAAATTGGTTTTAGGTTCGTGTGAGTAATTTTTGCTTAAACTTAATTGCTTCTGGGATTTGCGAAACACTTTTTAGCTATTAAACTGCCTTGAATGAATACAGCCTCGCTCCACGTTTCAGATCATCCGCTAACTGCAAGAATTGCATTACAGATTTCGAAACACTGCAGTGTTTGTTAAAGTGTAATGGGACGGCGCGAGTATTGTGGAGGAAGAGAACAGAAACAAAGGCCTCTCTCATGATGCTGGCGGTCTGTTTGTGCGGCTGGTTGAAGAGTCTTGAGACACCAGAGGGAAATCCATCAGACCTTCAAAGGGACAGCGCAGCGGGGAGTGTTGGCAGACTGCTGGTTTGGACAGCTTGCATACCTTATAACACAACCCCAGCTAACAGAGCAGCACACATAAACACAGCATCAGCCAACACTATGGATGAGCAAGCAACAGACATGCTAACATATTTACATTTCCAGCATGATTTCCAAAGAGAAATACTCACACCTGGAGATGGAGCCTGAATTCGCCACAGGTCATATAGAAAGACAGCAGAGTGCTTATTTGAAAAAGATTTAATTAAAAAATATACTCATAGCTGAGCTGTAACTCTTAAACACTGGTGTGAATGAGAGTGCATCAAAATTAGTTGGCCAGCAAACAAAAAGCCTCAACATTTAGCTAAAAGTAGCAGATAGATGATTGACACAGTTAGCTAAAAAGTAATGAAATGCTTCAAAAGTGTTGGATGAATGGTTGACAGAGCTAAAAAGAAACAGTTCAGGTAGTTAGCATAAGTAACAGACACAAGTAAACAGTTGAAACAGCTAAAAGTGGAAAAAATGGTTGATAGAATTTGCTCAAATAATAGAAGTAGTGGTTGAAATCGTTGGCTCAAACTATTGGATAAATAGAGAAAGCAAAAGGAAGCGAATGAGTGGTTGGAACAAATGAGCTAAAATAATAGATAAACAGCTTAAATAGAAAACTAAGCATAATAAAACAGATCAAAAGGGTGAAAGAATTGACAGTCAAAATAGCTAAAAGCAGGCTGTTGGACAGGCTAAACGGTGAAAAAGCCAAAAGCAATGTAATGTTTCTGCCTCTTTAAGTCATAATTATTGTAAACTTAGTCATACCAAAGTCATTATCTTGTCCTAATCGCATATATAGAACATATACTGCATATGTAGGTGTACAAAGCAGATATTTACAGTATATGGGGCACATGTGAAGGAATACATGTGCATATTCCCTTTTTCCATAAGTACATACACCCTCGCACACACGCAGGAAGCCACTGAATTATAGATGCAGAAACAGGAAATTCCTCCCTTTTACCCTCTGTCACTCAGGCTCCGACCTTGCACTAAATCAATTAGCAGTGCTGCAGGCAATCAGCAGACCTCCCCGGAGACTCTATGAATGCAGCCTTAATTCACGAGGGCCTCTTGAACCTCTGTCCACAGTCCCTACCTGATGGGTGGCCACTGCTCCCGTTCATCCAAACAGCACAGTCATTTCACGCTGTGCGAATCAAAGAGCAGTAGGGGTGAGATCGTTGTGTTTCCTCTGCTGTGAAGCATCCTGTCTTGTCCATAAAAGCTCCTCTCCTGTGTGGTCAGGAGGGTTTTGTTCCACTCGGTGACCACTGTGAAGGTCCCTCACTGTGTCCTCAGTCATTTGTGCTCTCTGCCTCTGTGTGTTTTTTTGTCTTTTATAGCGCTGCTTCAAGGCAAGTGCTGATATAAAAACAATTTACGGTGTGATTAACCCAGCTGTAATGACCAGCATAGATAATGTTGATCGTTGTTAGAGCCTAAATAGAAATAAAGACTAAATCTCCATTTTTTTTTTTAAATTGATTAATGCTGAGACAATTAATCAATTCATTGATGAGCATTGACAACCAATTAATCACTTGAGTCATTTCTAAAAGAAAAATGCAGATGTTTGTTGCCTCCAGCTCATCAAATGTGAGGATTTGCTGCTTTTGACCAAAAGTATTCAATAATGAATAAATAACACGTTATTGAAAATAAACAAACAGACACAAATCATTTAATATAACCATGAAATGATCTAACGCATTATTCAAAGTCAGCCCATTATCATGTAATGTCAGAGTTTCCTGCAGCTCATTTTAATTTCAGGTTTTATTTGAAAATGTCCTCCTCAAACTGCTGTTTTAAGATACTGTCAGTCAATAAAGGCTGAGGGCACAAGAAATTAGTACTTTAAGAAATTTGCACTGGGCATCTTCCACTATTTTCTGCTATTTTCTATTAATATTCATAATAATAATATGTGTTACTATATGAATCTTCATAAATCCCACTGTCATCATGTGGTTCATTGAGGAAATAAACTCATAAATGTCTCACTGAAACACATCTGCTGTGTCTGATATTAAATTAACCTTCAAATTCTACAAAGTTTACAAAGTCTGGAGTGTAAAGTGTAAAGTTTTAACCTCTTTGCTGCAGCCTTACCTCAATAATCTAAAATAATAACTAGGAATAAAACTGGCAATTACTTTATCGATTAATCTAACATTTATTTTCTTATTGTTTGGTCTATTAAATATCACATGGTGGAACAGTGATAAACGCTTGTCATAATTTCCCAGAGTGCAATTTTCTGTCAGTCAAATAACTGATTAACAGACGAGTCACTTTAGCTCTAACTGTAACTGTTAAACCTGCAATAATTGACTTTTTTGTTTGTTTGGCCACTTCAGGGACAGCAGAAACAAGCTGAGAACAAACAAACTTGTTAGCAAACAGTCGCTTATTTACACATCCAGCAGTCATCACACATTTGGAACGTGTTTCTGTCAACCGGATGAATACAGGTTCGACATTCGCTCTCTTTTAGCTCCTTTCGTGCTGTCTGGTAATGAGCAGGTAGTGTACGGTGAATTTTTAGAGCTTCCCCCCCCCCCCAAAGATGATGCAATAAGTGTGAACCAGAATAGTCAAACCTGGGCAGCTGAACAATGAGCTGAAACTCACTGTAAGGCTCCATGAAGCCGAGCGGAGCTGCAGATTCGGGTGATAACTCTCTGCAGGTTCATCCTCCATCCTCTTAACAAAATGTTCAATATTTTGCATGAAGACCAAATGTCTGCCTAATATAACTAGACAGGACACGTATGCCACAAGACTACACGCTGCACAGGAAAAGACTCATCATTCAAGTCTGTCTCTCATTAAATACATGTTTCTATCAATTACACTGCAATGGGAAAATTATGTAAATTGCTTGCAAACAGCACACATGGGTTCTGCTAATTTCACATATTGCAATCTTATCTGCAAGTCTTCCATGCACTGCTCCAAACTTCAGCCCGGGCTGTCTTGGCGTTTCCGTTTAGGGAACCTGACACTCACTCGGGCTTCCAGCCATTCAGTGTTTATCAGCAGGATCAATGCAGCATCTGTGTCTGTCCCCCCACGAGACTCTGTGGGATGTAATCCTTCTCCAGCAGAGCAGATCCTGAATCTTCCCATTCACTCTCAGTCCCCAGAGGACACGGGGGCACATTTCCCCTGGACCTGAATAACTCTACATGCTATTTGCACAATGTATGGCAGGACGGTTGTACCATGAAGCGCTTTAATACATACGGTTCAGATTACCTTGCCTTATCACGAAGACATAGCGATGCCACAGTCTTCACATCCTATGACCCTAAGCGAAAAAACACATCTAGACAAGCAAGTGTGCATACTTTTCATACTTGTGTCTTACACAAGGGAAAAGATCTGAGCTCAGATCAAACAAAACGCCGTGGTTTTCTGCCTTTAACTGGGACTGTGCACTGATTTCCCTTCTTCGTATTTCCTTGACTAACATCAATGGGAATTTGAGATGCGCAAATCACCTGGGACTTACACACTGTACAGGGAAGTAAACAGAGTGGTGTTCAGGGAAATTAACCCGATTACAACATGAGACTTAATAAAGCAAATGATTCAATCAATTGAACACATCAAACAAACTAGTGACCACACAGAATACACATCGACCTTGTGGTAAAAGGGTAATAATTCATTAAAAAATGTAAAACAAGGTTTGTGATTTATTTGCGCTTTTCTCCAGGTTGCTTATGAAACCTGGCCGCAGTTTCATGTTTGTACCAAATAACAGCGATTTTCCCGATGTACTCTGACCGAGTACAGTCACCAACCTTTCAACTCTCAACAGCATAATGAGACTAATTATCACCTAAAGCTAATGGCTATTACGTAATTATCTCAATCAGCTTTGATTGTGCCTCCACTTTGTCAGCACTTCTATCAAGCATCTCTGGGGTTCACCGAGGTGAATGTGAAATGTAATGACACGTTTCTTTCACTGTTAAAAAAAAAAAAGTCGTTAAGAGTCTCCTTGTTAACGGTCATGACGTACTTTACTGGTTAACTTCACTTTGCAAAAACCAACACACCGTCAGTCATAACATGATTATATTACTTGAGCGGATATATTTTCTAATATTTCAGTTAATCAGCAGATTGTAGCCTAAAGCAACTTGCTAACACCGTCTGCTGGTTGTTGCTAGCTAGCTGTTAGCATGTGGGGTGATTGAGTGTGCTAATTGAGGAGTTTTAATTAATCCATTTCCATTCAATTGTATTAAATGAGTCAGCTCGTTTAAAGTTCAAATCAACTACATTGTTGATTTTTTCATTTGTTAGAAGGGTTTACAGTTATGTCTGCTTATGAGATTTGTTTTTTTATTTGTTTCTCTCTGCATGTGAGGTGGTAAATGCAACCTGTATTTCCATTTTATTTCCGCTATTTATCTGTTTTACTTGGCTGTTTTGTAAGTGTGGTCTCTCTTTCAATGTAGTTCCAAGTTAAATAATGGTTGAATTAATGAAAATTAATAGATTTCACATTTATTCCGATGGAAAACTTCAATCTCGAATAACCCTACTCACAGCTGTTAGTTATTTAACAGTTCAGGGCCTTCCTGTGTGGAGTCTGCATGTTCTCAACATGCAAGGGCACGACCCTCGGTACTCTGCTTCTGATTGGCTAGTGCTTGCTGTCAATCAGAGGCAGAGATGCTGAAGACACTACCTCTTGTGCTTGGTCAAATCATAGTAATTTATTGTTAATAAAACTTAAACCCGCATCACTGATTGGGTCATGAGATCCCTGTTTTTAGGAAGAATGCTACACTACTGTTAGAACTTGGCTGTATTTTACAGCAATTTATCACCGTATGAAGCTACTGAAGGGTCAAATCTAAAAAAGTAGGGTGACACAAAGAGAGTTAAACATTGAAATGAAGACAGGTTGAGGGTTTGTTGTCTGTGTGACTGCAGCCGATCACTTTTAGAGCATTCGTTCTCCATGAAGGGTACAAGGAAACCAACGGTGATTGATTCTTGGGGTAGGGGGTCTCGTTAATCTAAAAGCAGGGTCCTGTCCCTGCAGCATTCACTGTGCGTGACCGTTCAACCTGACATGATATCCAATAATCAAAATGTCACCTAAATGTACACTCTGCTGATGAAAAGAGCCGCTCTGCACATCAGGGGTCAGAAAACGACGACAGAAACTGTGCGTACACACACAAACTGCATTCTTTACATCAGTCATCCAGCTTCATGAGTCTCAATCGTTGTGGAAAAAGTTGTGAATTCGTCCTCCTTGTTAAAGACAAAGGATAAAGCAGGTTATGTCGCAGTGATCTCCAGCTTGATTATGAAGTGCGAGCACTATGAGATCTGGGGACCAGTAGTTGGAGCAGTTATTTATTAAAGCAGGAGGGGATGACACCTACAGCAGATTGCCTTATTATTTATAATGCTCGCTGCACGTTATGTGAGAGGTTTTACAATGACAGCTTATGAGAGCTCGGCTGTGAAGAAAGTAGTTAAAATCATGACACGGCTTCTCTTGTGGCATCACATTTATTTAGAGGCTGTGTGTTAGTTTAGAGTTTTTAAGACGCGTTTCAGTTTTACTGTATGTGCAGTAAATGAAATTTACGTGCTGAATTTTACTATTAGATTAATGACTAAAAGTTGTTTTCTTTGTATTAGAGTAGTGAATATATAAGAGATTAACCTCATGCGTACTAGAGTTGAGCAACTGGCAAATTCCAGGCCAACAACAGTTGATTGCCAATTGCATTTTTGTGAGCAATAATGAATATAACCATAACTCGGTTTACAAGGAAACTCCACATGGCACTCCACAGTGCTATATTATAGTGATGTTAAATCTTGTTATATAACATCAACAGTGCGGCACGCTGGCGCAGCAGGTAGTGCGCATGCCTCACAGCAAGAAGGTTAATTTGTGACTCTAAATTGTCCATAGGTGTGAGTGTGAGTGGTTGTTTGTCTCTATATGTTGCCCTGCAATCGACTGCCGACCAGTTCAGGGTGTACCCCGCCTCTCGCCTGTTGACAGCTGGGATAGGCTCCAGCCCCCGAAAGGGATAGGTGGTACAGAAGATGAATGAATGAACATCAACAGTGCAGACTATGCTGGATCAGTACATCAATGCTGATTCTGACCTCATTTAATGGATCGGGTATTAGCTGGATGTGATGGTCAAGTATATTTCTTCCACTCTTTAAAAACAAGATTATGATGCAATTTTATAAACCTCAGCAAAACTTACTTGACTTGGACTTGAAGTATACTCTATAATAGTTAATTTCTGCTTAGCTGCAGCCTCACGTTAACTCACAGAGAGAAGAATGATGATAGCTCCACATTAAGAAGTCACCCGAAACTGAAACAACACTGACGCTGTACCTAATCTGTGCTTGGTATCACCAATATCCAGAGTTTATCCAGAATGAGCATCAGAGAGAAAAAGGTATGGGTGAATCCCTAATGTGAACCACACCGGCATGTCCCTGTGCCACATCCTTCATCTATAATTCATGAAGTAATGGGATACACTGCATACAGCATAAAGTTTACCATAGTTCATAGTACAGTGCAATATTCATAGAAACCTCAGGCCAGAAGAAGCAATGCAAGGCAGTGCTGTGAAAAGCCTATTGAGCTGAATACTGCATGAGTTGAAGGATCACAGCTCTTTGCCTCTGGGCCAAAAGAGTGAATCACCACCTGACACAGAAGCTGCCATACACCTCATATGCATCCTAAAACTATGGAAAATTAATTATCCCACATAATCAGCCTCTCTGTATTTTTAACTCACAATAAAAACTCTTCACAACTCTTCCTCGACTCAATGAGCAGCTGCTACAGTAAATTCCTAGTTAATAGGAACAACGGGAAGTATTATCACACTAACAGCAAAAAAAAAAAGTAAAAAAGCACAAAGACAGCTTGCAAACTGCTGTGTGAAATTTCACAGTTGCGTCCATCCGTGCTGCCAAAGTCCTAATTTCATGAATAACTACTTGGATGGAGGCGAGGCTCATTGCAAATTGTTAATTCATTTTGCTGCTGAAGACAGACACCCCAACTTCAGCTCACTCTGCAGCCTATTAAGTAAAGACACAAGGTAAATTGCTACTTCAGCTTGTTTGAGGAGAAATGAAAGTGATGATGACTTCAAAGAGTTTCAGATAGAATACATTATGGAAATGATGCAAAATGTGTGTGTGTGTGAAACAGAAATGTGTGCACTATTGCATTCTTGTAAATAATCATGCACGTACGCTCGTTTAGGTCTCTGACAAGCAAGAAGTAAAGTGAAAATAATAAAACTGTGCTCATTCGCGAGGTACCTTGTGAGATAACAGTAATAGGTTTCCAATTTAGACTCCTAGAAATAACATTTCTGCTGAGTTGTTTGCTTTACAACCAGCATGGAAAACAGCCCTGGCTGACCTTTGACCTCACCACATTTTGCCTTCTAATATGGCTAATTGTTTTCATCCCAGGGGACACACACACACACACACACAACTGGTATGGACAACATCAATGAGCCGGCGTTCAGGTCAGGTCAGTCTTAAAAAACGGTTCATTCCAAATACGTGCGCCTAACACGCCTCTGCATTCTTTACTGTCATACCGGCAACATTATTATTAATAATGCTGCACTGTTGACCGGAAAATAAAACCACAGTATTTCTGCGATAATGATACATAGAACTGCTGAAGTCACAACTAGAAATCTTGATGAGTCCGGTTTGTTCCAGGTATACAAGACCTGACTTGGTCTAATCAGGTTTAATCAGATCTTTGTGTCATGTGTAAACCCAAGCCGACCCATGATCAGCTCTGATCACTCAGTACGTCATAGTCATTTAAGGAAGATACAGAGTGTGAAGTGCAGGAGAAATGCAATCTTTGTACAATATGCCACCAACCATCCACTGCATGTAGATGGAGGTGGACTGCGGCAGAGGAGCAGGGACACAGTGACAACAAGCTGACCCCTAAACACCCGTGACAAAAGCTCTGAAGTGGTCTGCTAGCAAACAAAGCATCAACCAGCAGAGGCGGCTTTAGTGAAGAAGTTCACTCATTCCATTAGCTGAAAACAACTTTCACATGAAAAAAACAGCAGAAAAATTAAATGTCGAACCAGCACTGTGACAAAATACACAAATTAATTGATGAGGAGCGTAATCATCACGTCATTCATATCTATACGACTGCATTGTAACACTTTGTGCTCATTTTACAAACGTTGCTGGTTTGAATTATCGGGGCATTCTGCTGGTGAACATTTCCAAACGTGAAACAAATGATAATGACTTCAGCAAGCCAAGTTGAGAAAGTTGAAATTATTTGAGCAGAACCTCTTCAAACCGCTTTCCAAAAGCAGCATCGCTTCCCACGAACATCTGCTCCGCGCTCCTAGCTCAAAGAGACCTGCGTGGCGAACGGCATAAATTCTAATCGAAGCGTCAGAGAAACAGACAAAATAGCCGTTTATAAAATGCACAAATATCCGCACACACTCTCTCACACACCCACACATGCTCCGGTGTGTGCGCGCTCACATTCACAGGAGATGAATTACGGACCTTAAAAGACGAGAGCTGTTGATCCAGGTGCCATGTGATTATTTTTGGCCACCAGGAGTGTCAGGAAATCAGTGATCGATGTTCTTGGATAACCTTATCACCCCCTTAAACCTACCACAGAGATAGATAGCTGCTGCTGGAAAAATGAATTTAACATCTGCCACAGCGAGCGTAATATGATCTTTTTGCTCTTTTTCTCAGTCTCTACTAATTTTTAATTAATTACATGACTGATGATGGCGGAGCCCCGAGGTGACAGAAGAGGGAACTTACTTTTAAAAGGATACGCCGCAGTGACGCTAGTCAGGAGCAGATGCATGTGTCCTATATTCAGCAAGGAAGAATTGCAAAAACAAACAACCCACACCTTTGTGACTGCGTTGGTGTTGCAGCATGTGGCAGCAATCTTCACCGTTTCACCACTGGAAAACTATTATTGTCATCTTTTCAACACATAGTGCTTGATTAATTCAGCACTGCCCTCTCTTTCCTCTGTGGCTATGTGTCTGTTCGCGCATATGTGTGTGTGTGTGTGTGGTCCAAATTAGGTTTAAGACGCAACGAGGCATCCGCAGAGAAGTAACATAACCTTCCACACAGTATGCATGAGACACACCATCTGTTGTAGTGAGAGGTAACGGAGTCACCGTCTGTGCAAATGCCCGCCATGCAGTCTGGCACCATTTGAGCACTGCTCTATTTGGCATGGCGCTGGCTGTGAAACACCCCTCTCAGATGGCCGTGACTGCATGCACCCAAACTTCCCTGCATGTTTTGCCGGAGTCCCTCTTTTGTCAAATGCTGGAGATGACTCCGAAGATTTTCTCCCCTGACTTAGACTCCTCTGTTAATATTGGCTGGCCTGCAGGAATTAAAAGCTTTATCAAACCACATTAAGCCTCTTCGAATATTCAAGGAGACACTGACACTTCTGGTGTGGAAAAGAAGTTCTTGTGCATTAAGTTGTTTCAAGTCTGTCCCATATTGACCCACGGAGCTGTTAGAGAGGGGGAGAAAGAGGAAGAGGAAGGGTCCCAGGGGTTCACACAGAACAACTACCACTCTGTTCGCAATCAAGTGCGGACATGACTTCACTGTCCAGGGAGCAGCGTGTGCGCTCTGCTTCTGAGTCAGTGTTTGAAGGTGTAGAATGAAGTCCAGAAACACATGTCACCACGCTCTTTATTACTCACTGCAACATGAACTCCTGTCTCCACCCGTAACCCACCTTTCTTCCCTAAAAGGAGAGTTATGTAGTCATTTGTGTTTGTCTTTCCTGGGCAACACGTCTCAAACATGATGGCATGGATAAGAGAATAAGGTGATTTTCAGGGATTATTTCTTGCTGCAGACTTTCCATTTCCTCCAGGGAAGGCTCAGTTAGAGTGTAACGTAATGCACACCCTGATACAACATCTCTCAATTTGGGCAGAAAAGTAACATTAAAATGAAGTCTTTCCGGTTGCTGTGATGGATTATCCAGCTTGGGAAGTGTTCAAGTCTGTGAAACTTATTTACCGTACTGCACCAGAATTAATGGCAGCTACTGCAAGAAGGACAGCAAGATGTGATATGTTAAATTATGGTAGTAGGTAAAGTAAGATGCCTAATCAGAGCTCCTCTCAGGTTTGTGTAGGTGTGTAAACTGCTTGATTGACATTTCCCTTTTGTACAAATGCTGAAACAGTATTTACACCCAATTAACACCCCAGAAATTGGCAGAGCCCCAAGAGGGCAAAAACAAGTTAACCCCAGTGGAAGTTGATGCAAAATATTCGTTCATAATTACTTTATTGTTAAAATTAATTGAAATAAATGCATTTTAATAGAAAAATTCACTGTTTAAACTGCTGGTGTGACCGGACCTTTATAGATCATCTTTATGGCAGACACGTCCAGGTGTAATTAATAACATTAATGATGGTTAAATTCCATTCAGCTGTGTGAGTTCAGAGTTCTGGCATGGCTGACTGTGACACTTTACTGGAGCAGAGACATTGGTAATGTTATAAGTTGCACCTGTGCCTTTGCTACTAAACCAATCCAAAATGTCTGGGAAAAAAAAAAAAAGGTTCAGGTCATTTGGTGACCTCCCATAAATCCCCGCCTGGCTCCCCTAAACTTCAACCTGAAAGAGGTCTAATCAGGCAAAATAAATGAAAACACCTGTGTGGCTGTGCCAGCGGTGTGTAGGAGCTTCTAAACCTCCCAGAACAACAACAAAAAAAATCCCCTAAACAAACAAAAAAAAATAGGTATGGATCAAATGGGACACTCTACTTTGAAGCAAAGGGAAATGAGGCCACGATGCTTTGGTTCGTCATGCAGAAGTTAGAAGTATGTGTTTGGCAGAGAGTGTAGCTGTTAAACGGCTCCAACAAATATTTTCAAAGCCCCCCTTCATCACCCAGTTCTGGCGCTTTAACATAGCAACGATTATGGGTACAATAACTAATCCCTCATTAATGTTGTGTCCACGCTGCTCGGGCTCACAAAGATAGGAAATCAATGCATCTCTGCCTGCAGCAAGAAGTGAGAGCTGTCCGTCTTCCACGTTCAAACGGCACCTACTCTTCCATATTGAAAGAAGTAAGAGATCCCGGACGTACTGACAGCGACTTAGTATCCCTAGGACAAATTAATGCTTTATGAGGAGGGGGTGGTTTGAGAGACTGGTCCATGCCACATTTCTACTGGAGAAATCACAGCTGAGGTGATTCAGATCACGTTGCTGTTTGTTAATTTGAGGGTAAGAAAGACAAACCCCTCTGCACCCACTATCCACTGGGAGGGAGCCAAAGACTTTAATGGCTCAGAAGAAAATAAACATTTGCTCTCTAATTCTCCCCAAAACGTTGACGGGGCTTTTTCATTCTTGCAAAATGTAACGTTGATTTGAATTACAAATGCAGATGCACATTGCAAATATGTACTTTGCCAAAAGATCCCCATGGCACTGGGTCGCTCTTTAAAGATTCATAAAGCATTTTTCAGAGCCCATCTCCCCACGTTTAAGTACTCCAACTCCCAACAGAGATGGTAATGTATTGTTCCAAATATTCTCATTGCAAGCTTGTTAGGGAGTTAAAATTACAATCGTTGAGGCGTAAAGACATTTTACAGTTACAGTCTTTCCAATTTGAGGCCTCAGCAAAAAATAAAAACTTGAAACAAGTAAGGCTCTGAAAGGGTTTGAATTAATGCTGCCAGCTCGTGTAAGTCCAGTGAAGCAGCATAGTAGAGCAGCCATGAATGGCAGGAAAGATAACACCGGCAGGCTGAAATGGCTCTTCGGAGGTCTTCATTCTGTCTTTGGCACACAGCTGGATCATCCTTTTGGACCCCTGGTTTGCTTTACAGACACTGACATAGACGCACACACACGCATACAGTAAAGCACACACGCTGAGTCCGGCTGATCCAACATGGTGACCCTTTGTTATCTGCTCCTCGCCAGCTTTGTTTGCATGGATCATCTGGAAACTCCATTTGTTTTTGCCGTTTTGGAGACCCACGAAAGAGGCGAGCCTGTCAACAAATTCCAAATGCACATCCTGACCCACTGATGTTGTGTTCGAACGAAAAGGGCTCCTGAACCATAAAATGAACAGATGGTGCGAAAGTTGAATTCTTAACACTGAAGAATCAATAACTGTCGGTTACAAAACAGTGAACAGCTCTGAAAACGGAGCTGTGCAGCTCTGGTAGTCTGTGGCGACTGGGAGCTGGATCCACCTCTGTGGGGGCCAAGTGCTTTTGCTTTTGTGTGGAACAAAAGAAAAACCTCTAACAGCTGTGGACACACACAAGAATCTACTTTTTATAGAAAATGTAGTTTTTCGCCTACACACAGCCTGTCTAGGTGACTTTCAGGTGTTTCTAATAGTCTTTTTCTCCTGTTAACATCAGAAATTCGTTTCTCTTTTCATTTAATAGCTGCTGAGAGTACATACGACCAATTTAGTTGGCTCACCACCTAAAGCTATCTGACTTGGGAAGGGACGCACTTGAAGGGACTGCCTGTCTGTCTGTATTTTATTGTATAACCAATTAGAAGGTGCGCTGTCCACATGAATTTGGACTCTGAGCTCTCAAACTTTGTGCACAGGAAACCTGAAATGAGGCTGGTTTCTGGGCGAGAGTGCCCTAAATCTGCCTCCTCTTAGAGTTCTGCTATTTTTTGTACTGATATTAATCTTTTGTTTAATTGTCTGGGAGAAGTGAAAGACCTCTATCAGCTCAGAGTCACCACTCTAAGAGAGGACAGACGCCACGCATTGATCATGAATCTGTCACAAACACACTGCAGGTCTGTAACACCTCTGACTGTGACTGACCTGAGTCAAAATAAATACAACCAGACCGGAGGGGTTATGCCAAATGTAGACATGTGCCTCAGTTAGGAGTGGACGATATGGCCTTAAAACAACACCGCAGTATTTCCGCGATGATATTCTTGACGATGTGACAAAAATACCGAAAAATATCTCATTGTTTTATTGCAAAGTTCAGGACTCATAAAAGCTGTTGAGCTCTCCTCACAGCAGCTTTGGCTTCCCTCGTGCTCAACCGGCTGCTTCTGCTTGAGGTGGTGAAATAAGTTCGTCCCTTCGCCTTCGTGTGTTGTTATGATCATCTTGCTCTTCTTACATATTACTGTGGCTGTTGTACATCTTATCTTTGGGTGACCAAACCGCTTCCACAGGACTGAAGTCGTAGCTATGTCACTTTGGCTTTCAGCCATGCTTACTGTTGCCATGGGTAACGGTGTGACGTCATTACATCAACAAGTTGGAATACTGCCGTTATCACGATCTGACTGTTTTATCATATCAAAAAGTATGCTGACATTATCATGAACCACGTGATGTGACACAGCCCTACCTCAGATACACAACAGGGTTTTCAACACTCACCCTGTCAGTTCAAACCGCCAGCTACTTTGCTTTCTAAGCTCTTTCTGCCTTTTTTTATTAACTCTCAAAAGCCAATGCTTTATATTATATAAGCAAACTGGATGACAAATGTTAGACCTTGAGCTGATGACTGAGGACAGGGGAATAAATGACACAAATTATGAAAAGGCAAGCCTTTACAAAACCCTGAAAGTGTGGAATAAAGTAGCCCTTTAATATACTGATAATATATAATATACTGTATTTTATGAGTGATGTAAAATTCATAGGACACAATAATCAAATCATTTGCAAATGCTATTAGAATATGATTGCAGCATCAGTTAATGCTTTATGGTTAAGATCACTGTAAACTAGCCACACTAGGAGTCCCTGTAGGAATATTATAACAACATTACTGTTGCAGAATTAACCTTATGTCACACTTCATTAGCGCCACAGAAGCCCTGCCTGTGTAACCAGGCTGTTTAATGTCCCGTCCTGCACAAACAGCTCCCACTCTCACCCTCCCTCTTGGCAGTGGTTCTTCCCGGCAGCTCTCAGCATCTCTCCAGCAGCGGACTCAAGGACTTGTGCGACCACCTCGACGCGCAACAGAAGGCTCTCTCTCACAATACCGGACCATACGGCGCACAGGGCAACTTTCACTCACATTATTACGCATGGCTCTGGCTTTGCGCAAAAGCGCGACTGTAGCACCGTCTTGGAAGAAATTGATGGGATTCTAAGAGAATAAAAGAGCCGCATAATACCATTTAAGGATATTTCAAGAGATTATTCTCCTTGTGCCAATAATGATCTCCATATGCATGACAGGACGTCCTCTTCTTGCCGTTTAATTGTACAGCTGTCCGTGTAGGTCCGACGCGTTGTCTGAAATACCCGTTTCACATAGAGATGGATCTGTGGGGAGTTTATCTGTTTCACCTCATAACTTTGGGTGAGTAAAGACTTGTCTTTTCAAATATATTCAAAAAATGTTGAAATCGTATATTTTTTAGCAGGTGGAGGAGATAATCCAACCTGCTTCATTTGGAGTTTGATTAAAAAATCCGATCAAATGAATCAGACAGAAGGAGTTTGTCAGTCGTTCCTTCCTTTAGTCTTTAGGTTCAGGGTGCCAAGCTGCATATTTCAAAACCCAATATGAAAAGCTTGCATTTTGTACAATTTCATGACTTCATAATAATCTAACAAGGACTTCCCGTCAGAGATCAGCTGGGTTGCACCGCGCTCTATGGTGTGCTATGCAAAAAGAGCTTTGCATACGCGCACGTGCTGAAGTGTGTGCGTATGAGCGCACGAGTGTGTGTCTGTGTGCGCACATAAAAACTGCACAAGAACGCTCCCTTTCGCACTGCTCAGAGTGTGGATTATATTTTTTGGCTTCCTGTTTATATTTACTCACTGCAGAAGATTATATCGCATGTCCACTTTAGGCAGGCGGCCTATATTATTTGCATCAAACAACATTTTTCATATATTAATATTCAATAGCTTTTCACTATGACACTAATATATTATTTTTACCTAGTATAGGAAGTTTTGTAGGAGCCTTGCTTTACTGTTTGTTCCTGTAAACCCTCCCAAAGTGGCCGTCCTCAGCAGTACATCAGTCATTGCAGTGAGTGTCACTGAGCTACCTGCTCTCCATGTAATTGAACCAAGCTGGAATATTGATTTTTGTGGCAAAGATTCACAGTCTTGAGAGAGGGGAACTGCGTGTTGTTGCCTTACAGCGTCTCTGTCACTATACACAAATGTGTCAATCTCAGTCCTGCTGCCACAGTGCTAACTATTATCATTATACCTACTGATGGCCATGACGGAGATAATGATTCTCAATCTGATAGGCACCAGCTTTCCTGCTTAACAAAGGCAGGGATATGCATTATATCTGACCACTTTATTCATTATTAATATCCTCTTTGGAGGTCTTCATTAGAGAGTGGAATGGAGTCAGAAATGCTGAATGGGTAAGAATGCAGTTTGCTTTATGAATCAGCTTTTCTCTCTGTGATGACATTTATTTGACAGTCAGATATTTATTTGGCATGATTTGGACAGTGGATGACCGGAAACAGATGGAGACACTGATGTAGTCCAACCATATGCCTGAAAACAACTCAAGTTTCCTTGCAAACCTGCATATTTAAACACATGTAAACACAAAGTGTTCAGTATTCAGTTATTGGAAGGTAGAGATGCTGATTCCAGCCAGTCAAGCCATCTGCCCAAATCAATTATCCAAGCCCAAACTGCAAAAGGTCAGGAATCATGGGCTGTTCGGATGACTCAACCCATTTATGTGGCAATTCTGTGCAGTTTCTGTGACTTCTATGGCTTAATAGAAAACCGAGCTCACACATTATCCTGCTCCCCCAAATGCTCCAGATACCTGCAAGCCAACACAGAGGGTTCTCAAAATCACCACAATTTTCCAGAGAGAGCTCTTACAGCAAACATCAGCAGCAGTGTTTGTCAGCTGGGAATGGTGGCCATCAGGGTTCAACATTGTTGGATTATTTCTTGGCTTTTGTTGCCGGTCTGGGTGAAATCATGTCAGAACAGTGAAGAATTTCTATGTACTTATTTGTGCTCACTGTTCACTTACAAACCACAGAGACAGACCATGTTCAATACCTGTTTTTGGAAGAAATGACAGTAAATCTGTGGGTTTTGTGGGTCTTTTAAATTATCTTTTTAAATATGAAAGATATTTAGAGGCTTTTACAGTTCAACGTGAATATCACAAGAATCCTAGAAATGAATACTGACACAATTAGCCGATTGATTGATTGATTGGTTGATGGGGGAATAAGAAAAAATATAAAGTATTCACTGTTTCTTGTTTTCAGTATGTGATTATTTACTCCTTTGTATTGTGGACTGAATATCTTTTGATTTTGGACTGTTGATCAGACAAAAGGAGACATCTGAAGACTTTTCACCATTATGTGACAGTTTATAGAAAGGACAAAAAAACTGTTAAGGTTGTGAAAATCACAAAGAGTCATATTCAATCAGTGTAAATGAAGCATCATTAGGACTGACTCATATCTGACTCTCTGGCATGCTGGTCTGAGTGCAGACATGAACCTTGAGCAGTGATGTTGTTCAGTCCAGGGTTGCAGGTCCTGAAGAAGATAATCTGAGGGTCAGTTTATGCATTTGGGGGAGCTGCAGAGTTCAATCACTGTTGCCTTCACCATAATGAAAAATAAAAATGAATCCCAGGCAAATACTTGTTTGTCCAAGCTTTGATCTTATCTGTATGATAAATGTGCACCGGGGCTCACTTTGACAGATCCACACAGAGGCTCAAAATTACATAGAATTAAGCACAATTGTGCAGTCGTTCTTTTCAGGTTAGATAAGCATTTTCCAGCAGTATTACGGTGAAATGGTAAAAGGGGCACAACAGCCACACCACGGCCATTTTATCTCCATGTGCAATTCCCAATTGTAGTACAAGGTGATTGCATTTAATAATAATGGGTCATGCTGAAAGTGTAAGCAGTGACCTCTAGTGAAACCCAAAGTGGTAGATGTTGCAGTGAAAAACCACCAGCAGCTGACATGGATATGGTCTGAATATTTCTGGTTAAGGCCCCCCCATAGCTTTTTAGTTTGTTTAGTTTTTAATTTTTTTTTCTTATTGTATAATATCCACTATTTTTAACCTCCCCCTTCATTCAGAGCTGCTTTTTAACTGTAACAACCACCAGCTTCAGCCTACCATCATGCTATATTTTTTGATTTAATGGTTTTGACATTGTGGGATATGACCTGTGTCTTTAATGGAGACAGATAAGTACTGCCAAGCATGCTATTACCTGGCATATTGGCTGGCCCCTTGTAGGGGATTTGTCATGAATCTCATTTGAAGCAGGTAGCACCCGTGGCGAACTTACAGCCCATCACATGCTCATACCTTCTTCGTGTGGGACAGATGCTGTGGGTCAGTCACTGCAACCCCGGTAACATGTTGGCACAGGTTAATACCGCTCGAACACAGAAACCCCATATTTTATGTATTTGAACCCTCATACACTCTGTTGGTTGGGGTTAATAGGGATAATATTACATTTAGTGTTGCACTGGACATTCAATATACTCATTATTTTGTGCAAACTGATATCATTTTGTGGCGTTTTTAAATTTATTTTGCCCCCTTATGCAACAACTGACTCTCTATTGTCATTCTGAACTATTTTTCTGAAATCAAGGTTTCATGGCACTTTTGTGTGATGTGCCCATTGGTTTACAGCACAGTTCCAAGAGAGGAACTGATATTTAACTTTCTTTATTTCTTTGGAACTGTCAAGAAACAGACCATACTGTATAATTTGGTACTGACTGTACGGAAAATGTAGCCCTCATCCAGACCTCATCACCTCCCAGGTCTCTATTTTGTTCACGTCTAATGAATGAAGTGAAACTAAATCAAAATCCAATGATCAGGATGTCTTAAATGCTCGACCACCGTATCTGTACTCTCTGCACAATTTTCAATTAATTCATAGCAGAGCCTTGAGACTATTTTACTCAGTGGTAAAATAGTCTTCACCTCAACAAAATAAATAAATAAAGTACACTCTCTCTCTTTGGTTTCACAATTATAGGTGCAAGCAGTAAAATCAACAAATATGGAGAATAAACTTTCTAACTACTCTCAGTTGCCAGTTTATATCAATGAGGATAAACTAAATATTAGATTTGTGTAATGCTGCACAATTCAACACCACCACAAACTCCAAAATGACCATGAAGTTGAATAAACACAAACAGTGAACATTATAACCTTCATGAAAGTAGAATTTCTTGCAGAGCTGTTGCATTAGACTGCATTACTTCTCACTTGGTGTACCTAAAAAATTGGCAACTGAATGTATGAATGATAAGACGAGCCTTTATTGATCCAAAGAGGGTAATTCCAGTTGTTGCAGCAGCACAAGAACAGAGTAACTATGGATAAATAGAGGGAAAAATAAGGAAATAAGAGGGAAAGCTAAGATAAGAATACAAAGACTGCAAGAGCAATTTAAAGCAAGATTACAGGGTAAAGTGACAGTGATGTGATTAATAGCAGCAGTCAGACAGAGAAGTATAAATTTAAAAAGAGCACACCAGAATAATTTATATGATTATGTGCATAAGTGTGTGTAAATAAATATTTATCACACAGAGTTTTCTGTCAGTTCTTCCAGTGATAAAAAAAATCTTCAGTTCTTTCAACGGCAGCTTACAAAGTTCACCAACTGTGCTCCTCGATTTCCTTTCCTTCAGCGCCCTTTTGTGAAGTTACATGGAAGGAACCATAAAACAAAGTGTAACCTAAAAGAAATCCATGTTTACAAAGCTCAACAGTTACAGACTGAAAATCCAGACTTTTGATGCCCATACGGATATTCATCCTTAAATTTGATCATTAAAACATAAGCACTAAGATAAGAGTATTTATTAAGTGGGACATTTGAGTGGGACAGCTATGTAATGGACTCGAAATGGTCTCTTAAACATATTTTTTCTTGTAAGGCTATTTATCTGCAATAAGCTAATATCAGCCAATAGATCCACCCAGATGATACGCACTGAACGCCAATAACTGGGTTAATCTTTATTATTTTGTGCTTTGGTTGAAAGGAGTTTAAAGTGTGAATATTTGCCTTAAGTTCCATTTTATATAGAGTAGTTAAACGGCTGAGGAAACAAAGGAAAAACACTATGGATTTTTGATTAAATGATAGCTGCCATCTTAATACATCTGCCCTAATGGTACCTTTACCAAACTTTCAAAATAACTGATTATTTGGAAAACAGTCAGTGTTGCATCTCATGAGCCTTCTGGTCTACAGGAAATAAAACTCTATAAAGGATATGAGTTTTCCATCTAAACCCTATCAATATATTTGAGTAACACTGACTTGCTGGCAGAGCTGGGGATTAAAAGCTTTAGAGACAGAATGGCTGTTACATTTTTTCCTGTGGGCTGCCTCTGTTCTCCAGCCATTGTCAGAGCCCTTAAAACTGCCTTTGTGTTTAATTAGTGAGGTTTTAAAATCTGCTGTTGAGCTGGCACATTGCCATTCATCTGATGTCAGTCTCTCTGATGGCTCTGACCTTTAATGGTGATGGTATTCAATTTCTCTCATAATCATCTGCCTATAATACGAAACGATAATAACTTCAAACAGTACATAAAGTTTGGAGCAAAAGCTGCTCACAGTTGAAAAGTCCTAAAGACTGAGGCAAGGGGCCGGCTGCGGGAGGGTTAAAGCCTCCATTGATTAGGCGTGATGAATGTGGGTGAAAAATAAATGAGTCTGAGTTTAAAACCCAAATCCATTATTGTAGTTGAGTGCCTCCAGTTATATCACTGTTAACTCATTACTGAATGTGTTTACATTTTGAGATTTATGTGAATGGAGACATTCTGTGAGGATAAAATGACGAACAAGTAATGGGCGAAATGCGACTCTTGTCCATCTTACACTGATATTCTTGTCGTAAGAGGCTTAGCGGCTTAGTTTGCCAGTAAAAACAGAATAAAACTTTATTGTCCAGGGCTCCAGACTGTTTTCCCCACTGTCCCAGAAATGTCCTGAAAAACCATCCCAAAATCTAAATGTTTCTTTACTTGTTTAGCATCTATAGTTGTGATTTAAAAATATTAGCAAGTATGTTTACTTCCAAACTGTACTCAGCTAAAGTACTTTAGTACATTAATTTACTGTAAACCTTTGTAATGTAACTCTGTTGTCACATAAAACTGCAGTTCATTTTTTCACGCTTCATGTTCCCCTGAAGAGAAACTCTCAGTCCTGCTGTGTGTGTAGCTCCATTAGCTGTTAGCTCTATTAGCTCTGTTAGCAGTAAGCTATTATTCTGTTAGCTTTTAGCTTACTTGCCTCAATTAGCTCTGTTGGCTGTTAGCTCTATGAGCTCTGTTAGCAGTAAGCTATTAACTCAGTTAGCTCTTAGCTTAATTGGCTCTATTAGCTCTGTTAGCTGTTAGCTCTGCTAGCCAAAGACACTGCAGGACTCTGGTGCCCCACCAGCAGCTAACAGCTAACAGCTAACTAGCTCTTCTTCTGTCAGTTTCAACACAGATGTTCATAATGTAGCATTATCAAGAAAACATCAGGTGGATGGATAGCGATTGTACAGTGTCCTTTCAGATTTGAACAGGTCATTTTTTAGAGTAGTTAGCCAGTGACCGTGCCTATAGCAATAGCATGAGAACACACATCTGTTGTAGTCAGTGCTTGGTTCTAAAATGTGCAAAAATCCCTTTTGTCCCGGAGGCGTTCTGGGACAGATCTCTGTACGTCCAAAACACATTTTCCATCATCTCCAGGATGATGGGACGCTTACTCTCAAGTCCTGCTAGTGTCTGTCCATTCATATGATCACATTTGCAGCATCATGTCCACTGTCTTCACATTGGCAAATAATTTTAAAAATACAACAACATCTGGTCCTTCAAGTTTTACTGTTTAAGCCATCTTATTCTCATATACTTTCACACACCAGTTATTTGTAATTATGAGGATATCTTTCCCCAGTATATTGACAATTTATTAGGTACAGTGGATCAAATTACTGGCTACTTGCTGATGAATGCAGTAGAGCATTTAGCAGCTAAAGCGTCAGATGTTTTCACCAGCTGTTAGTGGAAAACAAACAGAGCTAAAAGGCTAGTGAACACTGGACTGACAGCCGGTAGCAGGTCGCCAGGAATATGTCAATGCGGAGTTTACTGCAAAATATGGCCATGAAAGCACAAAAAAGCATGGCAGCTTTGAAGATGCGCATTTCCATAACCCTATCGAAACCTTTCAGAAATCCACTGGCAACATCACTGATGCTACATCCATATTCCTGTGCATTTAATGTTCCCGAAGCCTTCTCCACATCATATGTTTATCATATCATGAACTGTCATAAACTATCAAGCTGCCAAATATCATGGAGAATAGCACTAATGTTGAAAAAGCACTGCATTCACTCAGCATTGCATTTCTATAAAACTGTGGGACTCATTATGCAGTTTCGTGCTTACTTTTATGGATCAAAATCAATGCAGCAACCAAAGATATTGTCTTTTTTATTCCATGCATTCTTCTTCCGTATAAAAACCTGACACGTACATTACCCACAATGCAACTGTAAACATACCAGTGCACCCATGCTGATAATGGAAGTAAACTAGGAAGCCTTACTTAACACGCTTCACAACAGTGGTTCAAAAGTGCTTCACAGTTAATGATAAAAACGCATAAAAACACTCAACATGAAAATAGCAACTAAAAAATATAATCTAAAAAATGGAAGCAGATACTCAACAATAAAAGCAGTTTAACAAACAAAACTAAATTAAATGACAAATAAAACCAAGAGGAATTACAAACAGGACACTTATAAAAATGGTAGCCTGTACAAGTGGGTTTTTAAAAGATTAAAATGTGTGTATAATGATAACATTACTATGACTCTGGATATGTTAAGAGGCACATTGGTGTTTGCAAAAATGTGCACATGGTTCAATAAAATATAAACATTATACAAACAACACCCCACAGTGTCAGATTAACATCTTCCTTCCATTTGCCTTTTCCTCTGAATGTGCTAAAACATGAGCAAACACTGAGGCAGCGGCTGCTTTAGAGTTTAGCACAGTGTTCGAAGTCAGGGCCATGCAACAGCAAACACTGACAAAGGTCCTGGCAAGAGGAATCCACTGTGGTTTAAGCTGGAGGAACAATCTTGCTCATGGTCAGATGGTTTGTTTTTTATGGAGAAAAGCATGACACTTGGCGGTTGTAAATCCATCTTCTCGTCCGTACATTTTGTTTTGGTTAGATTTAAATGTTTTCTGTGAACTGCTGAGCGAGCAGGCAGTTTCTATTAGCCGACTAGTTGCATTATTAGATGAAATGTTGTGGTTTTAGTGAAATAAAGCACACTGCAAATGGGCGTAGAAAGATGACGCTGCTGCAGCTCTGTGGAGATGCTTCAGGATTAACTCAATTGAACATCTGGGGTGGACATGGACATGCTATACTATATATTCTCAATAACATGCAGTATCTGCTTTCACCCAACCCCCTTTTCCTTTGGCTGTCACAACATTACCCTCACTTATCATCTTTCAGGTCAGTGTCTGAGATCTCCGATTAGCTGCTAAATGTAAGACGATGCCCTAGATTGCACTGGGAGGTTATGTTCAAAAGTGAGACAGGAAGGCACTACAAACTGACTGTATCACTGTCACTCAGGTGAGAGAAAAACGCAGGAGTGGTCATTATCCGAACTCAAGTGACAGTGAGATATTCGCAGAATGGGTTTCCTTTAATCTGCAAGACACACTGATTGAAAACTGAACGTTCAGAGATAGAAGGTGAAAATGATGCAGTGCTGGCATTAAGTAGTGCTCCTGATCAGACTAAAAGCTATGTCTCCCTCTCCATTAGACCTGCTAGGAAATTCAGAAAATGGCTCGGAGGTTATAGACATACAGTGGCCTCTAAGGGCCAAACAGAGGCTCATTATCTCAGACTCTGACGGTGGTTATCCAGAGAGAAAGACTGTTCCAGACAAGTAGGCACGGCCCCACTGTGACACAATTTCAAATGGAGGGCTTAAGCTCCACTTCCTGCCTTCTTGTTGCATTTCTGGGACACTGCTAAATCTATTTGGGCTGAGTGAAGTTTTCATGAAGATGAATGGAGGCAAATTTTGGAAGGTACATGCGACAAAGGTCCAAGGACGTATTTTTCAGTCTCCCCCCTCAAGTTAGCTGAGTGTGAAATGAGTATTTTCATTGCATGCGAGGCCCACGTTATGGCCTCTGAATGGGGCCATAGTTATTTTACTCAGGTTTTTATTTTGTCCTACTCAAACATCGGTGTGACATCAGCTATAAGCTGGAAACAACACTGAAGTTTTCTTGACTTTAGTGAGATTCAGAGACGTAATCCTCTTAACAATGATAAAGCCAGCAGACTTGGCTTTTTTTAATGTGTAAATAAGGGTGCTCTCTTCTTCCGATGTCACAACCCTGAGTCAATCTTGAACTTCTTTTTGATTAAAATCATGAGTTTTCTGTTTCCTCTTTGACTTGTTGGCATTAATAACCACAGAGCACAGACAGTGAAGGGACTTTTTGATGAGCCAGTCATCTCTTCTTTGTTCTGTCCCTCCGAATAGAAACAACAGCTGCTGATACTCATTCCCTTTTCTGCATTTCCAGCGGTAAAGACCCACTGTATCGTCCAGTGGTCAGCTTTCTGGGAAGCCTTGTGCCGCAGTATATTCTACAGCAGTAGCACTAATTACTGCTGAAACTATTAAAATATAATTCCCCATGTGGTTCACTGAACTTATTCTTGCCCTGTAAGTTTTCAAAGGTGTCAAACCCATCTTAAAAAGTGTGAACCAAAAAAAAAGTGAGAGAAAAGTTAAACAAGTGTAAATCGACCTCAAAGCCAGAAAAGGAGCTTAGACAACGATGCTCGCAAATGATGGATGCAGCAGCCTTGTATCATTGTGGTCCCAAAACAGGTTTTATGACAGGCAGGATGAATGAGCTCACTAACTGAACTTTCTGATATCAGTAGCTGTGCATACATACTACATGCTGTTATTATTGCTATTATTTAATTAAAATAAGTGCAGCCTCAAACTTTATAGTATTTAATTACTGTTTCATTGTTTGTTTACAAGCACAGGCAAGTGAATTACACTGCAGTTCAGCCAGCAAATGGAATAGTTTCTTATCAGCTTTCCCAGACTAGACCATATATGAGCTGAGCTATGGCACCAAACCGTTTTTCAATGAAATTTATTCAGCATCTCTATGCCTAGGAGGAGCTCTTCAGTTAATCAAATCAGTGAAATCAGTTTGTGGCCTCATCGTAGCCACAATAAAAAGGAGTGACTGGAATGGCTTGTTTGCGTGATATAAATTGAATTATAGTCTACACCAGGAAATGTGAAATACAGGAAACGATAGGGTAACATCGCAAACGAGTAGCACTGGCCAAGTATCCTCACTCTAAAACATGTCACTAGTACTGTACAGTTTACCGGGAGAAGAAACATCAGATCTGATCTCAGTAACCTCGGTTACTGCATCTGAACTGCAGCGTTAGGAGGTGACCAGAGTAATTAGTAAATCACTCAAAGAAAGTCTGTCTCCCAAACGAATGCCTCCAAATGCTGCGGCTATAAGCAAGCTAATATGCAAAACAGCTAGCTACTGATCAGCTTTGTATACCAAGAAATGCCAGAAATATTAAAGAGGACATGAATGTTTTAATCCCACAAAAACGAGAAGAAAAAATGCTGTTAATTTGTGTCTGCATACTTGTAATAGTCACCCGTGACAGCCCTAAGGAACGAATGTCTGAGCTATGTTGAGGCTCCCTGAGATGAGAGAAACCTAAAATTATGCCAAAATAAAGCGCAAAAGTATTTTTTATCACCAATGTTTGTGGTAGTAACTGCACACTCAGCACATAAAAATATACAATTCAAGGATTTATTATTAATACGGACAGAGCACATGTTTTTCCTCATCAGGCTCAACACACACTGCAACACTTTTGCACACTGGCACAATCGAAAAACAGACAGGACAGCTTGTCGACTGGAAACTACATTTCCTCCTTGTATGAATGCAAATATGCATGTTGATACTGTATGTTTTTAAGGGGCTTTTTATCTACACCCCACCATTACTGAGAACAGAGGTAAGTGGGTAGAAGACAGAGAGATGGATGACTATTGTCTGAGCAGAATGGGGAATATTCTCAGGTTCCAGGGTTTTAATTGTGAGGACTTGTTGCTTTTCTTCATATCATATGAATTTTAAATGGTTGGTCAGATAAAACAAGTAATGTGAAGATGTGCCTTTGGGCTATGGGAAACTATTATGGGTATTTTTCATTATTGTACAACATCTCACTGAGAGAAAACAATGAATTCAGGAAGTAACTGGCAGCTTAATTGATAATGAAAAGAATCATTAGTTGCACCTCCGTCCACATAATGTGTAAAAAGTCATACCCACAAACAGTACAATATTCAGTAATTAGATCTTCTTACAGTCAGTGAATGCAAGCTTCTGAACACACCTTTTCATATTTATCACTAGAAGACCATAAAGATGTCTATGGAATGACTATAGAGTGGATGCATGAATGTATGTTATTGCAGGAAGCTTATTCATCTGATTAGTGAAAAGGACTCCATTTAGGAATCTGTACAGAAATGACCTTTGGTCTGGATATTAAGTATATTTTCCTCCACCGAGCACTCTGTCGAAATAATTAGTCAACTCGTGTTCTTCTGTATAACCTTGTATTGTGGAGATGATAGAGGTTGGACTGCGTGCTGCATGATCCCTCCAGTGTTCAAGAAAAGGAAACACGCCATTACCAAGGCAGCAGACAGGAACCGGCTGGAGGGCACCTGTCTGTGTGAGCCGCAGTGAATTTACAACATCTGCTCCATGCAGAAGAGGATGCCACCTCCGTTCACCACCACTTGATTAATTATTTCAGACACAGCGAATGACGCAGCCAACAAATTGCAAATTGTGTGAGCAGAAGATCCTCAGCTCGCTTTGAGCTCAGTGATACTTAAACAGTATCTCAGGAAGTTACTGAATCTTTGTTCAGCTGTCAGGATTGTTTCTCAACATTTGTTGGAGCTTCCTATCTGAACATGAATGATTCTGTATTTGAGGGAGAGCGGCTTGCTTTACCACACGGTGATATGTGGGTGGAAGCCTACGTGAGCATGCTTCATGCACAGGACTTCCATCGACACAGCCGTAATCCACATGTCTCATTAATGGCCAGTGTGTGACGTGTTGTTGGCCTCGTTTGTGGAGGCCTTTGACTCTGTCACCACCCTGTAGATCCAAATCCCTTCCCTCTCCATGCCTTGTTAGGGACTAATTAATTGGATCAAGAGAATGCCACAAAGCTCCTGACAGCTCTCTGTGAGTGATAACTGTGAAACCAGAGCCACATTCCCATGGATATGCCTCTGGAGAAGAATCACTCCATATTAGGCCCACTGACTCTCTGCCACACACATCCTGGGGGATTCAACACTGCTGCTGTGATAAGAAGCAGGAGAGCCGTTATTTTTAAGTTATTTTCTGTGGTACTGTGTCATGATAAATATATCATAATCATAATGGTTGGCATAATAGAACAACACGTACAGTATGTACTCAGAAGTCTAAAAATATTACATCACACTCTAAGAAACTCATATATATATATATATATTTCTGTAATCCCCATCCAGTGTATTGGCATTCAGCAACTATCTCTTTATATTAGTTGTTACTGTTGTCAGTGGCAGCCATTCCTGTGCTGGATTAACACTGCCTGCACATGCACGAGGGACTCACAGTAAACGATGCTCGCATGTAACCCACAGCATAACTTCATCTCATCGATATCAGCCTCACCGTTCACTCTCTCTACTTCGTATCACAGCTGTATTAAGTCATTGCTAATGCAAATGGAACATGTCACTGCTGCTGCTTCACATTAAAGTGTTCAGCTGGTGAAGGAGGAGCTGTTTTTTATTGTGAAGCAGTTCCAGGAAAGGCAATGTTTTCGTCACAGTGCTTAGAGCTAACCATGATTGTTCTTAGCGTCTATAAGTCACTTCAGGCTGTTTTTTTTGTTTTTTTGTTTTTTCGGAAAGTGGATGAAGGGATGGAACAGGAAGGAACAGCCACCGTGAGCTGTTTGATGAAGGGTTACAGGCAACAGGCTTCACACCTCCAACTCCTCAGCAAGCACACCGGCTTCTTACTGTGCCCTGCCGTTGTGTGGAAAATGACTGCACCTTGCACGCTGCATGAAACGAGACTGCAGATGCTCATGAAGAGGACCAATTATTGACTGACTTCTTTAAAAAAAAATGAAGCAAGGTTGTTTGGCTGGACTGTAAACAGACACACCAGTTGACCCTCTGTTGTATTTCTGACGAAGCGGCACCTCAGTGACTGTTCGCTGTGGTAATAAACAGCACTGGCCGTCACCATGGTTACCACAGGTGTCACCAAATCAACCAGGACTGAAATCTGTAGGATCGAGACTTTAAGGTCGCTTGAAATTATCTGATTATTTTTCTGGTTGCTAAGACACTTATTAGAGCGAAGGGGAACTGCAGAGTCGGGTGATAATTGTGTGGCTGCACGCAACACCTTTCACATCGTACCGCTGATCAATTGTTAATATAAAAACATTGATTAGAGCATCTCTGAATACATATACAAGGAGGGTCCTCTATTTTATACTTGATTTATTCTAGTACAAGCCGTACTTGACACTAATGGTAACTACTTGTCTGACACGATGTACAAAATCTCAAAATCTGCTGTACAATTAAGGGAACAAAACTTTTTTTCTACAAGAACGGAGGGTCTGTTGACGTCCTGGGACTCAGGATCAATGAGCCACATCATAAAGATCTATACTGTCTGATGGCTGAATAAGAGAAGTGTGGAAAACCAGGACCTGTTGCTCACCAGTTTAGATAGATGTTATCAAGGGGCTGGGGCTGCCATCTCATGCGTGAAGGTTTCTTTGGCCAAATGACCTGATGGTGCAAAGAAATTCCCAGTTGAAGGTTGAGAAGTGGACAAGTCTAAGCTTTTTTTTTTTTTTTGTAGCATTATTACTGCTTTTGGGATGTTGCTCCATTGCCCTGCAGTTCTCACGGTCTGCATCATAATGAGACCCGAGCTTGATATCTTTAACAGCATCACACGTTCGGCCTGCGGAAGAGGAAAGGCGCTTTTGAGCCAGGTTGAGGGGAGGGGGGGGGGGGGGGGGCGAGGAGGGTGTCTGCATGGCAGGTCTGCAGAACAAGCTGCTGCCTGAGATTACTGCATCAGTACTTTTATATATGCCCTTCGAACCTGGAAGGAACACCTGTTTGTGGTTACAGGAACAACATATGGTGATGTTGTGCAAAACAAAAAGGTCATGTAAAAGCTGATGTTGCTCTCTTCAAGTCTTTACAAGGCCACAAGGCTCTTTAAGCAAAGAGGAAAAAACAAAGGTCGTTTCAGGATTAATATCCCGTCCTAACTATCTCTTGAATGCTGATCGAAAGGTCACGCAGAGGCACAAGACAGAGGACTCCACGCTGAACTTCATGGACAAATACCAATCAGAAGCTCATCCACAGCGCATGTGTGAGCCTCTTGATAAGACTGAGTTGGACATATTATTTTATGGTATTTCATGCGATGAAAATATAACAGAGCAACCTTTCGGGAAATGACATCACTGATGTCAGCTTGGCATTTTCAAGTGTGACTATAGTAAATTTAGAAAAACTCTTCCTCACTATTCTCAGGTCATATGTGCTTTATTTCTCCTGACAATGTTTAGTCTCATCTTTCCGAGACATTAACATCTAGCTTTCGTTGAGTATGGACTACCAGTGTTTTTAATCAGGCATGTTAATCGCATTAATGTGCCTGTATACATGCTTCTTTTAAACAGATACACAGGAATCCTTGAACAGGCTGCAGGGGAGTGATACGCATTGCATTCAGCATGAGCTAGCCTTGACAGTCTTGGTATTCAGGGACAAAGGAGCATAAGAAAAGCAATCTATGTGATTATCATACAAATGGTAATGTAGCACACAATAAAATCGAACCATGTAACCTACCGTCGGGGGATAGTTCCATGGGCTTTACACCCTCATTTCTCTTCTTACTACCATTCTTCTTTTGTTGTCTTTCTCCATCTTTGCTCCTTGCAGTCATTACAGAACAGTTTTCATATTGGAGGCGTTCACATGATGTGGGTCTACTTAATGTGCGCTGGATCCACTCCTCTAAGACAGCTGTCTCAAGTTAATCTCTGGTTGTCACTGTTAGCAGAGACTCCGGCCTGCAGTGCAGTTTCATACACTTCACTGTCCAACCATAAATTACATGGAAAGACGATGAATAATTACCACACAAAAGTTAAGTTCCTGTTTGACCTCTCTTTCTTTGCATGCACGCTCCCCCTCTCTCGCCCACACTTGTTTCTTTCTCCCTCTCTTGTTCCTTCTCTCATTTTTTCCAAGCAGTTCATTTAAAAGCTGATCTCATTAAGTGAATTTCCTTCCCAGTTCACCCAAGCAGCAACTGAGTTGTGTCTCTTCAATGCTACTTTAGACAGAGGTCTCCCAGATGATGTAACCTCCCTATAGGTTTATGTTATGGTCACCGGCAATTTCAGCTTTGTTTGTAAGGAACCGTGTTGTGTGTTTCCATGGAGGATGGCTCTCAACTGTTGTTATAATGAAGGAGAAGCCAGTCGGAGGTGAGAATCGTGCGGCTGAGTGAATTCAAAATGCATTTTTGTTGCAGTTTGAAGCAAAACATGGCACTGAGGTCGTCCAGCTGATCCGACAGTGACCCACAATCCAAAACCGAATTAATTTATGATGCATGTGGCGTCAGTTACGCCTGCTGTTTCACATTGGACGTTGTCTTTAACGTCTCACATTACGTTTTTATGCATGCAGGTTTGTTCCTTTGACTTTGGATCAAAGATATTTTCAAGCACAGTTGTTCATCTTTTGTACTTATGATTCAACAAAGAGCATTTCATGTCCATCCAAGCCTCGAGGTGCTCCAACTGTGAGTCACCTAACACTGCCTACACAGAAAATGAATGGCACTTTAACTTTTGCTCCCAAAATCAACCCTCACGACTTCGCAGCTCCGTTCAGATAGACCACTGATGCCTGTCAGTCTGAACAGAGGACCCCCCAACTCCACAAAAGTTGGGATGTTGTGTGCACGTACATAAAAGCAGAACGCAATCATTTGCAAACAGACTGTTTACCAACAAACAAGTGTTCCTGAGACAATGTACTAATATCCTTCATGCAATCATGTGTTCACAAAGTGGTGAACCTCGCTCCATTCTCGCTTGTGAGCAACTGGGCCTTTTTTACAAAAATCAATGAAGCTGATGAGGTCAAATATTAAATATACTGTCTTTGTGCTGTTTTCAGTTGAGCAAATGTCAAAATGGATTAGCATAATTATCCCATTCTGTTTTATTTATACTTTATGCAGCATCCAAACTTTTTTGAACTCTGGGTTGTATAAGAGAGCAGGTGCAAAAGCTGTTAAATATATCAGACAGTGGTGATGAGATATGGTGGCGATGAGGAGATTTTTGTTATGAAAGCCCTCCCTGCTTCTACCACTTCTGTTCAACGTCAGGCTTATTTTTGTACTTCTTGCCATCAGCATTATGTCATTTATTTCTCCATCAGGTGCCGGGAGGGCTTTCCTCCAAATACACTTTTTGACAAATGACTGTTGTAACGCACTGCATGAACAGCACAATGTGTTATGTTGAAAAGTCTTCTTAAAACACCTTGTTGTGTTGGAGGCTGCGTTAGACTTGTCTGTATGTATTTTAGAGCAGTTCTGGCAAACGACAAATGCATAAAAGCTGTGCAGCGAAGTGGGGGTGACACTTTGATTACAGTCCACCATTATGATGGAGAAAACTGGGGAAAAAAAGGCCTCAGATGAAAGTAACTGGAATGAAGCTGGAATTACAGCACCCGTCATGTTCTTGTCATATTTTGGGGTTTTGCAGAGCTTGTCATATTAATTTTGTCATTCTAGAAATACTCAGCTTGTTAGTCTGTCTCTGAACATTTTTAGATTCTTTACCATCACGTTTACAGAAACACAGCAAATGTGCTTAATGAAGTCACTTATTCAATTTATTATTTAGCTTCAGTCATGTTTGGCCCTGCGAGCTATAATCCAGGCACTGTTTAACTGAGTAACTGTGAATTTCAGAGCTGAAATTAATTAGGACATTGTTATGGTTTATTGCCAATGGAAGTTAAATTGAAGTTACTGAAAAACTGTAATCATTTTATAAGGAGTATTGCTTTTGTTCTACAAACTGTGACAGTAATGTCTAGTGGATTTTTGTCTGAATAATGGATTGTTTCAGGGAGACTCAGTGTTTGTTTACCACAAACAGTGAATCGAGGATAAAGCTGTGGAAGTCGGTGCCACAAACAATGTTACTCAGATGACATGAAGAGAAGTAAACATATAATTCAATTTTTACATTTGTAATATAAAATGTTTTAATAATAAACAAACATTCAACAATATTGAACAAAAAGTCATATCATGCAATTAAAACAGACATAAATAATGAAATAATTGTCAGATTGATTAGCACTCAAAGCTTCTCTACAACCTTGCAGGGCTACATGCCGTTATGAATCACTCCTCTGACATGCTAATGAGGAGAGGAAAACGTTGATGCTTCACTGTCATCCCATCCTGTGTGTATTCCTAGTATTTATTTAAGACTTTGCACAACACTTCAGCATCTGACTGTAGATTTCATTTATCACTAACACTGTTGTAAGCATGACTGACAGCTCTGAAGATGACAAATAGGTGCCCAGGTTTTAGATCCTTGAGGAATGACTTTCACAAATCCTTTGCGATCATATTCAGAAGTCCCGCTTTGACAAACGGCTCAGATTCGACACACACTGAAGCACTAGTTACAGGGGAGTTTACAAGAAATTGCTTGTTTAGCAGTGGCCAGTGTCACATTCATGACTTTATACTGTGTTGACTGAGGGCTTAATTTCCTTTTGATCTCAAGGCCATGCCGTTTGGAGTTTCTGCTCCCTGTCTGACCTTTCATCTGAGGCTTTAAAACAATGAATCACAAAGGAGTCGTGCAACTGAGCTACTGCAGATCACTGCTGTAGTCCCACGGGTCCCACGTGATTGACAGAGTCCTCTGTTCCCGAGTCTACCTTAACAGGATAACATCTGGTCATGCTGACCCACATTTCACTTTTTGTCATCTTAATGTTGGCTCGGGGTGAATGATAATTTCCCTGCACTCATATGCTTTTCGACAATGTGCCTCAGTGTACGTGTGAAGACACCAGTCACAGATCATGGAGGCAAATGGAGATCTCAAACTGAGATCTGATGCAGCGGTGCCTTATAAAGGCCATGCAACACATTTAAATAATTAACAGCTGAAACAGACTGTACAGTGGTTTCACATCACCAGCGCAGCGTGCATATAGGCCCACGAAACTGAAAAACACCAAAAACGCCCCCTGATTTATAACCTTAAAAGACAACACGCTATGGAAATTTCCATGTCGCAGCTCTTCTTCTTCTCTATCGCAATGGAGGCAATCAGTTAAAAAGCCCTATCTCAAGATTCATGTGTGAGCTCCTCTCATTGCTTCTGCTTTATTGCAACCCAACAGACGGGTCTCAAGGACTGGGGGCATGCTGGGAGTCTGAGCAACACACAGGGCTCCGCTGTTAAAGAGTCTCATCAGTAAAAGTGCCCATCAATCATCGTATTGGAATGTGTGGCCCCTCCCCCCTCCTGTAATGAGTCTTGGAGTGACAGCCACAGCTGGCAGGTATTATGGCCTTGCCACAACATCAGACCCAACAGAAGGTTAACACTTAATCACTTTGTTAAGGCAGCGCTGCTACCGTTCCGTAAATATGTCCCTCTTATTTGTGTGAGTGTCGGGCAAAGGCCAGGACTCACGCTCTTGTTCTTCTGTTCGGCCATTTTGTTTTCATAATTAGTCGTGGACGTTTTGCTCTGCAGACATTCAACTATTCAGCTCACTGAGGAGATGTAGTTGTGAAAATCTGGATTTTACAATGGCAGTCTATGAGAGGAATGATTAAACTCAGAGGTACATTAGGCTTGATCACTGTGCCATGTGATCAGCTCCCACAGAGCAGCGGTTCTTTTAGATCAGAAAAACATTTCTAAAACTGCTCCCAGTTTTAATGCTTCAAGCACACAAAGTACTTTAAAATGTTGCCACAAGCCTCCTCTCAAAAATCTAACCCACAGGAGATACTGTTCTTGAGAACTAAACCTTCATTGACAGGTAGAGCCATTATAAACTGCACGCTGCCTCCTTCCTCAGTTTCCTCAACATACAGTTTCCTCCTTAATTCTAACACCGTGTAAACATAATGTATGTCATCATGCTTAGCTTCTCCCCCTGCTTCTCATACTGTAAAACTCTTAGAGCAACAAGCTTTAGATTTGGGCCAATTAGTTTCTCCTCCACAAAATGTCAACTTGTGCTTTCCTGGGAACGGCTCAGTGGTTTGCAGTGTCCACTAATCGGGGTCCAGAGTTCGATGCTTGCCAATGACTACTTCTTGCAAGGATAGTGTAAAATGCTACAAGCTTCAGTTTTTAGCCAATTAAACCTCTACTCAAGAAAGTGCCAACCTGTGCTGTGGGTGTCCTGCTGGCTCAGTCCTTTGAACTGCTGTCTCACGAAGAGAATGCTATGGGCAGTCTTCTTCTTGGTTAACAAAGATGTTCGTGACAGTTCCTGTTCTTATAATTGAAGCTGATTGATGTGATTCGAAACATTCTACTATGACAAAAGCTAACCGGCTCTCACAGGTGTATGGTGTTTGGCCTTAACTGATTGCCACTGTGTAGCCACTTCTCTGTTCACTGCCATCGGAACTGAGGGTTGGAACCTACACAGGCATTTTCATCGCTAACAAGTTTGTATCTTGTCAAATTTAATCATCATGTTCTCATAAAAGAAGCACAAAGACCAAGAACATCCAGGTTCCAGAATAGCACATGTCCTGAAGCTGTCCACCTCCTTAATCCTCCAGACGCAGCACTGCAGGCCACTCAGCAGGTCAAATCATTTGCGCAATGGGGCAGATGTTTTTAAAGCACTTGAAGCTCTTTATCTAGTTGGATGATGTTGCTAATCTTGGATTTCATTTTACCCAATCTTTTATGATTATTGTATGTGTTGGATCATACCCATCTGTTTGTGTAATGTATCACACAGTGAGTGGTTTTTACTGTTTTTGTCTTTTTTTTGTCTGTTTTCTTTCACAATTTTTGAGCACACTAAGACAAATTTTTGTTCATGTCACTCATATGAGCATCACTGTCCATACTGACGTTCTTCTTGTTATTTTACAAACATGTACAGTTGAAGTTATCAGCTGCAAATTAATCTGCCCCTATTCTGATGATGGACTGATCATTTCAGTCATTTTTCCAGCGAAAACATCAAACATTAAGTAGTTCGAGCTCCTCCAATGTGATGAGTATTTCCAATTTGCTTTTTTTGGTTCAGACAGAACAATCAATTTAAATGGAATAGGTCTGACATTTCTTTCATGTTTTCCCTCTTCAAGGCTTTTCAAAGAGTTTTCCCTGATTAGAATCAAGGGTCTTAAGATAGAGGACATCATACCTTACAGATTGTGAAGACCCTTGAAGCAAATTTTTGATTTGTTATATTGGCCTATATAAATAAAACTGCTGATAACATCCGATAGTGACAGTTTTCATTTCAGGCAGTATAAACAATGGTTATTTATTATAAAAGCAAGACATGATTGGCAACCATCATGCAGTGACTCAGGATCACCCTGTATTCCAGAAGACCCATCATTTCTATGGCCTGGTTGGCTGACACGAGTTGTGCTCAGCGCTGCACACAGCCACCACTTTAACAATGAGAGAAAAACATGATGTGTCACGCTCTGCTCCTCTGCAAGCAAAGGACGATATGCTGATAAGTTAATTGCAACCATTACATACCAATAGTCGATGCACTCATAATGTCACCATTTCCGAGTGAAGATAAAGCAGTCTTTGTTGTGTGACATTGAGACTGAACTTGACAAGCCTTCGCACCCACATACAAATTGGCACATACAGAGAACTTCACTCATTCAGTCTTACTCTTGCCATATTCTAGAAATCGAGATTTCCGTATGTCTTTCCATTTTAAAGCAAGTCTAGGTGCTACATAAATACTATCAAAGCATAAAAACTCTTAATCCACCAAGAATTACACACAGCCCGTATTCAGAAACTGTGCCTTTAAAGAGCCATCAGGACTGTAAAGTCTGTGATGTCACAAACATACAGTGGGAGGAAAAACTGTGGGTGCTGACCAATCAGAGGAGACTGGACTTTTTAGAAGGGGGTATTAAAGAGACAGGCACTGTTTCAAACACAGGGTGAACAGAGGCACTGCAGCAATGGACGAGTAATGAGATAATGTGTTTTTTGAACTTTAAATCATGTCAACACATGCAGCAATTTTAAAACATGATTACTAGATTTGACTAAAATTCACTGGTTCCTGATATTTGCTAGTTTTCATCACTTCTTCAATAAGAAATTGATTATCTTTGAAACAGACAAAACAAGAAATACCTCACCTTGGAATCTGAAGATTAATCAAAAATGAAAATAATCATTAGTTTTAGCTCTACTTGGCAGGACTTCTGAAGAAATAGATGAGATTTGGCTGTTTTTGTACTCTTCATCTTTACAAAAACAAGTACTTTCACCTCGCACCATCTTACTGTGGATGTTTTGGCACATATACAGATATTGTTAGTTCTTGTTATCTGCACACATAAACCTCCAGAAGATGGTCGTAACTGCTGCCACTTGATATCAATGTAACTGCTTTCTCCTACTGTGTCTGCATGTCTTCTAGTGTCTTCTTCATTTGGGAGAGTCGTTTACTGTCAGTGCTGAGATCTGCCACCTGTTAGCCCCAGCAAAATGACTGACAGTATCAAATCACTGTTCCAGGTATCACGCTGTCTGTCACTAATCATGTGTTGCGAGGGGAGCGAGTCTTTGTCCTGTGGTCTGTCTTAAGGCTTAACAGAACAGGCTGTGCATATGTAGTTTGCCCCTATATATGTGTCAGCAGGTGGGCGACATTGTGCTGGCTTGAATTTGGCACTTGGCCCTGGGCTTTAAGACTATTTCAGCCTGCCAGTGATATGAGCCTCAGGTGGTCCAGAAAGTACCTGAGGAGGAATAGTTAAGACTTATGCAGCACATGGTGGAGTAAGTTGCCTCTGTTTCACATCAGTAACAATAACAGAGACAGGCAAACAGTGGGACAACACCAAAAACTTTCAGGGAGGCTCTTTTCAAGTTAGGTTCAATTTCCTTGTTTGTATGAGTGCAACATCTGTTTTTCAGGCATCTACTGATGAAACTTGAAGTTTTTTCCTGACCACTGCTTTTGGCAAGAGCTGACCCTTCTGATATTTCCTTGTGATTTCTGTTTAGACAGACACATTCAGCTCGGTGTAGGCTCAAGACTTCAACTGCACAAAGTCTAACTCTAGTCTATGAAATATGACAGATATCAGTCATTGTGAAATTATCTGTGCATTCATACAACCCAGATTCCAAGAAAGTTGGGACGCTGTACTAATATACTTTATCCAATCATGTGTTCACAAAGTGGTGAACCTCGCTCCAACCTCGTTTGTGAACTACTGAGCCTTTCCAGGATGCCCCTTTCATACAATGAAAAGAGTGGAAAAGACCCTCCTGGAACACCAGGGCAGTGAGCCTCTGATGATTACTGTGGGTATTTACAGCACACGGTGCTGTTAAGTCATCACACACTTGCCTGTAAATCATCGGAAAGTGATCATCATAAAACGGCAAATGGGCAATGATGATGATTTGGTGATAATGGTTTAGATTATAGCACTCCTGTTGAAACTGGGGGGATTTTACAAAGTGCTTCACCAACACCGGGAAATAAAATGATGTGATAATGAAAAAAAGACGCCGATATCTGAAGGAATAAAGGCAGCAATTTCAGATTTATAAATATGCCGCTGACAATGACATATTACTGTCTGTCTGTCTGTCTGCCACTTTGGTCCATATTCAAATATCTCCACAACTACTAGAGAGATTGATGAATCCAACGATTTTTCATCTAGCGCCACCATGAGGTTCAAGTTTCTGAGTGTGGTTCTAAGGATATCCTGTTATTTGGGACGGACTGCAATATCTTTGGTGATTTTTCATTTATCGCCATCATCATCATTATCATCATCATCATCATTTCAATATGCCCAATAGTTTGTTTTATTCCCGAATAACCTGCAAAACTAATGACATTCCAGTCAGCCTCATCTGAACTTTGTGTTTAGTGCTAATCAGTAAACACTGCCATGGTAACATGCTAAATTAGGAACATGGTAAATGTTACCTTGAAAACATCAGTCTGCTTCCCGATGAAACCTTTAGTCAGGTCTCTAAGTTCCGCCCCTGCTGTCACAACTGAATTAAGTATGTGAGGCTCTCGTCCTGTTCTTTAAGCAGCGAGGACAAAATCATTGTTGCACACAGAGACTCTGTCGAGAGAAATTATCTTCACTAAATGTCTTTTGCATTTTTGTTCCAAATCTTCATTCCTACCCTGCGGAGATGAGAACACTCCATCCTGGCAGTGATATAATCTCATGTGACTTTAACTGAACGCCACTGCCCGAGTGCTGTCAAAGTTGTTGCTGATAGAGGTTGATTGATGTCATAAAGTACCTAATGCTCCTTTAAACCCCAAACCCCTTAGCCTCTCGGCACCCTGTGCATGTGTTGTCATTCAAAACCTCGGGGTGGGAATCTCAACGCACCTCAGGATTCGATCCCGAATCAGAGGGCTTTCAATGCCATTGTGAAATGATTATTAATGCATCAAATTTGAGTTCTACACATGATTTATTTTTTCTTACTGTGTGACAGTATTTGTACTGAGCCATAATTAAAATAAACATGAATGTACTTCCATTATGTCTCTCTCAGGAAGTAGCCTAGCTTAGAATGTAAACACAAGGCACGTTTATGTCTGCTGTGGACTAAAACTCAAACTGGTTCTCAAAAGGATCACACAATGAGAGAACACACACACACACACATACGCACGCACTCACACACATGCACACAAGCTGTTACTAGTCAACTCGTACTCCAAAGAGCCAAACAAACTTTAATGCTACGAGACCTTTGCAGCTGTGCCAGTCAGTCTTACAGCATCTACCTCTTGGATCAAACTGACATGGGTGCTCACTTGAAGCAGTGATTCGAGTCATGAATAACAACCAGCATCTTCACCGTGTTCAGATATAATCTTTTGTTTACAATTCGCTCCCTTCAGACATCAGCCTTTGCATTGCGGGATCAATTTGTATGTTTGTCTGTTTCTCATTTCAAAATACAGGTGCAAAATTACCCGAGAAAAAACTGAAAAAAACACAAAAAGGAGTGAACTGCAAAGAAAACGTGCCTGTGTTACTACGTGGTGAGAACATGGAAGCATCATCCTCCAGCCTCTAGTAATGGAGAGTGATTAATAATAAGCATATTTGTCAGTGTAAGCGCCCTGGGGGAGAGTCGTAAGCACAGGCAGCATAATTAAGGCCACTGAGGGAGTTAAGGCTGTGGCGTTTGGTTTATTATCAATTCAGCACAGTGGATTTAGAGCAGCAGACACATGCAGTACTGTTGGTGTTTAGGAGTTGAGTGCCTGGTGTTGCATAGTACTCGCTGAGATTATGCATATTTGTTGGACAACCGGAGCACCATCCCCTTTCCGGCCGAAAGCTCCTCTGAGGGAAGGCATCGATTAAAGATGGGTGGCGGTGTTGGTGGAGGAGAGGCGATGGTTATCAGAGAACTAAATGGTTTCTATTCAGGATCTGATGCTATCTTAGAGACATGAGACATCACTTCGAGGAATACAGGTTTTCGGTGCTTCTACAGACCTCTCTGCCACTCTCAATCAGATGAGATACTTGTGTATGAGTGAATGCGATTCTGTGGCAATAAAGTTGTAATGCTTAAGATTTCTGTCCTGGCTGATTTGGTGACACCCTTGGTTATCAGTTAAAATACTGACCCCAACAACAGCCTGTTCACCTTGGTGCTGTCTGGCAAACAATACAGAAGTATTCACAACCATACCACCAGACTACAGAGCAGCATCTGTCCTCAGGCTGACAGACTCCTTAATTCATCCTCCAAACTCCACCAAAATAGTTTTTGCTTTGTGTGTAGCATAAAGGGACGACACCTTTCATTTTGTTGTACAGTGCTGTGCAGAGTGATAACTAAATGAATCTTCTGATCAGTGGACGACTGCTCAACCTCCTGAGCCACAGCCACTGAAAACGTAATTCAATTCCACAGCAAACAGTTCTTAGCCAGCTAATTGATCAGAAATACAACAGAAGAGAAACTGGTGCAGCCAAGTTGTTTTAATATAGAAGTCAGTCAACAGTAATTGCATCGGCTCACTTGAGTTACTCCTACTTGTTCTGCAAAATGACGTAAATGACCCATTGTCCTGCTTTGAACATGCGTTTGTGATTAACAGTCGTGGTCTGTGCTTCCTGTGACTGCTTCAAAATAAAAGCCATCCCCCACTGTGAAGCAGCGGCAGTAGGAAATGTTCTGCAGTATCCTAATACAGCTGTGACACACCTGCCTGCTGCTTACACGCATGACATCACTTGCTGTAGCCAAAAAAGAAGCTGATTACAGTTGCTGCAAATATAAACTTCTCACATCAGACATTTTGAACTTGCTTGTTTCGGAAAGTGTGAGTAAAGTCCAGCTCTGTTCCACTGTTGCGTACCACAATTTACTTTATAGACATTTGGAAGAACGTAATTTTCCAGCTGAGAAAAATCAAATTTGAGTGAATTGATCTGAGTAATACATTAGGATGTCAAGTCACAAGGTAATGCAACTTGGCCTATTACTGTAAAGCTAGCCACTGGAATCACATTAAAATTCCTGCTTGATTCAAGCAGTCATAGGCAATCTATCTCATTCGTTTAAGCAGAGCATTTAATTCATGCATGTCGTGAAGCGATCACTATCAGCTGACTTCTCCAATCATCAAACCAGTCAGTGAGGCAGTTCCTATAATACAAACTTTCTCACTTAAGACCCTTCAAGCTACTGCTGTGGTGAGTTGTTTACTTCAAGCTCCTTCTGTTGCAGTTTCTTACTACCTGCTTTAAAGACATTTCCTGCCCCGTGCCTTGGGTAATGTTTATTGCATAACTAAGTGAGATATGTGTGTAATGATCAAGATCACAGTCTTCTCTGACAGAAAACAGCTGCACGTCCATTTACTGCAGACAGAATCCTTTCATATATGCATCTGACTGAAAGGTTGTTCCTGAGATTGTTGCTAATGCCACAACTGTTGTTATGTCTGAAGTTCTAAGCAAATAGTATATATGACAATCTTACAGGCAGTATTTTCTTTCAGTAAAAGTTGAAAATAGCCCTTGTTGGAAAAGGATCAATTCAATCAATGGCTGATTTTTTTTTTCTGTTATGTGTAGCACAGATAAGCTACCTCGTGTAGTCTGATGAAAGTTGAATGCTTCTCTTTTCAAAACTTTGAAGCTTAATTACAGTGCTTTTCTAGGTCTGCCTGCACTATTTGTTTGATGTCGAACGTGAAGTGTGAGCGGAGCTGACATTGCTTCATTTTGAATGTAGATGGATATTTTGCTGTCTCATTCTGCCAAATTCAATCTGCTCTGCTTTGATGTCGGAAATTGCAAATTTTGTGCCATAAAAGCGAATAATGTTGTCTTATGCAGAATATCAGACAGCAATGATTTGTAACAGAAAAAAACAGGCTACATTTCTGCAAGCATGATTCATACACTGGTAGAACAACTTATATTCACTCAATAACTTAAATGTTCAGCTCCTAGAATTTGTCACTGATATAACAAACAATGTATACAGGACACATAAGGACCTACAATACCTTCAAAACATGACGAACTTCACTTTTCTCTCGAAGGCAAAGTGCTATACTTAAGGAGCTTAATGTGACCAGCAGGAGATCAGCAAAGAATAAGAACAAATTTAATATTCACTTGGATCTTATTAAAGTGTGCCACTTCTAACTCTTTTCATTTTAATGACTTTTGATGAATGTCTCTGCTCTCAAAAATCTCTCTCCTTTGGCTCAAGGTAATATTTCAAAAGAGCACAAAAACTGGAAACGTGTGGTTTTAAAGACAACTACACAAATGTGATTGATTAAAGCTTCTTTTACAGCTTATATTGCTTGATAAATTGGAAATGTAGAAGTGGCAAAAGCAGGATGAACTGCAGGGAGACTAATAGTGTTACAAGAACTTTGAAAAAAAAGGGCTCATGAATAAATACATAAAGTATGTCTGACACGTATAAATGCTGACATTAATTGTTGAACTTGACAAAAAAAGAGTCACAGCTAATTGTAACTCCTGTTGCTTTGGGTTTTCCTTTATGAGTTAAACCAAACGCAGCAGAACAAGCTTTTAATGAAGGGGCAGCTGAAGAAATACTGTTGGACGAGTGGGAATATTATTAGCACAAGTGGGAAAAACAAGGAGGCAAGAAAGAATCTATTTGACTAATAACTGATTTTTTTTTGGCCACTTGGGGGCAGCAGACACAAGTTGTGAACACATCATTGACTAAACTTTTAAATATGGTAAAAGTGTTAGCAAACTATTGGTTATCTACACATTCAGCAGTTACAGGGGAACACTATCATTTATTTGGAGTCATTTTTCTGGCCAACTGGTTAATGTAAGTCCAGTATTTACTCTGCTTTAGCTTTGTTGTCTCTACTAACCCCTGAAGGAAATATCTGGAGCTTAAGCAGCTAAATGCTCCACTGTGTTCACCAGCTAGTTAGTAACTATGCCTGTCTGCTGTTTGATGCTAAGCAGGTGGTGAAGTCAGTTTTTAGAGCTTTTTACCTGAAAACAGCTGCCTGATGAGGCTGAAGGGTGCTGATCACACAGTCATTCGATACATTATTAAAAATCTAACAAAATACTCACCTTAATTGGAACATGTTTCAAAAGAAATTTGGATTTCTAGCTGAAAGCATGCACAAGTAGCTGCCAAACGCCTGATGCAAAATGGCTGGTATCATGTTGCCAACACCTTTTGTTAGGCTGCCATCAGTGGCGGAGGCTGCTCACTTCAAAGTGAGGCTGATAGCTTTAATCCAACTATTAAGATAATTTACAAAACTTAAGAGCACTGAAACAAAGGTGATACTCATTAAGTGCGCCAATACATTACCATTTCCCCCACAGCCTCACTGCATTGTACGTGTATAGGAGTGAAGGTAACATTCCAGCTGACTTCATTAAGTTTCATTTTCCATTTTATCTCTCCTGAAGTGGACCATTAAGTCGGTGCGCAAGGGTAACTGATCAGCCAATCTGTCTGTGATTTATGTGGTAGGGAAACTGAGGACTTAACTGAGCCTCAGAACACATTGATTACTGACATGGTTAATTGGCTAAACCCACTGGTACATTGAGACAGGCTTATTGGAAATGTCAAATCAAGCGGCTCATTTGCATTCATGATGTATGGTGTCTATTCCAGCTTCTGCCCAGGCAGCACAAACCGACACACATAGCAGGGAGGGCCTGGGATCTCTGCCTTGAATTTGCAACTGACCATCTGGCCTTCCAGGACGTTGGCGTTGGTTGGAACTTTTTTTTTTCTCCACGGTGCATCCACATGTCTGTATTGGATGCACTTAGCTGACATGTGCTGAATAGAGGATGAGAGCTTGGATAACTCCTGATGTGAGTGAGACTAAGTTCACCTGTGGGGTTTCGGTGAAGATCTAGCTTTGAAGGCACGTAATTGATTGAACAGGGTTGACAAAATGGAAAATATGTTGGTTTATTACTTTCTTTGCTCTTGAGTATGTGTGTGTGGGTGTTTTGGAGACCAAAACAATGGCTGAGACAACTTTGCCCCAGGAATACCTAAAGTGTAAGCAGATACAAGCAGATGAAAGCAGCATGAAATTGAAAAGTTTTGATTTAAGCAGGTGGTATGACTTTACAGCGTTTGAATAATGGGATCCTCTTGACTTATTGTGGGTCATGCTCAGGAATATGTTTTCAGAATAACGTGAGAAAACAAATCTAAAGAAAAACATAGCTCTAAATGTACAGAGACGATCCTTGAACAGCAACAGCAACATGTAGATAAAAGTTTTCCTTAAACTGGACACACATGCAAGGTGTAAAACACATAAAACAAGTTGTAACTTTGCCGGTAAAAGGATAATTAGAAAAATTTGCGGGGAGTGCAACAAGGCTCAAAAGAAGAGTGGCAGCTCTTTTTAGAAATTCAACAACTCCACTATAATTAATTCCAGCAAGGGTCTGTATTTTATGTGGCTCATGAGCTCAATGACAAAAGCCTCTCGAGTGAAAACGTTCTGCTGTTAATTGTCTACATTTTCACACCTGGGATCAATGTCTTGTTGCATGTAATTATGATATTGTAAGAGTTCATAGTGCTGCTGTGTGTGCTTTGTGGGTTTGTTTTGAAGTCAAAATCCTTATGGTCCTGAACGCAATCCTAGAAATTCAATTTCTATACACAACTAAATGTTCGCATTTCATTTGTTTTCCAGCAAAATATCAGATCTTGCAATGCAATATCCACCTGCAGGGAGAACCACATTATTTCACTTTTTTATGATTATGTTTAAACACTGACAGCATTTGGTGAAGGTTAGGGAAAGATTGTGGTTTGGTTTAATACAGAAAAAGTCTACAGTAGGGGAATGAGGAGACAAAAAGTGCTTATCAGCATCAAACTGAAACCATAATCTTTTCCTGAACTCAACAAAGAGCTTTTGTTGCCTAAACCTAACAGACGGGATGTGAACCCCTGTCTCAGTCCTGAGCTTTGTATGTCCGACATCCACCCGACCATCTCACTGTGGCTCTGATGCAGGGCTTTGTTCAAGAAACAAACAAACGTTGCCTGTGAACATAATCCTGGCAGCGATTACGAGTCGACTCAAACTCAATATACAAAGCAGGATAAAAAAGGCACAGCAGTTAATTACATTGGAATTCCATATTAATATGCCTCCATGGGGCAGTTGTTTGCAAGTCAGAAGAAAAAAGAGCCATAAAATACTATAAATGCACTAATAATGCATTCACCATTCGTCTTCCCAATGCTACAACCATTGCAGTGTATGTGATTTCACATAAATTTCACTTTCTCTCTGTTCACATGTTTACTTCCAGTACTCATCCCGCCATCCGAGCCAAGCCATGCAAAAAGAAACCCAACAACTCCCATCCGACCAGCTGTTATGTTGTCATGGTGGTGCATGGGCTTTTCACCACAGCAACAGATGAATATCTACGGCTCTTTCACTTGTTAATGTTCTCTGTATTCTGCACATGACGCACACTCATTATTCAAGTTCTGCAACTCATTGAATAGACGTTACTCATGCAGTACAACTGAACAGTTGTTGAGATTATTTTTGTGTGGGGTCTGGGCCAAAGAGGTGTACAGACCGATAGATCAACATAGCCATCCCTAGAGGAAGGCTGCTAAGAGGGCTGTCATACAAAAAAATGAACCAAACAACAACAACAAAAAAAACAAAATCTTTCTTGATTGTCCCTCAACCTGACAAAACAGTCCATCATGCACAGTACCTTGAATGTCTATGCTGAGTTTCACCAAACTTAAGATGCATAATACATTGCAGGTTGTGAAGCAATGAGATTCATCAACTACATCCATTAAAATTTCACTGGTTGGTGTGAGACGAGTGCTGTAATGATTACAGGCAAGAGAATCTCACCTCTGCATTCTCACGTTTCCAGAATCACACAATAAGCCCCCCTGTTGATTTAACTTAATGCTCAATATCCCCTTACAACTGTTCACATTCTTCCCTCACAAATTGCTCTTTTCCTTTCTTATTCCTGACATTTGTGTCCAACTTTTCAGCTTGCTTCTCCTTTATTCCTAATTTTCCGTCACGTCTCATACCCTTACACCTCAACTGCCATCTCCACTCCCCTTATCTCTCTGTTGTGCTCTGATTTTCTCTCTCACAGCTCTGTTAGAGGTTATACTGGCCGGCAGAGACTGCTTGGTGGCCGGAGACTCGTGCTCGAGTGATGAGACTTGTAGTCCACGTCTGCGGACCTTGCGTCAGTGTGTGGCGGGCAATGGCAGCGTGAAGCTGGGCCCCGGTGCCAGGAGCCAGTGTGCCAACGCAGTGTCTGCCCTGCTGTCCAGCCCCTTACACGGCTGCCAGTGTAAACGGGGCATGAAGAAGGAGAAGAACTGCCTGAGCATATACTGGAGCCTTCATCAGTCCATCATACATGGTCAGTGGTTCCTGCATAACAGCTGCCTACACTGCAAAAAGACTCTCTAAAACAAACCAGAACTGTATTTACACACAGCATGGAAGGACTACAGATGGAGCCTTGATGTGAAAAAAGAAAATGACAACAAGAGAAAATCATTGATCTTGCGTGCACTTTAAATGTATTCTGATGTTTCACTATTCAAGCCCGTATTTCTACCCCTGTCTGTGATTCTTGTAGGACTCAACCTGGTGGAGAGCTACCCCTATGAGACAGTGCAGAGGGACTACGACTACGTCCGCTTGGCTTCTATTACAGCTGGCAAGTTCGCTGACCTTCATTAACTTTCACCTTATTTTATACCATTTTACCCTTTGAAGATGTTTTGTTCTAGCACAAATACATGACTCCACTGAATATTTCCTGGAAGCACGCCCAAGGCAACTAGAGGTCCCTTCTTGTCTTAGACACAGTTGCACAAGTTATTACTATTCATCTGAACACAACTCCAGCATTCAAAATTACATCTCTGACTCCAACTTGTTTGATGGCAACCTAATTTATTTGCCAGACTCAGCTGAAATAACATAATCCACGACTGTCAATGAATACTAATCCAGGCATTGTTTCTTATAGCCTCAGGCTCATATAACAATGCAGTCTCATAGAATTGATTAAAATAAGTCCAAACTCTGAAAAGCAGATTACATGTTGTGGATATAAAAATTACAAACCTAGTATTAAATAACAACAACGTGTACTCAATATGCATTTTTCACATTGTGTGAAAGGTCGATGAAAACTTATGTTTAATCTGATTCTAAAATCTTCTAAAATCCTACGTGAATCAATGTCTCTTGCTCTCTGTCTCCTGAATTGCTGGTTAGACGTGGTGTCAGAAGCTCAGTTAATAACATACTTGTCAGTAATGTTAGGGGACAATTCTATCATTAGGGCACAAACAAGACTCAACAGTGACATCAAATGCAAAACACAATAGCTCAAATAATCAACGAGTGGTGACACCAGCTGCTGCACACATTTTAGCCTGACGGCCATTGTTAGGAGGCTCTCAGACTGCTATCACGCTGAAACTGCTTTAAATTATGATCATTTTTTTAAAAGGTTTGATATGTGCGATTGTGAACCTTCTCTATTTCACATAATATATGTGATTGGCTTCTAACCTTGAAATAAAAGATGGAGGAATAGTTATAGTAACAAAGTAGTGAGGCACATTTTACAGATAGGAGGGTGACAGAGAGGGTTTTTTAACAGATAGCGGACAGACATCAATCCGCTGAATACCAAAGTGCAGTCTTTTGACAAATGGCAGCAGCACAGTAGGTTGAAATTCTAAGTCTGGTACTGCAATATGCCAGCTATCATGATCATTTTAATTACTAGGATGGAAAGGCAAGGACTTGGCTCTTGTGCTAACATTAAAATAATGCAAAGGAACCCACTGGGTTATACTTAATGTCCTGAGAAATTGTTCTCTTTTCATAGAGAAGATGAGAAAAGACACCAGACTCCTTTTCTAACACTCATTTAGTTCTTCTGGTCCTCATGAAATGAGCCTCCATTGCTTATTTACAGACACTTCCACCTTGAAGCTGAACTTTAATTCAAAACGACCAGTCTCAACTTCTGAGATTAGATCTCAGCGTGCTGAATAAATAAACACCACAGGTCACATACGCTCTATTTGTATAAACACAAAATCCTTTTGCTCGATTGCTATTATTTCTCCACTGATATCTACGTTTGTCTTTGACCTTACTTCCATCCACAGACTCTGATGTTGGCATGACAACTGTGAATCGCTGCCTGGATGCAGCCAAGGCTTGCAATGTGGACGACTTGTGCCAGAAGCTCCGCACAGAATATGTCTCAGCTTGTATCAAACCCACCGCCAAGTCGGGCCTGTGCAACCGGCCTAAATGCAATAAGGCTCTGCGCAGGTTCTTTGACCGCGTCCCCGCCGACTACACACACGAGCTGCTCTTCTGCCCCTGTACGGACACCGCCTGTGCAGAGCGTCGGAGGCAGACTATTGTACCCAGCTGCTCGTATGAAAGCGTGGAAAAACCCAACTGCATTACACAGATGAGGATCTGCAATGCCGACTACGTGTGCAGGTGAGAACGGAGAAGTGGAAGCTTTTAATTGGCTCCCATTCATTTCAATGTCAGTGTGTCTCTCATGTCCGTAACAGATATTAAAGTTATTTCTCACGTAGCCACGGTCTCATGTGGATACAATAACATACAGCTATAATATGAGCATAACTCCCAGTTTGGTTTTAGTTAATGATCCACCTCCTTTCTCATAGTATACCAAATCAGCAAAGCCAATGTTTCATCATTCCCACTTCATTCAAGTATTCCTCGGATACAGATTTTAGATATCCTCGCCATACATATATGGGCCGGTGCTGTTCAATATTATGGCTCTTTGAAATCAAATAAACAGCCATTCAATCAACAAAATGGCCCGCTGTTTTACCCTAAAGCTTTCTACCACCATCGGTTAGAACACCCTAGAGAGCCTGTTGGAATAACACATTAAATATTTAGCACAGATAAAGAGCCAGATGGATCAGAGTTATCGCTCATTGCTATCTCTGGTCATGGCCATTATTTTTCACAGCCCCATTACACTCAGAGGGCTTTACTAATGATCCCAGGTCTGGGGGATGAAATATATTACTCTTTCTATCACTTTCACATTACAGTCCAATGCTTTCAGTCTTCACCACGGCCAACAATATTTCTTTATGTCAGAGGGGCAAACTCTTAATTAAATGACCAAGTTATAGTAGACACAATGCATAAAAAAAGGAGCAGCAAACTTTTTTGCTCAAAACAACACAGGGATCTATCATGTTCTTGCTAACCAGTGCCCGTTATTTCTGAAGGTCTCGCCTGGCACAGTTTCAGTACGATTGCGAACCCTCCGAAATGTCTGCCAACGGCTGCAAGCAGGGGAACTACGGAGCCTGTCTCCTCGCCTACACAGGGCTCATAGGTAGGTGCACACCTGAGAGGTAACGCAAACAAAGGACAGGGAAAGATGAAATGCAATGAGCAGGTAGAGAGGGGAAACAGCATGCGAAAGAAGATTATGTGCCATATGTTGTGTTAGAGAAGGAACGAGCAAACTGTGCAGCGACAAGGAGGCAGGAATGAGTGAAGGCTAGCTAGAGGGTGAATTAATAAATTCAGAACAGGTTAAGAATGAGTCAGAGAATGAAAAGAAACTTCCAATTCTGAACCAAAAGACAAAAGTTCAACATGGTTTAAGATACAAAAGCAGAAAAATCTCTTATCAGAAGGGGGAAAAAGAGGCTCTTTACACAATATTTAATTTGTTTTATAGCAGTCCGTAAAAGAAAAAGAACAGCCACTTCTCCTCCACGCGCTGGAGAGAGGATCTAATGCATTTCAAGAACCTCAAATGGTGCCCCTCAGCACAAACACACACTTGGCATTTTCATTCCTGTCTTGTATTTATTAAAGCAGTTGAAATCCTACCTCCACTATGGCGCAGACCAAAAAAAAACCTCTCAATGCCAGAGACTTCTGTGACCCAAAAAAAACAGAAAATTGGAGTATTTCTTAGTAATGCTCTATTATATCATAAGCGTCAGTCAAACCAACAGAATTTCAGCCTTGTGCATCAGGTCAGAGAATAGGAAATGCAGTGTCCATTAATGTTTCAGATAATAACGGGCCATAGTGTAACAACTCAAAGGAGAATGAATATTTAATACTGATTGAGGCCTGTGTGCGGTCTCTGTGCAGGAAGTACAATAACTCCCAACTATGTCGACAACTCCACGTCCAGTGTGGCTCCATGGTGCTCCTGCTCAGCCAGTGGGAGCCGGAGAGACGAGTGTGACAACTTCCTGGGATACTTCACTGACAACATCTGTCTCCGTGAGTGTCACTCTATTCACACAATGTACTGGAACGTACTGACTCAGGTTTTTGGGGTAGGGGTTGTGTTTGCATAGAGGTATGAGGGGGCTGAAAATCTGTGCTATTTTAGCGTCCTGTTTAACCGGTGTCGTGCAGTTTAGGGGGAAGGGCTGATCTGTTTGGGGTATTTTTTCTTTCCTGGCATCTTTATGTTGGGTTTTTTCCAGGATACATTTAGGTCTGTTTCTGGTCATGACTCAGTCTCTGTACAGAAAAACTAGGCCAAGAGCAGTGAGATATTAAATGTTTCAAAATGTGCTGTAAAATCCAGTTTCTATTTAGCTCCAAGGACACAATCGACATCATCAGACTGCAATGATAAACAGTTTGCCTCAGTTCACAAATGTATTATGACATTTTTGTCATATTGTAATTGTTTCATGACAATTATATTTTCCATTTTCAGCTCTCTAATACAGGTTACACGTATGTTTCAAACCCTTAAAGCAATAGTTTGATATACTGTGATATACATTAATTTGCTTTCTTGCTGAGAATTAGATGAGATGATCGATATGACTCTCATGTCCAATAAATGTGAGGCTACAGTCAGCATCTGTTTATTTTAGCTTAGCATAAGGACTGGAAACAGCGGGAAACAGCCAGCGTGGTTCTGTAGGTGACAAAATTCACCCACTACCTTTTAAGGTCTTAATTAACATGACATGTCTCATGTTTGGGCTGCATGATATTGGAAAAAAATGACTTTGTTACATTTTTATCTGCTCTATATACAGTAGAGCAATAATAAAGAATTTTCGAACTTTTCTGTAGCAGGTTTTAAATGAAGAGGGCTCCCAATCAGAGTTGCGTCTGACAAATTCAGAATTATAAAACAGAAATAAAGCAGCAACGTTAAACTGTACAAAACAATAAGGCAAATAGCCAGCAGCAGTGAAATGTACATCGCCATAAACCAGCACAGCAAAAACAAATAGACCACAACTCAATTGAGTTTTCAATAGGTGTATTAAATCAAGCAAACAAAGCAATATTGGTGTGGGTGTAAGAGTGTACATGAGAAGTCAATCCACTTGGTAAAGAGTCCATCTTTTCTCCACCCTCCTAAAACAGTTCAGGCCTGTCACTCACTAGAAACTCGCTTATCCAAGAACTTTTAAATCGGAGTAAATTTTATCAGACTACTCTTGTAGATTACGGAAAAGTTTTTCTTTCGTATGAAGCAGCCAAACAGTCGCAGCATGATGAGTTAGTCTGTCTTCCTGGACATCAAACGTCTCGTAATGTGCGCATCACCATGCTGATGCTGTGCAGCCCTATCTGATATGTTTAATCTATCAAAAACCTAACTGTTAAAAGGATAAGTTGTGGTTTCTCATCAGTTATGTGATTATTTTGTGGCTGGGAGCAGTAAAAAAAAAATGTTTCTCTAAGATTTAAAGCAGATATTTGCGTTTATGTAAGCTGAGGTGGAAAATCGACGCTTTCACTCGCACACAAACTGTGTTATTTATAGTGTTAAATACTGTTATAATACAAAACTTCAGGCGCTTGTGTGGTTTGCTGTGGTTTTACTCATTTCACTCCACCGCTGGTTCAGCCAGAATAATTTCATTATGAAGTGAAAGACAAAAACACCGTACCCTAATCAGAATAATTCGCACTGATAACCTGCAACAGGGGACACTCAAACAGACCTGATATGAGAAGCAAAGTAAATCAGTTCTATGATACCAGAGCGTGGCAGGACGGAGCTGTGGGGATTCAGTGAGGCAGATGTTTCCCAGCATGCACAACCAGCAGCAGAGCCATGTATTTAAATCAGAGATCCTGTGCTTTCTGTAGAATTAGCAGTGCGCTCGCTCATTCTCTCTCTCTCTCTGTTTCTCTCGCTCCATTTTACTCGCTCACTTCATTTTCTCTAGTTATTAATCATCCCCTTCATGCTGTTTCCCTGGTAATTCTCCCTGAGCGTTCAGACAGTCACTTCTTAGTGAATTATAAGTAAGCTGGTCCTGTGATTGTTAGATAATTGTACATTTATTAAATCTCCTCCAAACACCTGATGTGCTTTCTTTCACAACTGATGGAAAAAAGTTTGAGAGCTTGCTCGTGAAAGCTGCTGATTATCTTTGGCTACTCTGACAAACATTCCTTCATCCCTCAGGTCTTTCATGACCTGCTCGTTATTGTTCATTATGTACTGCAACACAGATTGAGCTACTAATTAATATGGTGCTGTATGTATTAATGAAACTGAACCCAAAAGAAAACATATAAACTGTAGTCTTTTGTATATTTAAAAACTAAAACAATGGTGGGGGCGGTGTAATAAGTGTGTAATCAGTGTAACACCAGCGACACCTCGTCAGGTAGAGTATGCATGGTGTTGTGTTAGGTCGGAAAAGTCGAAAAATCAGTAGTAAATACAACCTGGATTCCAAAAAAGTTGGGACGCTGTTAGCTGTCAGTACACGGCATGATTTCTTCAAATATTATGGGCAACCGGGAGGCAAAGTGCGTAAAGAGACGGCACTTTAAGTGGAGGATGCAGATCCAAGCCTCCAGATCAGCAACACACTGAGTACTAACTACAACCTCGTTTCCGAAAAGGCTGGGACGCTGTGAAAAGCATGAATAAAACAGAACATGGTAACTTCTTAATCCATCCTGGGAAGGCTCAGTCGCTCACGAGCGAGGATGGAGCGAGGTTCACCACTTTGTGAGCACATGATTGGATAATGGATGTTACTGCATGAGCTCAGGATCACTTCGTGAAACTGTTGTCAGTAAACACAGTTTGTTCTGTTTTAATTTATGTTTTACACATCACATAAATAATGGAAACCATGACATGGATTAAAGGGGAGCACATAATACAATTTCATAATAGGGTGCTACATGGGTGTCTTGTAATTATTGAGTCTTCTGTTCCTCTCCCGTGTTTCCTAAAGCCAATTCTCATCCTAACACTCTCCTTCCATTTCACTCATGGCCTCTGCTCTGCAGTTTGAATAATTAATGGTCCTTGTTACTAACCTCAGCAAGTACATATATATCTATCACCGAACCTGTACACACAACGAGTATCTTTGCTGCGTGTGTGCGGCGAGGTGAATCTTTGGCCAGTCTTTCCTCGGGCCCCCTGCCTAGAAAAGATACAGAGAGAGGTCTCAGAGTTGTTTGGCCAGTGCAAATGGTCTATGAGTTAATGAGGTCGATGTGGAGAGGCAGGTGCAGTTTGGATACTTGAAGAGAATACTGAGTATTTTCTGTTTTCTTTTTTCTCTCTCTCTCTCGCCTCTGCTGACCAAATCCCAACTAGCTCTGGTCCAGCAAAAGCTCTCATGCAAAATTTACCATTCAGAACCGGAGGCATCTGCCATGATTAAATAAGACATGAGAGAAACTTGATGAAAAAACATTACGATGATGTCACTGAAGCCTGATAACAGATTTTTTTTTTTTTTTTTTTTTTTTTTTTTTTATTGCTGTGCCTTGTGTTTTAGAGAACGCTCTCATGATGTTTGGAAGTGAATCGGACCAGCAGCCGACTCTCAGCCAGTCCAGTACACCCAGTCCTGGCCCCAGCAGCAGAGAAAACAGGAGCACCGCTTCTCCACAACAAACCACAGAAACTATGAGGAACATTCTGGAAACCATAATACCAACACAGGTGCGCAGCTTACTTGTCATGCGGTGTTCAGCAGCAGTGAGCTATCTCTGACAGCAGGAGCAAACATTGGCCACAAAGATAATGACATGTTTAAATATTAAAGCTACAATGTGTGGAATTTTCATGTGACGATTATCGTATTTTTAAAGTATTTTGATGGCGTACACACTGGAGCAGTCTATGTTTTGTCTCGTTTTTTTTTCCAGCGTTTCACTCTCAGAGTTCCTGAATGAATCCATGAGGGGAGTCGCAGTGTCGCGCACTGTTGTCTGTCATGCTGTCTTTTCAAATTCTGCACATAGTAGCTTTAATTATTCTCCTTTGTCTTCTGTGTCACTCCAACTTAAGAGGTAAATCATGTCAAGCTGACTGTGATTGAGGCTGACAATGAAAATCTGAATGCAGGACCACAGTAATAGCAGTAATGCTGAGATCAGACTCCACGATACCAGCCATCAAAATGGGATACCTCACGGCGTCCTTACAAAAAGATTAGCACTTGCAAATGCTTCCCCCTTTCTTGCCTACTTTAACTTCCATAACGTGTTTCATAAGGTGGGCCCACTGGATCACATACTCCTTTCCATGCACAGCTGTAACGTGGCAAATCAAATAAGGAGAGGTGTTTTACTCCCTTTTACACTCACTTTCAGGCTCACTTTCAGGTTAGGAGCATTATTCCAAATTAATTATACCTGTGGGTGAACATTACCCTATGCCGACATAAGTACAGTATGCTGCACACCCACACATTTACCCTCATTATATGGACTGAGAAGGGAAAAGCCAGAGCCAACCTCCATTGCCAAGTCACAATGAATGATTCTTAGGTTCACTTTCATAAAAACGTAATCATATACGAACATATCGCAGTGGCTCCCCAGGGTCCAGTGTGCAGTTAATCATTTCTCACCCAAGACATGGCAAGTAGGTATTTCTGATTCTTTGATCGTCTAAACTCACACGTCTCACAATGTATAAATATTACGACGTCTGGGGGACGTGTGACTGTTCGCTGCATTTCAGAGATTCATTCAAGGAGCCCACAGTTTTTTTTAACCCTGAACTTCTTTTCTAAAATGAACTGAGATGGATGATCACCAGCCTGCTTTTACATGATGAGTATTTATGACCACCTGAAACTCAGACAGCTGGTTGTGTACGCTCTGTAGTATTAACAGATCATCAACATTGGACTATCCAAAAAAGAGTGGCCATAAACTGATCTCTATGTCTCCTCCTAGGCCCTGGGAAATGAACTGCTAGTGGGCCAGTCCACCCTGCCATCCAACAGCCCCCCAATCTCTGCTTCACCTCCCAGCCTAATGCTTCAAGCTGCCTTCGGCCTTCTGTTGCTGCTCCTTCATCTGCTGAACAATGGACACTAAAGACTGCAGGGGTGCGTGCTGAGGACCCTCCTATTACCAAGCAGATGGGAGGACCAGTGCAGTTCAGAGGAAAATGGACCGTGTGGCATTACTCCTCCTTCTAAATATGTACAGCGATTCTGTTTTTCTATTTTTGTGTCTACGTGGTCCAGGTCCACCTGCCAGTGTTCTCTCTCAGAGTGTGGGAGACTTGGGCAGAACGAAGCCAGTCTGTACATTTGTACATTGTCGTTTGCGATCAAATCAAGCCAAAATGAAGTCAAAGTACCGCTTTTGTGGACTAACCGAGTTCACAGCTATCCAACTGTATCCATTTTCAAGTTATTATGAAAACATAATGCACATATGTATGATACAAAGACATAAAGTATGTCAGTACCTGTGAAGATTTCTATCATCAACAAAAGCTCTTATTTGACAAGGAAAATGGTTGTTGAGTAAACCAGTGAACTTTGTTTGTGCTCAGCGCACAAAATGATTGCTAAGCTGCTGGAGTATAAGGGGCTTTAATACCACTCTCCTCCACTGACTGAAAGAGGACCATTACTTCTGAATAATACTGGAATAGCAGCGAGACAGCCAAACAACAGAGCTACATTTTGCTCAGACATCCTGGACAAATGCCCTGATCCTCAGCATGATCTAGCAGAGCTGTGGAAAACCAGAGTACATAAGATAAACCTTGACATAATAATCAGTCTCTTCATCAAGACAGTTACCCTTTGTCAAACTGTCTCACCAGTTTATTTGGTACTGCAAAAGCTATAGAAGCTGTTTATAGAAAACACAAGCTCTTGGTCTTTACCAGCAAGGAAAATTACTGGAAATAATAAGAAAAGCAGTCACTCTTTACCTGTAGCTGCTGTAGTATGTGTTTGTGAGTAATCCCGTTTTATTTCACATTGTGTCCGTGAACCTTGCTATACAGGGCTCTGAGCTGTACAAGAAAGGGAAGTGAGAGGTTTGACTTATCGACCGCCGCCAACACCAGTACGGAGCCTGTCCGAGATTAAACAGTAATGAACGATTCAGTATTTTCTGTTCTGGGAACGTGACGGTGAATTCTGAAGAGGATCAGAGGTGCTGCAAATAAAAGTTCTCAGCTCATCATGTTTACATATTAGCATCATTCAACCATTTTTTAAAGGACAAATGCTTTGTTTGGTGCTGTTGAAGCAGACTCTCTCGGTTAAATCTACTGGGGAGACAGAAGCAACACAACTGAACACATGTTTACTCAAACTAATACTCACACGACTTCCTCGAGCACCCTGGAGAGCATTATTTGAAGTGAGAATATGAGAGGATTTACAGCATAATCCGGCCATTTGTGTCTAAAATCTTTCAAACTGATCTGTCTCACTAAAAGCTCACCAGCTGCTTCACTTCAGCTACTGTACATACATCTTGCTTTTATGGACCTCAAATAATGACCTTTAAGGCCAACAGAAACACATCCTCAGCCTTACAACCTTTCAGCACACCATCTCACAAGTACTGTACGCGTTAAATGTTTAATCTATCAATCATTTGACAACTTTAACGATTTCTAGCACTGCAGCACATACATGTACAGGCATGGAGCAGCAGCTAGCTGCCAAAGACTTAACAGCGACATTCAGGAATCAATGGCCAGGAGCAGCATGCTGACACACATCACATAACAGAAGGGGCCAAATGAAGTTAGCATTTATAAAGTAAAGAAACTATCCAGTATCAATTTAAAAGATTAAGAGACGAAAAGAGCAGTTATACCCTTCTTTTGGGCTGACTTTCTCCTGACAATCACCTATAACACGTGGGGTTTCACTGTTTAAATTTTGCCTTCAGTTTGCAGGAAACAAACAATTAACAGTATTCAAGTCACAGCAGTGTGCACAATTAACCCCTGGTTGTGACACAGAATGATATAATTATCTTCTTGTTAGCGTTGTCAGTGTGAGGCAGATACAATGCTGCCAAGGATCCGAACTGTGTTAAAAAAAAAAAAAAACACTACAGGTGAACCAATGAAAAATTAACAAGAGCAATTTAAATACAAACCAATCAAAAAAAAAAATTAGGTGCATGACAGAGTTATTGCTTTTTTTACACGAGATATTTGCTGTTCTTTTCTTGTAAATGTAAATATTTGGAAATACCGCCATCGAAACACGAAATATACTTATGTTATTAGATAATAATTATCGAGTATTAATTTTAAGACTACACTTTATTTTTGGAAGTGGAAAAAACGTACATGTTCTCAAGTTGTTACCGAATGTAAGAAAATATTAAAAAAAAATAAATTAGGAAAAACTCACGATGGACTAATTTTTTAATCTTGTTAGCATTCTAAATATTATAAAACATTTCACAACAACATATTATTATTTCTGACCATTATAAGATGACTTGCTTTCTTTTACTTCAGCAGAAGACAGGATGACATGAACAGGAGTGCACAGCCATGCTAGCATTACCTGTGAGGCGGGATCATACTGGACAGTATATGGAATCAAAGGTAATGCCAGCATGCTAACATGCTCACAATGACAGTGTAAACACGCTAATGTTTAGCAGGTACGATGTTTACCGAGAGCCCTATGATTGCCGCAATGCAGAAAACAAAACAAAAAAAAAAGGATCATCTGTAAAATGTGGAATATCGTGAATATCGTGCTGCTGTGTTTTTGTGTGTCACACACTCTTGTACTTCAATCCTTGTGAGGATGCTCACTGACATAATGCTTTACCTTGCCCCTTACCTTCACAATCACAACTGAATGCCTATCCCCAACCCTTACCCTAACCTTTAAAACCAAATCTGAACCCTCAAACAGCCCATTGAAGCTGTGAGGAAAGGCCAAAATGTCCTCACTCTGTTGGTCAAAAACAGCTCAAACACAATTTCCTCAGGATGTAGCAAGTATGCATACACACACACACGGATGCACACACGCACACACAATATGTCCGTGAAGATTCTCATTCATCCAGGTCATGGTCCTTCTAAGTGCCTCCAAAGGCAACTGGACTTGCTAAGTGTGCTGTGTAGTGTATGCAGTGCAATGCAGCGAGGAATACACAGACTTGTACACTGGGGAAACAAAGCAACCGCTTCACACACGCATGGCACAACAAAGGAGAGCCAACAGCTCAGGTCAAGAGTCAGCAGTCCACCTACATCTCAAGGACAAGGGACATTCTTTTGAGGACAATAATGTACATATTTTGGCCAGGGAAGGCTGATGGTTTGAAAGAGGAGTGAAAGAAGCCATCCATATCAAACTGGAAAGACCATCACTGAACAGAGGAGGTGGTCTAAGACACCACTTATCAGCCACCTACAATGCAGTCCTGAGATCTCACCCCAGGCAGCGTAATAGCCATTCACACACGGACTCATGGGACCCTATTGAGTCACATGATGAATGGGTGGGTCAACAATCTATTGTGCCAGCTACACCTTGACTCATGTGACCTTAACGACTCGCATGAAGCTGGGCGGAGCTATGATCCTGCAAGAGGACAAATGCCCTGGACTCCCCACCATGCAGTTAGAAAGAAGCCTTTTGGATGAGTGGGAAATGTCTCCTAGAACCACAAGCAAGTCCAGCTGCTTTGGAGGTTTTAGGTTTTCATCACTTTTGGGGACATTACATAGACTTACATTCCTTACAATTTCCTGGAGACTTACCCTAACCATAACCACTACCTGCCTAACCCTAACCTTAACGCAAGTCTTCCCTCTAAAATGTAATGATTTACATGATGGGGACCTACATTTTGTCCCCACAATTAAGGCGAGTCCCCAAAATGTGACTGTGTAAACAGATTTATGTCCTGACAACATGAGTAATAAATGGTCTCTCTCACACACACACACACACACACACACACACACACACACACACACAGAGTGTGTGTCCTCTGAGAGAGAGAGAGGCAGCATGCTAGCAACAGCTCATCAATTCAACAAACTCTCAGAAGTGCAACCACATCAGCAGATGCAAGACGTGAGTTTGTTGAAGACTTTGTGGCTGCATGAGTCAGATATTGAAGAAGCTACGTCTGTTTCAGGTCAAGCATCGTAAACATGGAGGAGCGTTGCCTGAATGTGAGCGTAGCCTCCGTCAGGTCGACCTTCCCGCTGTGTTTGAGCTGCATATGAAGGCTGTCCTGCAGAGGATCCGTTTGATAAACAATGTTGTGTAACAGTGATTTATATTGATTTTCATGTGCCACTTTCAGGTGACAAAATGTGCTTTAATCATAAAACACAGAAATCAGAAAAATTAAATTAGGGAAAAAATTAAAATCAATTTCATGGGGCCATATTTAGCATGTTCACCATCTTCGTTCCATTGTGGACCAACACTGCCTTCCATAGAGTCACACTGCTAAAAATAAATGAAAAATGACTAAATCAGCTTTGCAAACACTGCAACAAAGGTTGGTCATAAACACACCAGTTGTGATAGCTTTTATCAAAGTGTATAAACCTGACATATGCCTGCTGGTTATTTTCAGTGTTTGACCAACGTTCCTCTTCAGTGATGTACAGCAGTTTGTCTGTTTTCGGCATATGCTGTTACGATTTTCAAGTGTTTCGCTGACCCTGTTTTGTCTCATGTTCTTAAAGCTCCAATTTGCTAATTGACACAAATTTTTATAACAAATAGATATTGGTAATGTTGACACAATTGAACATAAGCAACCAAGAGCTGCAACTACATTATTTATCTGTTGATTTGTTTTGATTAACCGATTAATCATTTAGTCTACGAAAAGTGCACAGATTCATAGAAAATGTCTTCAATTAGCTTGCGTTGTCTCTAAACAGGAGGCCATTTAATTTATTATCATTTCATTTGATTTAGCAGCAAATCCTCAGAATTAAGAGGCTGGAGCCAGCAAATGTTTGTTTTTTTTGCCGCTTGGCTAAAGAATTGAAACAGTTGTCAATTGTCAAAATGGTTTAATTTTCTATCACCTGAATAATAATAAATTGCTTCAGCTGTACTGCCACCTTTGTAGCAGTGTTTGTACCTGAACGAGTCATTGACATCACCGTGTCTGTCCCCATCACTCCCCCGGTGATGTTTACATTTTGTCTATATCCTTAATTTTTATCTTACTGTACGGCCTCACTTTAAATATTGCAACACACATTATTTGATTATACAACACTTTTTAGTAAAGGCAGAGACAGAAACTCGGGAGTAGAATGATATAAAAGTTATCGAGCTCTGCTCTGGAGCAGAATCAGCCAGGTGGATCAGAGATATGACCCCAGAAGAGAGTCCTTACTCAGCATGGGAAAAGGTGGGAGATGGGCCTACAAAGCTCTCTATCACAAGTAAGTCGAGAACACAACAGTTTGTTTGAACTGTGGTGATATCGCTCCACGGGCACTGACACTGACATCAGCCGGAGCAGCGACTTCCAAAATACAACTCCACAGGGAGGAACTCTGCTCATTACACTTCATGTGCAGATGAGAAACAGAGTGCTGTGGTGAATCTGAATGCTCAGAATATGATCTGCTCAGCTGATTTATACCAGACTCATCACTCCATGAGTGATGCATTTTCATTTTCAGTGTGCAGCGTTGTGGAAAAAACAAACACAGTTTTAGAATCATCTCTTATCTCTGATGACCCATGATACAATTTGTCAAACTGGAGGTTCACTCCTCTAAAATCTTGTCACTCCAATTACAAGCACAGTGTGCATGAAGATTAAAATAAATCCCCCGAAGAAAACGTCATGGAGCTCGTGAAATACGCAAACAAGAGGGAATCTGATGTAAACATTCATGTTTGATGAAAGTCAAATTCAGATCTCAGTTCATGACATAACACCACGTCCAGTTTTCCAGTATTTGTCACATTCGTCTTTGCCAACAACGCCCCTCCACGTTCGCAGCACAGCTTTTTGGAGGTTGATTACACTCTGAATCACAAAGCAGGACCTCTTGTCAAGTGGACTATTTGTGTTTCATAAATTTAAATATGTTTATGTAAATAAAATACAAACAGTAAGCAGAGGAAAAAGACCTTGTGGATGACTGAAGGTGCTGGCACAAATGAAAAGCAGTTTATATTTTAATGGATGTGAATGTTAATTAAACCTGACACAAATACAAAGTTCAGGAGGCTTGCATCCTGGGTTCCCTGTGTGGTTGGTTTTAGGCTACAAATCTGTGGTTTCAGTTGGATGTCGATGAAGTAAACACATCCTGTCTCGGAAACAACCTGATCTTTCACCAACTTCAAACGAGCGCCTTTCATTGCCTATACATAACCATAAAAAATGCTAATCATTCACGCCTCAGTTGCTGAAAGTGCATATTGTGGAACAGATAAAATGTGCTGTTAATGAATGTTTGATAGATTCAATACCAACATTTTGAGACTTGGCAGACATTCAACACCAATGTTTTCTGCTCATGTACATTTAAAGAAGGCAATCTGAGCCGTGTTACATTTCTGTCAAAACAAATTTTCTGTTGCGAATTACAGTACACAAACGCAATTTTTAGGACACAGGGTTGCTGCATTAAGTGTGTGTATCAGCTATAAACTAGTGTGTAGCCATAGTTCGAGCGGTTCTTTAAGTCATGACTAAACTATTTAGTCATGACTAAACTACTGCAGGCAAGTGTTTTTACAGAAGGCAGCTTATGTGTCAGGTTGTTGTGGAATCAAAAACAGTTTTGAGGAATAAAAAGCCCATAACATCAGAAACAACAGATCTCACCGTCTCATAGCCGAGAAGAAACTTCCCTTTGACGTTAAAGTAAAAATAATAGCAGCCTTTGAAGATGCTGTAAAAGGAATGCACATTCCTGACGTTTATTGGTGAGATGATGTAGTCTTTGCCAGCAAAACCACCATAACCATAAAACTAAGAATGCTATGGGTGATGACAGAGGTGATAATAACACCTCCAGAAATACATTCAGAAAAGAGCTGAATGAATAAACGGCGTAACAGAGCTGAAACATTTTACAGGCAGCGTTTGCATCTAGTCACAAATAATCTGAAAAAGCAGAAGTTCCAAACATGAATAAAACACAGAAGAAGACACATATGTATTCATATTCGTTGTTATATAAGACAGCAATTGCATACATTTCTGTAACTAAAGTACGTCCACAACATACACTTACTGATCACTTTTTCAGAAGCGTGCGTGTTTCTTCAGCTGACACATCCACCATACTGTCCACGACTAAAGAATCATGTTTTAATCCACCAGGTGGACATTTGTAAACACCACTTCTCTCTAAATCTCATGGTATGGTGTTATTATAGACTGATACAATGAGGTGTAGGATTTCAAATATTGATGACGACCTGTGCTGGCTTCACACTTCTGTTTCAGGTCAAACAGCTAATGCAGTTTTCAAGCAAAGATTGCTCATTGCTTAATTGGAATATCAGCACTAGATGGAGGAACTGGTTTATGAATTGAGAATGCTAAATATCCTCACACACACACACACACACACACACACACACACACACAAAAGAAGAAATATGATGTCATCAGCGCTCTTTTCTTTGCTTCACTCCCTTCTAATATGACTTTTATTTTTCTATAACTTTCATGTGTTACGGACTGTCTCTGGGATTCATTCACCCCCATCGCCCTTGCCTCTCCAATCACCACAGTTCCTCCCCAATGGTGGAGCCCAACACCGATCAATAGCAACAATCAAATGTTGCTCTAGGGTGTTGAAACCACTTGCCATTTATCACTGGATCATTTTACCTGCAACACATCCACAAACTTTCCACACTCGTATTTCCCCATTCCAGGCACTTCCTTTGTTTCTTTCCTATCTAGTGTTTCCACGACAGAAATGTAATTGATTCCTCCCACTAATTGTGGTAAACACTGCAATAGAGTACAGCCAGGGCTTGTGACATAATGTCAACTTCATTTTCCTCTCACACAGAATGACTTGTTAGCGGCTGCGACATGATCTCACTTCCGATGATAAGCGTGATTAAAACTCACCGCAATCACAAACAACACCTATTAAACGTTCACTCGAAGAATACTGTATGAGCTGCAAATCAAAAACGAACAAGGGAAACGAGCAATGATAATAATTAAATGGCAGAGTGACGGGAGGGTTTGAACAGATCACTCCAAGTGTTCTGCTGAAGAAAAACTAATTAATGCTGTTGCAAGATCTCTCATTAGAATGTCGCTTTTAATAGATTTTATGACATTTTCTACACAAATGAAAACACAGCATGACTGAAAATGTTTTGAGACACATATCTACTTCAGCATAAATAACAGTGCCAATGACTGCTTGTTTAGGACAAGGCAAACAGGATGAAATTAATACGAATGACAATGTTTACTATAATAAGCAAAAGAAACATGCAGTAGGTTATAACAACCCGTGAGTAATGACTCAAAATTGCATCTGCCTATTATGTCTGTCTTGGAGCCTGTAATCCCCAGAGAGCGGCTTGTTTACTCAGTATGGTTTTAATCAGTGTAACTCAGTACTAATAATCTGTCTGAAGGGCATCGCTGTGTTTCCCCTGCAAGTGTCACATCCTGCTGCTGTCCGGTCCTCACAAGCAGGCAAAGTCATCATAACGAAATTGGCTTTCTTGGTCTAAACATAGGAGGTGGAAACAGTGCTTTGTATGTTCTGTGTAGAGCAGACCTCTCTTGGGATAATGCTTAATTCTGACTGGAGATTGTGTTTGATATTATCATAAAGCCTCCTCTCTTTCTTCCCCTTGCTCCTTAAATGGATCTCTCCATTTGTACATGTGCTACACGTGCTATGTTTGTAGAACAGAACTATGGGCCTTTCAATCTTTGACAAGTGGCTCCATGAGTTGAAAACAGTCTTGCATATTTTGTTGCAGATATACTCCTCCAGATGTACGAGTACGTTCACGTTTGTCGGCTCACATCTGTGTTTGTACGCAACTCTGTGTGTTCATGCGTATGTGTGTGAAGCATGTAGGCGTACGTCTGCAGACATCTGTTTTTGTGTCTGTAATCTGTGTGTGTCCATGCATATCTGTGTCTGTGTGTGTTTTGCATGAACGCACAGGCACAAATTTGTCTTGTAAAGGTGATTTTGGGCTTCTCATCCTACGGTTTCTTTTATCACAAGAAGAAGACTGTGTACCTACGATAATGTACATGTGTGCATGAGTTTTGACTTTACAGGTACATTGTTATCTGAGAATATTAAGTCTCACTGTGCATGAATTCTTGTTACAGTTGCCAGCAGCTGCACTGTGGAAGATCCCTTAATGTCCCTGAGCAGGACATCGTCATGGGGGGAGCAGCTGGACAGTAATGACTGCCCAATATTAACCAATCCTTCACTGGCCTTTACCCCTATGGGCCCCAACTGGGGCCTCATGGGAGCTCACTACATTTCTTGATACTTGAATTCTCTCTGTAGAGGCCATTTTCTGAGCAAATGCCCTTCCTAAAGAGGCACTTCACAATTACTGCTATGGGATTTCATGTTGAGTCGTATACTGTGCCATGATTCTGAATCATAAGAACATGCAGAGCTAATTTTCTGCCTCAAAGTAGAGAAATGCGCAATTTTCTAGTCCAGTATCCCTTGGAATTACATTCATATTGAACAGTTCTCAACCTGATTCAACTATAGTAATTTTAGAGGCTGCAGTTTGTAGTGCTGCTGAATCGCATTGCATTGCACTTACGGATGTTTCTATTATTTTGTCCACCTCATTTATGTACTCATGGAAACACATCTTGGTATAATGCAATGTAGTTCAACAGCACTACAAACAGCAGCCTCCAAAATCATCATAAAGTTCAACAAATCAACAACCTCTAAAATGGTTAAAACAAAAACTGAACATTAAAACCTTCATGAAGGGAGGACTTAATGGTGGACTGTGTCAATTTTAGCTAGGTGTCCCTAATAAACTGCCAACTAAGTGTATATCCATTGCCAATGCACAAAGTAGGTTGCCCTTTATGGAAAGAAAGGGTGCAGAGTTCGGGGTGATGGACCTATTAATTTTCTATTTTTTAACCATTGCCACCATCTTTCTCACCATCTGCCAAACCTTCTACCTTTGTTTATTTAGTTTTTCCCCACTTGGAGGCAGCACAACAAGCTGTAAACAAAATGCTGACGTATTGAATGTTAAAGAAAATTGTCACCGTACATAATTCAGGGTTTTGCAGAACTACCCAATAACAATGTTAGCACTGTGATATCATTGAAATGCTTAGAAATTAAGTATCCAGTGTCGCTAGACCGGCAGCCCAGTCCTCTTCAGTTATTCTGCCACACACTGAATAAAAACACAGCGCAGCCAAAAAGTAGCACCCTCCTGAAGTAAAATCTAGACCCCTGATAGTGTAATACTACAGTACAGGGATGAACAGATAAGCCAGCTGGCAGCTCTGCACTTCTCACCCCTTTTGACATTTCAAAAATGTCATCCCCAATCATCTCTTGGCTTAAATCATGTCCCACCACCATGAAGTCACTGCCGCCCTATAATCTCTACAGGACAGCTGTTTTACATAAGGGAATTATTGTGCACGAACTGAATCCCAAATATGTGTGTAAATGTAGTATACGGCCACTTCGGTCTGCATTTTAAAAACCGTGCCAAGAAATACAAGACCTGCATTTTAAAGAAAAAAGTCAATTCAAAGCATATTGTTAACAAAGTGAAGTGAATTAACACTCAGTAAGCATAAGTAAATGATGATAAGTAAACACATCAAAACCTTGATCTCAATGAGAAATAAAACCTTTCCTCCCCCTTTATCTGCTGTCCTCAGGTACATCTTTCCCTTTGTGATTTCAGTAGACGTAATATGATTTAAACAAACATGGATCGCAGCCTTCGCCTGGAAATGTTTCGTACGAGTGGCCAGGTTGTACTTGTATCAGTGGACATGGCCGCCCTTCGCTTCAAAATACATGTACTCAAGCGTTCATTAATAAGTTAAGACAAAGACAAACGAAACGCTGCAGGTAATGAGGTTGACGGTTGCGTTTCAGTTTTCATACTTTTAATTTGCAACAGAATAAGTATAGAGAAAATCCTATAAACAGAAAGCTCAAGTTGAAATGCAGTAATTAAATGAAACTCGTCACCCATGCTTATTTCTGTTCCCATGGGATTTAAGTGACGGGTACCATGTTTTCTGTTTGAAAGAAAGCAGTGACAACAGAAACATGGCTTCTGGTGTAATTAACTGGATGACCCGGCGGTAAGAAAAACCAAGGACACTGTGGCAAAATGACTCTTGATTAGTGCTTTGGGTCTAGAACCCTGCTTTACAAATATAATAAATTATTAAAGCACAGATTCCCAGGCTTTGGAGTGTGATTGATTATTCAGCATACTGTCGGACATTACAGAGCTTAAGCTGCTGAAACACCTCATTACACACCATACTGCCATGTGATATATTACACACATAAAGGCACACGCAAGCACCCAAAATTTGTCCAGAAAAAACAATGACCTTGAACTGGTTGGCTGACAGTAATCTTTCAGAGCATTTCTGCCTGTATTTCTGCTCTACTGCTAAATGAGACATTCTGAAGGCAACAGGCTGGTGGGTTGAGTGTATGGGGATGTCAGTTCACATCCACCTCTGATACCAGCCATGCCCTCACTCAGTCACTATCATTGTAGTAAAGCTGTTCAGACTAGACCAAGCAGCTATTTGCCCTGAAGAGAAGTCTCTGCATGGGCAAAGATATGGGCCAAAGGTTGGCATGTTCTCTTCCTGTCTCTCCCTTTCCTGCAGACATCCACCAACTGCTGAAAAACTTCTCCACAGCTTTAGCTCCAGATGTAAAACAAGCCAACACCTGCCCACTGGTAGCATATCACCTGACCCAGTGAGCCTTGATAAAACCACCTTTTGCGGTCTCCATCGAAACAGCACAAGGAGTGAATATCATGGCTGGCTTTCATGTACAAAAATATTGGAGATGCTGTATTGTAAGCATTTTTCTTATGTCATCACAGCCAAATATATAAAAACACAGCAGATGTGCACAGATATCAACATTAGGGCTGCAACTAACCTTTATTTTCATTAATACACTGCTTATTTTCTTGTCCAAGTCCAACATTTTCAGTCTTAAACCCCAGAATTTTGAGTTAATTATCAGAAATGAAGAGAAGCTGGAACCAGGGAATTCTGGGCATTTTTTTCTTTCAGAAATCTAAATCTACAGTTAATATTGACCATAGCAAATGCAGACCCAGGTTAGGTGGAGATTTGTAAAAAGAAAGAAAAAAAAAGTGTGTGAAGGCAGCAACTCACAGACTGTGCCATTGGCCGACCTGACAGTCATCCACTGGAGTCACTATGTGCTCAGCAAAATGTTCAGTGCCACTTCAAGCTACGGTCATTTCATCAGGATGAAAGCAACAATATAATCTGCATATCTTCATTCTATTCTTCAGTCCAAAACATTACTTAAAGGGGAATTTTGAAGCTCTTCTGAGCAGCAGGCAGTTTTGAGAGACATGGTTATACTGCCCCCCGATGCTCTGGATGAGCAGTACAAGTTCCAAACATAAAGACCCTGTTAAACATGACAATTACTGTTTACAATACAGCCGCATCAGTGTTGCTGTTGCTGAAATCAAACTACTGCTCTTAGTGCACTGAGAGTAATCCAATATGTCATTTGCACCAACTGACAGACGTTTCTACTGGAGATCTGATATTCAGGGCTTTTAAAGCAACCTGCAGTAACTGAGGATCTCTGCAGTCATGGCAACCTCGGGGGACACACGCTGAGAGTCCACACAGGTGCTCACACATACTTATAAAGAAATGTCAAGATTCACACAGACCGAGGAGGACTGCCATTAGAAAATGGCAGACGCAAATGTCATTTATGAAGTTATCCTAATGCATACTTCAGCATTTGTCAGACTGCAAACAGAATGGAATAAACACATCAAAGAAGAAGACAGCTCCTTTTTATGGTGGCAGTATGTCAAGACGATTTGGCAAGGGCAATAAACAGTTCAGTGGTGTCAGGGTGACATACCATATTATGCTATGCGTAGCAATTAAGGGGAAAAAATAGTTTTCTTGCCATTTCCATAGGGATATCCTTTTTAAGTTTTTGCATCAGACACTGATACTGTATGAATTTAATTATTTAAATTGTGTTTTTTTGTCACTTTTTGTCAATTGAGTGTTGTTCTTACCAAACATACAATATTACCTTGGATTTTGGAATCCAGGCATTTCTCACTGTTTTAGATTAATCATTTAAATAAACAAATAACCAGACAATCTGTGAAAAAAATGAGGTTCCTCCGAATGAAACCAAACGTAATAACTAACAAAACATTTTAATTTAAGATTTGATCATTCACTTATATGCATTGTAAGCTGAATCCTTCACTGGCAGAGAAGTCCATGGCCACATCATGAAGCTATTAATGAAAACAAAAGAGATAGAAGCTGATATATTTGCCTTTTTGTGTTATACACAAAAGACTTCTATGTTACGAAGCTGGCAGAAACTACTTCAGAACAGTGAGTCACACAGTCAGACTACCTTGATCCAAGTTCTCCCTGTCACCTTATTAGTGCTGCCTCGCTGCCTCAGGCCCGCTCAACCAGAAAATGTGTCACCTATCTCTGTCATTATGTCCCCATTTTTGTGAAGCTCACAGTTCAAGTCTTGCTGTGGTCTATTATCCTGTTCAAACTAGGCTCCTGCAGACAGAGTGGCAGCATCTCAGACAGGGTCAGAAGAATCCAGGGTAATTGATTACCTAATTGTTGCTCATTAACTCCAAAGCACCAGTGACCTCTTCATAACACCTTTCCTTATCAGAAAGCTGACATCTAACATCAACCAAACAGCACACAAAATGGATTCTGGCTATAACATAAAAGCTGACGCAGCACATGTCAAATCCTGGCTGAGCACTCTGACGTTCCATGATTACGAGCACTGTGCCTGACAAAATAATATATACCAAACCAACTCTCAGGGAAATGTTTGTATGCAATTAACTCATCCAATTAATTAAAGGATCATGGGCGTTTTAACAACCAACCAGCAGGATTTTCAGCTCAACCCACTGACCTAAATACAACCACAAACACGCATTGGCAAGAAAAAAACAGATTTTTCTCGTGAATTATCATCATGAGAATGTCGCTAGCAGGTAAACAAAAAAGGGAAAATGGGTCAAAATATTGCATTCTCAGTGCAAGTGAACTGGATGTCATAAAATACTGTACATATAAGGTGCCCATGAAGCATGAGTGCACTTTTACAAGCAACCAGGTGAAGAAAAGAAATTACATAAGCCAATACCAGACCGTAGTAATAAAACTGTGACCTTAAACTTATTCTGAAAACATACAGTTTGAGAATACAAGTTGATCCATCATTCAATGTCTGATTTTACATTCATAACATAAATCACAGATCACGTTAAGGCTCCTCTTCTTGAGTGAAAGACAAGCAGCTGACGATGCTTTGAAAGGTGCTCATCCTTCAGCAGTTTCTGCACTTCCAGGATCTGTTTTGTCACTACCTGTCCTTGTTTTATTCCCACAACACCGCTGCTCAGACTTGCCAAGCTGCTGACAGGCTGACAGTCGTCACCTTGTGTATAAACTATTTATGATATCACATCATCACGGGGCAGAGGAAACAAAAGATGAGCTTGATGTACATGTTACCTCTGGATTCATTTTTTGGGAAATGGAAATAGTTTTTCCATGAGGTGGAATCTGATCTTTAGCTGCTGTTTTTCCTTATTCGTATGTAAATACTCATTAACTCCAGAAACTGTGCAGTTGACACACTCAATAAAAAGTGATCTTTGAGAAGTTTATGTGCACAAACCAGCTCAAAAGTCCAAAGATCATGTCAAGTGTACTTGTTATATTGAGCTGCAGTTTGTGCTCAATCTGCCCACTGTGGTGCCCATTGCTGTGCCTCACAGGCATCGGACCAGCGGCAAACACATTAATAGGCCCCGTTGCATCACTGCCTGTGCAAAGGTCTCAGTGTGCAGCTAACATTAAGGTTAAGGTGCCACCAGGTTCACAATCATTAACATTCCCCCTTCAACACTCAGGGCCCCATGTCCATTGTAGATAATGTACATAATGATCTACTATGATATTATGCCATAGATTAGTCTCTCATTGCGCATACAGACACATGACAGAAATCATGGTCACAACAAGCAACAGGAACTGCGCAACAAGCCAAACAAACACCATGTCACAATGAGAACCAGACTGCATCACACTGCACATCTTTTATGGAGTAGGGGTCTTACCTTTAGCAGAGCATCTTCTGGTTACTGTGTTTGCAAACTGATCAACCAAGTCGATGAAGTCCGTCACCTGTTCAGACTTTAGAGCCAGCAGTGAGTTCTGGATTATGACACTGAAGATGTCACTCGCACAATCTGTCAAGACAACATCAGCGTATCCAACCTGTTGAAGGTGACCACATAAAGTATTATCTATCATGACTGCTTGGGAGGCAGCAATGCAACAGGTCACCGGCAGGAGAAATAGTGTAAAATGCTGAGTTCACTGAAGTTTCCCTCCTTTTCTGGCAGTGAGGCTAACTAACTCCAGTGTTAGCAGTGTGGTTAGCTAGCCATTTATAGTTGCTGAGTGATTTGATGGATTTAAAAACAAAACATTTTGAAGTCCACCTCTCCCTAACTAATCCATGGGCATCATACTAGCTAGCTGTGAAGGTCCTGGATTGCTAGCCAAATAAAGCACCCACATCTTACAATCAGAGCCAACAGAAGTTGCTTATAGTACCAAAGTTGAAAACACAAACCTACCAGAGGACAGATTAACTCCACAGCAACAGTTCAAACGAGTTTACATTGATATCAGGTGAGTGTAAAGTCACAGAAACACGGTTTATTCCGGTTGTGTGGAGGTGAATCCGATTAAAGTCAGCACAAACTGGTTAAAATCCAAGATGGCGGACACTTTTTCTCTTTCACACCGGATCGGTGGCGCTCAGTGCTGCCGCCAGTGGCCGGAGGCTATATAGCAACATCATTTTCTATCAAGGTCCTGGATGATACAGTTTGCATGCGCTGTCATTAAAGCTGATTTCTGCTGTTGTGAAATTGAATATATGCACTATGTGGAAGTGATGGTTAAAATGCTTGGCTGTACATTTTAATTTACATTTACATTGTGTATCAAAACCCTCCTGCAAACATGCAGTAAGAATCAAAACAACAAAACATGAAATCAAGCAAGCTTGGCACAGATAATAACAAGGCCATTTAGAGGAAAGCTGCCTCCATTGTTTCATATCAGGAATTACTTAACTTTAACTGTTGGTTAAAGGAAAGCGTTTGTACATGAATAACTCAAAGCTTATGCTGGAACAATTAGAAACAGAGATGGTACTAATGGTCTCATAAATATGCAGAATTCCACATATGGGAGGATTTTGGTATGTTTGGCCTTGCATATAAATACAAAAACAGAGATGATCTTGGTGCTGTAACTCGACCACTGTGAGACAAAATTTTCTTCCAGGCATTACTCACTGCACATACCCACTGCTGAACTTCCAAGGTAGCCACTCAGATCATATTCAGAAAAACACATTAAGCAATCGTGTGTTTTGGGAACATTGTGTGGAAATCACTATAAATCAAAAACTTGGAAAGACTGCTGTGTTCTGCATCACAGCAAATTAAATAGGATACACTGCATTAGTAAACTCAAAGTGAATTAGAAATAATATACATTTAATCCTTAACTACAGCTCCAAAGCTACCACTGCCAGTAAATTATGTAACGAGGTGTGCTCATTATCATGTGACAGGCCAAACCGAATGATGCCAGGTCATTTAAATTCCCTCATACAAATGAAGTGAATGTCATCTGGCATGGCTCTCTGGTCCTGCACATAGATGAGGTGGGGAAAGTTCCTCTGTGAATACGCAGCTGGCTACAGATTGAAAATTTGTATGTCCAGAACGAGACACTGGCCTGATTTATGAGGCTGCAGGGGAAGGCAAGCTTGCACAAAAAGCTTTTTTCTTGCTGTTAAAACTGTTATACAGTCATTTTTAGATCCACCATGATACTGAATAGGAGTTTCAATGCTTAGCTAACCTGATGTCAAGCCATAGAATGTTACAATACAGATTTCCAGATGTAAATGGTTATTGCATGCCTGAATTTCATGCATTTGGTTGTCTAACCACCATACAAATATAATGAAGTGACAATCTGAACTGAGGTAACTAAGAAGCATGTTTCTGTGAGATTTAATGATGAAATACTCAGAGAATTAGCATTACAATGTGTAACCACTGCTTTCATCCATTCTCTGTTCTCGGTTTAGTTAAATTTTTTTAATATTTGAATGTTGTTGATGTTTAACTGCATGTACTTATATTGTAATCATGTAATCATGCATCATATGACATGCACCTTTATACTTCCTTTCGTTTTTTATAGCCATGCTAGTGGCATCTATGGATGGCAATGGCCATGTTAGTCAGGTCATCAGTCCCTCACTTTGGTCCGAACAGAAATATCTCAAAAGCTATTGCCATGAAAGTTTGTTCAGACGTTTTTGATTCCCAGAAGATGCACCGTTCTGACTTTGGTGATCCCCTGACGATTCCTGTAGTGCCACCATGAGATTCACATTTCTGTTTTTCAGAGAAATGTATTGACAACAGTTGGGTGGGTTGCCATCCATGCACAGACAATCATGTTCCCCTTGGGATTAAAAACAGTTCAGCATTGTCCTTGTAAGCATGTTAGCATGCTGGTGTTAGCGCTTAGCTCTGTACAGCCTCACAGAGCTGCAAGCGTGGCTGTAGACTCTGAATGTTGTTATTCGATAGAGGTCAAGTTTGCAGAAGGTTTCCTCAGTGGCTTAGATCTTTGTTTTTCTGTTCCATGACAATTTCAAGCACAGCAGTATTTGCCTTGTTGACCCAATTTTCCTCCTCTTTCTTCCTCATCATTTAAAGATTGCAACTCACTCAGCTGAAATGAATCAGCTGAAACTGATGCATGAAACGCATCAATTAAGATGAATTGACTTATTTCACTTGGCAGTCATTCCCATGGCTGCACTGTTGCAGGACAGTCTTGAGTGCATTATAAATTGATCAAATTACCTATAATATATCTGGCTGCTTAACAGTCTTTGACCAGCGGAGGGGTTTGTGAGCACATGAAGCCTCGGGAAATTAACCTTTTTGTGAACCATTTGGCTGGGAGGCTTCCCAGCATTAAAGTGCTTTTCCGACCACCACAAAAACACCAGACATTCAGCAACAACTTTTAGCTTGGTCACATTTAACATTCATGACACATGACGAGATGTATGATTATGCATCATTACACTCCAACATCACAGAAAAGCCTGCGTAAAGCTGTGCTCAGGCCCCTAAAAAAAAGGCTACAGTTGTGACTATTTGTTGGTCAGTCTTATTCCTGCATGCTTCTAAAGTATTTTCATGTCTACAAACACAAACTGGTCATTCTGCAGGAGTAATGATATTCGAGAACATGTTCTTACTTTGCAACAATGCCGTCATTCTTCGCCAGCCTCAGGATTGAGTTGTCGGGCTCACCCTGCAGGAGGAAAGAGAAGAGTTCAGACCAAACACTTCAGCGTTTAGACGATTATCTGACACCTACTACCAGTACCGTGAACACATGGTGAGGTTGTGTTAATGCCTTCTGAGTCCAGGTTATGGCTGTCTGTGATGCTCTTTATCTTTTTTGAAGGAGTCTGTGTGGCTTTGTTGTGTTTTGTGAGGTGTCTTTTGTTGTCCCATTTCCACATAATGCATTTGCCTCAGGTATTAGAAAACGGGCATCCAGTCACTTTATCAGTGTCGCTGTTGTTGCAGTTGCATTCAAAGCCGTTTGGATAATTTATAATACAGACTGGACCACGGACAGCAGGAGAGCAATTTAATAACTTGGCACGAAAGACTTCTTTCAGGTGCCATTTGAGTACTGGTGCTGTTTCAAGTTCAAGCTATCAGGAAACATTTTTTGATAAGTGTTAGTTACTCTGTTCACACTCAATGAAACCTGTGTTCCCACACTGTGAGGTGAGAAAAATAAGTGAGAGCCAGATAAAAAAAAAGGTGATAATTGGAACAAATCGGTATCTGAAATAACACGCTTGTTTGGCACAAGGCGGATTTGAGTCGAGTGGAAAAGAGATGTTGTGCAACGGGAATGCATTCACTCTGATGCATGTGAGCTTTGTCTGGGGAAGGAAGCTGGAGCAATGAGTGACAGATTACACATGAAGGTAGATGATTGCTGTGAATACCTGTGGACACTGCATACGGGAGCAGCAGCTGTCTGAAATTATGTCTCATCTACTGCAACTTTATTGTGTATATGAGCAGACGTTACCTCACAGCATAGAAAAGTGAGCGTTGAGCTAATTAAATCCAGCCTTGCGTTCGTGTTCTTAAATTAAACGTAATGGAAGTGACCTCTCATTCGTCACTACATCACCTGCTGTGTTGACAGCAAATTTTTCCGCAGGAGTCATCTTTTCAAATGTTTCCCATGATATTATTACTGAGACTATGTTACATAAGCCCCCCAGACTGCACCATCTTTATTTCAAAATCACCCTCACTATGTTTCACTTTTGCATCTATAATTAAAAGCTCTTTATGTAGAATACTAGGCTTGTATTAAAATAAAATATGCCCTGTTTCTTTATCATATAAGCTTTGGTTGTGTCCCTCAGTCATGGCAAGAAGAGCCTTATAGCCATAATGGGGATTACTATCGGGTGTATAATGTCTTCTGTTGCTCCGGAGCAGCTTTGTCAAACCTGAAGAAATGATGTTGTCACGATAACCTGGGTGACACTGATGATGATGTCAGCCAGGTTATCGATTTGGACTGCCAGTTTTTAGAGTAATGGGGTGGGGAAGCAGGGCTGCCTTAAGGCGCCAGTATACTACATCAGAATTGTCGCGGACGTGTACGACAATTTCTACTTTGAGAAATGTACAAACACTTTAAGTAGTGATTACACCGGATCTGGGGAGGTGAGGGAGTAACACAATTATTTCTGTCAGTTTTGATGTGCGCAGCACTGTGAACGCCTTCCCTGAGAGACCCTCTGAAAATGTATGACGTTATCCTTGTATTATTGCCTCTGCCAAGGAGCTCGTGTTTTCAGTTCGGCTTGATTGTCAGCAGGATTATGGAAAAACTACTGGCCTGATTTTCATGAAAATTGGTGAAAAGGTGAACGAGGAACCCATTAAATTTTGGAGAAGAGCTGAATCATGGGGCAGATGGGGCAGACGCAAATACTGTGTGGATTAAATGTCATACATCTTAAAATCCAGTCGACGGATCACAATCCACATTCACAGGTAAACCTCTGGGGTAGCTGACACGTGCGGCTGCTTAAACTTCATCTGGAAGCATCAGTATGGAGCATTCAGGACAGCGGTTTCATGGGAGAACCGGTACAACTGTTGTAACAACACTCTTTTCTCAAACTAAGTTGTGGCTGTGTGAACACAAATACACACAAATCATGCAACTAACAATACATCCAAATATGAATCATCTGTGATAAACTCCCCCTGAGATGTTAAGAAACTTAATGCTTCACAACAACAAACAGTGATATTGACTGTGGAGTCTTTTCTTGCGATCACACAGTTTTTCTTGACAGCTGTTTTTGATAACAAGCTGCCATGTTCAGGATGTTATTTCCGTCATTTGATATGTGTACATGATAACAAAGTGTTTTCTGGTTTTCACAAATGTATGATCAGTGCGTGAAATATTTCCAGTATACAAGTACATAATAAATGCACAGCTGAGACGATGATGCTTCAGGAGGCTCAACCATATGTTAACATAATTCAATAGTTTTGGGAAATAATACAGACACACAGTATATCATGGCTGTGCTTGTATATTTGCATATTGTAGAAGAGTGGACTGCTGGCCTGCTCTGTGCTCTCTAAGTGACCCTATCTTATAATAACGCTCCTCGTTCTTCTCTATGATGAGCCGTCTTGTAACCCTGCCCTGAGTGTTTGGTCCAACTAGAAACACTTTTAACTTCTGATAAATTTGTACAACTCAAGGACGGCTGATATGCAACATGTGATACAGCAGTATTCTGTATGAGGAGATACACACTGCACACGTGCATCACTTTAGGTCTTCTCTGTGTGTTGCATTAGTGATTAAGTCAGAGCAAAATAGCAAATCAGTCGCTGGGAACTTACAGTAATTGATGCTTTTAAATACTACTACTGCTACTACTACTACTAATAATAATAATAATAATGATAGAGGAAGTGCTTCACATAAAAAAGACATAAAACAGGAATAGAAAATGAATGTAAATTAAGATGGAGAATAAAACCCACTTGATAATAATAGTAAAAATAAAATAGAATAAAGATGAAAATAAAGACAAAACATGACATCAGATGGAAAACAAAATAAAAACTGAATAATGGCAAGACAATAAAGTTTAAAATAGAGTACAAAGAATGCATAAAATCAAGTAGAAGTGCAGCAGTGCATAAGTGTGAAGCCTGTTTCCAGATCCTTGAATGGAGCCTTTTGAATTGCAGGAATACTGCAATGAATCATACAGGCCATACAGGCAAACACTTCTGGAGGAGACACTGTGGTTGCATTCGTGGTTTAGCATAACAGTAAAGAGGTAACGTCTCACAGGACGGTCACATTAAAATATTAAAGACTCCCAGCAGGGGTTAAAAGCAGCTTCCTCACACCTTCCTGTCCTCTCCCTTCTCTTTGTCTCCTCTTTCCCCAAAGCCCGCAAAGTTAGCTTCACTGTGATTGGCAGGCAAGTCGTTAAGGTGTTATTCATTGGTAGATTCCCGTCTACCTGTGGGCCTGCCTGCAAGACCACTCCTGCTGCAACTCTCACACAGGAACCACATTATTTACTCTCAGCTCTGTGTAAAGTTTTCATTGCCATTTCCAGAATATCACCAATTTTTGGTGCAAGAATCTCAGCTCCATGAAAACCAAAAAGGAAGCCGAGGAGACGTCAGGAGTCACTGTGAATCATTTTGCTGAAGGTAAGCGTCATAAAACTGAAGAACACTTGAAGCAGTACCTGTGACTGATCATCAGTGCTTGTTCTTTGTTTTGAGGGAGCACTCAATAGGAGGATTGAACCATATCAGGAAAAGTTTGGCTTACTTTAACACGTCGGTTTAGCAACTCTTATTTACTGCCTTGCCATTGCACAGCGGTCTGACTGGCAAAGTCTACCCATCATATACATCATAACACTTTTAAATATTGCACATTTATTTAGAAATATTATTTAGTCCAAATGGTTTTACTGGCAAATAAAATGTGACAAATGTGCAATGAAATAATGCCCCTGTAATCCAGAATGTGCATTCATTTACATCCATTTCTCACTGTGCTTGTTTATGATGTGCAGCCAAAGCTGTTGGTTGTAGATGTGATGACCTTCATGGACAAATGTCACAGTGCGAACGTGATGGGCAGCAGATTGATTTAAAGATGATTTATTCATTCAGAGATGAACAGAATCAGCACAGATAAGCGCTGGATTTAAAGTGAGTCAGGTGAGATTGACTGATCACTTCCTGAACAAAATCTGCTTCACTTACGGTCATTGATTTGGAATAAACTGGCGCATAAATATTTTGAGGCAGCGTCTAATGTTTTATTTGAGAAATAAAATAAACTCTGGAAATTATTACAGAGTCGGTTGATGGTGAATCTCTCCTGGCTCTTCACTATGAATAATAAACACAGTCTGTCCACACATGTGCCCATATTTAATATTCGACTGCAAAAAGGATCACTGTACGCACTGCCATGCACTCTGTTACACATTTATAGCTCTCAGTCAGTAAAATATTACCAACAGATTCATTCAGTAGCTCTTATATGTCATCCAATACTGGCTTGTGAAAATACTTTGAATCACAGGCCTTTGTGCAGATTTTAATAGCGTATTTATCATTAAGAGACATTTATGTTTGGTTGCTATTATAACCAACAATGTGAACATCATGCTTGTGTTTAGTGTTCATGTGATTATGTTCCTCAGGTGTTCTTTGGTGTGTGTTTCCCCCCAGTTATGCCCTTCAGGTGCTCATGGAGTTTGATTAATGTTTCACAGTAGACTAAGTCAGACTCAAAGCATACTTGCAATGAACCCTAGAACATTAATTTATTAATGCAGTGTTTCATTGCTTCCCCGTCACTGTTTGACTTATAGTTGCGCCAGCGTTGAAAGTCCACAATACATACTTCATGTACGTGTTGTTGTGGGGCAAAATCATGCCACTGCATTAGACATTTAAAAATGTATATTATATAGTATATAAAAACAGCATATAATAATTTTTTTCATAAAATATTGCATCTGAACATTTCCACCAACCACATAAACAGAACAAAATGCCTCCATGAGGCCACATTCACCATAATCAAGGCCCAAATTTCAAAAGAAAAGTTAATGAAAGCAGTGATTCATATCTTGTATTATCTTGTATTGTTAATTTCAGTCTACTTCCACGTCCAAATTCCCCCAAAATTTGAAGTTAAGTTTGTAACAGACTGAGAAATCCCAAACTCCCCCTGAAAACACAGAGGACCTCATGATCACCTCATGACCTCAGTGTCCTCAACAGGAGCTACGACCCTGTTTCAGATGAGACCTTTGAAACCATCCGTCAGCTATTCGTTCATACAAGGTTCACTTAGAGTGAGGTTTTCTTTTCACTGTCAAGCTTTTAATTGGCCTCTATCACCAAGAAAAGCCTCCTCTATCCAGCTGAGACTCCAAGTGAGCTTTAAAGTGAGCAAACAACATGAAAAATCCAGACTGTTATTGTTAAATCCTCAGCCCAGTCAGATGTTGGCTGGTGCCATTCTGTTTTAGAATAATAGGCTGCGCTGCCATCTCATGGCAGCCGAGGGAATAGTCATGCCTGCTTTTTGTTTTTTGCCTTTGGACAAGTAATGATTGACTTGAAAGTTAACCCAGTGTCCCAGCTCTCTTACCCGTATATTCAACAAGTAAGGACAGGAGGTTTGGTTTGTTTTGTCACACACATACACACCACAACTGCCATTATGAAATAAAATTTCATTAAGCTCATAAGGTGTGATCTGTAACTGCCTTTCATGTCAATTAAAAAGCGTCAGTCAAGTTTTACAAGGCTTTTGACCTCTAGAAGAATAACAAGCGCGTAACTACATCGTGCAATTAGAGATCCAATAGAAGGAATCCAAAGGGAGAAAGTCACCATCTTATACGAGGACTATTTTGTTTTGGATGCAAAATTATTTCCCTGCAGACAGTCATTTACTCGCAGAGGTCATTTCTTTTTTTCTGCTTTGCGTTAAGATTCCACACTGCCAGTGGAATTTGTCTCCCAATTTGTCAGATAAAAACACTGCATTACAATTCCTCCTACAGGCACACCAGTCAAAATAAAGTAAGTGGAGTTTGTTCCTTCAGATTGAATTTAGCATTCCTCTGGAGTCAGGCTTAATCAAAAACATCACAGTCTGCATAAGCAAGTGATAGTCGAGTCACCCTGCCTCCGTCGGTTCAGCTCTGCTCAGGCAAATCAACTCCTCGAGGTATTTTCAGGACAGACATTCACTCTGCTAGAGTGAAATACAGAGCAAATAATATAATCCTGCTTTTACAATGTGAAATATTGTATTATTCTCGTGGTACCTTCTGGTGTGTGTCCCTTTTCTGGTCACTTTAATTTACTTTCCTTCCTACTGGGACGACATTTTGCAATTTAAACCAACAAACTGACCACTTACTGACTGAATCATTACGCTAATTACGAATTTGTTATTATGTGCATATTCTATTTTGGACACGTTAAGTATTCAGTTTTATTGTGTTGTGTCAAGAGATGCGTCACTCATGTTTGCTATGTCATTATTAGTCATTTTTCTGTCAACATTTACTTTAGCAGAGTAGTTTTATCCGTTCAGCAGCAGGTCTGACTGTGAGTTTAAGGCCTAGCTGCTGGGGGAGGTGTGTGTTTAGTCTGAGCCTTTAAACAGAATCTTTTTTTATGAACTGTGTGTGTTCGCCAGGTCTGTTTCTGTCTGTTATTGCAGCTTCAGCGACTTCGCTTTAGTCTATCCTTGACAAAGTCTGATAGAGCAGAGTGCTGCATCACACACCACTGGAATGTTTACATACATGGACAAGTGTGAAGGAGTGCACCGTGAGAATGATTGAAGCGATATTTATAGTTAAAGGTACCCTGTGGATGCTTTGACCACCAGCAGTGCTACAGAGCAATAGTTTTAAGAGTGGGTCACTTTTTTTTTCTCAGCATTTTGATGTTTGTGCAAACAGAATGAAATACAGTCCTGCAGATGGTTTCCTGCTATTCCACTGGCTGACAGTGTGTGGCAGTAATGTGCCAAGAAATGCAGCAATGTGCACATGCAGGAACGAAGAAGACTGCAAACTAGCAAGCATTTAAACAATGTGTGTTTGAAATTCGTCTTCAAATTCGCTCTGTGAATGTGGTTGTAAAAGGAATTGAACATGTTAACAAGGCCTGAAACATACAGGATGGATGGAGCGTTTACTGTTAGCTTACAGAAAAACTCCTCAGGGTGCCTTTGAAGTTAAGTGTCCTGTTGTTGGTGCATTAATGGAGCCGTTTAAAGTGTTTTACATAACATAGTGCACATTACAGTAAAGTGAAATATTCATTTATTCATAATTGTGTGTTAACGCCAGTATAATATTCATTCCTGTGTGGACAATGTACTCACTGACAAGCACACAACTGTGTATCTGAACTATCAACTATAATCATAGAACTAAAGAACTGAAGCAATGCAATGATAAAAGGGAGCATTTAGAGATAAGGACCAGGTACAAAAGCAGCTTAATCTGCCATTAAAGGAGGCCAGGAGACATCAGAGGAACATCAGTGAACAACATTTTTCTACAATGAACTCTAAAAACTTAAAATTTTTACAACTGACTTACAGAAAGCTAATGAAGGGACATCTTAAAAACCTGTGCTGAAGAGCTTTCTCCAGCTGTGGCCACACTGCTATCGCTGCAGTTAGTCACTAAAGTCAGTAAATTACTCTGCTTCTCATCCAGAAATCTTTCAGATCAAACAGGAAACTGACAAGATATTTCTCTCTAACCCATCCTCAAAGGATCCACAAACAAATCTATGAAGTTTCAAAAGACACTTTAAATAGAAAAGGCCAGAAGTAAAGAAGTGTGTACAAACTTGACAACATAACATACTGGGGGGGGGGGGGACATCCCCTCCAAAATTCAAATATGCTGAAAAGACCTAAATAAAAGGTTTATTACATGTGATAGTGAGTTTTTAAATGTTTGCGAATGGCAGGAAATGACCTCAAAAGTTTAACCCTCTGCAGCCGCAACAACACACCAAACCCCACTCACTTATTTATTTATTTTAAGATACTTGTATTTCAGTTCATAGCACAAGGACCCAGCAGAAACAAACACGCCTCTCCCCCACAGGCCGTCTCTTCCTGCCCTCCCACTTCCTCCCTCAAACCCATGTGCTGCTGGAGGAGGTGCAGTTAGGTGGATTTACCTCAGCATGTGTGTGTATGGGTGTGTGTATGAAAGAGATCACGAGTGAGTGCAGGGTGTTGGGGAGCAGAGAGAATGATGATGGGTTGAGCTCTGGAAAGCGTCTCACCTAAATAACCTGAAGAACATGGAAGCCAAAAAGGTCCTCCATTTCGTGCCATCTGGTAAGTTTTACAGGGGTGGAGTGGGGTGAGAAGGTCTTTCATGGTGCAACCTGAGCCAACTGAGTCAAGCACATGGAGAAAGCCTCTCTGCAGTGCATGTGTGTGTGTGTGTATGCTGGTAGCATCTTGGGGGTGGTGTAAAGTTTCTATGGCACATGTACTGCAGGCTTTGCTCTCCCAGTTCTATTTTATCTCATTTGTCAGCTCCTTCAGGTGTTTTATGTCTTTATACTCCTAATATTAAAACCACAGAGTATGAGAAAGGTGCTTTTATTGCCATGAGAAGCAGAGAATCGAAAGCAAAGGATATGGGTCAATATTTACAATATGACCATAAATGGCTTTTACAACAGACCTGCAGATAATTTTTAGCATCTGCTTCAACACACTGATAGAACCACAGCAGGGAAGGCAAGCATTCCACAAAAGTACATTAAATTGATTTTAACTATACTTATTGGGCTAAACTTCCTGTTGTCTTACTGAACGGGGAAGTCGCTTCTCGTCGTTTTGTCATGCCACTTGCGGAATACAACAGTGACATCCATCACACGACAGCTGAAACATTTATTCTGGAAACCGTTTTTCTTAATAGATTAATCGTTCGAAGTTCTCGTACGTGATGATTTGCTGCTTTTCCTTATCTTATGTCATAGCAAACTGAATAGTTTGGGTTTTAGACTGTTGGTCAGACAAAACTAGTGGTTTGATGAACTATTTTATGATATTTTCTAGACCAAATTATAACCACTAAAGAAAATGATCTTTAGTTTTAGCCCTACAGTGTACTGAGCACTGAGCGTTTTCTGTTTGGTGCCATTAAGGGGTTAAAAAGTCTGAGTTTTCTCAGGATGAGGATTAAGAAGATTATCTTGCAGAAAAATGTCTAATATTCTGTTCTGGCAAATTTCAAGTCTTTCTTCTCTTATTTAATGAGCTCTCTGGTTGAAGTTGAAGATAATCTGTCAGTCAAAGATCAGTCACTGCAATTATTTTCAAATATCAGACTTTGATGCTCCCATCTTCAGCCTTGGCTACGACCGTGATGCAGGTTTTATGACATCCGCCAATAACTGAATGCTTTGAACCAGAAATGTGTCAAATAATGTCCAGAACAAGGAAAGTCAAACCCAATGTGTGTGACTATGATTACTGCTGCTCCAGTGCTCATATTCACGGTGCTGCATAAACAAACAGCAGGTAGTCTCTATCGTCGGCCTTTGAGGTGTTGGTGTGGAATGAGCTGTAGTCCTTATTTCCTGTTATTTGCTTCATTTCAATATGTGAATGTGTACATTGTGCAGAGCACACACTGTTCGTGCTACACATGCTCGCCAACCCTGGGGTCAAATTCAGTGCTGATAATGTTGATTAAGCTTGAGCTGTAGAGTTATACATATAACACAGGATATTATGACAAAGCACAGAATTGAAAGGCAGACACCTGACATTCACAAGCATCGCCTCTGTCGTGACGGTTTGACCTTGTACTGTTCGGCACAGAGTCTTTACTTCTGCAGCTCGGAGCGCTTGTTTCCAGAGACCCAACAAGGATTCTTCTGTTTCCTGTTGCTCAAGGACATCTTCTGCTCACAGACAGCAGGACGACAGGGATTAAGAGAACATGCCTCAGGCTTTAAGTTAGCTTTGTCCAGTGAGATGGAGGAAATACAGACATCGAGTCACCAGCATTAGCCAAAGTTTACCAAGGTTGAAGTTCTGCAAGATAGCAAACAACTTTAGAAGTTTTGAGAGAAAACATGGGATGAAATAGCAGTTGGTACATGCGATATAATTAACATTTATTGTGTCTGATGCTCACGTCCAATCTCGGAAACATTCAGTTTTTAAGTTACAGTGAAACACCAGTCAGGACATACTCATCTTCAGTAATGTGGTCATAAACATGGAGCAGTGCAGATCTGTGGAGCTCCACTTACACCTCCTTCATCCACCTCCTTAGATTAAGAAGGGGAGGAGGAGGTAGAAATGGAGAAAGTACAGCTGTTTGGAAACAGAAGGTAAACAGTTCAGATTTTGCTAAATAATATCCAAACACACACCTGTGTTTCATTATATTGCATATGGTGGGTGGGGTTAGCTAGTCACCATAAATCATGTTCGACTGGATAAATTCATGTATATTACCCCCAATTTAAGATTTACAGTTACCAAAAATATGTTAATGTTTTGCAGGATGAGAAAAAAAAAAAGAGGGATTTCGACATAAAAATGCTTAAAATCATGCAGCAGATATCGCTTAACACCGGGACACAGGGTTAGGACTCGGCCGCAGTGGAAATGCATCACAAAAAATCAGTAAAACCTGTTTTGCAGTAGTTCGGAAAGCAGCTATTTTAAGGAACAGCATCAGTGTCAAAGGTGCTGAACCCCTCGTGGAGGAAACTCGAGGCTTGGCTCACCCTTCTGTCACTGTCACCGTCTCTGTAAGTGTGAGGAAGTCGGCCTGCCTGCCAACAGGAAACCAACAGGCAGGATCCCTCGTAACGCACAGGCCTGCAGAAATAATGTAAACACGCAACAGAAAAACTTTGAGAAAGATCACTTTTATTGCAGAAGTCTGCACTGAACGAACAGCGATGGAAGCAACAAATGACATTTATGTCCTCACACCAATTTCACAGTTAGAAGCAATAAAAAATCATGTTCTCTTATTCTCTACTGTTGATGCCGCTGCTGATAAGATATAATCAAGAGTATTTCCGACAAACCTGACCTTTATCGTCATGAGACAAGACTGTAAAGGTCTCAGCCGGGCGGGCTAAATCGTCCTCTGCACGCCTGCTCCGGCACAAACAGATCTTTGCATAAGCTGTGAGGCCCCCTGTTGTCTCTGCAGACTCCTGTGAAGTGGAGGAGGCATGGGAATGTTCTGTCTAATCTGCTTTGAGATACAGCCTTGCTCTGCAGCCCCTGGAGCCAATCTTCGCCTCAGGCAAGGAAAAGCTCATCTATACAGCTGCAGCAGCGTCGCACAGATACATGACCGCCTATACAAACACCAGACACAGCTGGCATCAGATTTTTGTTGTAACTGAGAGAGAAGGGGTCTCTTTTCAGCGTCTCAGCATGTTTCATTTTTCACTGTCCTCTTCAACACCCCCATAACTGACATCCACTTTTCATCTCTGTAATTTCATGTCATATAATGTTTCACGTTACTTTAAAGGCCTTCAAGGTCTGACCGGCTGTGTGTCACGCTGGCAATAATGACTCAACAAGCTCAGATGTTATGGATAATTAGCTTTTTTCCTATCGAATTTTAATTTCTGTCTGCACAATCTGCCTCTGTGTGCAATGGGAGCAGCTTAAAGGTGGACATTTTTCTGCTGGGTAGAAACCTGCTGGTGAATGCAGACTGTTTTTGTCGCTTATGACGCGAGAGCTACTGTTGCATAGGGCAAACACAGCAGGATCAGTCAACATGGAGTCCAGTTTCACACAGTCTTATCGCCACATACTGGTCACGAGTCAAACAACATGAAAACATATGAGGTCTGCAGTGACGGTGTTATTGTGCTTTCATTCAAGCTTTAATACTTAAGACACTGATCATGAACTGCAGTGGGCCTTGTGTTGCACTGTGTCCCCATCTCTGTTTCCATTAACTTATAAAATATATAGTTGTGTAACATTCAAATATAAAAAAAAAATGTATACAAATTGTGCTCATGAAGAAATCTGACATATAGCATTAATAGTAAGTTGTCTGAATGCTGTTAAAGCTTTCTTCAAACTCCAATGAAAAAATGCAGTGGGAAAATATAGAATACTTTATTTTATGTATTCCATTTACCTCAAGTATTATTTATGATTTTAGCTGTCGAACATGCATTAACCCCAAATCTGACTTGACCTCAGTGCCTTCAATGGTGACTGCAGAGCTGGTGTCACAGGAAGTTCAGTTCAGTGTCGGTTCAGCAGTAAAGTAAACTTTAATTTAATTAGAGATGTAGTGATGAAGCTTTTAGCATCTTTCAGCTAATTGTTCTGGTTTTACCAGCCTGCTCCCACTCCCAACTTGTCACATTTTTTAGGCTCTGGGTACCTTTAAGCATCATTTTTTGATGTGCAGAGGCTCCACGGTCAAGTTAGTGATATGAATATCCAACATCCAGTAAGACTTTCAAAATAAAGCTTGCTGACAGGAAAAGATCATGATGTGACTTAATATACATACATTACTTACATGCATTACTCATGTACATTAAGAAATGTACGTTCTTTTGGTCTCTAATGTAAACTACCTGTCAGACACCAAACAGCTGACTGACAAAGTTAATATAATATAAGGTGTTAATGTCTTTACAGCCTGTTCTGATGCTTAACTCTGCTTTAAAGTCAAAAATCTTTATTGTCAATACTCTTGTTATACCCCATGAGTCCAACTTTTCCATAATGTGGTTGAAAAATTTAGGCCAATACAAACAATAGTAAAACCTTTTAACATAAAATACTGCATAATAACAAGTGAGCATGAAATTGTGTAAATATCACATTTGTCTTTTCCCCTGCAGACGCTCCATCCGGCAGGAACTCCAAGAATGGATATGTTTTCCAAGAGATGGGTGCGTAGCTGCAGTGATACATATTATATTTACTTTTATTTCTTCTCTCAGCAAGGACCCTGCTCTTTCATGTACTTTGCGATCTGCTTTGCAAGCCCAGAAAACATTATTCAGATTTTCTTCCTTCAGGATTTGAGGCAGAATACGGCAATTTCTTCACATGCAAATGTGTTGCAACAGTTTTTCATGCTAATGCCAACGCCTCTCGCTGCTCACAGATGACCCATTTCACATGCTGGTGAGCACAGCCAGTCCCTTCGCTGGTGCGTTGTGAGGTTAATTAATGGGCAAATAAGGAGGCAGATGATCTCTGAGTCAATGATGGGAAGAGGGAATAATCATAGCTCAAAGCTTTGCTCATGAAGGGTTAAGGTTAATTCTCTAATTCTGCGGCTGAGTCTTTCTCCCCTCATAAAACTCGCAATCGAGATGCCATATTTATCTTCTATACAGTTAAGGAATTTACGAGAGGCTGCTATTGTTATATTGCTGCATGTCTGGTTTAAGGGGGATTTTTTTATTGGGTCTCTCTTTCTCCCTCTTGCTGTGTGCTTGTCAACAGATGGCAGAGTGGTGGGAGGCAAAAATAAATTGTCCCTTACTGGAGACACTGTTAATGTGGCTGGAATAGCATCTTAACCTTGATACAAAGACGAGGTTTAACTCACTGTTGGGTTGATCTGTGAAATGATCTTTATTGTTACTGCTTATTTTATGAGATCCACTCAATGGTAAAGTGATTTTTAACAAAGTGCCGCAGCAGAAAGTAGCTCTGACATGGAAAGTCCTCAGCTGAATTACAGGACTGTACTTAATGTTTAATCCACAGAGCTGCAGGATGGGGAACAGGAGGACTGTGGGCAAGATTCACCTGTCACTCACAAGGAGCACATCTACGACAACCAGATCCAGATCAGTGTTTCAGGTGTGTGTGTTTTACCTTAGCGTGTTTGGTCAGTGGTGGGGATAAATCAGAGGGAATAGATGCTCATAGCAGTGCTCTTAGGTTGTTTGGGATGTGATCTTCATTGTCTGAGAATATTTTGCAGCCTCTGCAGTTAGGAAATCATGTGTGCCAGCTCTGCTTCCCTGAGTCATAAAAGCAGAGGCAGAGTTCATGGACATGGATTGGCAGCTAGTGCTCCCTATTAACTATTAATACTGGAGAGAATGACTTCTATACTTCTGTTATTTCCAAGAATAACTGTATAAATATTAAAGGACGATTTGCAGTGGAGATTAGAGCAAAGGGAAGGGGTTGGAACAGTGGGTATAAACCTGTTTTAAGTAGGAATTCCTTGTGCCTTTTCTTTGCAGATCCTGACTGTCCTGGTTTTGGGCTTTTAAACACGACAAGAAAAGTAAGATTTGCTTTCCCAGTCCTCCTCTGTGTGTTATGTCATAATAATTACTACAGAAAAGCTGTGTTTCACTGTTTCTTTTACATTTCTACGTCTGAATATACAACCCAGAAAAGATTATTTTGCCAACTGTTCCATTTCAAAGCTTAAATCCTCAAATTTCTACCCAGCTCACGCTTGATGTTTTAAACTGAGAACTGTGTTAAATCTGAAAGCGTAAGCAGTGATCTGGGAGGAAAAGTGTGGATTTACTTGCTGCTGGGTGAAAAACATTTAGCACAAATCAGAACCTTTAACATCTCATTTGCACTGTGACATTATTACACTGTCAATCAAATGTCTCCTGTTCCCGGCTCATGTAGTATGTGAAGCCGATGAACTTCCAGGAGGAAGTGCGCGCCCACAGAGACCTGGACAGCTTCCTCGCCCAGGCAAGCATCCTTTTGGACGAGAAAGCGGCCACTCTGGACGAGGTCCTGAGGCGAATGTTGGCGCATGTGGCGGAGGACGGCCACGGGAGCTGCGATGTGGACGAGGTCATGGACTCACTGTTCACAGACGCAGGAGGGAAGGAGTTCAGTGGTGAGCAAAACAGATTAGAAGGAGCACTTTGAGCTGAAGCGTTTGCTTCAGAGGCTGCTTGTCCTGTCAGCATTAAAGCTTTTTTCCTGCTGTTCATTGTAATGTCCTCTGCGCCCACAGTTCACCTACTGTCACAGACCATTCAAGGTGTGACTGCTACTTCCACCGGTATTCATTACCAGCAGTCCTGGCTTTGTATTCTGTGAGTTTATCCACAATAATATGTACATGAAAAGGTGTTATTTTGACTCATTTGTCCAGTCTCCACCTCAGTAGGTGAAATCTCCATTTCATTTGACAGCATGCAAAAAATCTTATCATTGGAAAAGTAATCTTGTTTTGGCTTCGGTAGGGGGGCTCTAATTTACACCTGCCAATACAGAATGCCACACAATCAATCATTTATACACCAGTGATTCAAAATCAATTATTTTTCTGTCAATTCAGCTCCAATGTGAAGAGCCTGCAGAGGCGTCATGTCTGCGTCGCCCGCCTGGAGCGGCCACAGAACTGGGGAGAGAACTGCTGCGAGGCTCGCTACGTCATCCTCATCCTGGCCCCGCCGAGAACCGTAAGGTCCAGGTCTCAGTTCTTTTCCACTCTCTGTGGTGGCTTACTTGACTCAGGTGTTGAGCCGAAACGATGATCAGCAGAAAAATGATCAGTAACCTTTTTTTTAGGGGAAACTGCTAAAAGAAATCTCTGCTTTTAGCTTCCTAAATGTGAATATTTGCTGATTTTCCTTCCATAAAAATAAAAAGATGATGGCTCAAACCATTTGAAGAGCATTGTCAGTATTTTCTGACATTTTATCGACCACAAGATCAATTGAGAAAATAACATGGAGATTAATCAATACTAAAATAATCAGTATTTGCAGGCCTAATCAGGTGCATTCTGAGGCAGCATAGTTCTGGTTTGAGGTTTGGATCTGACTGTTGACCTTTCACCTTCATCCTCAACCTTTCTGTTACAAGAAGGTCTCTCTGTGAGACCTTGAAGCCCCCAGCCAGCATTTCTGAACGATCGACAGTCATATAAGAATCTATAAAGTCTGACATAACGTGACAGAATGTGGGTTAAAAACATGCCATCAGTTGAAGAACACATTGACAGAACAGATCTTTAACTTTCCTCATCATCCTTTTCAGAAAAGCACCAAGACGGCGATTGAACTCGGTCGAACATTTGCCACGATGTTCTCTGACATTTCCTTCAGGCAGAAGCTTCTGGAGGCCAAGACCCAGGACGAGTTCAAGCAGGAGCTGGTCCTCCAGCGCCAGCTGCTCTCCATAGTCAATGAGAACACACTCGTAGAGGAAGTGGAGGACTCAGATCCACGTAAAGGAAAACCACTTGAGGTGGGAAAGCAAATAGTGACGTATTGGCTTTCTGCTGCAAACAGAGCAGGAGACATTGAAGTGGCTAACATGGGCTGAGTGTAAAGCTACAGAAAAAATGGTAAAGCTAGAAAGTGTGAACCTTGAAAGCTAACATAAAATAAGGAAACATAACTCTAGCTAATAAGGAGTTGTTACTTGTAAAACCAACATTTATATTCTCTACTCACTGTGAGCGCTCCACATGTGGAGACCCCCCTCGTGTTTTCCCACTCCATCCAGGCACATAAAGATGTGATGCAGTAAAGAAAAGCAGTTGAGCCAGATTATCTGATTATCCTGTTTCCACACTCTATCAGCCGGGCTCGAGGAATGAGAGGCAGCTGGGCAACAGGCTGAAAAAGCTGCCAAGTCTACCATGGTTCTGGCAGCAGAATGTGTGCTGCTCCATGTAATGATAAAGTACTTCATTATGTCCAGTGTTTAAATTAAGAGGAAATGTGTGCGCTCGGCAGGAGGTTGGACACGAGGGAACACCCAAATATTGCCTGGAGAGGAAGCGTGTATTTGGGTTGTAAAAGACCAAAGTTAACAACAGGTTGTGGCTACACCTGATGTCTCGAAGGTTTCAAAAAAGCATGCAAATGCAGGTTTGTTGCTGCCAACCTAACCTTTCAACATATTGTGTAACACAAAAGGAAGCATAGATGGGCACTCAGGTACGCCCGTATCTTTGATTTTATAATGGATGTTGTTCCTCAAGTGTCTCTTCGCTGAATATTATTATTGTGCTGGTTTCAAAAGAGCCATTATGCAGCCAGCAAATATATGAAAATAAATGAATTTTGTCTGCTTATGAAATATTTCCCATCTTCTCTCACTCGCAAAAGTTACAGTCAGAGGAACTTTTGACGTAAAGTCATGTTCAGACCACAGAAAGTGGAATAAGTGGATGTAACTTCTGGGTCTGAAAAGTGAAGCCAATGCAGACAAACCTTAAACCTGCATTCTTCCCAGTGGGCAGCAGGGGGCGATTCCACTGGCTGCAAAAAAATGTGACTTATTGTCTCAGTTTATAGTTAACAAATGACTTTATGGCACCTACTCAGGCTCCATAAAGGTGGAGGCATAGCAGCGTGTATCCTCCCCAGCTCCACCCTCTTGTCCAAATATGGTCACTTCTGGCTCCAAAAACTCAAGGTGATGGCCATAATCCCAAACTCAAGGCTTCAAAACGGTGGTCCACAGACCAGTGGGTGACCACTTACACTCACACTTGGTTCAGACCACCATTAGCACTGCGGTGGGGTTCCAAGCAATCACTTTGACGGGACCACTGCGTCAGCACGGCAAGAAAACTGATGCCCCGTCGACACTCGATGGCTGAACAAATACATGCTCCTCCACCTAGATTAAACTTGGTGTATTTCTCCTGTTTACATCTTGACTGACTACACAAGATGCAAACAAATGTGCAGTGTGTTGGCATCTGATGAGCCTTCAGACTAATCAGACTAACAATTTTGAGTGATGTTTGAAAACCAGGACCTGAATGTATCACGGAGCCTTTGTGTAATTGACCAGTTGAGGTGCAGAGCACTCTCAAACGCCAACTGCACACGTCGGATCCAATATTGTTACCCTGATTAAATCTTGTACAGTGCAAGCTGTTGCCTCGTCTGTTGTTACGTTGGGTCTGTGATTACAGGTGGAACAAGGTCTAACAATCACCTCGTTGTCCCAGCAGTTTCTTATTGCATGTGATGCTCCTGCTCCTGTGCTCATCACGATCGGCCCTGAACATATTCATGTACATTTCACAGAGAAAATAAGACCGGTTCATTGTATGGTCCCATTATGTGCTCTCCAACTAGCCACAACACTCCATTCGGGATGTGAATAACATTGTCCTTCACACAGACTGAAGCGCCTGCTGGCTCTAACTAAACTCTTCTTTTTCTTCACAGTGCAAAGATTTCTTTAAAGCCGGTAAAGGGGTTTATAATGACCTCCGTCGCAGACTCCCCCTCTACCCCTCAGACTTCACGGATGGTATTTACATTTTCTTGTTGCACTGCTTCCTAAGTGGGCACATTTAGCTGATTTGTTATAGCAAGAAACTCAACAAATTTCTTTTTTTAAAGGTTTTACTCTTTAAAGATAACTCCAGGTTTTTGTCCGCTTTGACCCTCCTGGTTGTTTTACCTTTAATAACCCTTTAATAATCCATTAAGGTATAACTGGGAAGGACCGCTGCCTGCTGAAGTACACCACCACCGCTATTTTTCTCTACATTGCCATTCTGCTGCCTGCTATTGCCTTTGGCTCATTGAATGATGAAAGCACGAGAGGGGAGATCGGTAAGGACTCCTCTTTTTATTGTAATGGTCTGCAACATCCTATTATATCACTATAAACTATTTAATGTGAAGCATGCAGAAGTACTGGAGTTTTTCTGTTTGTTTTTGACAGATGTTCAGAAGACCATTGTTGGCCAGAGCATCGGAGGAGTGATCTATGCTTTGTTTGCTGGCTCGCCACTCGTCATTCCACTGACCACTGCGCCGCTGGCCATCTTCATAAGCGGTGTGTTTTTTTTTTTTCCTTTTTCTTTTTACAGGGGAATTAATCAACTGCAGGCAGGAACAGAAAAAAAAATTATCATGCAGAAAATGCCCTGCAATTCAAGCTTGATACCGGCTTCAAACAAACACGTTAGTAGTCAAGTTGGCTCCCGGGTTGACTTTCAGACTCTCATGAAAACTTAATCAAATATCTGTGTATAGTCCAGCCGATCCTACCAATGTGAACACCGCCAGCTATCTACAAACCACCTATGTCATCATCAAGTAGCTAAATAGAGCAGTTTGATGCTGAAAATAGTGGAAATGGTTTGCGATGTAGTTCAGTTAACATTGGTAACTATTAATAAAACAAACAGACAAGTTTGTTTTGGAGTTTTTCTGCACCCTAGTGGCCAAATTGGTTAGTGCAGCTTCAAGGTTTTGTCACATGATTACAGCAGAAATAACAAAGTGAAACAAATCTATAAACCGGTGCCCAATCTTTAAGATCTGCCCAGCAGGATAATATTTAACAATATGATGAGCAGTTAAACAGCAAAGAAAGAGTTGCACTGAAAATGTTATTAATTCTAATGCATTTAAATCTATGTGTTTCTGCCTGTGTGTGTCTCTATGTATGTTTCTCAGTCATCAGGGGAATCTGCGACGACTACGACCTCGACTTCGACGCCTTCTACGCCTGCATCGGTTTATGGAACAGTCTGTTCCTCATCCTTGGAGGCTTATTCAATGTCAGCCTGCTGATGAAACTCTTCAAACGGTGAATACACCACACAACTCTCAGACAACATTTGTTACTCTGAAATATCACAGACAGAAGCCTCATACTTGTAATATGTGTGACTAACTGTGTGGCCATGAGGTCAAAGATAAGAGAGGACGCATCTGTTATGACTTCCCGTTTTCAGCCATAATTCTTAATTTTGTTTAACGTACGCTCTCCCTATCTGAGCCATCATTTAGCCTTGAATGGACTGTTTTGCCTGTGCTGCTGTAAAAAAACCACAGTTTTGATAAAACATGAATGATCACGTCGTGCTTTTTCCCCCCTCTTTCCATTATCTCCCAGCTCAACAGAAGAAGTCATTGCATTGTTCATCTCTATAGCATTTGTCGGAGACGCAGTGAAAGGCACTGTCAAAAGTAAGTCGAGCCAAGGTCAGATGACACTGAGCGTGTTCTGAATGCTTCTGCAGCACAGCAATCTGTCAACACTGCAGCGGAATATGTGAACGTCCCGCCTATTGTTTGTTAAAGGTAATGTAGCCCATCAAATATACATATCCATCATGGAGTCTTTAGGGGAAACGCAAGCATGAAATAAAGCAGGGCCCCTGTGCGTGGTGGAAAAACAGACAAGCCATAATGAGTCTTTCACATGTGTCTGTTTATATCTTTTTCTCAAGTTTTTTGCCACATGACAAGAAATAAATGGACGAGTTTACTGTATTATGATTCCTTTAGAGCTTTTTTCTCTCCACTTTACGCCTCAGTCTGTTGTAATATCCTCCTACACAACACCAAACTAAGCAATGCGTGTATACAGTGCACTGCTTGACTGCCTGGAAATATAGCGAGAATGAGAACATAAAAACCAGAATTATATCAATAAGATGGTAAAATATACTGTATATGAAGATGCTCAATGTAGTGTGAAATGGACATACAATGTATTTATTCTACTGAGATCCAGAATGGGTGTTTTGAGGACACAACATAATTCATTAAATGTGTCAAGAACAAGAAGAAATACAGTCATCTAAAGTCTTCTAATTTTTACAGATGCATATTGCTGCCGTGACAAAAAAATGTACTAAGTGTTTTAATATATTAGCTCTTATATTAATAATTATTAATTAGAATAAGCATATATTGACAAAAATTAATGAAGCTGATGAGGTCGAACATTAAATATATTGTCTTTGTACTGTTTTCAATTGAGTTTATGTTAAAAAGGATTAGAGAGTTTCCTGTTTTATTGAGGTTTTACACAGCATCCCAACCTTTTCGGTGTAGGTGTAGTAACCCCTCTGTAAGTTATCTGTAGACGTGTGCATGAGAATGATTGTCTGTCTGTCTGCGTCGGCCATGTGAAAGACTGTCGATCGGTTCAGGGTGTATCCATCCTGTCGCCCTGGAACAGGCTGCAGCCGCCTCTGCATCCCTGCACAGATCCAGCAGTACAGACACAGTGATGGACGGTACTTTGGCTGTGTCTCAGGCATCAAATTTAAACCAGTCATTCAAGTCGATGTGGGCTATATCCTCTTTATCTCCTTGTTTTAACACAACATTCTTATTATCACAACAAACCAACATGTGATTACAGTTACAGAACATTGGTTGGTACAACACGAAAACTATCCTGTAATAACAGAACATATTAGTACCTTGTAATAACAACAAAACATGTCCTAATAACTTGAAAAATTCAAGGTTTCTATAAGTTTGTCACCACTTTCATCCCTTGTTTCTTTCTTCTGTCGCCCACACTTCCTAGTTTTTGAGCACTTCTACTACGGGCCCACGCTGGCCACCACGAACAGCACGCTGGTGCTGCAGCAGATTAATGAGATCCTGGAGAAGGCGAAGAACCAGACGGGGAACACGCTCACGGGCCACAATGGGACAGTGCCACCGATGGGACATGCAGAAGGACATGCGCCGATCTTCCTGCCGGAGTCTCTGGTGGTGTGCACGAGAGAAAGGCCCGTCCTCTGTCTGCTGCTCATGCTGGGGACTCTGTGGCTGGGTTACACCCTCTACCTCATCAAGAGGAGGTACGTCCACTGACTGGACCGTCTAAACTCAAAATCTTATCATCTTATTATCGGCGTATACAAATATATTCAGCATGTAGTAGCAGAGCCCTTTGAAGTGCACGCTACAATAACACGTGTCATGTTATCAGTATTACCAGCAACAGGTGACCTGCTTAGTCATTACCAACTCATGCTGTGCAGCCGAACACAATTCAGACCCACATTTGAAAATGTCGGCCTGAAGTTTGGGGAAATGTGTATGAAATAATAACAACTAGAATATTCCCATTTGAAGCAGCTGGTTTCAACAAAGAGCTGGAACAAACAGAACAGAAATGCTTCAGATGATTTGTCTGACTTTAAAGCTACTGAGGGAAAATAAAACGGGAAAATTTACTGTCTAAAATAAAAATACTCATGAGTGAATGTATATTACTGCTTATCCATTAACATGTAAGCAGCATTTTAATGTTGTATTTTAATTTCCTGCTACTTCACATTTGTACTTCTCTACATTTAGGAGGAGAATTTGTACTTTTTACTCCTCAACATGAATTTGAAAGCTGTAGTTACTTTGCAGATTGAAATGTAAAATCCTGCTGTGAGTTTATAAAATATGATGCATTCTAATACAGTGAATTAAACCACCCAGCAGTGTGTAAAATCTCCAGAATAGGCTCCACCTCAACAGCTACTACCCCAAACATTATTCACATGTTGTAGCAACAGTAATCCAATCCTATAATATCCATAAATATAAGTCTGCATGTACAGGAGCATAATTTGCTTTGTTGCATCATTGCTTTCGCTTAAATAAATGATGTGAACATGTTTCCCACCAGAGTTTAAACATGAATTAAATGCAGACCAGTGAGGTGATGCAGCATTAAATGGAAACGTTAAATACCTCAAATCTGCACTCAAGCATGTAATGTATGTAAATGTAAGCAGTGACTTTCCACCTCTGCATGTAGTTGCTGCACATTGCTTCACATGTATGTATGAAGTCAGGCGGCTCTGTGAAAGAGGGAAAACTTACATCCCAGGAGTGGAGCACAAGGCTATAAATCATCATCAATGATTCTCGCCCTTCAGGTATAATAGTGTAATACACGAGGCAGATAAATGTGACTGCGTATTTCCACATCTGACTCCCGGGACGCCGCCGCTCTTTCCCCTGAGTGGAAAACTCTCAGTACTTGACACGGATTATTTTTCAAGCTAAAGGAGTGACGACTGTAAACACAGTAGTAAAACCTGTTGAACGTATTACACCAGGGTTGCACGATGTTGAAGCATGTGTCGCTTCTTTCCCCTGCAGCCCGTATCTGAATGGCAAAATCAGAGAGGTGGTGTCTGACTGCGCTTTGCCGATCTCTGTGGTGATATTCTCCTTCATTGGCTCCTACCTTTTCCTTGACATACAGCGTGAGTACAGATCTCTCAAATAAAAGAAGTGATAGAAGAGTACCTTTGAGACTTAAAGTCACAACCTTGGCACAGAACGCCTTTCACTGTTCATAAATCTTCTGTTGGAGGGGAGGAAAAGAAAAATATTTGCTTCTAGCGAGCTTTCAACACAGTGTGGGTTCTGAATCAATGTGGGTCAAAGACACTTGAATGTTGCTTATAAAACAAACCTGAGCAGCAGTAAAGTTCACTGTTCAGGCATTTCTTTTATTATGTAATGGTGTCATTTTTCACCCTGCTGTGTTCATATTTAATTGGCTATTTTCTATAAATCTCATGTTCCCATTAGTTCCTGTGTTCAGCATCCACGACGGCCCCGTCTTCAACTTCCCTCCATTCGAAAAGCTGTCAGGAATGAACACACTGAGCGCGGTCGGGCTGGGTTTCCTCCTCGCGCTGCTCATCTTCATCGATCAGAACATCGTCATCTCACTCACGCACGTACCAGAGCACAAGTAAGACTGAGCAATTCCTCCACGGCATTTCTCATTTGTCGTACAAAGAGGTCGTATTGTGCCTTTGTTTTTATCGACAAACGCGTCGAGAAGCAGCTCATGAAATGAACAGAAACACCGCCGCAGTCTTTCATCGACGTGTGTGTGTGTGTGTGTGTGTGAACGCCTGTAACAGGTTGCTAAAAGGCACAGCATTCCACTGGGACTTAATGCTGACTGGCTTCATCAACATCCTCATGTCCTGTCTGGGGCTGCCATGGATGCACGCTGCCTTCCCACATTCCTCCCTGCACGCCCGTCAGCTGGCCAAAGTGGAACAGCACGTAGAGAACGGACACCTCTACACGACGTGAGTAAAGTTAAAACAAGGACAGAAGCCAGGCAGCGCACTGAAAGACATCCGGCCTGTGACAGACTGAAAACTTCAGGCCTGTTTGCAGGTTCTAATACTGATCATATCAATCAAACAGTGGAGTAAACAGACATTTCTCTGACTTATTTCTAACGTTTGTTTTGTGAAATACCAGATATTTTCACCTGTTTAAGGCCTCAACATGTGTTTCAAATTAAACAACCTATGATGGAAAAATCAATCTTTGGTTGACAGTCAGGTCCACATTAAGGTCATAACCTGTAATCAGGTGTAAGAAATAGCTGCTGCTTTATGTTAGAGGGTCACAAGCCAACCATCACTCTACGGTAGCCATGGATTAAGAATAAAAGTGTTTCGCATGTTGTCCGGTCAGAAAAGGTGTGTTTAAAGTGCTCTTCTCTGCCTTTGTGTCTAACAGTATTGTCAGTGTGAAGGAGACGCGTCTGACCTCGCTGGCGGCCAACATCCTGATCGGCCTGTCTGCGTTCATGCTGCCAATTCCACTGCAGTGGATCCCCAAGCCCGTCCTCTACGGCCTCTTCCTCTACATCGCAGCCACTTCGCTTGATGGGAACCAGATGGTGGACCGCATGGCCCTGCTGCTGAAGGAACAGGTGAGCAGGCAGGACACCGTGGTTTGATTGGTCGGCCTGTTTGCTATAGTTGTTTGTACCTCTTTGTCTTTCCTGTTTGTCCATTAAAACTTCACATGCTGGCAGCCCCAAATGACACCCAGTGGCAGAGGTTTGAAAAAGTTTGGTGAACAGAGTTTCTTCTTATCACACGATAGATTCCTCTGCTGTTATAACTGAAACACAACTAACCAATTTATTATGTTATAGCAGAGTTTTTTCACAGAATTTTTCATTTATGCCGCAAGAAATATATTTTTGCTGTAACTGTAATTGGCTTTAGTTGATTTACTTTGTTTATCTGTTATGTTACCTTGATTCATTATTTTAGCTTTACTTTGATCTGTTTTGTTATATTATTTGCTGAGTGATTCTCTTCTTCTACATGTTCTATTAATATGAAGCAAACATCACTTAAAACAGCATTTTAACCACGTCACACTTCTCTGTCCAGACCTCCTATCCTCCCACCCACTACATTCACCGTGTGCCTCAGAGGAAGGTCCACTACTTCACGGGGCTGCAGATTATCCAGCTGATCATCCTGTGTGCGTTCGGGATGTATCCTCTGCCCTACATGAAGATGGTCTTCCCCCTTCTGATGATCCTGCTGGTCCCTGTCAGGTAAGTTGACCCACGCCAACAGGGGGCAGAGTGGGACCATGAGAACCGACGTAGCGCTACCATGTCTGCGCAGAGTTGACATTATCTAAGATTAGACTCATGCTGAGCTCTTTTCAAATGGAAACTCCACTGATTTTACACATGAAGATCGGTTCACTCGTCACACTGGATCAGGTCCTCTGTGGCTCTGGAAGGAGCTTTCTGAAGTCTGAGAGAATAACCTCGGTGATACCATCGGGTTTATCTCAGCTTGGGCTTGCAGACTGCAAATTTTTAACGCAAAGCTTTTCAAACGGGGGGCGTGAGGTTTGAAAGACTTTTCTAATGCAGCTCAAAAACCGTCACAGTTGATGTTTGTCTGAAGGAGTGTCTCTGTGTTACTGCACACGGTCATCTGGTGTCTGTCTGTGTTTCATCTCAGGACCAGCCTGCTTCCCAGAATAATCGACGCCAAGTATCTGGACATCATGGACGCCCAGCACATGTAGACCAACACAGCAACCTTGTGAAAACATTCATTTTCTCCGCTTGGAAGGGAAACAGACTCGAACTGAATGATTGTGTTACTAACTAAACGAAATGCATTTGGGCCGCAAGATTTCAATACAAGCGCTCTGCGGGCGACTGGAACGACCAGTTACATCCCTCATTTGCTTTCTCATCGTTCACCACACATTTAGCATCAGTGTAGCTGACTTTAATATGTAGCATTCCCACATCTTTATTGTACTGAGTGTCTGCTGTTTTACTGCTTCTTTCACGGAAACACACACACATCTGTCTTAAGCTGTTCACTGACAGGTGCACAAGTTAATGTCAGAGACATTTTTTTTATATTTAAAAGAAAATGTTAATCATTTCATTTAATTTAGGTGTAATGTTGCTTAACAGAGAGCTGCTTGTGTCCTACTTGGGCTTAAAGTGTGATGTGGGGGTGGGGGGTATGTGTGTGCTGATTTCAGGGTCATACCACCATAACAAATCATTTAACTGAGGGAGAAGTCATTTCTCACTATGGATGGGAATCAAGATCCAGTTTCAAATTGTCTGGTCCACCAGGATCTTGTGCCTCCGAGCTTATCAGTTCCTTTTATCGATGTTTTCTAACTCATGAGTCTACGCTGCTGGAAACCTGCAACATGAAGGCGTCCTGGTGGAGAGGAAGAAACTGTCCAAAGCGTGGCTTCATTTCATGAAGAAATATGTGCTGTCACGCCTGTGAACTGATCATTTTAAGTGAGGGTGGAAACAGGAGCAACATGCTGAAACATATTTCAACACAACATGGGCTTAACGTCCTGGAGTACCATGTATCTGACCCCACGTGCGAGTGCTTCTGCCTCCAAACCAAGCAGCATGTCCGTTACCGAAGATAAACATTCTATGTTATAATAACATGAGCACCGCAAAGGCTTAGTAGATTTTTTTCAACTGTGTTTCTTCACTGTGTTCAGACTCAGACAATAAAATAGTTGCACTGATGATAAAAACCTGTGTAGGCCGACTTCTTTCCACACAGAAAACTGATCAGGAATCAGTAAGGGAATCTATAGAGAACTGGATCGATAAGAATCAATAAGGTCATTGATATCAATAAAATCTTCCCATCCCTGTTTCTCATAGATGAAAACATGCAGAGCGAAGTGTCTCCTCATGTTGATGTTCCAGACACACTTAACATACTAATGTTGCTAGTAAAGGTAATTGGTTGTGTGCATTGAAGTGTTGGTGTTAAATCAAACTGTTAAACAAATAAAGACCTTAAAAACGATCTGAGTGAACATTTTTCATTATACTTAACTGTCAAGGTAAAACAATTCAAAGCACCACCTGTCATTGATACCGGAGGTAACAACATCTGCTCAAATGTCATCTCATGGCATCAGCACCATCCTTTACTGAGGCGAGGGAACAGACTGTGAAGCGCTGAGTGTTACATTTGTCCAACAGATGGCAGTAGAGGCTCATCTTCAGCATGGCTTGAGGTCAGGCTTGATAGATGTGTGCTCACCAGATTCATATCATCCACTGACAGAAACTGGGATAACAAAGTTACGATTGGACAAACATGAGCAGTTTTCACCTCCTTTAGATGTCACATGATTTTCGTCTGTTACTTCCCATGAAGCCAACAAACGCCCTGATTTTAAACTCATTTAACTGCCTTTGCTGTGCTCCCATTTGTTATTCCACCATCAATCCAACAACTACTTCATCAGCACTGTTTTCCTGGCATGTGTCAACTGTCTGTGCCGAGCGCCTTGAATACATTTGCAGGAACAAAACAGCCAACTGTTTGTTTGAGCCCCCTGACAAACAAAAGGAAGCTCCTTTTCACATTGTGCTACAATGAAGCAGTGAACACAATTATCATCTGCGGCTACGTGGCTGAAAAAATAATCATGAGCGCGGCAGAAGAAAAGACTTTGTTGTCATTCACATTCAATAATTTGGAATTAAACTGCGCAACAAAAACAGTCTGTCTTTGTAAAATGAGGCAGACCTGGAAGGCACCGTGTGAATGTCCTCTAATAGCTAATATGGATCCTTTTCTTGATTTATAATGATAAGAAAATCACTGGTATGACCGGAGTCAAATTACCAGATTAGAAACACGTCTGGCAAGAAATTCAACAACTGCGAAAAAAACAAGTCTGTCCTCATTTTAGCATTCGCAGCTTCTCATTGATTACTCTCTCTGCTGTTCATTGTCAATTTAAGAAGTGACAGTGCAATTATGTGGCACCAAATAGGAGCATAATTCAACACTGAGAGATGTGAAAATAACTACAAATCGACCTGATGGCTGCATCCGTCTTGAGTGCACTGTTAATAGCCTGCACAGAAAGTAGAAGGAAATACAAGAATTTATTTTACATGATCGTACAAAATCAAGACGAGGCAGAAAAAGGAAGCCGGAGAGTTTTGAGGTTGAAAGTAGACCCTGATGACCTTCCAGTGTAGCCCTTTAGTCCTGGTCTGAGAGCACGCTGAGCCAACTGCGGGCTCGCCTATAAAAATATAACCAGTCCCATGACTCCGCAGAGACTGGCGCTCTGAAGGGTTGAATCCCATGAGAGAAAAGAAAAGAGAGGTGAGAGTGAGAGTGAGAGATGACGCGACTATCACCATAGAGATGCATTCACCTCTTGATCACCATAGAAATGCTGCCAATTAATTTGCCATCTCAAAAAGCTGTATGTTTATCACTCTGCCACCTACACAGAACACCTTCCCGATGTGAGATCTGAGGATAATTTGTGCTCTTGTCTGCTCAGGTGGAGCGCAGTGTCTCCATCAGTTTGGGCTCCCTCCGCATTTCGAGAGTTGCCTCCATGTGCCTGCGTGGCCTCGTCTACCTGTCGCATCCCAGGCGCGACTCTATGATGTGCTCTTGAGGCCCCGGAAGCCGCAGAAGTTCCAGCGTTTCTCCAGACTGGCTCCGACACCGCTCAGCTCCCGCCTGAAGGCGCAGGGCAGCCGAGAAAGAAGAGCCTCCACCTCGCCGGGGTCGATCTGCAGAAACGTGCACATAACACTGGCAAGAGTTAACTCGTCATGCATGCACGTAAACAGACATTCTCCCACCTCCACTTTTCACACCTCTGCTCTTCATTTTCATTATGCTCACACTCTGTTCTCACACCTTCACTTAAACCCCATGAATCGGGCTAGGATCAACACAATATGAGCTACATGACAGGATTTATACCACCCGGTGGGCTGAGGAAGAATCACAAAGGCGAAGGTGACAGTAGAGACAGAAATCCACTGTAAGGGCTGCTGTAGACAACCCACAGTGTCTTGCATTAATAACTAGGTTGTTCAAGCCCGGTGCTGATGTCAGGATGCATTAAGGTCCATCATGGAGATAGGACTGTGTGTCATTACAGACAATGGAGCCGTGTGAGTGTGGAGCCGGCAGATAAGCAGAGAGGATTGGGCTTGTTGTTGAGGAGTCCAGCCAGCAGTATTGACAAAACTCTGTGGGCTGCTTGATGTGCACAGTCAGTGTTGAAACAACAGATACACAGGCAAACAGCTGCACAGAGACTTTAGCAAAAGCACGCACACAGTCGTGTAGAAAGCATGCCAAACACACACCTATACACATTTAAAGTGACAGTTTGACATTTTGGGAAATGCACTTAGGTCTTGCCTGTACGGTGGATATGACGCACAAGCCAGGAGATGGTTAGCTTAGCTTAGCAACAACATGTTCTGCTCCCTAAGAATGAGTGGCAATGTTTCTGGGTAAATACCGGGGGGGGGGGGGTGCCGATCAGATCCAACAGCATAATGCTGACTGTCTATATGGATACTGGATGGTGATGACGAAGATCAGCTCAGTTATACACCAGCAATGAGCTCAAACATGAAGAGAAATCAGGCTGACTAACAGCCTAAATCTGCAGTGGCAGCAGCAGCAGACGGACACAGAACATGAATATATTTATCAATAAGTTGCGCAAATGGGGACGTGTGATAAAATTAGATAACTGTAACTGCAATAGGACAGAGACAGAGAGGATCTGACAGTGCAAAGACAGACGTGCTGTGTATTGAGGTTCTTGCTGTTAACAAAGTAGGAGCAACTCAGGCCTAAAAGGTAGAGACAGACAAGATCTGGACCACAGGTAAGGTCAGCAGAAGAAAAAATACTGCAGGTGTAATGTAAAGCTAATATCTATATCTGTTTATGTTTATCTGAACAAAAACTGTGGACCTATTCCTGTTTTGGGTGGAGAACAACAGGTTAGTGAATAACATAAAGGTCAACATTGCAGCAGTGGGCTTGCATATTGCATGATTTTCTTTAAAAACTGGTGGAGGTGCAACATGTTCAGATGACTGCTCGTCTTAAGAGTCCTTTAAAAACAACAGCCACAGCAGCTGCTGGGCCTCTGTGTGTCATTTTAAAAAGGACACTGTGCACGCAGTGGAAGTCCAGATGAAACAAGATATTGTTTGAAATTTTCTATCACTTTCAGCAGAAGCCATTTTGGCCATTTGAAAGCACTTTGACGATGACCGTTAACCTCAGCACCTCAGTTTCCTGTCTGCTGTGTCAGGCCTCAATATCAGTTCATGATGTAAAAATGACACCTATGGAACATCAGTCAAGTTTTACTTCAAAGTGCACAACTAACCTGGTGAAAGTAAGGATGAGCATCACTGAATGTCTGAGCGCACTTTACTGTTTTTAGTCTACAGGCTGTTGAGGCTGTTTATATACACCTCTGGTAAGTACAGGTACGAGTGTGGAGCAGTGCAGCTTTAAATTGATGTGTGTGTTCACCAACCTTTACTGAAATAAATAAAGGTAAAAAAAAAAAAAAAACCCTCAAGGTAACTGATGGCTCTCGCCTGCACTTCAGGCTTCTTTGTGTGCCAGGAGACTAAAATGGCACAGCAGGACCCTGGCATACAGCAGGCCCATATGTCGGCCCTGCAGGGAAATTTAATCTATGTCAGTATGTCTCGGTGTGTGTGTGTGTGCGTGTGTGTGTGTGTGTGTGTGTGTGTGTGTGTGTGTGTGTGTGTGTGTGTGTGTCTGTCTGTCTGCCTGTTACCTTGGAGTCCAAACGCTGCAGGTAGGAACAGATGTACTCGATGCTGGCTCCGAACGGGTGGACATTCAGGAAGGTTGAAATGATCCCTGAGGATAAACAAACAGGTCACGCAGACATGTTAATTAAACTGTCAAAATGCAAAGACACACTTGTCACATTGCTCCAGCCGCTGAGGTTCGGTCACATGACAACATGACTTTTAACCACAATAGGATATTCAAAGAAATCAGTTCGTGTTGTTCTAGTTCCTCTTGTCTGACTGAAAAACAAGCAAAGATGCATCAAGCAGCTCTTCTCAACACTGTGAAGAGCCTCTTGTATATTGTGGCTCCAGATTAGAGTGTATGACGACGCTTTGATGCTGTTAGCTCCCATCAAAGCCGTCTACTGTTGAAACTCTCCACAAGCTCAACCAAACCGTCTGCTCTCGACTCTCTGTTGAGGCCAGGAGAGAAATAATCCTTCTCTTTAGAGAAGCATGAGGCAAGAAATCAGGTGAGCTTCGGGTGGTGGGTCTGGAGATGATCTAACCAGGACGAAGACAACAAGAGATAAAAATAAATAAATAAAAGTAGACGTCACATCAACACAAACTGATGACCTGCTTAAATAAAACATCACATTATATTGTTGACTGTTCCAAGTTCAAGGCACTATAATATCTTAGACAATTATAATTATGAAGCTTTTTGTGTCATATCATGTCTTTATGGCCTGATGTTGCAACATTCCTACATCTCATCACATCAAGCCACCACTGAGGACATGATGGTTATATGCTTGATAGTATTTATTGAAATTTGAAGGAGCTTGATGACATGAGGAGAAATTTATATGGAACTATCAAGTCAAATAAAAGTCAGGTCTCCAATAATAGCTGGGGGTAGACTAAGAAGAGCAAATAAAGGCCGGTCCCAAACAATCATAACTTTACCGAGGCAAACGGGAACAGATCAGAACTTTGTTCTAAGATATGACCAGTTATATTTATCAAACACAGGGAATTAGAAATAGCCTGTTACCTTCTGCTGTTCAGGTAAATAAAGGCCCCGCTCACTATTTCAGGATTACAGTGAAACACATGTAAACCTGATTTTTTCAGGTAAAAAAGTCTCTCCACCAACTTACATTTGTCTACCTGTCAGTGTAGAGGAGGATGATCGCCATAATATCAGGAAATAAAATGTATTTCTATGGTTAAGCAAATAAATAAACTGTTCTTTTTTTTAATCTTTTTTCTCTTTTAATATTACGAACATTTTATAAAGTATGGTTGGCAGCCAGGCAAAAATCTGACCTCAGTGTTTCTAAAATTGTATCATTATTAGTATTATCTTGGTGTGGAAAAATTATATTATTACTGATGACAAGCTGCAAGAATCTTTAACCATGCTCCTTTTTTTGCTTTAGCAAAGAGCCAGACGGGGCATGAACGGAGGACAAACACCATTGACTACCTAACTACCTGTAAGCCAATCACACAGCCACTCCGCTGTAAGACGCAGGTATTTCTGGCACTGGCAGCACAGCAGAACTGGCCCCACATGGAAAGATACAGAAGCTGCTATCATTTGATAAACTCCAGCACAATGTCTATTTCCTTTCTAATCCCTAACAAGATGCAGCAAGTTTTATCTTTCATGCTTTGAGCCAACGGATGTCCTTGACAATTAACATGTGAAAATGCAGCGTGGCGGAAAACATCAAGCAGCAAAATAGGACAAGGCTTTGTTTACTTCTATAAATAATGTAGTTTATTATACACATGGGAGATAGATGTTGGCCATATTTTCCATTATCATAAAGTCACATTGTGTTATGTAATCTAATGAGTAAAGTGGGCTCTTTCTCTCCTCATATCTTCCTCCTCTCTCGCTCTGATGGCTATGTAATTATGCATAGTTATTACCTCAAAGCGACTGAAGCAAATCAGAAAAATCCAACTGTGGTAGAGGTGGTATTGGTAGCACATGTTGTGGTTGTGTTGTACAAGCGATGGAAAATAAAAACAAAGAATCGAACAACACATTACAATGCAATGCAATCCAATTAAGCAGCCACATTATTAATATTTAGCACTGTGTTATTGATTTCTTTATATTAGAAGGTGTTCCCGTTATTTTGTACGCCTCCTGTTGGGGTTTTGGTGACACGATGGCCTAATGTTCACAGTATGTAAAGATAATTCACATATACTTATTATATCTTCCACCTATGATGTTTACAATGTTGTACATTTTAGCATGTTAGCATGAAGAATTGAAATCTCACTACATACGCAGGTATTCCATTTTAAACCAAAGTATCAGACATAGTGAAATTTTGACCTGATGGAGGAAAATTCGGGCAATTACCAAAGTCCTTCTCATTCATTCTCTGGACACCATGAATATCTGCACCAAACTTCATGCCAATCCATCTGATAGCTGTTGAGATATTTCAGTCTAGATCAAAGCAGTGGACCAACTGACAATCCCTGCAGCCAAGCCGCTATCATGGGTGAAACTGCTGACTGCACTATGAATAAATGACACTAAAATAACTAAAATTCTGGTTGTCAAAGGCACCCTACAGCATCTACCAGAGTTTAAAGTCTCAAACCAAGAGAAAAAATATGAAAACTGTCAGGACCTTCACAGCTTTACTTATAGTCCTGACTGTAATATAAGTCACTCAGCTTCATTCTGCAGACTCTCGGCCCAAAATGGCCCAAGCAACGTGCCCATTAACAGGTATATGTCCTGTTAAAGTCGACTCTTGTCCATGCATGCAGCTTAGATGTAATTTGTATTTTATGTGTCATATTGTGGAGGATTTCCATCACTGTGAAAAAATGTATTGCTGTATTGTAGTTGCAGTGGTGCCACAGAGCTTACCGACTAGCAGTGCATCCCTCTCGGAGCGAACAGGACTGGGAGGATTCTGCTCTGGAAGTCCTTCCCTCTCCTGACTGCAGGACACCACAGATGATGCCGTGACATCCTGAGGACACACACGGAAAAAAAAAGCCCCAAGACACAGTTGAAAGACCCAAAAAACTGCGGCACCTCTAACACTCATGGGAGTGAGAAATCGAAATAGGGCTCTGGGTAGTAAGTGTGTCACATTTGAGGGTGTACATCAATTTACATGGCAATGAAATGTATTAATATGCATGCAAATTGCTTGCACTGTAAGCAAACGCAAAAATAGAACATAAACACACAATATTCTAGATAAAAAGAAGGACAAGACAATGAGCGAAACATGAAGTAGCCGAAATCAAAGGGGCAAAACAAAACAAGAGAGAGAAAGTGCCAACGATGCTCATGATCAAGTTGTTGTTCGCTGTCAGTCTGATGCTGCGGCATTAACGATCTGCACTCTAGTGGTCATCAGCTACTCTCAAAAAGTAGCTGAGAAGTCGATTAATCACAGGAGATATATTCATATTTTTTCACCCAATAACTGATCAATTCTGGTCAAAAAGGTCCCAGCATCACACATAATGCTTCTGTTGCCACGATTGGCAGATGCTTCACCCGCCTCCCCGATGAACTTGTGCATGATCATGAAATAAGATGTGCCACGACTGGCTGCACAGTGTTAATGTCTCATACGGCAGCTATGACTTACCACCTCATCATTACTGCACCATGCCTAAACCACAGAGGAACGATTAATCTATAACGATGCACAGAGTCGACTGGTGGTTTTTATAGTCGACTATTCTGTCAAGCAGCTACCTTATACAAAGAAGTGAGGACGGAGGTGGAAATTTGGTGTATGTGGCAGAAAAAGACATCATGTGTGTCTTGTATGAGTGAAGTTTCTAAAGCGGGGATGCAAGGTGGCCTAGTCTAATCAGGACACAGTGCCCTTGTCGTCCAGTTCTTGTCTGATGTGAGTGTGTGCATGTATGCATTTGAGTTCCTGTATATGTGTCTGTGTATGCTGCAGCACAGGTCCTTCATTTCCTAACCCAGTTGTGTCTGGGAGATTTATTCAAGTGACAAGTGCAGCCCCTGTGATGATCGGCCTATAATGATATGTCATGTCGGTGGAAGAGTTACGGAGGAGAGGGGAAGAAAGAAGTAAAAAAAAAAAAAAAAAAAAGGGGGGAGACGACAAACATTTAGTGTGGAGTATGGAGGGCTCAGGTTTTTCCCCCACTTACACTGACTTGATTAGCACTCTGTTCGCTCCCTCTGTCATCTCGCTTTAACGTCTCCAGCTAGAGTCAATTAGAAAAATGAGAGGAAACGTCAATGAGAGACAAGTCACCCACTAATGCAATCAGACACACCAAAACTCACTCTCATCCCTGTCTGACTCTCTCATGCACACACACACACTGACACATACGTATAAACATGAACAGCAGCAGCATGAACAAAGCCCTGCTTCTGAGGGACTTTTCTATCCAAGTTTTGGAGACAAAGTCGGACAAAGAAAAGTCAAATAGTTTATAGTCCCAGAATAGCAATCAAAGCAATTGATCCTCTGCTCTGCAGTTGTGCGCGGAAAGACACGTATGACCTCAAAGAAATACCTTAAATACATTAGAGTAGAAAATGCTGTTTAAGATGGCACCCTGACATACTGTTTAAAATGATTAAAGCAGCTTCTCTTTCATGGCTTAAGGCGGCGATAACATGACAACGGGGCTGACAGGTGTATGATGAAAGATGACATCTCGAGAGCGGATTTAGGAGACTGTGGGACTGATATGGTGGCTACATTATTAAACAGATCCACGGCATTAGGAAATAATGCAGCGCTGACAGCAACAATCCTGGATGAATGCACACAGTGAATGAATGTTTTCATGGTTTGATATGTAATCTACCATCCAATGTAAACACTGAACTGTCCTGTCACAATGTATGAGAGGAGCTGCGGCCCCATACGATGTGTTAATATTCCGTATGTCTTCGGGCATGCACATTCGCCAAATGTATTTCTCCACCCATTATGTGCAAAGACGAAACTGCCTGTTAGTTTCTTTGTGCTTGTTGGGTAGAATTAATTCCATGAGATGATGAAATGGGTTTCAGTAAAGAAATGCTCACATGTCGGGAACAACTGCCCTGGATTTTAACACTGTTTAACCCCTTCCCATCCCTGTAAAAGAGCCTAAAAGGCCTAAACAAGGCATACCAAAAATAAATCATTTTTTTGCCAATAGATGTCTGCAGACTACATCTGGACCTCATTAGCTGGGAAACACAATGGAACCACAGCATGAAGCCCTACCCTAGTCCAAAATTGATGACAATTGAAGAAAATGAATATTTTAAAGGTTTCTCTAATGGTATGTCTAGAAAAAATGGAAATTTACTTTATTATCAAGATAAATATCTGTATTTACATTCAGGCCATCTATATTCATACTGTGTGTACATATACTCATATTTAAGAGGTATTAATCATTTCAAACCCTGTGTAATATCCCCATTTGTACTGAATTCCTTGACTTGGCTCTAAATTAATCACTGAAGCAGCATATCCTCATTTTTGCAGTATTTGAATACTTCAGCTGCCCCACTCATCTTAATTTAATTGATAACTTGATAATTCTGTGTAGGTTCATCCCAATGAGTTTCTAACTCTATTTATGAGCACTTACTTTAATCACACTCCCTGTTGGTGGTGACAGACTCTTAATCCTTGGACCCCCGTTAAGAGGGGAAACATCTTCCTTGTTAGGGCAGTTGTGGTCCAATTCACTGGGGTTGTGCTGTATGTCGGGGGCTGACTGGAGTGGGATGGTTGTGGGTAATGCACAGCTTGGGTAATGCAACATGTTGAAGGAGTGGTGGTGTGTGCTGTACATGTATCGTGGAGGTTCTTTTACTTGCTGGGGGAAAGGGGGGTGGGGGAGCGTGATGAAGCTGTGGCTCGACAAGCTCCAGCTGAAGCACAACATATTGCTCCTGCCTCTGTTGACCAATGCTGCTCATGTTGCTACTTGTCGGTCTCACAGTGACAAAGGGCTCATGGCAGTCTCCAAGGGAATGGAAATTTAAAGAAGTAAGATCAGGGTGTACCAACATGTCACTGCATTATTTAGACTTTAAAACTCTGAGGTCCGTCACAGCTAATGATCTATAGCTTGAAGTGCTATAACTTTGTTGGCAGCTACATGCAACTTCTATAACCTCCCATCACCTTCTGCTTCTGATCACCTGGTGAACTGACCCGTGGTCCATCTTTGTTACAGCTACTGACAGGGCTCGCAAAGGTCAGTCAAGCATGGATGCAATGTTTAAGAAATGTGAAGTTGCGGTGCTGTGTTTAGCACCCAGAGCGGCGACAGAGTAATGATGCACGAAACGTCGTTGTTTGCAGTAATGTGAAAACCCCTGAAGTCCAGAGGGAGGACATTGGTGTTTTCTCCAGTGACACAAACAGCGTGTAGTCGTACAATTGTCTCATGGGAATGTCCAGAAATAGGCGGACAAAAGGAGCTGTCATCTCCTTAATGTCACCTGAGGACAATATGCTCACTGAGGTCCAGATGATGAAGTAACTCTGCTACTGGACAGCTCTGCGTATATGGAGAAATAATCCTCCAGAGATCAGGACAAAGTGAAAAGAAATCTTCCCCAGCGAAAAAATGGAACAACTACAGAAGCTGAATCAGAATCTTCTGTCCCTGCAAAACCATCTCATCCTCTTTAACTGTAGTCTATCACCGACATACTGGTAACGCTTTATTTCACATGTCGATCATTTCTGAATAAAGTTCTTATAATTTCCAAGAGATGCAGGTTGATGACAAATAAATAAACTCAACCCCAAGCAGTTTCATTTTTCACTCTTGTCACATTTTTGGGCTTGTTTTTCACTGCAGTATATAAGTCCTGCACCTCGATGGAAACAGCACAATCGTGGCAAGAAGAATGGAGAACTCAAAAAACGTCTTTTGTGCAGTAAAGCTGTTGTAATACCCTAGATCATGAAAGTTGTATTTCTTTGATTATTTATTTTACTTGACAGACGACCATCACTCTATGTAAATATGATGTGAACAGTTGGGAAAAAAGTCTTAAAAAAAGACCATTATAAGCACGTAAATGTCCATTTACTATAATTTAATATTGGAAAGTTCTCAATAAGCAGTATGTTGAATTGTTTGCCTGCCTCCATTTACCTTTTTTTTTTTTTTTTTTTTTTTTAGCACAGAGACACGCTGTTCTTTCTAGGAAACCTCCAGAAAAAGTTATTAGAAAATCAGGGACCGGTAAAATAAAGCGTTACGAAAATATTGTTTTATTGATGAACAAAAGAGGAATACAGTTGTGTGTAGGAGGCACTCATTAATCTGTAATAGTTATGAATGAATCTCTAATCACCACAGCGGGCCAGGAGATCCATAGTAGGAGGAAAATGGTGGCAACAAAAAGCTGAGTGGAGCCAGAGTGTAAGAGCTCTACAAACACATCCCACTAAGCTGCTCACACACATTAGTTCTTACAAAACTAGGCACAAAATCCAGATGTGGCAGATGTGGTGAACATAGTGGTGGGTCTGCAGAGGACCGAGGTGTCGTGGACAGTGAGGTCTGTGAGGGCCGGGAACACAGAAAAGAGAGAAGCTAATTCACACCGTTCAAATATCTGCAGCTGAGCGATCTCCCATCAGCTCACAGCAAACCAACTCGAGCAGCTCTGAGGATCAAAAAGATGACCTGAGAGCAGAAAGCAAGCCGCCAGAGTCATCAGACACCACTTGATGGGACCATTTTAGTATTATCATTATCCAATTACATAGCTGATTGAACCTGAAGCTCATTCTCATGTCAGCTCTATTCCCTGTAACCATGCTGAACCACGGTAGGCCAGCCAGAGATGGAAACGCAAGAGGCAGCGGAGCATACCTGCACTCAGATAAGATCTTTGTTGTATTTCAATGGGTGACCTGCAATGACTTGACGTCTTTGTAGTATTTTCTGAAAATGTGCCTACTTAAGGAGAAGAAAAGCAGTGAATTTCAGTGCTTTAAGACTCAGGGCAGTTTGATCTCGGCTGCCTACAAGTCAGACGCAGTTCTTTCACAGCACACAGTAGCAAAAGGCTTCACATGCAGACAAACTGTACTCGTCGGTGGCGATTTTTCTCCTGTCAGCCTGAGAGCAGCCTCATTAGAGCTGTTTACTTATGTCCCTCACTCAAGGGCACCTTGACGGTCTCTGTTATACAAAGGAGATCACACTCTTTATTTCCCATTCAAGTTTCGAAAGCACTTACTCGTGACTCCCAGTCAGCAGGAAGAACGCGGTTTATCCCATCTCTTATTTTATGATGTGCTTTTTATTTTTGTGATGTATTTTATGGTCAACACACAGCGTTACAAGAATGGGGAGGTCATTTTCCCAAGATACGACATTTAAGATCACATTTTCTGCTTCAGAGCGACATACAGTAAAATAAATCTCATTTGGGTGCAAAAGTTCCTTCAAGGATTTTATGTGCCCTCAGACACCTTTCAGCACACAGGGAACAGCTTCATGCTGTATCCTGATTTGTGTCTGAAACAGGAAGAAAAATCTCACAGAGCGAACTATAAGCAGTTGAAATTTCTCTTGACGTAAATTATGGCTTCTATTATTTCTGCATTAAAATCTAAAGTCTAAACACGATTAGATTCACCCGATATATATATATATATTGTTGAGTTGTGTACTTCTGTAAATCTGTAATTTTATTCAAGGTAAAGGTGCGTTTCACTGGGTTGCTCGTCCACGGCGTCATATCCTCTTTATCTGCTCTAGCAGCATCCACAGAAACACAGGAAACACCTGATGATTTGTTAGCGAGTGAGGAAGTCGGCTAACTAGCTTGCCACTCGGTTGTTTCTTATTGTTTGTATTGCTCACTTGTGTTGGAGCACAGTTAGTCATTTTCATCTGCAGCAGTGGTTGTTAAACAATGAAGACTCCCACAATGCCTCGCTACTTCACAATGTCATCCAACAGCATCTCCAATTATTGTTTTGATTGAGAGACCCGTACTGGCAGAAATGACATGCTGTGTGTTTATGGGTAATTTCCTCTTAACTTTCACTTGTGTTAATTTATAATCCTTTCATAATATCAGATTTCCCTGATCCTGGTACCCGGGTTATTTGTTGACATGAAGATATAGGTTTACTAGAGAAAGCCAACTGTAACCCTGAAACTCTTTCTCCCACAGCTGTGTCAGCGCTGTATGAAGTTAACGTTAATGCTAAGCAAACATTTCGCGACTGCTGCTGCAGAAGCTGCAGTTAGCGCTGACTTCGGTCATTCAACAATGCGTCTGCAGCGGTCATGACATGATGGAAAAAGGCGGATCGTTCACTGACTTCTTTCTGAATACAGTTTGTTTGGCTGCGCTGTAAACAGATACACCAGCTGCTCGTCTGTTGCATTTCTCACAAAGCAGCTGCTCAGAGAGTGTTTGCTGCCTGCAGTATTCAACCACACTTGCTGTTATTATGATTATGACTTCACATGCAACCTTTGACATTCGCCTGTTCCTTTATCGTCTACCCTGAATCTCAAATTATCCGTTAAATTGCACTGACCTGGGACCCGTTTCACAAAGGAGGTTCAACAAACTCCGAGTCTAATCCTGAACCCTGAGTTGATCTAGCCTGAGATAGGAAACTCCGAGTTTTCGGTTTCAGAACAGGTGATTTGAGTTAGTTCAATCAACTCAGAGTAGGTTAACTCAGAGTTAAGCGCGTGCACCACGACCATAAAAAGCCAGCATCAATGGAGCCCCGATTCGACGAGTCACCATGGCGACGGGGAAGAGGAGGGCTGCGTATTTTACCCCACTGGAACTCGAAATCTTAATGCGCTCATACGGCGAATTTGAGCATGTTTTTTAGAAAAAAGTGTAACACCGCTGCAGCTGCAAAAGAGAGGGAGGCGGCGTGGGAGAACATTGCTGCTCGGGTCAATGCGTAAGTTTAAACGCAGTCCTTTGCAATCACAATAATATTACAGGGGAAAACTGCTTGAATGGTAGCTCATTAATTTATTTCATGTAGGTGCAATCCCGCGGAGAAGAAGCGCACTTGGCAGCAGCTCAAGATGAAACATAAAAACATTGTTTTTAAGACACGGCATAATTTAATGGGGGTACCTCATTTTGATCATGTGTTACATTGTAAAGTAAATATTAAGTGGCTGTTTGACTGTGCAGTTGTTTTATCACCAACATAATGCTGCGCAAAGAAGCGCAGCGCAACACACAATATCTGCTGGGATGTGAGAGCATGACTCCGGCTGGTAATGTTGCAAATGTAAGGACGGATTAGGTTGTGTATGTAGATGATGGACTGTGACGTGAAATGGTACCGTTCAAAAACATAATTGTCTGGAAATGCCAGAACATCTATGCGCGGTCTGATAACCATCTCCCGACGAATATTTAATTCCCTGCGCAGTAATGCTGCACCTTCATCCACGGGATCGTTGTCAAAAAGACATGCCATGTTAGTGAAAAAAGTGCCTACTGACTGATTTTTTTTTTTAAATAACAGACGGCAAAACTATGTTATCCCAAAACTCGCCTGCTGACGAATGAATGAGGAAATCAAATACCGTGTGTGGCTGACAGAGGGCGGAGACAGAGAGAAACTCGAGGTTCATTGAGAAAAACCTGGTCCCGACCAGGTTAGGTTCATAGAGTCTGTTACTATGGTAACTGACCGAGAGCTTAAGTTACCCCTCTCTGTGAAACAGGCTAGAGTTACCCCTCTTTCTCTGGTTTGAGTTACCTCCCTTTGTGAAACGGAAAACTCAGAGTTTCCTTCATTTCAGGCTTAACAAACTCGGAGTTTTCACTAAACCTGCTTTGTGAAACGGGCCCCTGGTCTTTTCGGTACTTCACATGATATGTCTTCAATGCTAAACTTGTAAAGTCACGGTGAACACCAAAGGTCTCGACTACTTGTTCATTATAAGTGCAAACTTCCATCTTTCATTTGCTGTGCTGAGTTGATTCAGGGACAAATCATTAGACACCACTTTAAATGGCCAAAAATCTTCTCTAAAATGCAGGCAGTGGTGTGTTGAATCATTTTCCCAATATGCAATATTCGTCATGCACTGAAACTCATTATGAAGTAATTTCTTTCTAACTAGACCACAAATGAGGCACTTTTTTTTTTTTTAGAGTCAGTTTTTCCATTTAAACACACACACAAGAGCAAGAACACAAAGCTTTCCCTTGACTCTGGATGTGTGTGTGTGTGTGTGTGTGTGTGTGTGTGTGTTTTCTTCTGACCTGTTGTGTGTGTGTGGTCTGCAGGTTGTGCAGTCCTGCCTTGAGGTTATAGATTTGGTTCTTCAGCTGCTGTTTGTCTTCTATATTCCTCTCAAGCTCTGCGTCTCGCTCCTTCATCTCGTCCCTCATTCTCAGCAGTTGCTAAACATGAAGAAGAAGAGCGGTTAGTCGTGTTTCATCGGCGCTGAATGTTCGCCTAACTGTTTAGATGCAGGGAGAAGAGGTTAATCTGACGCGGCAACAGCGAGGCCCCGACCTTAACTCTGGTGAAGCAAAAGCTAAAATTCCTGCTGGGAAAAGTTGAAAATATGGACTTCCTCGTGAGCTTCTTCTCTTAATGTGATGCTGAACAATTCATCAGTTACAGTGGTGCTGCGCAGTGTGTGTCAAGTGAGGTGAAAAGTGAGCAGTGGTCTGCAGACAGGAAGCCAGGGAGTGATTCAGCTGGTCAGTAAGGCAGACCTGCACGTAATGAGCTCCTCTGCATATCTGCGGCCTCATTCATACCGAGTATTAAAATATGTTTCCTGCATATTCTATCTGGATAATGAATGATGCAATTACATCCTAATATTTTTACATTATGCATTGTTACGGCCGGTGCTCTGTCTGAATCCCGTTTCATTTTTGGAATATGTACTTGGCATCACAGGTGAGAAGACAGGCGGCTGGAAAATACCACAAATCTCATAATCACATGTGGCACAATGACGGTGCCGAGGTGAAGAGCTGGCTATGCCGAGATCGTGGTGAAATTACTGGGCTTGAAATTGGAAAGCGAAGAAAGTTAAGTCACACACTCGGGCAGCTATAAAGTGCTTCACGTACATTAAAATAACCAATATTTTAATGTACATGTTGTTACTGAAGATCAGTAGAAAGTCTTCATGAATCCGAGTTGTAGAACTATCAGCCGACGTGCGTGAACAACTGTTAGCTAATCAACCAATTTATACAGAACATATTTCTGTGCATGCTAATGTGATATGTGAACAGGATGACTGTGATGGTTTGCAGAATAAGACGCATTGCTGGCTAACAAGCGGAGACCTGAACTCCGATGAAGTGAATCAATTATGAACTTAGAGGAAGCCTCGTATTAACTCGCCGTGTTCTGTCGGAAATCTTATCAGGTGAAGGAATACACCGCACTCTGCATGATAATGTAGCAGCACATGTTGTAACTGAACCCCAGATCCTGTACAGCAGGTGACTCCTTCTCCAGCTCCCCATCATGATGCAGACAGAATTCAGGTAACAACAAATGCATCCTGATACAAATATAACGCCCATCAACTGAGGTCATGATCCAGATGACATATTAATATTAAAATAGATTGTATCTGCAGTGCCTCATATCTAATGGGAGGATGTTATCCCAATAAGGACGACCCTCTACAGAAACTACAGTTACATCTGGCTGCCTGAGGTCATATCATAATGCAAACAAACGTCAAATTGAGTACATTAATGTCTGTCAGAGAGAGAATGCATCACAGAGAAGCTTGAGGACTGATAAATGGGATGTAATGGTGTAAGCCTTGTCTAAAGAGGTTATTATTTAACACATTATTAGATGTAAGCCCAAAAGCAGAAAATTAATTTCGAGGCTTGACTCAAAACACTGAAATCAGAACAGGGACTGCAGAACTGGTGCGCAATTTGTTATAATTTAGACTTGGTGCTGAATAGACTATTGCCAAGCACCGGAGGCAAATCTCCACACGCGCCTCATGGCCCTCAGAGACTGAACCATGTCACAGTGATAAACAGAAGACTGTGGTTGAACTGTGCGGCTCCCTCGTGTAAACGTGTATGTGGGAATGTGCAGCACTGGAAGAACAACAGATGCGCTCAGCTAACCTTTCACAGGTAAATGTGCTCCTAAGAATGTTTGAGCTTTTGGCACTGTTTGACTTAAGGAAAATGTGGTTGATGAGATTTTGTAATTATGAGAAAAATGCTTTTCATCACACGGATATGTTTTGAATGTAAACCTTCCTCAGCTTGTCAGTACACAGTAGTAAACCAGCGTGACATGTATCTTATGTTGTGTATATAAAAAAAAGGCTCCAGCAAAGAGTTCTGAGCTCATGCAGTGACATCCTTTATACAACCATGAGTTCACAAAGAGATGAACCTCGCTCCATCCTCGCTTGTGAACGACTGAGCCTTTCCAGGAGAAAAAAAAAACAAGTGCTAAAATTATTAACAGTTAGTGTATTTAAGTGCTGGAGACATGTTTCACGGAGGCGATTACAATGCACTTTGTCAGATGAGATGGAGGTGGAGGAAAGCTTCGCCGCCTTGAAAACAATATTCTGTCTTCGCTTAAGAAAGAGTAAATGCAAGCTGGGGCTATTTGGCAACACAGCAGGTGATCAGAAAAGTGGACTGCCGCCTGAGGAAGTGTTTTCTTCTTTCAATTGGATTACTAAATGTTCCTGAGGGTAATATTCCATTAAACATGGCCTAAAGCTGTGGCTCTCAATGCTGGTCCTCAGGACACAAAGACTCGATGCTTTTTTTCATTTTAGCCATTTAGAGGGTAACTTCTGTCTAAATGCCAGACTCTACTGTTCAATCAAACAACAACAAATTGATTCACACCCTGGCCCCTCCACAAACACACGCCTGCAGCTACCGAACGCTGGATCAGATTAGAGTGTAACAAGCCTTACTGTAAGTAAACGCTGCACATTAGTATCTAAGCTGCAATCCACACTTTTCCTCAAATTCAGCTAAAGAAACTGAAAATGCCACTGAATGATCAGGTGACACAAAGGTGGGCGTGAAGCAGAATGACAGACACACACGTGCGTTGCAAAGACAAATGTAACAACAAAATACTGTAATAATTCAGCAACATTACAGATCTCATCTTAAAATTATATGGGTCTAAAGGGTAAATAGAAGTATATAGCATTGGGTTTACATGTTAGTGTTGTGGGATGTGATGATGATCGAGAAAATAACAACTAAAGAGGCAAAAATCAAACATGCATTAACACCAGAGCTGCAGCTAATGATTATTTCCATTATCAGTGAATCTGATGATTATTTTCTCAATTAATAAATTCATTGTTTCTCTCAAAAACTGGCAGAAAAAAAGCGAGAAACGCTCATTGCACTTTCCCGGAGCCCAAGGCATCTTTGGCTCCGAGCTCAATGTCTTGTTTCGTCTACAATCTAAAGAATTTCTTTGCACAAACACACAATATGACAGAGAAAAGCAACAGTTCACACGGTTATAAAAGCAGGACATTTTTCTTGAAAAATCTTAAATCCTGAACTGCTGGAAATATAATTACAAAGCAACAGCCTCCTACATGACCAGCATTACAGCCCCTACACAGTCAATGTCCACCCACACAGATGTTTTCACTTAATATACCCTTTAAATGCACCTAGAAGCAGCCAGTTTCATTGCCTTACGTAACTCTGAGTGGCCATAACCCTGATCCCTGACATCTCTGAGGCACAATTTGATAACTGTTGGAAGTGCCTGCAAAGGGAACATTTTTTCCAGGTTAATTTTCACTAACAAATACTGTAGATCCCTCCTGTTGCTGAGCAGAAAGCCTCCAGAGGTCGTTTATTCTTCATGTACTTTTATACTAGTTTCAAAGTGCACACACGACAACCTTTGGTAAAAGCTGATTCCTCTGAAAACGATTGTCTCAGCCCTGAAGTTGACCTGCAGTTTCTCAGAGCAGTCCGATCTGATCTTTGATTGAATCATTGATTACGGTCAGCTGTGATAACCCAGAGCTGCTATGATTTACTCGAAAACATCCCTCTGCTCCCCATGAGTTCACAGTGTCATTTACAGCTGCTTTAACAGCAATACAAATTGAACTTGTGCTGATTGGAGCCATGCAGAAACCGGCTGAGCTTTGTTGTCATGCCCTGTCAAAGCACCTCCTGCGTGACTATGATGGGGCTTTTGTTTTGCTTTCCTGATAAGTGAATAATTTCCAAGTATGACTGAGACAGGATAATTTCACCTGCTTTCATGGCAAATCAACTTGTTTCAGGAGTGTTTTGGAATCAAGTGACAGCGTGATTGTCGAGCGACGTCTTATTATTCTGGTAGCAAGAGAAATCCGAAAAGGGGAAATGATAGAAGGAAAACAAATGGTGTTTTCTGCTTGCTTTAGAGGGAAAATAGACTCAGACGCAGCACTAAACGGCTTGTTCAGGTGGATATTCTCTGCAAGGTGGAGGTTATGACTGTATTGACTTTGACATTTATTCTATTTGGTTTCATATTGACGAAGAACACAGTGCTCATTTTAAACTTCCTGCATGCGTCAAAACAGCTGAGTGGAGTCATCTGTTCGGTGCTCTAAGCTTGAATCACGGGACACCTCTAATGAGATGATAACGGCTCCGCTGTCACAAGGACCGCTTCAGGAAATCATTCCTGCCACAAGCCATCACGCTTTACAATAGCAACTTAAACAGCTAATCCAGCAACCTCACAAACCCCAATATTTTAAATGTTATCTGCACTACTGCAATATTGCACATACAGTCCACGGTTTACATGTATTTATCATCCAAAACTGCACAAATATTTTGCTATTTTTTGCTTGTAAATACTGTATATTTAGTGTACTATATATTTAGTTATATTGTATTTTCTATTATATCACCATAATATTAAATAATATGTATTATACATTATACTACATATTATACAATGATATATTTAGTTTTACTTAGTTACATTTTTATTTTCATTCCTGCTTTCATTTTTTGTCCCTTGGTACCTGTTACTTTTTTCTAAATACTGTGTATACATTCTATGTTTGCCTGTATGTTAATGCTACTGCAACAAAATAATTTCCCAAATTGGGATCAATAAAGAAGCAGGCTAAGTCTAAAAATCCAGTCCATCTTTGGAAAACCATAGTTTTAGCACAGCAGTCAGCGCAGCACCATCTGTATGTCTTTTGCACTCTGGGCCTGATGGATGAGGCATCTGATTACCTTCTGCATGCCTTGCAGAGCCTGCTGCAGGAAGCTGAGCTGCTCAGAGTGTGTGCTGCCCTCCTCGCTGCCGATTGGTTGGTTCTTGCCTTGCTCCTGTTTGAGCAGCTCCACCTCGTTCCTGTAGGCGTCCAGCTGGCAGCGCAGGGAGTCATTCTCCTCCTTTAAGGCCTCTGCTTGGGAAACACCTACAGATTCAGGCAGAACACAGACAATGACCCATTATTAGACTGCAGAGGAAATAATGCAATCTATCTAGTCTCTGTCGAAATGCCAGACTCTATTGTTCTGTAAACTCAGATCTCCCAAATCAGGCATCAACAAGAGACACAAACATTTCCAAATAATATTTCTTGATTCTGTGACTTATATTTGAGATTTATTTTCCCAATTTTCCGCTGGTATCATGGTGTCGAACTCACAAAATACACACATATTCACCGTGTTCTCACTAAGTGATGTTATCATCGTATTCTCGTACCTCATACACAGGCATTAACATACATGACATTTTTCATGACGCTGACGTAAAAATTAATTCTGTTTAATCTCCATAACAGGAAAAGTGTAGAGAAATCCCCCAGAGGCTTTTAGACAAAGACTCGTTCTCCGCCTTTTACATTTCTCAACCGAAAGCAGAGTATGAGAGCCTTTAAGAAATTACGTTGCCATGCAGGCACTGAAATACAATCCCTTTTGAAGAATGCCAAAAGTGCCTTTTATCTCTAAATAGGCTTTTGACTTCAACAGGATTCTTCTTTTTCCTATTATTTCCCCCCTATTAACTTTCCTGAAGAAATTTAATTCACACAGTGACCTCAGTGCAACAAAAAGCAGATTTTTTTTTTAATCTAAAATCGACTTAAAATCTTAATAAATGTCCAAAATCAGATTTTTACCTGCACTCACAAATAAGGCTTGAAAGGATCCAACAATGGCTAAAGGGTTGGCCCATACAAAGGCTACTTACTCTTAATAATCATGTCACGTGCTGCTTAAAAAACACTAACTAACCGACGTTAGAGGGCAAAAGTGTTCATACCTGATCTAAATGTCCGCCGTCAAAGGCAGGGTGAATCATCACAGACGAGGGAGAAGTGATATTGTTGAAAAATAGGGATGAAGGGGGACATTTTACCCTCTCCCCTGGAAGAGAAGCTCACACCTCGGCTCATCTTTCACTTCCTCACAGCTAATCCGATGTTGGAAGCTTGTGTGGTGGGAGTGTTTCTGAAGCTGTTCCCCTGTCAGACAAACACTTCTGATGGACTACACTGAGGCCTTTAAGGGTTTGTCAGGAGCTAGAGTTAAATTCAACACTATTACATCAGCTCAAGTCTGAGCTTACCATCTGCTGCTTGAATCAAATCAGCTGCCTGGAGACCACACAGTCTTTCCCATTATTTTCTTAATCTGTTTATCCATATTGGGTAGCTTGATAGCTTGGCGGCGCCCTGATGTCCACCTGTAGAACCTGCAGCACAGGAACTACACTCAATTGTGAGTGCAGTACGTTTATGAGTCAGCATCAGTAATGTTTTAAACCATGCATTTTATTTCGACACCAAGGTTTTCCTTTTGAATTTTTGCCTTTTCATTTCTATTTTCTGCTGGAGTCACACAACTCTTAACTCGCCAGATCACCTGTGGGTCCGCCAGGATAAATGCATGTTCAAGAGAGAGAAAAGTAGCGTGAATAAAGCTCATTCTGTCCGGCATTGCAACAACCTGAACTGCAACATATGCTCCAGATCCATCATTGATTTGTTCAGAGGGGTGGAGAAACATCATTCCCGTTTCCTGTTATTAATCAAATTATTTCCAGTGTGAGCCTGCAAGTCAAATCAGAAAGACACCCAGCAATAAGATGACTAATATTTCATCCAGGATGGTGCCCATAACTACCAATCAGACTGTATAGAAGATGATGATGAAATGATGATATAGATTAGATGGTAATAATATCCTGAATTGTGTTAAATTTCACCACCATGATTAACATGTGAACCACATTAAGATCCCACATTATCTGTCACTGGCATATTTAAAAGCCTCTCATCATGTGAGATAAGAAATGCTTTGAAAGAAATGGGTTTCTTTTCCTTCTCATGTGCCGAAACAAGATGAAATGACTGATTTATGGAAACCTAACGATGGATATGGAGAACCCAGCTTGTGTACAAGTGTGTGTTTGTTTTCTCTCAGCAGTATTGAGTGAGGAAGGGAACCGGTGAGGATAGTATTGATTATCAAGTCTTATTAACTTGCTGCCCAAGGAAACGCAACAGTTAGCCCAGATTCTGTTCAATTCCCCCTGAAGTTTCCCTGAATTTCCCCGGTGAGCAGCATTATCAACACTAACAAACATATGTATCTGCGCGCTTTCAGCTCTACTAACGTTATTCCCCGTTTAATTTTATTTTTGGTGGCATATCAGATTCATCAGTTATTATTTCACTGCAGTAATAATAACAAAGCATCTCCCAATATGAAGCCGAGAGGGCGCGACTTTCCTTCAGAGAAGAGATTTCCAGAGATTAGCTCCATTTCCTGGTCTGCACAGCTTATTTATCTCTTATTGTGTTGCCTGGTTCTAATATCAGATTACAGCTTCTTTTCCGCCTCTCTCTCTCTCTGTTTGCGTGTGCGATTTAGGATTCAGTGATTTGCTTTGTGATAAACGGCTGTAATGCAACTTTTGTGCAACCAATTTGATTGAGCGTACTTTGTCTGCAACTGCTGTTCTTTGTCATTTACTGCGTTTCCCAGAACTTTCATGATCTCAGTGAAAAACTGCAAGACACCAATACTGTGCTCCAGAGAGGAGAATGAAATGATGGTGTGGGCCAAACACTTACCTCCACCCTCTAAGGCCATAACATCATTTACGACCACATCAGTTGTTGTCAGATTTATCCAACTATAATGCAGCTGATGTTAAAAGTACCCGACAGCAGCCAAATTCCTTTACTGGTGTAATCCAACCAGAAAAAATCTCTCGATTGAACACTTAATTATCGAGTTACAACATACTGATATTAACTGTTTAGAATATATTCTTCTTTCACACATTAAATGTGTGCAAACTACAATAGACAGAGTTTTCAGTGTGGTGTTGGGGATCACTGTCATCACACAATTAAATGTGCAACCAAGTGAATGAAGGCGCTACCACAGCTTCTCAAAAGTAGAGAAATGGTGGGCAGCGCAGTGGGAGCTCAGGTCACGGCTCAGCTTTCTATTTGTGAGGTTTTAGAATTTAAAAATTGATTTTGTGTAAAGAATATTACACTTAGAAAGTTCTTTTTGCTGCCACTCGCTGCATCAAAGTACAAAGTGGAGTCGTTTTTGTTGTAGAGATTTTACTCACCTTTCAGCCAGAACAGCCGTGACATGTGCAGCGCTGGCTGGTTGGATGTTATATGACTGCATCCTGCCTCATTCAGCACCTGAACATGTTTACCTGAGTCCTCAGAGTCTTTGCTGTTGGTAGCCTCCATGTCATCATCAGACATCTCCATCTCCTCCTCCCCTCTGATGCCCATCAGCTGCTCATTGTGCACGTTTCTAATCTTCTGCAAAACACAAAAAGCGTAGCAGCTGTGGATAAACCTTCTCTGCTGCTCATGAAGCAATATCACACCACAACAATGTGGGTTAACAGGGGCCATGTAGGAATGCAGTCTTTAAATAAACATCTGGACGGGGTGGAGTGAATGACACCATCCTACAGGCATACACGCTTATGGTGCATTTGTCAGAGGCAGGAGGAGGGTCAATCTCTCATGTGAGCTACGAAGGAGTAAAAAATATGAAGCCCTGCGGTGTTTGTCTCGATCACGATAAAATCATTTCAAATGAAGTGAAAATACTTTGACCTTCACTCTGGATACTGTTAGCCTGACACAGTTTGACCTGCAGTGATATCATATTGCCCTGTCGACCTCCTACCTTTGTATAATTTCCTGGTCAGCACACACACACACACACACACACACACACACACACACACACACACTCAACGAGCACACATCTGTTCTATTACAACATTGGAGGGTGCGAGGCCTTTCTATTCTGGTTAATGCAGTGTGAAAGTATATAACAGATAAAAGACAGCGGGATTAAAACAGGCTAGTGAGCATGTTAAAGAACTAAAGATCAAAGAGCACTGTAATCCTTCATGAATCTAACGTCTTGCCTTTAACAATGAGAACCCCCTCAAATGTCATCCTCGAACGTTTCAAAGTAGCCGTGAATAAAGCTTTGCAAAAAAAAAAAAAACAACCTTTCCAGTGTCTGTTCATCATACTATGTGACTCACAGCGACTGGAAAAACATTACAATTCCAACCAGGCTTGCTCAAGGGCAGAATAACAACACAAAACGCACAGCATGCAATAACTGCAATAGTGGTTACATTTCTACATTTGTTTTCCTCGGCCATCTACTTTTCAATTTGTCCACTTCAATTTCCTGTGACATGTCAAAGGGGAGGAAAAACCGGTGTCCCTTAAGAGACATAACAGTTTCCACCATAGTGAGAGCAAGAGGGGACGTGACATTCTGCCTGTGCAGGTGATTTCCTCTGCAGCACAAGCCTGCACGCCACTATGATACTCAGTGAATTCTCCATGGTTTTCAGTACATCAGGCCTTTCACCAGACTTACAAATGTTGTGTTCAAAATAATATCATCCACTTTAAAATTGATGCATACCCTAAAAAGTTTGTCTAACATTCAAAACAAACGGTGCAAATATTTGGTTAGAAAATATTTCTGTCTGCTGCTGTAATTCTATCAGCAGGACGACACTGTTTGTCTGTGACTTCCCAAAACACTGCTGTTGGAAAAATACAGCTCTTAGTCGAAAAAAGTTGGGACGCTGTGTAAAATGTAAATAAATGTTTAGTGTTCCTGAGCCCATGTAGTAATATCCTGTATACAATAAAGCATTGGTGAACCTCGCTCCATCCTCGCTTGTGAACGACTGAGCCTTTCAAACCTCATTCACACACACGTGCACGGCGGCTAAGCCACCTGCTCATTACGAGCATTCACACACACTCACACACACTGATTGCATCGGGAGCAATTTGGGCTTCAGTATCTTGCCCAAGGATACTTCGACATGGCGGGATCAAACCACCGACCTTCTGATGAGCGGACGACCGCTCTACCTCCTGAGCCACAAATCAAGTTCACAAGGCCAGCAGATATGATATTTACAATTCTCACTGTCTTAATTTAGCATATTAGCATGCTAGCATTTGCTAATTAGCACCGAACACCAAGTACAGTTGAGGCAATGTGGGAAAGTCAATGTCATGTCAATTTGGGACAAATTAATATTCTGACATGATGATGATGCTGTAGATTCAAAGTAAACCAGCGTTATTATAACTCATCCTGTGGGAACAGTTAATGTAGAACCAAGTTTTATGGAATGAGCTAAGGCAACAGTTATAATTCATACTCTTCTTTGCAATTTTTCTTCATCTTTGGAAAGTGTCATTGAGCACTGCAAAAGTGCCTTAAAAACCTTAAATGGACCTTGTTTACAGAACTAATTTGCATCTCTCCCTTAATGTAGCAAAGCATAGATGTTTGATATGGAGAGCAGAAACAGCCATCTCTGGGACTTTAAGATTCAAAGAAAACAGCACGCATAAAAGGATGAAAACGTTTCACAGAAAAAGAGAAAGAGAAGAAAAGCAAAAAGTGAAAGAATGACTCGTTGGATAAAGATTTGCTTCATTTAGACCACTAAAAAAACATTAAGTATAAATCACCCATGATGTTGCATCAGACCCGTACTTCTGCTGTAGTCTGCCTGGTGTACAGATGGCGAGGCAGTTTGTCTTATTACAGATACAGTGATGAAAACAAGACCCAGCCTGACTGAGGTGTCGAGAATAATTCAGGAGCTGATTTACACTTATGTTAAACACGAGAGGCTTTCCAGCAGCAGCACTAACAAACTTTGAGATCTGAACAAACACTCACCTTGTGCACTGCAACCTCTGATGCAAAGGCTCCCGTCACTACACCGGGGAGTTAACAACAATGTGTACAGGCTTGGTGCTCCACCTAACAGCAAATCAATATTCGTGGTTTAAAGTGTAAAGTGTGATTAATGTGTCAACACTCTGATGTGGACAGCTCCGAGCAGCGGTTCTGAATGCTTGTTAATGTCATAGATCTATTTCTGGAAAGTTATTAGCATTTTCATAGTTCTGCAGGGGATGGAGCAGAATGAACGCTATTCTCTTTTGATACTGTACATGAATATTCACAAAGGATGGGGCCTCATTGACATTCAACAGAGACAATGTTTCAGCAACATGCTGTGACAAAGCTTGATTTGCAATGATGTGTGTTTCTTTCTGTGAGTGGATATGCCACATTATGCACAGCATTTGTGTGAGTTTGTGTGTGGAAAATCTCTCACTCAGGCATTAAGAGACTCTCAGCTTCTCCTCCAATCAGATCTGCACTCTTTATGAACACAACATAAACTCCATTCAACACAAATCTTCACCATAATCAATGTGGCATTTTCCTGACAGTAAATAATAACGAAAAAGCAAAGCTCTGTCAGTTTCTGAAAAAAATAAGAGATGGATAACCTCAATTTCCTGCCATAACAAAACATGCAAAAATGTAGTTATTTTCTTGTCTGTCCATATATGACAGCAGACAGAGACTGATGAGACAGTTTAGAGCAGCGGAGCGGCATCAAAACAACCTATAAGTTACCTGCTAAATGAAGCTGGAAGAGACCAAAACCTCATCCACAAACTCACGACTTTAAGAACCCATTTACACCTGGTGTTAACCTGCGATCTGTCTCTGGATAATGGCTCCTGATCATGCACGTTATTAATAAACATTCTTGATTCTGCCTGCGATGTGATGGCATTTTGAATTTATGTATTTCATTTACACCTTTCATTAACATGCACAGCTCTCTACCCATCTGAGATATTCAGCCACAGACTGCATGTTCACGCTGGGTGTAAATGGGTTACTAAAATTACAGTGACACACAGCAACAGACACTTAACATCTCAGCTAAGAATTTCAGTTTGGGATTTTGCTTCATTTCTGGATATTGATTTGTTAAAAACTATATAATTGTTAACATTTTTTTTAATTTGTTCTTATTTCAAATTAATAATACTCCAATACCAATTTATTTACCTGATATAAAAGCTGATTTTAGTAGATTAAATTATAGATTTTTTTTATTTTTGCTGCAGCATTTAATATTGAAAACTATGTAATTTAACCGATTGCATAAATTTCCTGGTTGCAATAAGGAACAGAGCTTCCAGCAGAATGAACTTCCTCCCTTTGGAGTTCCTCAGGGTTCAATTTTAGAACCCTTGCTGATGTATTTTCCTAAAAGCCATGAGTTTAGTTTATATGTTAACTGTGAAACATTAAAACATTCAGATGTACAAAGAGTATTGACTGCATACTGCTACGTATATGTACTTACACACTGGGATAAAACATGAAGTAATCTTCCAGGAATATTGAAATACTAACCTCCGCTTGTTTGCGCCACATGTCCAGGTTCTTCCGCTGAGCTTTGGAGAAATGGTCCCATGCCTTTTGTTTGGAAGCAGCTTGGAATACAGAGGCAATCTGTTCAACTGAAGGAGACATGTGGACATGTGGAGAAGAGCGAAAGAAAGAAAGAGGGAAGGAGGAGAGGAGCGAAACAATGACGTCAGCTGGGGAAACAGAGCTCTGTATCTACAGCAAGTACATGTTTCAGACTTGTTTTGTATTATTTACACATATATTTACACAATTTTTAAACTTATTTGATGCTATCCTGAAATGACCACATCATAAACTCTTTCAATCTCATTCTCCAAATATATTTTCAGTTTTAGTGTGTGTGCACCTTTGATATTACCACAGCAAAACTCTCAAGAGAGGAAATTGTCTTGACAGGTGCGTAGGATCAGAAACTCTTTACAGTGTGTGGGACTCTTTGGTTTAATGATGCTATACAATTTATAGAGGGGTGGGATATTAATGCAAGGAGAGGAGAATCAGACATGTTTCGCTGTGCGGTGGGTCTTTGCTCCATAACATCAGCCTGCACACACTGATAATTAATGCTCTGCACAACAGATTTCACAAAGCACCGACTACCTTAAAAGTAGTGTAAACACAGAAAATGCTGTTTTAGACTGAACTTGTTGTATTGGAAGAGAATACTTAATAATATATATATATATAATAAACCACCCTCTGACATGTACTGTTTTATTTTTCATTTATTCATTTCTGAATAATGTGTACTGTAACTTGATGCCACTGAACAGCATTCAACATTGCATCAGTCTAAATTTACAGGTCTATGGTGTGAAGAGAAACTGCTTCATGGCATAAAATTGGAAAAAACGGATGTTGTTCTGTCAGTGTACATTGCATTAAAGCTTACAGAGTTTTTGGAAACAGCAGATGGGAGGCTGACTCAAAGACAGATGAAAAAACATTATATTACATTATATATTTATTGCCTTCCCTACAGCAAAGGAAAGAACTTCACCCAAAGAAGCAATATCCTGTGTGTGACACAAAGCAACAGGATTTATAGGAAATCTGGTTCTAATTTTGAGCGACATCTGAGATATAGGACATACTATTCAATATGTTTACCAAGCAAAAGGTAAATTATATTGCAGGTTTGTGCTGGTGTTGTCTGCCAGACACAATAAAGCAACAAACAGCGCACATAAATGATTTGTTCAAAAGCATTTCTGTCAAATCTGGTTAATCTTAACATGGTTTATGGGAGAGATGGAGGAGAAAATGCAGGAGACTCAGATCAGACAGACAAATCATAACACATGAGCATTTAAGACAAAAATATATTGGACATAAAGCTTTGCAAGGTTTTTCACGGCTGATGCCTGGACGTCTACATGACTGCAATGAGGTCGACTAAAGCAAATAAACATAAATCATCTACATACATACGACTTTCTTCCTTATTATTTCCAGCTAATTCAAAGATCTGGAAAAACTCTGCAAATCATGCTCATATCTGTAATGAACATAAAGCAATATGAGCAGAAGGAAAAATCTGTTTTCCTTTTTTATAGATATTCTGCTTTCTGGCAGCTAACTGATGTTGATCGGTCTTTAATCTGCTCACCTGTAGCAAATGACAACACAGACCATTGCAGAGGCTGTCCAGGCCTGTCGACATTCATTTAGAGTCACACACACGCATTCATAAGATGCAGACGTAACCTCTTTAATGGATTTTGCTGACTGGCAGACTTCCTCCCTTCTCTGTTCTTCCTCATCACGTTACTTTGGAGGCTATCTCGTTAGACTACAGCAGAGCACAGTGAACTCAGCATTTCATCCGAATAGATTCCCTCCATCACTCAATGCTATAACCTTCTAGAACAACAAGCTTGCTGCAGAACTGCATGTACCGCGCTGTCACGACCACACGCTGCATCTTGTCTTCTATTGATGTGTTCAGGGTTAAGACTGCATCAGCTCCAAGGTAGATGACGGTGTATTGATATTGCTGTTTCCCTTCAAGGGGCCTGCGTTTATGTTGTGGGTGTGTATACAGGCTTTTATATTGGACACTTTCGCTTTTGAAAAATGTATGTACATATGTGTGTGTGTGCGTGTGTTTATTAGGTGTCGGTATTAATAATACATTTATTCCCAGATCACTTCAGTTTCATTGGTCAACGGGGAATGGAGGAACAGAGCAGGGCTGTGACTCTGCCATTGTGTAAGTACTTGCAATCTACTGCAGTGTCCTCCACATCTGGAGGAGGCATTGTTGTTGTTCCTATGTGTATGCATGAGGTATTCGTTGGTGCTCCAGCTCTATGGCAGATCAAAGTACATAAGTACAATTCATTCTATTTACCGTATTATTTTTTTACTTTTAGTGTGATTTTTACGGCATCAGGGTGTCTCTGTTCTACTGCATTGCTGAAAAAATAAAATGTCAATGATGGTAGGAGCTTGTTAAGCTAGTAGAAGAAACATAAACCAATATTTGACTCAACTTTGAACAGATTTAAAATGATTTCATTAATCCTATTATATTTGAAGGATAGACAATAAACTGGTGAGTAGAATTCAAAATTTCACTTTGTCACTGTGTGCAAAGCCTGGAACTAACCGACAGTACATTTGTAAGTGTGGTAAGAGAACACATGAAGGTTTCGCTCTGGAAAAATAGTCCACTTTCATTCAATTATAATTGACAAAACTACTTTAGAGTGCTACTTGTAAGAGGCTAGAAAACATTCTGTCGGCTGGAATAAAATAATTTCATTTGAAACACTGGCAAACTGCAGACTCTCAGTGTATTCTTCAGTACTAATGACAAACTCGACTGGTGAGATGTGCCTTGGTCTTGGCTGCAGCCAGAAGGTGGCACACAGGCCAAACCCAACACAGAGCACCCGCTCTTGCTCTCCTCATGGCCAAAGGATGGAAAAACTCAGATGACAGAGGAAGAGGCTGCTTTAAGTGTGCTTCTTCCTCCTCCTCTTTGGAAGCACTGAGCGGTGAAACAATCCCTCTGGTGAGAGAGAAGCACCCAAGAGATGTCCCCTGTGTTTCTGATGGAAGGCAGTCAAGCCTAGCAAGACATGTCAGAAACGAGCTGTGGTTAGGGCCACGACACAGCCTGTGGTAGCAGCAGCACTCCTGGTCAGGTTTTTCATTTTCTCTGCTAACAGGGACACAACCATTAGGTCTCGTATTCCCTCACCAGTTAGCAGAAACTGGTGTGAAATGAACAGTCAGCACTCCATCAAATGGGGGAACGCCTTAGAAGCAGTGGCAGGTTTTGGAACATCCAACAGAGCACAACAACACAAAATGCTGTCAGCTAATTGAGTAATGGTGGAGATACAACTTCGCCAAACACACAAAATTAGAGTTGCAATAATGGTTTTAATATGGGAGCACTGCCACACCAGTTCTAACTGTCTGCTCTCCTGGAAAACATTCACAGTGTTGCACACAGTTATTTACATGGAAAGCGACTGAAATAGTTGTATAATGAGCGAGGGAAGAGAGAGAGACCTTGAGAGAAGTTCAAACTCAGCTCCCCCAACTCAAGTGTTGGCAAGACGTGGGAGGAAGGAGTTTCAGATGCAGTTTGACCATCCAACAAACACCTTTATAATTGTTTTGCATCATTTTTTGTGCTTAACAACCACACTGAATACCAGATAACATACTTTGTGGCTGCATTGTACTTTTCACAGCACTCACTGTGCAAAGTATGCCGTCTCACCTTCATTTTGTATCTTAAACAGTCAACAGAGGGGAAACCATAACCTCCTTTGCAGCCAGAGAGAACTGATATAAACATAAATGCACTGTACCTCGAGACAAAGTCAATATCAAATTAAACGCATCACTGAATATTCATTTCATGATGATTATCATTAAATATAGGGATCTGTATACATTCACAACTGTCTTTTACGCTTTAGAGGTGAAAACTGTAACTAGCTGGGTAAAAACAGACCAGGCAGGTGGAAGATGAGCCACAAGCAAGAGCCTCAGCTTACATCTCCAGGGGACGATGGCACAAAGCTGGAACAGCAGTAGACTGGCTAATATAAGATATAAGTGCTCTACTGTTACTACGGTTAAACACAAAAGCAGAAAATCCTGTAAAACCTTCACGCTGATGGCGGCTAGTCATTTCACTGGATCCTGTTTTGTTGCTATGGCATTCAGTAATTTGACCACTTATGAAAAAATCTAAAAATAAAAGTACAGCCATCAGAAAAGGGCTTGAAAATCTTCTGAGGCGCATGTGCTTTCATGTCTTCTCACGTTCTGAGGGAACAAAACGACCAAACAGTAGCATTACAGCTATTTACAGTTATGATGCTTCTACATCGCCACCTACTGGCCAAATGGCACCAAATTTGTCACGGTCACTCAGACATGATATCTACACAGGTCCACCACATTTGGTTGCAAAAGCTCAAAGTGTTTGGGAAATATGACGTTGTATGTTCTGTTTGTGTTTGTGAGGTAAAGGCAGTGGTTAACTGTGAAAGAAACCTGAAGGTTTGATGTTAAAAACAGAGGGAGGGAAGGGGGGGGTGGGGGGGGCTCTTACCAGATAGACTCAAACTTTCTGTGTGGAGTAGCGAAAAAACTGATTTGAACAAAACTGAAAATGGCGGAAAATCTTTCTATGCTCAAATGAGCGTGACTTATATTGAAAGATTTGTCTGGACCCACTGAATCAAGGAAAACTGGAATTTTGTTTCTGAGACTTTTACGGCTCAAAAGTTATGGGCCAAAAAATAAAGTTTGTTGTGACAGCGACGGTTTCTGGTCCCCAGATAGTTTCAGGCACAAGAAGATGAAGAAGAAAGAGAGGAAGATGAATAATTCTCAGACCAGGGCCCCAGACCAAATCTTTCCATTCGCAGCACTGATGAAAATGTCAGGAGCATCAGAACCAAAGCAACACATTCATATATTCTCCATCTTAACTGTATTACTGATAAATGCTTTGTATTTGTGTTGGGAAAAGAGGTTTTTCTGCCTTTCTTCTCTGCTTATTATCATATGTAACAAGTAACATCAGGGTCAGACAGACCCATAAGGTAAGTGCTGCTGTATAGTGACACAGTAGGATGTGTGATTTGGTTACAGCTCTCGATTATGAAAAAAGCATACGGAGTATTAATTATCAATGTTTAATGTACTGTACTCCGTTGTGGGAGGGAGGGACGGAGCGCTCATGTGGACAAGCGAGAGGGGGTGTGTGAGTGGGCGAGTGCGAGTATGAACAGAAGTGTAGACGTGATACATAAACTTTCTGAACGCAGTGTTACAATTTTCTAGTTTATCAGTTAAGTGTATGAACTACAAAGCAGATTGGATTCTCTACAGACAAAACAGACTGACTCATATGAAAGCGTCCGCGGGTTGAATACTCATCAGTAGGTCCTTGTTATGTACAGTATGTCTCATCTAAGAAATGTCTTTATTCTCATGCAGCTGCATTTTATAAACTATGATAATCTGGTCACAGGTCACCTCTCGTGTCCTCGTCCAGGCGCCGTCTCACTCCCTCTTGCTCTCCCTGGGGAAGAGGGGGGCAGACTGGGCCTCACGGGTAGAGTAACAAACATGCTGTGCAGCACTTACGCTCACAATTATAAAACTGAATAGCACTGTCTCCAAAAATGATCACAAAATGTGACTGAATGGTCGCAGCCTGGGGTCCTGTAAGTGATACGGTTGCGTTCCAGTAGCGTCGCTGCTTGGACCTCTAAAAAATCAAAACTGGGGCAACATCCAGAGCGTTTAAATAAAGGTAATTTTATTCAAGGTGACAAAAGTGTGAATGCCTATAATAACGTGTCCTTGGATGGCAGTCGGGAGCTCTGACAAAAGCAGAACCTGGTAAATATGGATGTCTTTTGTTCACAGGTGTGGTGTGTAAAACTGCCTCATGGGAGACCAATCGCAGTGTTGACATTTGCATGGGTGGAACTACGGTGAGCAAAAGACAAACTCATGAATAGAAATAAGTGTTTGTATGGATTATTGTGTTGGATGTGGATGGCCTTTAATGAGAGAGAAACACTGAAAGAAAGAGAACGAGGGTGACTGACAGAGGAAAATAGAGACATGCAATGTGAGCGAAGCAAAGAAAAGAGAAAGTCCTAGGAGGCTGTAACCCCCTTGAATCTGGCCTTTTCAAACCAATACAACATACGTAGATATCAATTCAAACAACTTTATAAATATGCATCAAACAGAGCAGCACAGTGATGGCCTGATCTCAGGTGACAGGTCCTCAATATTGTTGTTTTCTGCCATTCAGCTAGCCATTCACAGTTTGTTGTGCCTTTTTCATGTCATACATGTTGAACACAAGCGGAGACACAGTGTTGAGTGTAGCTGTAGTAGAGAAAGTCGCTGTAATAAAGATAAACGACCTGAACGTAAGCAAGAGATGAAAGGTAGCAGAACTGAGCTTACACCCCCAAAGAAGTGGTCATAGAGTATATGTACGAAACACTACATTATATTATATCTTATATAATGAGTGCTTTGTACATACATTGTATAGTGAGATCCTGCTTCAGCAACCTGAGCCCGATGTTTTCTTACAGGCAGAGAAAATGATTCTCTCCTCTGAAATCATTCACTGCACAGAATGTAGCTAAACTGTAATTACTAAGTCTTCACATTGACTTGATTGTGCTTGTTCTCATTTACTTAACATGGTTACATAAAGTCTAGTAAATAAGTGACTGATTAATGAAAAAATGATTGAGTGAATGTTGTTTAATGTTGTCGCAGCTTTATATCATATATACAAAATTAAGACAGCATGTAAATCATTTTAATTCCTCTAAACTTGACTAACAGCAGCTTGTACAGCTACGTCGATCTCATCCATGCTTGTTGGCAAACTTTCGTCGCTATTTTGCTTGCTAGCTAAATAGCTAGGAGGCTATGAAGGAAGATGATGCCTCATTCTTAATTCTGCCCACTGAGGGAAACAGCTGTCAGCGGGCACAACACCTGATCTGAATGAATGGCGATCCAGCCGTCTAGAACCAGACAATGTTAACACTGTCACTGTACAGTAATGAGTAAATCTTATTTCTGTCTGTAATGGTCATAAACAGCCAGTACCTCTGCTACAATAAAGTCACTGCAGTCCACTTATTCTTTTGTGCTTGAGTTAAAACATTCAGATTCAAAACATAATCCATTTTACATCACAGGAACAGAATCTGCACCGGGCTTATTTTTGTAAGCCTTTACAGGCTGAGTTGCTCCTGGTATTTCTCATTAATGTCAAGTGTTGCTTGCCTTCCCTGTGTGTGTACGTATGCGTGAGAGGGGAAAAGCCTGTGTGTGTGCTGGTAGGTGTATGTGTGAAAACGTGTGGGTTAGAGCGTATTTATGTCATGGTATTTCTCTCTGGGTATTTGAGCATTTGATATGCCGTGTATGGAGTGGTGACCTGTGATAAAACGGCAGACTGCAGAGTGTCATGGGAATTACTGCAGCGTAGCATGGTCGATTGCACCTGTTACCCAAGTATAGCGCTAACTGAATGGTAAACTCTGAGGGAAGGGGCGCTATTCTCCAGGGGCTGTGACATAGGATAAATTGTTTACTGAGTGCATGCATTCAAAAGAGCCCGCAGGCTTCTTAACCTGGAAAGTCTCTGCTAATATCCTGTTTCTGTGACTGGTGGCTGAGGGCCAGAATCCATTTTCCATGTTAAGACAAAAGCTGCCATCTCAGGACATTGTAAGATTTTGATCAAGCCTACATTTCAGTTCAGTTTGGCACACAGAGTGATCGAAGCCTTTATGACACCTGTCCTGAGTTTCCCCTTTAACGTAAGCATGCACTGTGGAGCGAGACACGACAGGTGCACAAGCTGAAATCAGAGATGCTTTTATTTTGTCCCCCAAATGGTTCAGTCTGTTCTAATTTCAAAGGCTTGCTCATTAATATTAAGCATAGTCTCTGTAATTTCAGTGATTTCTTATTTTTGTCTGTTTTTTCATGTCATGGTGCAACAGTTGTTCAATAACTGCATCTCCTGTTGAGAGACATAGGTGTTGATGACCTTCAAATAAAAGCATTTGGCATTGTTGTCAATCACAGCTTGACTACTCTGGCTGTCTCCACTCATGACTCAGTCAGGCAAACAGTCTCCTGTTGATTAACAAACAGAACTGTCAACTAAATCTAAAATGTTGTGATTGCTTTGTACCTACTGTCCTTGACTGGAAACCTGTGACTTTTTGCTTTTATTCAAAGACCATGTTATGATGTGTTTATATTTCTCCCTCCTTTATGTCGTCCTATACATTCAGCATCTGTTTCTAAAAAATAAATCCACTTCTTGAAATGTAACATGGAGTTTTATCTTGCTCTGTAAAGCACTTTGTAACCTTGTTTTGAAAGCTGTTTCATTTAAAGAGGAAACTTAAGATGATGCTCTTTACAAAGAGCCTTCGCTGATTTGATTTGTGTATTGTTTTGTAATGTCGGTCTTGGTGATCTTATATGAACGTTTGCTGGTAAATGTGAGTGTGGGAGTGGCAGAGGGGAATGTGGTGCTGTGTATGCTGCATTATATTTCAAAAACTGCAATAAAAAATCCCCTTTTTTTAAAAAATATAATGCATGTCCTACAAAGTCAATTGCATGCTCAACCCACATTAAGCTACTTTATCTGGCTGGTGCTATCCTGAAACTACATACACATGCACTGTGTGACTACGCAGAGAGGACTCACATTGAGTCAGTATGGCGGCCATCGCGGTCTTGAACTTGTCTTTGGCCTCTTCCATCTCCTTCTCATGCTGACTCTTCTCGCTCAGCAGCCGGCGGATGTGGCTGTTGGAGGACTGGATCATGGAGTAGAAGTTGTTGGCGTTCCTGCGGTTGACCTCTCCTCGTTCCAGCCAAGTCAGGAGCACTCGCACTGATTCAGGAAACATATTGTCATCTAGGGGAGGAGGTGGAGGGAGGTGTTAATATGAGCGTGGTAAGATAAAAACTGCCACCTGGGCAGAAGCACTGTGAAGGAGAAAGGAGTCTACATAGGAAAGGATAAAGAAATGCCGTCATTACAAACAATCAGTTATTTGACCAAGGCAGGACGTATGGAGAGAAAGAAATGTGGCCAAAATCGATACCACTGAGGTCCAATAACAAAAGAGCCTCTGCCAACGCTGAAGGTCTGTCCAGCCAAAAAGGGACAAAAGAGTTAGGGTCACTGGGAGCACGAAAAAGCTGCCTCTACAAATTTACTCTGGAACCATTTGATGATCAGGGACTTGCAGGAGCCAACAAGTTCAACAACAACCCAAATGAGAAACATTTCACAGTGTACAACACAAAAGAAGGAAAGCAGCAGAACTTCAGCTGAAAGCGAACTCTGTACTTAAACAGTATAAAGCTGAAATTACATGTAATTAATGCTGAGCGTTGTTTCAATGTGTGTAGAAGCTGTCTGAGCTCGTACGATGGGATGTTTACAGGTCGCGTGCAGGAGGAAAGGAGGGAGAAAGGAGAGGATGTGAAGATGATGAGATGAAAATAACTTCAAGAACTCACTGTCATCTTGGGAGGAACAGAACACAATGGACTAAATACACGATTGAGGAGAAAAAGTATTGTATCTATACGCTGAGGAGGTGAAATGAGAAGAACACTTCCGGGTAAAATCAGTCGGTTCCCGTCATTCCTATAAATATCTTTGGTAAACAACCTGAGCCAAAGTCTGCAGAAAAGGGGAGCACCGTGTTACACGGCCGCTGTGTACAAAGTGCAAGTTGTTTAGCAGTACTCCTGCTTTGTCTGGTGAATAATCAGATGATGTCAAGAGACTTTATTGATTTCTATTGTTGTTATTCTGCCGTGGTTGTCCTGTCCTCCCCTGCCTCGCTGTGCTGCTTACAAGTCAGAGGAGCAGAGGAGAGAATACGCTCCCACACATAGACGTCAGCACACAACACGGTGCCTCAGACCTCCACAACACACACACACACACACACACACACACACACACACACACACACACACACACACACACACACACACACAGCAGTACACATGCATCATGTGCGCACACATAAACATTACTTAATGTCTTCACAGATTGAGCAGCTGGCGAGGTTTATATTTATTTAAGCCGGGTTCTGCAGATGCTCTCAATTTCTCTGTGTCGCTCTCAACCACACACACAAACGCACAGTGGGGTCCATCAGACGGCTTGCATGAATGATGATCTATCACAGCTATAGATATTGAATCAAGGTGTTATCTCATGAATCCCTGAGGTGTTCCTGTTTGTTTATAGGCGGACTCAGGTCTCATAATACATGGGCCCCTGCAGTGGAATTATTAATAGACAATCTGGAACAATATTAGTGGTATTCGATCACTGCCAATGGCCAGAGGCCACAGAGATTGGGATTCTCATTTAATGGATCTTCAGCTGTGGCATTACCTGAACATAAACACCCAAATTCAAATATAAAAATGCATTATGTTGGTTTATGAGAAATAAATACCCAATTAGAGAACTTCTCGCCTCTTTGTTTCTCTGCATTTTTCTTTTCATCCATAAATCAGAGCTATCTGACAAGGAGCAGATGGGATAGTCATTTTAAACTTGGAGAAAACAGTCCACAACATAACAATTTTACCAGACACTAAAATACTATTTTGCTGCAGGGTGTGGCATTGCATAAACACAGCTAACCTCAAGACACTCTGCTAACAGCTCTAAGAAAAAGACACTTGCTGTAAATCTGTGAAACATTTGGGTAAATGGTGCTGCAATTTAGGAAAAAAACATGATTTTCCTGTGAAATCATCCACTGACTCTTCTCAATTAATTTTGTTCTGTCATGCTTTTATTTCTTTGTTCAAACAGATTGTGAAAAGTGTGAACTCGACGATGAAATAAAAGTTGGCCCAATCACTACAAAATCAGGAGAAAATGGACCCTTTTCTCCACATATCTGAGTCTTGGGTGTAAAGTGGTCAATTAGCAGATAAATCAGCGATTTGAAAAAAAAAAAGAAAAAAGAAAAAAAAAAGGCATCAAAAAATTAGCAGCACTCCAGATCTTGTGCTGTGAGTGCCTTCCTGCCTTTAATGCTGCAGTAAAGAGGGAAGGGGAAGGACAGAGATGCCACTGGGGATCAACAATGAATCTCCTGCCACAGATGTTTGATTGCATTAAGAATCCACAAGGCTCAACGAGATACTCACATCCCAGAGGCCCCTTCAGCTCATCCTCTCCTTACATGTGCTCTCGACGCTGATCGCAACTATACTCAACCAGTCAGAGCATTTAAATATCTCAAATGATAGTACAACTCCTTGCAGCCAAGACAAACGATTAACAAGCATCAAGTCACTTTGAATTCTCAGTAACAAGCAGCATTATAAAACACTGAATTAGGTCTGCAGACACTGAGGACCGCTTGATGAAATGTCAAGTGTGTTTAGATTATCGTCGGAGCTTGCTCTAAAAAAATTTAGAATCAGCTTAAACATGTTTTGGTCCTTTGGCCCAAACTTGAATGTTCAGCTCAGGGTGATATTTTCAACTCGTAAACATGTTTTTAGATCATAGCCAAAAGGATTAGTTCATTACAAATCAGTCAATCAGCGGACAGTTAGTGAGCAGCAACTCTGATCATCCATTAATCGTTTAAGTCATTCAATTATCAAGAGTCTACGTGTCTACACAGGAGATGCAGTGAAGGCAGCAGTTGATGTGATTCTTCATTAGCTTCGCATGGATGTGGTGAACTGAGCGGCTGACACATCCCTAAAGCTATGCTGCTAGCACGGCTAATTACAATGTTCCTCAAATGTGAGGATCTGCTGCTTTTGTATCTTCTGTATGGGAGTAAGGACTGAAAACAACTGTTAGTCATACAAGCAAACTCTAAATAAACTCAGTGTGTATGTTTCACGTTTGCCGACCAACCTTTGATCCTGTCTCCAAGCTCACTACACTCGTGCTCGGAGTAGTGGACGATGGGAGGAGGGGAGGGAGGCCGGAGGCGATCCTCCTCCATCTTACGCCGGTGCCTCTCTTCTCTGGCTAACATGCGCTGCCGACACTCCCACTCGTAGAGGTCGTCTCTGGCCTGGGCGAAGTCCACGTGGAGACTGCCGGAGTCTTTTTTCTCTGTGCTGGAGCCCAACCGAATACGGTAACCTGGGGAGAGGAAGGAGAGGTTTGAGAGGAGATGAGTCAAATTAAGAAAAAAAAAAGGTGAGGTCCGGGGGAAAAGATGGACTGTAGAGATAGAGAGAAAACAGAAGATGTGGAGGATAGCGCAGATGTTTCATTGATTGGGTGAGAGTGGCAAGAGGCTGAAATATGAATCTCTATCGACACCTTCTCTGATTCAGATGTACAGGAGGTAAGCACAGACAGAACAGCAAGCACAGATATACTCAGACAGGAACAGACCACGATGCATTCATACACATGTGCATACACACACACACGTTTGGCAAGGTTAAATTGATCAACTCGTCCTTATTTTGCCTCAGACAGGACGGGACAACCTGATCTGCGCATCCTCTTTGATCTCTCAATGTGTCCCGCTATTGCAGCCACACGCCAGGTGTGTATTCACCAACACAGACAGACAAAAGCCGAGCAAGTCACTTGAGCTTTTTACTCTGCATGTACAAGTGTGAGACACTAATTACAGTGATAGCCCTGGATCACCCCACTGCCTCCCACCTGACACTCAAAGCTCATTCCACTGCCTGTGTGTGGGTGTTAAGCGCTATCACGCTTGTTTTGTTAATTGATTGCTCTGAATGATCTGTGAGAGGTTGGGGTGTTTACGGTACAGTTTGCAGTGGAAAAACCAGGAAACAAGCCCTGGGCCGGCCTTCCAGATACATGTGAACGCACACACTCGCACTGGGGGAAAAAGGAGATAAAGTTGGATGTCAGAAGAAAGACACAAGTGTGAGTTTTGGGTTGTTTCTGGAGTCTGCTCTCCCTGCTTAAGGCTCTCGGGTTGCTTCAATATTTCATAAAAGGAGACCTCGGTGTGCCGAGGCTGCTGCAATGTGTATCTGTGTGTGAACATGTGTGTGTTTTGGGAGAAGAGGCCACTGTGTTAGGAAAGCAGTATTTATGAGAAACCAAAACAGGTCTGTCATCTAGCTAATATATGGACTTATGGCTCCTTTCTTACTGTAGGGAAGAGGTAGATGAAATCACACAGAGACTCACATACGCACACACACATTAAATAATGCATAGGGTATTATTGCATTGGCTGGTGTTTTAAATGAGCTTTGTGAGGAGGGAATATACGGCCAGCTATTCACATGGAGAGATTTAAGGCATCTGTGCAGGAGAAGCTGCGGGATGGAGATAAAAAAAAAAAAAAATCATAAGCTGGTGTCGCATGACGAAGAGACTTCTTCTCAAGCAGCAGCAAAAGCAGCAGGCCGAAGGAAATGTGAGCAAAGTCATTTGTCTGGTGATGACCCTGTAAGAGTGTCGATACTGTGAGTGAAGGGGCACAGAGTTAAGTCAATTACTGAGTAACAGAGACCACACTACTCTGATTTTTGATTCATGTAGAAGTAAAGAAAACCAACAACACTGTCCACTTGTAGCACTGAAACATTTATCAGACTGAAAGCAAATTTTTAGAAGCTCTAGAAATCTGTCAGAAACAGCAAATTGGGGTGAAGGCGCGTCCAGGCAAGCTGAAAATGTTTCAACCTGAGCAAAAAGTTCAAGCCTTTATAATTACTGAACATATAAAGACAGCAGGAAAAATGAGAGGGCTGCAAAGAAAACTGTGTAAGCTGTCACACCAACACATCAGTCAAACTAAAAGCGCCTTCATCGCTGTGAAGATTTTACTTTTATTTTCACACAGAAGTTTCATTAAGCTGTGATGCAATTCTGTCTTTTTCAGAAACACCCTGTTCACACTCAAAGAAGGACCGACATGCACCTCCTCAGAAATACGACATGTGGAGTTTACAGCCACTATGGAGACACCACGAGAAGAACACAGAAACTGGGACTGGTCTTCTTCTCCCTCAAGCTTCTGAAGCCACTGGACATCGTTGATGGTGAAAACAACACTGAGCAAGAAGAAAAGCTCAGTACTCGTCTCAAATCGAGCAAAGCGTCTCCAGCGCGAACCGTTTGCTCATCGTGAGCGGTGCTCTCATCACGCTGAATAAAGAAAAGCAAACACAGCGATTACACCGCGGCAGGCTCCTATCCTGCAACGACACGAGGCGAATTAGAAGTTGCCTGGATGTAACTTGAGTTCTGTGAGCACGTGCTCAGTGCACCGCCGCTCTGGGTCACGAAGTAAAAGGATGATTGAAAACACGGTTACTGTGGAGAATTTAATAAAACATGCTACGGCCTGATCACGCACGCACCTGTCGACTGTGGAAACAACAGGTGAAATCAAAACAATAAATCAACCAGTAAATAAAAACCTATGCTGTATGAATCTACAGCAGGTTGGCGATGAACACCTGACAGCATGGTGCAGTTACACACAATCACACTGCAGAAAAGATGAAAGCAGCAGCCATCGCCCTACTTCAACTGTACATCTATTAACAAATCTCCATTTAGACCTTACAATAGAGAATCTATTACATTTGCAATAAAAGGTGAAGAAGGATGTTGACCCGTTAAATGGCAGTTCATTTACTCCGTCTGCACAAAGACTTATTTCGACCAAGTGTTAAGTGCAGAAAAAATGTATTAGGGTCATGAAACAGATGAGGTGACACTGAACAAAAGAAGGAAAAACTGCACCTGTATATTTTCAATAGCCACAAAAAAGTTCACGTACTGTAAGCTATGCACGATGATAAATGTGCCTATTAACAAACACAGGATCATGACTGATAAAACAGCAGGAGTCTATTAATTTTGTCTTGTTCTGTCCTCCAGACCTGCGTGACTCTCTCGCTCCTTCAGCCATACAGTATATCCAGTGCTGTTCCCCTCCAAACAATCTGTATGGAGTGCAGCACATTTTCCATCTATCCATCCACCCATGCCCGTATCTATTTATCCATCTGCCAAATGGTCCCGAGTGAATGTGTGAGGCTGGAGAATTGTAGTGCTGAGTGACAGATATCAGCCCTTTCATTTCCATCAGAGTAAAGGTTAACAGCTCATCATTCTTCGCCCACCTGAGGTGAAGGATTGCCGGGGTACTGGGAGACGGCTGGGTGCACTGATAGCAGCGGACTGACAATACAAGCACCCTCTATAGATTCAATATTGTCAAGGGGAGTGAGAAAGAAAGCTGTTATCCTCTGACCTTTCAGCCCAATGCAAACCAATACATACCTTAAAACAAGGTTGGGGGTTTGTTGGGGTTTTCAATGTGCAGCTGTGAGGGATTGGCAGAAAAACAATAAACAGTCTATGTGATAGATTACTTATCAGAAACAAGATTATCTACTAAAAGACGTCATCAAATACCACTGAATGGTTTACACGAGTATGTAGAAACTGGGGAGGCAGTTTACCAGAGAGGAGGAGAGCGTTGTCCACAGTGAGCTCCTCAACAAATCGGATATGGCAGAAGTTCTTCTTGCTCTTTCTGATGGCAGCAATATCCCCACAGCGTCCAAAGACCTCCACGATGAGCTGCTCGGTGGCGTTCTCGGGCAGACCGCCGACAAATACCGTCCTACACCCCGGAGGGCGCTCCCTCGTGGCCGGCGGCGGAAGGTCTGTCAGACATGGAGAAGAAAAAAGAGGCGAGACAACATTATTTCAGTGGAAGGCACAACTGCACTCAGAAAACACTCAGTTTTAATCAAGCACATTTGTAAGTGTTGTTATGTGAATGAATGAATTCATTTTTTTTTTAAGTCCGCGTGGGTTTAAAAGACACCATAAAAGCATAAAGCAAACTCAATGTCAATGTGTGTTTAACAGACATTGTCCAAAAGAAAACCAATTTGCATGAGTTAAATAATTTACACAATCAGTTTTTCATGTCTGCAACAAAGCTCATAATAACTGACTGAACATGTATTGTATAGGTTTGGAGAAATCAGAACAAATTCCAATGAAACAATCCATCTTGCCTTTTTTTTTTCCACACTTTTGAGATGAGTTAGGCAAACACATCAGAAGTGTAAATCCATATGGATTCAGTCTGCTTTCCAATTCCAGTCCAGCTAAATGAGCCAAGTTTGCTTTGCATTGCTTCCCAAGAAGTCAATTATTTTCTCTTTGGCTGCATTTAATATTGGATCAACAGTCTGTCTTCAAAGAGCTGTTAAAGGCTGTGATGTGTCTTATATTTTGCTTTCCATTAATGAATTCAAGTACAGTCTTGGTCGGCTTGGCACTGCCGACGCACCCCCTCAGCTAGTGAAGGACATGTGTGCTCATGATAGAACACTGCGACATTAAAATAAAATGCATGAAACAGAGTGTTTGAAAATCACTGAACATTATCATCATGTATAGCATCTCCAGCTTCTACCTCTGAAAGTGTTTCCTCCTCATATTTTTATCATGCTAGTCAAGTCCAGCCAATTTTATGTAAATAGCACAATATCACACGTTTGCCTCAAGGGACTTTACAATCTGTCCAGCCTCCAACACAGTCTATACTTAGACCCTCGATTTTCCCCCTTTAACGGGGAAAGACACCTCAGAGGACTGGTGTCTATGTCAAGCAGTGCCGATGACCAGCATCTCAGTGACTGCACAGCAGGATGGCCCCAGAAAGAAGGCCAGTAATCAACGAAACCAAACCCGGAGCTCAGTCAGCTGACTGTACATGATGATGAGACAATGAGACACACAGGAGGGGAGAGCTTTCTCTATGACCATATCATGATGGAATTGGAGAATGATAAGAGATACCATGGAACAATATGCTTGAATTATTTTTACGTTACAGAGATAATCACGTCACGCCATCCTGAGCATGAAAATCAAATCCTTCTGGCCAGACAGAGGTTGATCCTTTCATGCCGATGGTCCAAAGCTGACCGAACTGACTGAGCAAAGATAAATGTTGGCTGATCTAATCTCACAAAGATCAGGCTCCCTGTGGATGATATGATTGACTGGTTAAGTCTGTACAGAGAAAACTGGGGAACTGATGAATGCTAAACCGGCTTTGCTTTGATGTTAGCACTCTTATTTTACCTGGAAAATATGGAATACAGCTCAACTCAAGTTTGGTGTTACCATGGCTGGCAAAGAGCCAAATGACTTCTTTATTGATTGAACATTTAATGCAAAGAGAGCTCGAATGAAGCTTATGCTTTCAGGCTGAACATTTGCTGTCCTGGAACACAACTGGAATGAAAATGCTGTATTTTTAAGGTTTGGTGCTTTTCCTTTGATGAGTCAAGAAAGGTGCCTTCATATCTAATGTTAACTGTTCGCAAAGGTCCGGTGAAACACCACTGAACATGTGGAACGTGGCAAAAAGTGAAACCATTACCGCTGTTTTAACAAGTGCAAGTCGTGTTGCTTGTAGCTCTTATTTGAAATCTACTGCAATAGATTTAAAATAAAAGCTAACGTTACACCATTTTCACTATTAGCCGACGCCCCCCCCACCACCACAGACCATTCACAAGCCATTTTTTCTGGCATTTTTTTGGTCAATTTCTTGCATTTTTCACCCTTATGAACAACAACGTTTGGTACTCAATAAAAGCTCCTGGTGGTTTCTCGGTTTGACTGATCTGAGCAACCATAAATGACACAAACATAAGCATTTTGAGTATGTGTTCATTTATATTCTTTCTATTTATGTAGCTAGATATCTATATCTAGATATAGCTCTCCATATATATATATGCTTAAAACTATATAACACTATAACCTGTTATCGTCTGGTTAAGTGAACTGAACTACAATATTTATGTAAATGTTCAAAGCAATTGTCCCCATATGTTGTAGGCAGAATCTAACACCAAAATAATATCCTATTCTTAGAGCAGCCATCATAAAAGTATAGTGACATTTGCTGACTGACACATGGAACAAATCGGACCCAGCAGTTATGTGAAAAGTATCTCAGGCAGGGCTGAAATGTAGGACTCCTTCATGAACACTTACGAGCTAGAATCACTTCCCCATTGCTATACAGCTGTGGCCTGAATCATATGACTTTTAATCAATCATCTCCCAAATTAGAAAAAAATACAGTGTATTTTTCAGTCAGTACTCAAAAGGTTGGACATGAAATTTTAAATTATAGGCCCAAGAGGAGCTATTATCCAGTCCTGTAGCTTTAGTGCTGGAGAGCCTGTAGCAAAGTTATGGTAAAACACATCAAAGGTACTTTATGGCTTTGTCCTCCTCATGTCACAGCTTGCTCTGGCACATGGCCCAAATGCCTTCATCCCCTGACCTTGGCGATGATGATGGCATTAAAACTGGAACATGCACATACTCAACGGCTGCTCCCTCGCTGGCATACTCAAAGCCAGAAAGCACACACACACACCAACTCTAGGACAACACCAAGGTGATAGCTTCCCTGCCTTTACTTTGCAGTCAGCTAAAACATGCTGCGGTTCATTGCACGATTCAGCATTAAATTACAATTTCTGACAGAGTTCGGCTGATGAGCGAGGAGGACAACATAAAAGGACAACAAGGTAACAATCTGACATTTAGCTGACATCCTTGCTTCGTAAAAGCCTGCCTTTAAAAAGCAACATTTTTTTTTTTTTTTCCAGACACACTAGAGATGTGACTGCATTACCAAATGTTTGGCTTTGAAAGAAGGATGAAATCCATGGGACTTCTTAGAAATGTAGGCACGTAGACAGGAGGGTTCTGAAGGGCATCTTTGGTCTTTTACTTGAGGGTAATTACAGACAGACGAGCCTGACATCGATGAAAAAGTGTTGGAAAAAGAAGAGCCGGGGGAAGTGATGACCATTAAAGACACTCACAGAGTAATTCCCTGAAGCAGCAAATGAAATGTAGGTCTTCAGCATTAAAGGGCTGAGAGACGAAAATGGGTTTGTGTCTGTGTGTATGGGAGTCATGGAATAAGAGAAAGAGGCAGAAGAAGACAGAGACAAAGTTTAATCAAAGCTCAAGTTTTTCTGTCAAGAGAAGAAGAAGAAAAAGTCCAAACCCTGAGTGGAAATGGAAACTGGGACTACTGGTGGAGCTTATTGTCAGCTTGACTGTGCTGTTCATTCTAATTATGAATTGCTATTATATAATAAGACTCATTACCGTAAAGATTCATCAATTATTGTGCATTAGCGCAGTCCTGCTGTTTACAATTAGTCGAGTCAAACAAAAGCAAGTTTTCAGCAAATTTTTTGTTTACGTTTTGCAAACAATGTGCTTTATTAGGCTGATTTTTACTAAAATATTTGCTACCTTTGTGTTTGGAGCTGACACAGCAAGCAATCTGAGGATATCACTTTGGGCTCAGTGAATTAGGGATGGGTTTCATTCAGATATTTATGACATTTTATAGTCTGAAGGATTACTAGTAATGAATCGTTAAAGGACCGTTTCAATTCACATAATGATAATAATACTGTACATTTTGATTGAGCACTGTTGACTGGCATGCATCACAGTTTACTGGAGAGCTGCTAATTTTCCAACACTCACATAATGGTTGAGGAAACCCAAGAATTGGACAAAATTTGGCATTTTCACATCGACTAAATATGTAGAAACTGTCTTAAAAAGACAGAAAAATGACATGATCTGAATGATGATATATACAGTCCTTGTAAATCTAGATATTGTGTAAAGTATATATGCAAATTAACAAGGAAAACGGAAGAGGACGGATAATGAAAGTTAAAATCTGTAGGAGAGACATAAAGATAATGATGCAGATATGAAGGGAGGCTGAGAGACAGACGCTGAGTCTCAGAGCTGTTCAGCTGAAGGTCAATGAGGAGGAAGCTGCATGTAATGTCTGAGGTGGAGTAGCTGGGGGTCCTGCTTCCTGTGATAGCCACCATATGTAACCTGCTGCCCTCTATCCCCATCTCTTTCACACACAAACACACACACACACACACACACAAACACGCACACACAGCTACCGCCTGCCGGACACATAACAAATACCTGAGGAAATAGAGCACTGAGTCACAATCAACCTCCAACTTCACACACAGCCACACTTACGTGAAAAAACACACTGTTAAAAGCAACATTTCTGCCCGCCTCTTCCATTTTCTCACACACGCACACACACACAGAAATGCATCATATACAAACACCCTGTGATACTCCTTTTTAAAAATAAACTGAAAGAAAGACACATGTCAGCTTCTGTTGTGACCCCCTGCGTTGTCCCCCGGGGTGGAGCTTTGTCATGCTGTGAGCCCCTCAGAAGAACCCACAGGGGCTTCAATTACAGCGGAAACCCTACATGTGAGCCAAAAAATCCCCTCGATGGCTCTGTTTCGTTCTGGGTGAGCGTCTTGCCATCTCCTCAAATAAATTGCTGCGTTAAATTCCTACCTGAAGTGCTGTAATTTAGATGGCATTTTCCCTTTTTTCTCTTTGGAAAACGTCTGCCACAGAAGAATATCTTCCTATTGGTTTCAAAGGACAGTTTTGACATCCTCTTGGTCGACTGTAGGAGGCAACAGTGGCATCTTTCAAGGGGGGAAAAAAAGCTACCCTTTCATGTCGGGAGTAAATTGGCTTCCTCTGAGGACTAACTTTCCAACCCACTCTCGTCTATGGCGCGCTTCTTGCCTTAAAGGTGACATAAAGGGATGGAAATTAATAGAAGGAGACGAATGGCATGAGAGAGAAGGTGAGCGAAAATGAAATTGTGGCAGCAAATATTCGGAAGATGTGTGAAGTCGCTGTTGTAGAGAAGATGGAGGAAAGGGTTGAAGCGAGAGATTTTGTTCAAGCAGTTAAATAGGTGGCCCACATTATATCTTAACACACCACTGGGTGGATGCTTTTATCCAAAGTGCTTTACAAGAGGCATGAGTGCTTAAAATGTGTGTGCGAGTGGCCCATAGGAGATGGAGCCCTTAACCTTAGCAGTGTACGTGCCATCTGTCCCTAAGGAGCTGCATCTGAGGCCATGCCTATGATTTAAAAAAAAAAAAAAACTAAGTGTCTTGGCTGTTTATTTTCCATCTTTTGTCATATACACAATAAAAAGACTTCAAGGGCCGTGTGAAGGCCTGAATTCAAGAATAACTGTCTTTTAGTGACAGGGCTCTTCAGGATTTAAGGGCAACGCTGCCTTCAATTCTGTGCCTGCATGGCAAGAAAAAAAAGACAAGAAACGCAGAGGTGTTAACGCTGGGAAAGACTGTAACCTAGGTTCACACGGTGAGTGTTTATGACAGCTTCCTGTGAGGTTACACTGAGCAGGTAACAGCACGGCTCCTCATTCCGCCTCAGGATCAGAATGAACTCTGTATAAGGTACACGGCTTTTCATCCATGTGCTCTGATCACTAGGTCTAAAGGTAGGGGCGGAAATATTTATTAATGAATTTATAACGTGTTTTATTTTTCTGCCTGCATTAAACTGTGACAGTGACGCTTTATACTACGGGGTGAACACTGAACACAGAACACACTTGGTCTCAAAGGCAGACTCCCACGCTGGTAGTAGTGAGGAGCTCTCACTACTCGTCTAGGCTGAAATTGATGTGTTCGCCATCTGACATGCGAGGCTGCCTTGAAAGAGCCCCGAGACAGACCGTTCTCTCCAACAGAAGGGAGGAAGTTCCTCCCAGTGGGAGCGAACACGAGGATCACGTTTAATTATTAACAGAACCTAAGTGTGAAGGGAGGGTGTGAGCGCAGACCGTGCTCACCAGGAAAAATGCTTTATTTCGGGCTATCTTTTTGTGCTTTATCCCATAATATCAATATACAATGAAAACAGGGCTGATGCCTGACCTAAATACTATAAATAATAAACTCACACTGCTAGAAATATATATGCTATGACATGAAACAAGATTAGAAAGCAGAGGTTTAAGTCCTACTAAATATGCTCTGTAGGTGGGATGGAACTAACTGAACTACCTGAAAAAGAAAGGTCCATAGAGTTTGGGAGGATGAAGATTAGATCTGGTTGAGCGGGAGAGAATTAGACCTGGAATAATTAAGATCTGGATCTTACCTATAAGGACATATTGTGAAAACATTAATATCATATAGAAAAACACACTTATAAATCCCATATGGTCATTAAGCAGTCCTGATAACGTCTTTGCAAAACTACCCAGGGCCCCATACAAGCTTAGATATTACAAGCAAAACCACCTGTGTATAAATGGTATAGAGATATTGAATGTACTGAAATATGAAAAAATACATTTGCCCTTCATCTCGGCCTGAATTGCAGTGGCATTTGTGGAAGCTATAAGGGAGACTGGACACAGAGGCAACAGCCCCTTTGGGAGCCATTCAGAGGCACCACTGAGTGCAGGAGTGGTGTTCAGTCCCTATTCCACTCGTCTGTTGCTCAGTTTTATATAACATTGGCTGTTTAACTTTTGTTGACCTGCTATTACGTGTGGTCATCGGGTACTCCTGATTCAGGCTGAGAGCTCTGTGCTTCCCAATAATAAAAGATTCTCCTTTTATTACTTCAGAACCCAAAGGACAGATTAGCCCAATTACTATAACCCATTGTGCGAAGGTTCAAGGATGCCACAAACTCCCATTGATTTCAGATACCGATAAACCCAAAGAACAAAACCTTCATGCACCTGTGGATTGATGGGTACAGAGGAGGAGACCGTGGGTCGACAGGAGAGCACAAACAGCTCCTGCACGTTCTCCTTTTCACTCGCAATCGGGGGAATTCAATCCTAACTAACAATGTTTTGGTACAGAGACCTTGATCAGGGAACAAAACAAAGAGAGGCCATCTTAAAATCTTAAAAAGGTGGGTTGACACGTGGAGCAAGCACGTCACGCTGCAGGCTGACATACCTCCTGTTAATGATAACCAATGCTGTTCTGATGAAATTTCTCTGATTGCAAGTGAAAAGGTGCAGTGAGTCTTTAGATCCTGATAAACACCCATATGTGTGCGTGTAGAGCGTGTGCTTGCACATGTACACACGTAACGGACGGAGCCTGACAGGGACCTTTTGAACTGGAACTAGCAGCTGGAAGACTCAGAGGTGATAAGGCAATTAAGTGGATTTGACCCCTGAAATGCGAGGTGGGAGGAGAGGAGATGCAGTATATGATAGAGAAAGAGGGAGCAAAGAGGGAGGGAGGAGCATGTATGTATATAGTACAGCACAGGGAGCAGGGCAGGGAGATTAAGGGAAGATGCAGCGATAAAGCTGAGCTGAGCTGAGAAGAGGACAGAGTCCGTCACCTCTCTGGCCTGGCATATTGAAGACAGCAGCACTGCGTTATGTGCTCACAGAGGTCACTCCTCCAATTATACATTCACAGACATCACACGAGTGCACGCTTGCATGCAGACGCACACCTCCTTTAATTCCTCCCCTCCCTTCCTTCCTGATGAAACGTGAATGCAAATCAGTCACGCTCTGCCGGGTGGAGGTACTAAGAGGTATTAAAGGTGACATTAAGGAGGAATTTCTTTGTTGTCACACAAAATCCAGCTGAGTGGTGCGTATCCAGAGCCCAAATGTGAGGACGAGGACAGATATAAGTCATAGATAATGCACACTACTGCATCGATAAATAAAACATGCTCCAGGCTCGCTGAAGATGGGTCAGCGTGCAGTGTTTCCGTGATGCTTTTATTTGTTACAACAGCAGCGATAACTAATATGAGACTTACTGGGGTTGGGAGGAAACAGCGTGCAGCTCTTGCAGTGGATGATCTCCTTGACAAGTGGTACATCCTGGGAGAGGGGCGGGGGCGCCAGGCCCAGGCCGGGCATCATGGGATTTATGGGGGCAATGCCAGTCATCAGCCCCAGACTGGGGTCAAAATCTGGAGTCAGGAGAGAAACATGGATGAGAATACATAACAAGTAACTCAGCAGCTGCTGGGAAAGCAGCGACACAAGGTGCACACGCATTAAGAAATTAGCTTCTGTTTACTAACTGCTTATCAGTCACTGCTAACCTTTACTGTGGCATCATTTGAGCACACGCTGGCTGTTTCATGTTCCATTTTACATTGTGTACTTCCTCCATGAACACAGAGCAACACTTCTGTCAACAGTGGTGACACACAAGCAGTTTATAAATAACGGAATGTCAGCGACTCATGAATAAATCATCTGACGAAAAAACATGAATATTTAAACTATTTTTACTTAGTCTCTTGTCTTTTTATCATTCTGCCCCTCTCTCTCTCTTTCCTCTCCTGGTGACTTTCTTTCTTTAAATCTCTCTCACACACACACACACACACACACTCATTATCTATTACACACTGTCTCGCTGGCTCTCTGTCTCCCCCTCTCTTCCTCTTTCGTCTTTGAATGACGCCTTGTAACATCACAAAGAAATTTCAGAAAACACAGACACTGTAGTCACAAGTACTGATTTAGACTGCACCTGGCGCACACACACGCACAAACACGCATGCATACACGCACACTCACACACATTCCCAGCTTTTTTTTTTTTTTTGATATGGAAATACATTGCCCTCTCCCATGAGTCTCTGCTGCACCTGCAGCACACAGCAGCAGAGAAAGGAGGCCATTGTGTGCATGTGTGTGTAATGCAATGCCATGTCTTCATCCCCATGAGTGACAGAAACTTGACTGAGACAAAATTGAAATGAAAGCACAACAAAACACTGACGCAATGTGTGCTCAAGAGGACTGGCATGGAGTTTTTATTTTTCTTTCTGGAGGAGTCAACAGAGGAAGAAAAATCTAGTTCGATGAGCTATTATGCAGTAGAGGGAGGGACGGAAAAAGTTATCAGTGACACGATGCTGCTGAACTAAACACTGTAAAGATGGAGAGCTGTGATACTGCGGTGGCTCGCCTGGCTTTCTCTGTCTGCTATTGATGACCCTGACATCCGTCTTTAGCCAGGTGACAGAGGGAGAGGAGGCAGGTGATAATGAAAACACTGCTGCGTTGCCAGAGCGATGAATGACTTGTTCTGGTGAGCCGGAGGAGAGGAAGATGGATAACACGGAGGGAGGCAGATAAGTGATGCAGGAGTGAAGCAGCAAAAGAGAAACAGAGCCATAAAATCTGATCCAATTATTATTACAGCGCACCAGGATGTACTGTTTTCCATTAAAACTGTATCTCTGTATCTGTCTGGGGTGGTCACAGATGTCACTAATTGTATTCTTATCTGTATTTGTGGAGACAGAAAAACAATAGCTGGATGCTGAATAACTGCACTGTTATGCAAAGTATCCTTTTCACAGTATCCACGCTTTGTTATTGTCTGTGTTCTGGGTTTCGTCGGGCAGCCGTCTCTCGTATTTTAGAATCAGAGTTTAATCAGCGCGAGGATGCACCACGAGTCAGGGCTGGACTTTCAGGAGTCTGCAACAATAAGATAACACCTCATATTAAGGTGACACTTGCTTATTCTGCATGATCATATTCTACAAGTACGAGACTGCTAACTAAGAGTTTTCCCTCAATAACCTCCTAATCACTGCTTATTGATGTCAATAAAAAAGTTGTTGCACATGGATTATGATTTTAATGACCTAAATCTAACACTTAATAATCCCAACCCCAAGAATAAGTGCTTTATAATGAGTGATAAAAAGCCAATATGCTGCTAATATGCATGCTAATAAGTAACAAATTAATGGTGAATATGTGTACCTCACTCTAGATCTTGTGCAACATGGCACAATTTTTACTGTGCTGTATATTTTTCTTTTTACTGTGCGAAACACTGTATTTAATATCCATATCTGATCATATGCAGCTCAGTGTTTATTAAGGCAACAATATTTTTCTCATGTGCAATTTAATATACATATATATAGTTGATTTTTGTTTTTATTCTGTATCCTTTATCTTGATTTTTCTGTGCCTCTCTTTTTATACCTTGCTGGCTGTAACAATTTCATTTCCCCGGTATGGGATTAATAAAGTTTGACCAAAAAATATGTATTTACTAGTCTGCACTTTACTGGAATTGATCATTTACAGCTCAAGGTGGTTGATTTTCCCCAAATTGAAATGAACAGAAAACAAAGGCTGCTTTGAAGTCAAGAAAATCCAACAATTGAAAACACCGCATGCATGATCAGAAAATATTCAACACTGATGAATAAGAATACTAAAGCTGCACCCAGATCACAATTTTCGAACGTTTACCTCACTGTGATGCCCCATGAGCCTCCAGTCATGTCCTCTGCACAATGATGTTACAGTCTGGAGGAGCAGCCACTCAGCAATGAGCTCCTATAACATCACAAAGTGGGTGTTGTAGCATACACACCAGACAGCGACACATGAAGCGGTGTGAGGATCTGCTTCATGAGTAATTTACCCCACGTTCTAAGCACCGGAGCTGAGAGCATCAGAGTAGTGAGCAGAAACAAGGTGATGAAAGGTCATGCATTGCACCTCTCTGCCCTAAGAGATGCTCTGCGTGGCTCTCTCCATCTTTTCCATTACCCTATTCTCTATTTTCACTGAAATTAGGTCGGGTAATTTTGGGACGAGGCCGGGTTCTATAGGTTTATAGCGGCGTTTGTGTAACAATGAAGCAGAAAAGGAGCGATCTTCTGAGTGACTTAAAGGGAGCCCTGAGCAGCATATTTGAATCTGGAAGCATCCCGACTGTCTCGATTTGTATCTGAGGCTTTTTTCACACTGCAGTTGAATCTGCTCAAAACTCTGACTTTACTTCCTTTCACTGCATGATTTAATGTTTTCAAATTAAAAAAAAATCCTGCTGCATGGCCTCATTTGTAGTTCCAATCTGGCTCCTGAGTAAGTGTTAAAAATCAAATCTGTCTGCTTACTCAGATCTGACAATGCCATCACTGCCATGACAAGAAGTCAATCTGACGTCATTAACCCGATGCTGTTATTACACTTATTGTTGGTCACTGCCGTTTGGCAGGGCGCAGAGTTAGCGCTGAGGACAGACGCAAAAGAAATACAAGTTCAAGAAAAGCCTCAATCCAGGCAAAACCTGAAACCTCACAGAAATGTGTTCAAATCACGTGGGAGAGGGGAGGGTAAGACAGCGGACGTGGACGCGATTGTTACTCCGGACACGCATGGCTTTTCACCATCACTGACAGCTCATAGTGGTGTGGGATATGGTTTACATCCTGCATGGATATGAACAGTCGTCTGAAAATCTGACACACGAGCAGCATTGATACACTGAGCATGCAGACCTGTTGGCGAGATGTACTTATCCAGCTGTCCATGTATGTAATGTATTTATACAAATGATCATCGCTGATGTATGTTGTCTGTCAGTCAAAACGCGATGCTGTTTGTGTCAGCGTGCCTGGTTTTCTGCTACTTTTTTGTACTCTGTGTACAAAGGATTAAATAAGGCTCCATCTGACCCAGGAAAACATCAAGATCAGACAAAAAGCCGTCTCCAGGGTTACAGCCCGGCCCCACTTGCTTCCAGCACACTGAACTCAGGTCAGCGCGCTACCTTCAACAGACATGATCTGACTGCTCAGGGCTGAGTTTCTCTTTGTGTGCGAGCTTCCCTCTACGCCTGCACATTTCTGTTTTGTTAGTTTGTTTATCTGTTTTGCTCCATTTGTTTTGCTGTGATAATCCTATCAGACTGATGTTCCTTTACATGTGCGAAAATGCGGCGAGAAATTCTGTTTATTTGTTCTGTTGTGTTCACAACTTAAACGCTGATTGAGAGCAAATTAAGTTTAGAGGAAGAGCTAATCTGATCAGGAGCGTGGCCGACTCACCACCATGAAGCCCTTGTGTGTTTGTGTTCAATGTTTGTTTTAGCGCATTTAAAAACTGTCACATACTTTGTTAAACCTTTTAATCCAATAACAAAAATGCAGCAAATTCACCGATGTGTCAATACGATGATTAGAAACTAGACTAAATCCATGTATTATCAGCACATTTGCACCCAATCTAAAAGCTCAGATTGGATTTCTGGGCGTATTCTGGTGGTTAAAGTCAAACGCAGCGACATCTTGTTGACACATTTCCAGCAGAGCAGCTGTGGCGTTGAACAGAAAAGCAGAAGATTCAGCAATATGACCCATCAAGCAAAGTGTCACGTTCTGCTGCAAGTCCATCACAATCAAAGAGGGAGGGCCTCTTCTCTTTTGCACCAACAGTCAGCAATCACACTGTCAAATCAAAACACTCGCTCCGCTCGCAGTCGTCTCAGTCGAATGTAGCGGCGTTGAGACGTTGCATTAGAGGCTTGACTCTCATTTTTCTCACTCTCTTGAGGAAACTTTATACTATGTGATTTTGGGCTGTCACAGTCCAAAGATGACAATTGTGAAAGAAACGCGGTCGTCGGATCAAAGAATGGCGGACTTAGACTGTGAAACAGCTCTACTGATAACTGATTCTGAGCTTTGGTGACTAAAAGACAGACTGCATCACATTTCTGACAGTCTCAGAATCTCTAAATCTCACAATGTGATCGCTGCGGGGAATGATCAAAGCATTTTTTTAATGTGACCAAAAAAGAGACATTTTAATAAGTGATGGCTGCTTAATGATGTAGGTATTCACATTCGCTGTCATCATTAGGGTCTCCGTTTGCCTCCGTCCATCCATCTGCAGACAAACACGCCAGCAGTGAGTGCCGGGAGAGAGCAGCGGCGGCGGCAGAGCCGTGCGTGCTGACTTATTATTTACTGTCTCTTCTTTCAGTTGATTTTCAGCTGCTCGGGCTCTGGCATCACTATGGCAACAATGGCGCTTCAGTCTGGAAGACATGTTTTATGTTTCATCACTAACAGTGAGATGACCCAGTGTTTGAGTGGTTTCAGTGCAAAAGGGGTCTGTAGTGAGAAACTCCTCCGAGACCCAGAGATCATGAAAGTGCCCTTAAACAAAAAACATCAAGAGAAACCTTCTAGTTCTCCGCCTGCCCACACAAGGCCGCTCGTCTCGGTGTCTGTTTGTCTCTGATCTCTTCTTCTCTCGCTCGCTGTTTGACCCTGGCTCCTTCTTTTGAATCTATTTCTCAGTGCGCTCTGTCATTACTGTACATGCCACGGCTCTAAAGCGTACAGTACGCCCTCATCCTGATGCTTTATTCTAACGTAAAATAAATCCTGGAGGTCTGTCAAATGTAAGTGCATTTCAGCCCGTCTGTGTCGGAGAAGCGCAGACATGAAATGAAATTAAAAAATACATAATTTGACTGCAACAAGCTCCTGGCTATCACTGTTGTACTCCCTTCTCTGGCTTGACACAACCTCTCCTCCCCCTTCCTACCTCCTCAAACTGTGATTTCCACAGTAAATGTTCCCTCTCAGCGGAGTCAGCCATGGGTGGCGGTCGGGGGGACACGGACAGCCGCTGTGAGGCATGCTGGGTAATATGGGTAATATTTTCTGATGAACAGACAGGTCCAAGCCTCCTGGAACTTGGCCTTTTACTCGCCCTGCCAACTGTGCCCCCATCTGCATCTCCATTTCCCTTTTAATCTCCATCACATATCTCTCAAAAATCCATCAGTTTCTATTAACCACGAGGAATTCCTCACTTCATTTTCTGCATTGTGACAGATATAAGCGACACATTTGTTCTGCATAGATTGCACCTCTTAAACTGAAACTTTTATGAACCACAGCCGCCATCATTACTTTTACACTTCTCATGTTTCCCCTGACTTTATGTAGGACTTTAACCTCGGCCAGTTAAATCAGTCTCTTGCTGATCGCTGCAGTAGATCAGATCACAGAGCATGAGCCTGTGCGTGTTTGTGTGGCATGTTCATGTATAACGAGTGTGTGCCAAGCGAACGCAGTGGAGAGAACCGTGGGAAACTCTCCGGCTCCTGTGAGCCTTTTTGTTCTTTCAAATATACTAAGAACGGAGTGACTTCCACTCGTGACTGCTGAAAAATTCTACTTTTGCGTGTGAGGGCCGTGTGTGTGTGTGTGTGTGTGTGTGTGTGTGTGTGTGTGTCACTGGGAGACAGAGAGCGTGAATTCATCCACATATCTCCCTTAGTTTCAGTAGCAGCTGCCTTGTGGCCTCCATCCAATAACATTTCTAATAGCGTCCAAACCAGCCAATAAATACCATTATGGCTTGTAATAGAAACATCTATTCGTATAATGAGAGCCTATCCTAAATGCCCTTGTTGTCCTGGAGTGCTTTAAGCTAACAGAATTGTCATTTTGCAGTGAATACTAATGCAGAGATACATCGACTATTCATTATCATTTACTAAGGCGGAGAGTGGTTACAGTCTTAGAGCCACAGCAGGAGGATTTGCAAGCATGGAAAACACTTAATCCCCTCCAGCTGACTGTGACCTCTAACCTCCCAATGCGGGAGGGCAAGTGATCATTTTATTTCTCATCCGGAGTCAATATATCCTGTTCTTTGGTATAAAGGGACAACACTTTGCTCTACAAGTTACCAGGGATATTCTGAACAGCACCACACAATATAAGGGTGTATCTACAACCTTCAGGCAGCCACATTAAAAACCTTTCAAGGCCTTTCTAATGTTTAGAGGAGTTTAGTTTAAGGGCAAGTTAAAAGGGAAAATAAACAAGGCTGGCAAACCAGGCCATTACTGATACAGCATAACTAATTACAGGGGTGATACCTTTGAATGGGCTGCATTAGAAAACAAAAGACACCACGAAAATAAATGTTACGAGGCGTGAAATCAAATTGGGTTTAGGTTTAAAGTGTGCATATTGTTTAACAAACCCCGTTTCTTTTATTAAAAAATGTACATCCAGTGTAAATAGTCACTAATTACTTTAATATTTCTTCAATACTTGCATTTTGCCACTGGCAGTTGGTTTCAGTTGAACATACTGTTACAATGAAATATTCACTGGGCTCCTCAATAATTTAACTATTTGGTCTAGACCGTGTTTTAACCATCTTGAGATGGAGGATGTGGTCTGTAGTAGACATGGACATTCAATGGACAACACCAGCATCTACCTGCGGTTGACTTTGAAAGCCCATTGGATGAGCAATTACAGGGTCTACTCGGCCTGCTGTAGGCCTGCATGTTGGTGTTCAAATGTTTCTGTTATTCTGATCAGCAAAAAGTATTTTGACTTCTTTCATTTTCACACAAAAATCGAATTTCCCACTGAGGCGATTAAAAAATAAACAACAGAGATCTACTGAAAAACACAAGGACGTGGCTCCAGGAGGGACATAAATTAGCGAGTTCGACCAACAACAGTAGTTAATTCTGACTGTAACTGAGGTGGGGGTGAAAAATTAAACGCATTCGGGACAGGATTAGTATGACTGAATGGTGCAGGTAATGTTATAATCACCCAACGACCCTTGAAAATAAATCCAGTCTGAATGGGGCTTAAGGAAGGGATAACACTGGACAAGCTGTATATTCTGTATGATGAATGATGTCGAGGCAGGAACTACCTGACGCAAAGCTGGTCACTTTTGGTCAAAAGCAGGTCCTGGTCTTAGTGTGGATACTCAATCTGACCCTGATGGGACACGTCAGGACCTGACAGGTCAGAGCAGGTTCGGACAAAAACTTAGGAATGATGGAAGTTCAGGTCGAGCCAAGCTTACCTGACATGGTGCTTTCAAGATGTTTCACAAAAAAAAAAAAAGGCTGTGAAAATTTGCTGTGGTTTCGAGTTTATTTTTTGTGACCTGCCTCAAAAACAGTATATAAAGTTAGTACTATTTAACCCACCTTTTCCTCAAATGATAATTTAAATAGAAGAGCACCGTTTTGTACAGAAAGGATGACGAGGAGTCGTGGAGGGACAGTCTGCAAACGGTGAAGTTCAACATCAGTAGACTGTGGCCGTCAATAAAAAGAAAACTTTTTGACAACTGCACTTAAAAAGTCATATTTGTTGCCTGTACACAACATTTTTGACCAGTAAGGCCATAAATTGTTGGTTGGCCAGAGGAACACTGAGATGTAATCAGCACCGAAAAAAGTAAAAAGCCTGCCTTAATCTTTCTGTATTGGACAACGCTCGAGTTATGAGTCCTAAAGTCTCTTGAAAACTCTTGAAAAAAGCTAAATTATATCCCTGAGATAAAAAGTCTTAGACATAGCAGCCAGAGTGAATAAATCCTGCCAGATTTAGAGATGAGAGTGTCTGTGTGTCTGTGATAATAAGTGGTAGCTTGTAAGGTTGTAAGGTCAGAGACAGGGAGAGAGAGGGAGGGAGAGAGCGATAGAGAGAGACAGGGAGAGGAAGAGGGAGAGGGAGAAGGAGAGAGAGAGAGACACCACGACAGGAAGACAGACGTAATCATATTTGACAGAGCGGGGAGAGATAGAGGAGACCCATTTCTGTGGCTATTCTACAGTCTTCTGCTGTCATCACAGTGTGGATGTATGATTCAATGATATAACAACCTCCATTCAATATCCCAATAATAACACTGCTCCAACATACACAACCTGCATTCACCAACACTGACCATAAAGATTTCTATCATATATCGATCAATAGACTCCTCATCTTAATGGTCAACACAACTCAAACTGAATAGAGTTTACCTGCCTGAATTCGATAACTGAAGCTGTGCTGACAAAGTAGCTCCTTGAGGAATCCGTCCGTCTCACTCGACCTCTGACTCAAAAGTAAAAAACATAAAGTATGATTTCATACACAGTTATAACAGTAACATGCAGTTATAACTAAACACGCTGTCCCATACAAATGAAGCTTAATCTCTATCATGTGTGATCAATTCTATGATTCTTCTATCATATGCATCCTTTTATTCTGCAGGGCTGGGACGCTGCGCTGATCTCCTGATTCAATATTATCACGATACTTAGGTGCTGAGTTGATATGTATCGCAATTCGATATTACGATTTATTGAGATTTTTCTTTGCTTTTTTAACACTAGACCATGGGAAAAAGTTGAATAATACACTTCTACAGACCGTATATCATGAGCCCTACTTCCAAAAACAACGGCATTGTCGTTATACTACATTTAAAAGTAAATAAAACACTTCTTGAAGTAAACTTACACCTTTAGCTGTTCCTAATCCGCTAGAAAAAACTGCACACAGCACAAATGGGACAACATAAAAATGAACATCCCTCACACGTGAAAGTGAAAGAGAAAAGTGTCCTTTCAGTGGTTCAGCTGCAGTGCAGCAGGCTGAGTTACCAATGTGAAGTCAGCAGCTATTAGTTCATTCCCACAGAGTGTGCGGTTTGTTTTATGTTAAACATGTATAATGGATCACTTGTTAAGATAATGTTACTGTGGTCACAATGCTCAATTCCATTGCTGGACGGATGGACAGAGAGATGGATTCAGGAATCAAATAATCAAGCTCTTAGTACAGCATGCTTTGATATGAGCACTACAAACTAAATCATTGACACTTAATAATTCCATTTGAGAAGTCACTGCCAATAAAACTTTACAGGTATATGTAAGGAATTAATGATCTATCTGCTATAAACCACTACAGTGTGCGTAATGGTGTCACATAGGCTGCTCTGGCATCGCTGGAGAACATTGCTTGTGTGGCTCAAGTGGTGAAGCTGCTCTTCTTCTTTGCTGTTTTTATTGGCAGGTCTGAAGACAAGTGGAGCAAGCAGACATGTTGATAACAGTTGAATAAGGGCCTGACTACACCTATTTATGGTTAATGTAGAAGTAGAAAGGTGGCTTGAATCCAGCTCCACAATGATGAGGTGAGATTTATGTATGACTTTATAATTGTGATGAAAAGAATGCACACACACACACACACACACACACACACACACATTTCTGTCTTTGTGTGTACATGGAAGCTTTTTGATGTCATGAATCTACAGAGAGGTTTTGTGTCAGCTGAGCTGATGGCTCAGTTGCATTAATGAGGCTGCTTGTAAAGTGCAACATCTTAACATAATTCAGCCCCTTTCTGCACCAATAAGTGACAAATATGTTGCTTTGTTTTGACGTTTGGTTGTTATGCCACTGACAAATCGATTAAGATGAGTGCAGCTTGAGATGTATCATCAAATTCAGATGACTGGTGTGATGGACAAACACACTGATGCAAACTGATCCCAGGCCTGCATCCTGCTGCCATGTTGAAAGGAAAACGCTAATTCTAAAAATAAGATGGCTGTGTTACAGAATGACAAATGACTTGCAGAATGACAGATAACAAGGATTTAATCAAATTAAGACACTTTTCCTGCTGACAAAGTGAGGACACTTTGCAGAAGGACATCGTTACTCAGTCTCATATTATCTGTCCACACCAGCAATGCTTTAATAATAACAATAATCATCTTTATTTATATAGCACTTATCTAAACGCAAGATTGACAAAGTGCTCTACAGTCTGTAGTGCAACTGCTTTGACAGCACTGATTAAATAAAGGAGGATGAAAAGCAGGGGCTCTGAAGTTAAAGGAAAACTGCGACATTTGGGAAATTACACTTTTTTACCAGCAGTTGAAGGAGAAGATCAATATCCATTTCATCTCTCTCTGTTCAGTATGAAGATCTGTCCAATATTTGTTTAGCCTGGCTTAAACCCAGGTTTTCAACAACTGCAGAGCTGTCACATGCACACAGACACTGTGTATTTTACATGTGCTCCATAGAAAATGACACATTTTGGTTTAATGAACCATTAGCTGCAGTACTGGAGGTATTTACTTCAGCCACAGGTTGCATGCAGCGTCTCAAAAGTCCTGTCAGTGTTGCTGGATTTAAAGGCCCTGCACAGCCATGCTACACCCACACAGTTGTCAATTACTGGGCCTGATTAGATGTTTTCTCGGGACTGTGTTGGCGTGCGCAGACTGTGCTTGACAGACATCTCCTTCACTTTCATGAAAGCTTTGTTTCACCTGCCAGGGTGGGACAAATTACACCTTTACTCATAGTTATTAGTACAGCCAGGTGACCTCACATAATTCCAGCATAACTCTTCATACCTTCAAGCTGAGCAGAGGTCTGATCAGACAGAAAGGGTGACAACACTTGTGTGGGAGTGCAGGGCCTTTAAATTCTTTGATAACTCTGAAATATAACCAACTACACCCAACTACTACAATATTTTTTTCACTGGAACAGTTTGACATTTTGGAAGGTATGGTTATGTCAGTTAAACATGTGGGGAGGCTGTATGTCCACATATCAAGGTGTCCTTAGGCAAGACACTGAACCACTGAACTCCTGATTGTCATTCGCTCTGTGTGTGAGTGAATGGGTGAATGAGCAGCAAAAACCTTGTAAAGCGCTTTGGATAAAACTGCTGTATAAATGTAGCCATTTACCATTCATATTGCACCTGCCAGCAGCCATTTATGAAAGCAGCTTAGCATAAAGACTGGAAACAGCGAGGCCAGCTTTGTCCAAAGGTAACAAAATCTGCCGACAAGAGCCTCCACAGCTCGCCAGTTAACACGTTATTGCTCAGCTGATTAACATACACAACCTGAAATGAAAAAAAAAAGGCAGTTTCTGGCTTTACAGGAGGGTTCTGTGCAAGACTATGGGTCATGTCAAATAGACACAACAATTATGTCCAGTGTCTTTTCCTTTTCATGAAAACATCATGAGGTAAAGAAAAGCTATGAAGGAGAAATCATAAGGAAAAGACAACCGCCATGCGAAGAGAATCTGCCTACAGCAGATGTTACTGACGTGGGACTGCTGTGGTGAAACTACAATGTTCTGAAGGTGGACTAAAAGCACATCTTAGACACTTCACTCTGTGATTCTGCATTTGTTGTTTCATATAGGACAAATAACCCAATGACAAAATGACTTTGTTTCCAGGGTTGGAACTGAAAGGAGTGTGGATGAGGGAGGTAGTGGTGCTGAGGTGCGTCAACCCTGAAGCCAGGCATTATAAAAACCATCTATTGATAAAACAGTGTGAAATGTTGGACAAAAGCGTGATATAAATGTAGTGTAAGTGTGCCATAAACCATAGATCTGCTATTAATATTAGCTGATTTATTGGCCTAGCTTTGCTTGCAACAAAACAAACGAGGCTATTTGACTAGCGGTCTTCACAGGACTGAGACCCAACCATGAATCCGAGTCAGGACCTCTGTCTTTGACTTCATGATGGCGAGCTTACTAGCCAACAGGATACAGCCTGTTAAAAAGACAATTTCCGAGCTGTATTTTTTCCTCCTTTAACTTGTTTGTCTTGCTGTCTGGATGCTCAGATAAAATAATCTCTCTGCACTGAACACCCAAAGATGAGACCAATATTAATCTTCTAAATTCAAGCATGACAGCAAACAAGCCTATGATTATTTTGTCAAATTTGGAGCGTTCATTTAAAAATTCTGAACCACCTGCACATTAATCACACACATGCACAGTTCAGCTGGAAAGAGACCTGCTAACCTTTCTCTGGTTTAAAGTCATAAGAAGCAGGATTTGAGTCATGACGGAGAATCAGGTGTTAATCCACCTGGATTAGTTCAAAGACCATAAAACATGTGACATAACATAACATGTGACAGTGTGTGTGTGTGAGTCCATCTTCTGTACCTTACCTGTGTGTGTGTGTGGGAGGCTCAGGGGGAAGTGGCTCATGTTGAGTGTGCCTCAAAAGGTTCAGGAGGTTCAGAGCTAACAGACTGGAAATTTGACCATGCATCTCTCAGCAAAGTCTACTGAACATATGGATTATGGATGGAGTTCAGCAAAGGTCAGGTTTATTGCTGGGAGGCCTCCTTTCAGCTGCCTGTTTAAGTGCAGTCAGAACAGGGAGTGTGGACGCACACTCATAACTCAGACTGCACTTAGCAGCCAACTTTGATTGACCTGAGAGTTCCTCTTCATAAATGGTTAAAGGGAGAGAGAGAGAGAGAGAGAGAGACGGTAGGAGTTGACTAAAAGAAAACGAGCTGGTAGGAGTACTTGAAACTGAATTATTTCATTCTGTCTGATGAAGTGTCTGTCTATGTGCAGATGGATGATAGTGTGCTCCGCTGAGACAAAAGTACCCCACTGACTTCCTTATGAGTGTGCAGATTATATAATAGAGTTCTGCTCTGGGCACACATACGTATCATGAAAAAAATAACCAACGCTCTCACAAAATTACTAATAGCACAAAGGATTGCTGTGCTGTTTCGAGTGAGTGAACTAAAGGTGTCCAAAGAAGTCCTTCATGTACAGCGAGGGATAAAGCCTGATCTAAACTTTAGATTTCAAGGCTTAAGAGTGAGATACTGAAGGTTTTATTTTCTTAATTTGCAGCAGAACTCAGTTTATCATGTGTACTGGTTGAGTTTTTTAGTGTGACTGAAAGGAGTCCAAAACTGTGCTCCCTAAAAACCAGACGAGCGGCGTCTGCTCTAATGTGGCTGTGGGTTACAGTGGCTGACTCAGCTGTAATGAGACATTAATGAAGATGTTGGGTAATTTGGGAGAGAGGGGGAGGGGGAGGGGGGGTAGGGGCAGAGAGGAGGAAGGAAGAGCTAAAGGTAGTGAAGCACCAGCTGCTCTCCCAGATGATCCTTGCGGGGACACACAGCTGTCCTCCACAACTCTCCTCCCTCTCCATCTCTTTCTCCTCCCCTCTCTCCTCTCCACACCACCCTTCAGAAACAGCTTTGTCAAAATGACTTTAATGAAGATATATTACCGCAACTACGGCTTGATTCTTTGCACGCCACACAGATCAAATTCCCTCCACATGCACCTCTCCCTCTCAACGCGTGGGCACGAGTGTTTCCCTCCATCTCCATCATGCTGGACAGCTCCCCACTGTCGGTAATGTCTAGGATACTCTTGGATGGAGAGCTTGCAGAGGCTGTTTTGACTGTGAGAGCAGTAAATACCACAGATAACATTCAATAGGTGAGCTGCGGGACAGAATGTCAGCAATTTCTACATGCATTTGTCTTAAGTATGGACTCACAGACAGCCATATGCATTACATGTATGAGAACACAAGACTGAAAAGCATTCGCTAAATACTATAAATAAGGGTTAAAGGTGGAGAGAGAAATAGTGGAGCCTTCCCTGAGGTTTTAAAAGGGAAGTGGAGTTGGTAAGACTGAATGTAATGTTCCCAATGCAGAACACTTAACAATGAAGTGCTCTCTGAGGTTGTAATAACATTGGAAGATGACAAACAAATGGGCACACGTGTCAAAGCTTCATTAATCTAAAAGCTCTGTTTCCACATATTTTATCCAGCGTTCTGAAAGTAATGCTGATGAAGGGTTTTAAGTCGCTGTGTGTGCTCTTTTAAGAACACATCAACGGCACAGCTCTCTGATTATGCTCATGAGCTGTGAAAAGAACAAACACGTAGCAGCAAAGAGGCAGGCCAGTTTCCATGTTGAGTCCACTCGCTTCAACAGCGTACTTTCATAACGTGTACATTAACTGCAAAAGGCTGCAGCAGCGCGAGCTGAAACAAAGCTCGGTGTAATGAATTTATTATTTCAGTTATCTGTTATGCACAAAGACATTAAAATCAATTGAGTAAACTACCATTGCGTAACTATGGCAAACAATCCCTCATAAAACCACAGTAATAATGTAAACACCAGTATCTTGTTATACAGTATTTTCACTTTTCATTCATGCCAACTTATGGGTGAATATATGATTATGATCCAATAAAACCCTTTTCACACAGCATGTGAGCTAATAGGAATTTAAGAACAGTCCCAATTTAGTGTCGTCATTCAATGCTTGTGCACTGTCTGAATGCCAAACAGGTTTCACAGTCCAATTCTGCAAACAGCCAAATACTAATACAATGCTTAATAAAGATATACTTCAGTGTGGCTGTTCTTAAACCTTTCTAAAACTTGATATAATTCAAAACGAGCACGGTTGAAGACAGCAAAGCTGCCAGCGGATGTGACTCTGCCAGGGTTCGAATTTTAGAAATGACCTCTCCTCTTGGGTGACCTCTAAGAGCTGCTACTGGTACTGATGTGCTGTGGGAATTATTGACTAGTTGTACATGATGTACCGTAAAATGTTAACATAGTAGATCTTGTGATTCTGAGAGTTTTTATAGGGTACCCAAAGTCTCTTATTAGTCTAAGTCTTAACAGTCTAAGTATTTCAATAATGTGAGTTGTTTATGCATCACTGTCTATGCAGAAGAACATACACCACCATCCTGTGCTCTGAAGTTTACGTTTTTGAGTCTAAATCATTTATCCCATTGTTGAATTGTATTATTGCATTGGAACTGTGGCATTTTTGTCTTCAGGGCATAGCTGTACCAGCTGACTCACACTCTTAAACAAAAGGAGGATGCTCCTGCTGCAGTTGGGGTTGCGAACTGTAGTTTAAGGAACCAGGCCTGAGAGGGATTACAGGGATGTTGATGTGTTTATATATCTTGACTTAAAAGAAGCTAGGTCAAACAGAAGGGATCAGAATGCAGAAACACTATCGTCTCCTGGACCCTTTTGTTGTAAACTTGGCGCATTTGATATGCCAGCAAACACATACCACACGCTGGCATATTTTCAGCTGCTGACCCAATGTGACCTGAGCGCAGGCACTAGTTATACACCATAACTCTAGTTCTATGAATACAGGCTGAACCCTCTGACGGCTCTCTTTCATTGGAAGAGTTTGATATTTTGGGAGGTATGATTTTTCGCTTTCTTTCTCCACTTCCTGACTTGAGAAGATCGATAGCACCCTCGTATCTAGCAGTTACATGTGCGGTGGCTGTGGCTCAGGAGGCAGAGTGGGTTGTACACTGATCACAGGGTCTTGCCTAAGGTGTCCTTGGGGAAGACACTGAACCACTGATTGTCAGACCTGCACTGTGCTCTCCACCATCCCTGTGCGAGTGAATGGGTGAATGAGCAGCGAAAACCTTGGAAAGCGCTTGGATGAGAGTGCTATATAAATGTAGCCATTTACCATTCATGAAGCACCTGCCAGCAGCCATTTATGAATACAACTTGGCATAAAGACTGGAAACAGCGAGGCTGGCTTTGTCCAGAGGTAACAAAATCTGCCTACAAGACCTTCCAAAGCTCAGGTTAATTAACACATTATTATTCAGTTATTTAATTCATACAAAACCAGAAGCGTAAAAAAGAGAATTTGTGGTTTTACAAGGGGGTTCTGTGCAAGATGACGGGTCATGTCAAATAGTCTTAAATGTACAATTTTATCTTGACCTCCATGGACAAAAGTCACAAGGACGTCTGATCTGCAGTCTGATCTGGAGATCTGCAGTCTCTTCTCCTTTCTCCTTTTATGCTCCTATGCGTCCCCCCCTCCTTCTGTCTCCTGTCTGTCTCCCCCCTGTCCGTCAAGTCCGAGTCGGTGTTTCTGCAGGGCATGGCCGACAGGTTGGGCCCAGCCTCCTCTCCTCCTGAGCACAGGTGTGCTCAATCAAGCAATCAAGACTCACCTGCCTACACAGTATTTAAGCCCCAGGGTTTCAACGAGTATCCGTCATATTGTCTGTCTTGCTGTGTGGTAAACGACCAGTACCTTTGTCAGAATAGTCAGGCTTCCTGACTTCCATTCCCCTGCCCTGTCTCATCCTCGCCTGCTGTCGCACATACCCTGTCTGCCTGCTCTCACAGAAGAACTCAGACCTGTCTCCACTCGCCTGCATTATATTCGTTAAATGGTTAAACTTTCATCTGCCTCCTGTCTAATCTGTCTGAGCCTGGTGTCTCGGGTCCTGTGAACTCCGCTAAAACCATAAAGAGAATCCAACCGCAATTACACAAGGTTACGTAATTATGCAATAGCTGATGTTACTGTCAGCTATAAATGTTAGAACTACAGTGTTTAGAAGATGGACTAAAAGCGCATCTTGGATACTTTGCCCTGTGTGGTCTTAGTGTTTTGTTTCATATAGGCCATACAACCTGGTGAAAAATACTACTTTATTATCAAGGCTGGAACTGAAATGAAAGTGCTAAAGTCAGGCATTAGAAAAGCCACCAAATGATAAAAAGAAAAAAAAAGTGTGATGCAGACCACAAAGAGAGAGAGAGGGAAAATGAGAATATGGACAGAAGTGTCGACTCGATATGAAAACTTTGATCATGAAGCCTGATTTTACTCTTCAGTTTTGTGGATTATCAAGTGAAGTATATGAACTACACTGCAGACTGGAGCCTGTTAACAGTGACAGACAGACAGACAGACAGACAGACAGACAGACAGACAGAGCTGCGTTATGTACTCGTCTGTATCTTCATTGCGCTGCATTATCATAAGCTATGATGAACAGGTCATGGGTCACATCTTCAACCCGCGTTCTGGCGCCGTCTCTCCCGCTTCACCTCCTTGCAGCTCTCATGCATTAGTTCCCTGTTGCTGACTGTGTGGTTGCTGCGGCTGCTCTGACACACAGTGTGTCGGTGTTCAAAATAGCACGGCTGTATGGAAATAATTCTTACATTTATACAAGATAGGTATCGTATGTTAGGCCTACAAATCTACTTCTGTACATACAATCACTCTTGAGCTTCAACCATGCTGAATTAACTCCATCTGGTAAAAAAATTTCTTTCTTCATAGATGTCAAGCAAACAGTCTCATATCCACTTTTCTTGATAGACAGACTGTGGGTAATGGGTTATGGGTAATATGCTGATTATGAGACTATGCATATAATAGCTTAAGAACCAGAACTCAGTAAACACCTTGAAATGTTGAACTGATTGGGCTTTGTAGTTGTTATGGGTGATACAAGCTGTGAGGGAGGCACTGAAGCACCTTTCCTTAGCATGAGAGTTTGAACAGCTCTCATCATGGCTGCCACTTCGATACTCTGTTAGGAACCTTCCTAAGCAAAAAAGAATATCTAAGCTGCAACCTATTTCTTTGGTGCAATCACAGAGTTTGGTCATTATCCTAAGCTAAGCTAGCTGGCTGGAGTGTGATATTTAAAGTGCAGGCATGAGGGAGGTGTTGATGCAACTCTGGTTAAGAAATTGAACAACTTTCCAAACTGCACAAACTTTTCACCTACACTTGAATGTATGTGCTCAGCCAATCAGTAAGAACCTAGTCAACCCCATGGGGGCTGGATGAGGATTACTAACTCTTCAGTGACGAGTGGAAGAGCGAGGGAACACCTTAAAGGGGTTGCCACAAATACTGTAAACACCCTGAGCTCCAGCTGGATTTTGCACTGTCAGACGAGGATGACTTACCGCCCCCACGGGCCCCACACAGGTATGAAAACACAACAAGTCATCATCCTCTGGACACATTTGGCATTTCCAAACCTTTACTTAAGCAGGAAAATTATCTAACAGCATATCCTTAATTATATCTGCCTGGGGGAGTAGATGCAGAGGAGGGGAGGCTCCAGACATTCAAACACTGACGCATTGGGAGCTGCCCAGTGCGATGACTACAACTGCTCCAGTGCTGATGCTCACCGACTTGCTCAAGGGCACTTTGAGGGCAGCAGAGGGGGAGGAAACACTGTTACTCATCTGTCCTCCTACACACACATTTTCCCAGCCAGTCTGTGAATTCAAGTCAACAACCCAAAAAAGGTTCTGTAACTTTTAGGCTGCTGTTTCTCCCACCTCTGAACATGTAGGCAGCTCTGCCTTACTTAGAGCATATCTTCTACCTAAGGTTTAGACATAAACCTGACAAATTCAGGTTTTTTATGAGCTGTGGGACAGAAATTCCCATATCAATATATTCACTGTACAATACAATGCACATTTCTGTGGCACCGTGTGGCCTGTTTGGCAGCATGTAGCACGTTTTCTGTGGTACCTGGCATGAGCTGCTGTCCAGTCATGCTTATCGGAGGGGTCCCCAGGTTGCTCATGGCCGTTGCCCAGGCGCTGGGGTCTGACATGGGCATGGTCATGGAGTTCGAAGCCATGGTCATGTTATGGTTCCCGTCTGCAGAGAGACACACAGGAGGAATGAGAATGCGAGATTTAAAATTCCCTTTTTGGGTTCGTTATTCAAGTTCTGCAAAGAGATGTGCATTTATTTCAGCGAGTTAAAGGAAAGTCCAAGGTCAAAAGCAGAATTACATTTTAAAGGTGTCAGATCTTTGGCTCCCTTTTATGACAAAATCTCTGTACCTTCCTGACATGAGTGCTTTGTGATCTCCAGCCTCATTTCAATTCTGCGCTCTGTCACAGGAGAGAGGAGAGGCCACTGTGACCCTGCATTCAGCCTGACTCTGTATTGACTTTTACAACACTGTCATTTAGAATATACTCCTCTCCATGAAGTTGTCTGTTCAACTTCCGCTCAGAGTTTCAACAGCCTGGCCTCTTGGCACTTCCTGTCTCAGTGGCCTCTGACCTCGCCTCAAAAGGTTGCGGCTGCTTTGCCTGAAAATGCTGACACACACATGTACAGCAGCACAGAGACACTCTGTACTCTTCCCACACGGTCTTCCAAAATGCTCAGATCAACATTTGGACCAGGAACACTGCAACTGAATAACAGAGCTCATAATCATTGCTCGGACCCTCATTTTGAACTTACTAAAACTAATAACCCTTAACGTGAACGTGTACTCATAAACTCAAGAATAAAAGCTTACAATTTAGAAACTCTTACCTTAAAAAAAAGCTCCAGGGACTTCTTAAGTTGGTTAAAAATGGATGCTAAAAGGCTGCAGTACAGTCAGAGGTGAGCACAAATCTGTATATGTGCAATTATGTGTAATATCAAGCGTAATATGCAATATGTACAATTCAAAACAGGGTTGTTTGAGATGAAAATTTTGACAGGATTTCTTCTGTTTTTTTGCCAATAACATGAATAAAGGTGCCATTTATGTTCTTTGTGATCACTTTCCAAACATCTTCATTGTCTGCGCTTGTCAATGTAGCAGCATAATCTCCAGTTGGCTTGTTTTGTTTCCATTTCAGCCAATTTTCCTATGGCATAATCCCTATTCATGCGTATATCATGACAATATTAGATTGTTGTTTTTTGTGAACTGCTGCAGAAGTTATTAAAGATTTTACACAAATGGAATGAACTTTTTAAAGAAGTTAAATGAACGATGGGGCAGTCCTGCTCCTATCATACATGCGATTAATCATGTTATCATTTGAGCGCTGCTGTGCAAGTTTACTCTTACAGTTCACTTTGGCCTTTTACAGTATTCTATAGAGTAATTCTGAGGCATTTTAATAAATATAAGCTCTGACCACAGTTCATCTTGACACACAGGACACAAAGGCATAAAGCTGTATACATATAACATTACCTCTGAGCAAAGCACAAATCCATCATTATTTCTCAAGGCATAAAAACACTGAAAATTCCCAAACCCACCACAACAAACGTACATATTAGCTGGCACATAATACCCCAGGCTCATGGTTCTCTGCCAAGTCTTAAGCCTTGCATAGAAAAGCAAACATATTCAGATCCCCATAGATAAAAAGCCTGCAGTAAAGTCAACAGGAACACATCATACATCCACCAGTGGTTCATTCTCCTCATATGGAATTCATTTCACAGCTCAAAGTACTCTTACAACACTTGCTGGTTGAGCTCTCGCTGGCAGACCTGGAAACTGCCGAGCGGCAGCAGCTGCTGGCTGAACCACAAGCCTGTCCTCCTCTTCACTGACACCAAGTTTAACTGTGGTAATACAACTAGCTCTGAATCTTACACATTAAAAACACTTTTCCAAATGCCTGGTTTACATGCACTCTCAATGTGTGTGTGTGTGTTTGCATGTGTGTGCAGTCCCCAGGCCGTTCATGTTTGTGGCTGTCTGTATACGTATACCAACACACTCTGCAAAGCAATTACACTTCCCCCAACACCAACAAGCTTCTTGCGCTGCTAAAAATATACCGGAGAGATGTTTCCAAACAAAACAGCGAGATCCTCTTTTCCACATGACTGTAAATATGACATTAGCGTAATTATGACATTTCAACCCATAACATTTCATACATCCTGGCCACAGCTTGACTATTTATGTATCATTAATTAAGCCTGTGCGAGCTTTGTGTTGTGTAAATAGGTTTTGACAAAGAGGAAGCCATCCAACCAGAGTGCTTGTCATACAGCAATAGCTGTACATTGCCTTTCATCCTGCTAATTAATATTCTTTTAATAATTCCACTAACACGGAAACAGCATCCCTGCACAGACCCACTCATTAAAAGTTGTCTGCATGTTGCCATGGCTAGGCCCGATAACACATTCATTGTTGTGGTGTTGCTATGTTAATGTTCCCGACAAGAGCTTCACAGGCCTGTTAGCGGCTTACAACCACATTAGCTGTCCTGCTGACTGGGTGGCAGCACACTCAGAGGAGGCACAATACAGTGGGAGGAGAGGAAAGTTGCAACTTACAGGTTTACTACACATCTATGATCATTTTAATGCAGGCTTACAACCCAAGGAGTGACGGGAGGACGTAGGAAGACTAACGCAGGGGTTTAACAACACTGCCTCCTGTCCTGCTGGCACTAAGATGCTGATTTGGACTGGAAAAGAGGTCAGAAATTGGCCCACTTGGGTATGTGCCCAGAAATAGTTTCCTGACTACTATTTCTCACCCAGTGACGCTGTTATCTTTCTACTGCGATCGGCCCACTCTCCACTTTTTTTTTTTTTTTTTACGTCTTTTTAACAAATCCGATTGTGTGCCAGCTCAGAGTTAGTCAGAGCGTAGTGTGGTGCATTTGTGTGGGATGCTCCTTTGAATTACAAAGCAAAGAAAAGCATCAGTTGCCCATTAGGTGAAAATGATGAATCAGTCTTCACGAGTTTTGGACCATTTGTCAGCAATAAGGTGCTCAGAGCTGGCTGAGTTTCTGAAAGCACCAACAGTTGCCACATAAACATGCCAATAATGGCAACAAATGCCACCAAATGTAGCAAGTAACAGCTGCAGTAGCCCGTGTGATTGTAAAGTGACTAGTTGACAACCATCTTCAATCATGAATATGTGTCGCAAGGTGAGTATTCACTCTTGGACTGTATTAGCGATCAGCCATTAGTTGGTCGTTTTCACAGCTCTGGTGCTGCACAAAAGGTTCACGTCAAGCCACGACTACTTTTAGAGATACAACTAATAATCATTTTCCCAATTAATTCATCATTTAGTCTATAAACAGACATTCCAAAACCCCAAAACTCCTCATTTACTGTCACAAAAGGCAAAGACAAGAAGCAACTCCTGACACTGAAGAAGCTGGAACCAGCACAGACTTGACATTTTTGCTTGAAAAATGACTGAAACAACAAAACAAAAGTTTGCAGTTTTCTTTGGATTGACAAATCATTGCAGCTTCAGACTATTTCTTCTTAATTCATTCTTTATATTGAGCTACAGACCACAACATTCAATATACAAGCTCCTACTATCACATGTTTCACTCTTGGTGTCACTTAATCACATACTAATGAAATATCATGAGACCTGAGCAAAATCTGTGGGATGTGGTTTAAACTTAACAAAAAGCTTGTAAGCGGACTTTGACATCAAACATGCCCGTGGTCATGTTAATCACCTCTGTGCCTGGATGTACAGTTATTAAAAGAGCACTTGCCATCCAGGCTATTAAATCAGTACAAGTCAGCTAATGTGTTTGTGGCCTCAGAGAACATACAATAATTTCTACTTTTTAAATGAAATGTGTGTTTGTCTTCAAACATGGTCTATTCTTTTCCTCATTTTATCATGGACCTAATGGGTCATTCCTTTTGCCCACACATCTCATTTCATATGCATGGTTTCTATGTCCCTGATGCACACTGACTTTTACATTAAAAAGTTTAGAATCCTTCTGCGACAAAGTGGGTGAGAACAGGCCATTTGTCCCCATTATTACCATCGCTGCCACATCGCTTACAAATGTAACCATGCTCGTTTGTTAAACTGTTTGTTTCACCACAGCTCCACCATTGAGCTGTAGTTTACAGACACAAGCTATCCTGGGTTTGTTTGTGTTTTTCTTTATGTTGTATTACAGTTAACCATCATTTCTAGTTAATGTAAACCCTGGAAAGGCATTGATAAGTTAAGTTATGGTTTATTGGTTCAGTTCTGTGTTAAATAAATCATTTTCTTTCTTTGTTACTTACCACACGCATCATGTAATTCAGGGGAAAAAAGGAGGCGGTGCTGAACATTTCCTGTATTTATACACTCTGTGACATCATCAGTGATGTCACTGGGATAGTCCAACTATGGGGGGAGGTAAACTAGGTTAAGTGTGTGTTCTTCATGTTGATTGTGTTCTGTGTATGTATGGCTGTATTGTTCGGTATGTGAGAGTCATATGGAGAGGGTCTGCTTAGAGGCCAGTGAGAATGAATAACTTTATCACTTCCCTGCTGTCAGGAGGGGGATGGTCATCACCTGCATCGTGAACGGTACAGACTAGATTGGCCCCTGCTGATGGAAGGGGCTATTTAAGCAGCTGCTTTTTGGCTGTTAGTTGTATTACTATGAGCCGTGTTTTGTCCAGTTGAGCTAAGTTAACAGTTCATTTGCTTCTTTTTGTTTTGCACATATTTTTAATTAGACGTGTCTCATGGCATCACTCTTCTTTTCTAAGTAAACCAGCTGTGTCAAACCTGGATGTAGTTTCTGAGTCGGCCTCCTACAGGCTTCCCAGCCACTCTGGTCAGGCCTCCCCACACTTTCTCATAACCAAACTAAGCGGCTCCATATGTCTGGTTGCTTTTAGATCTGGTAACTGTATCTTTCAAACTGTTTTTTGAGAGGTCTTTGCTGATTGGTTAACTATTGATGAAACACAGCAGTGGTTTTGTATCTATCGAAACAACAAAGCAGGTAAAATTGCATCATTTTTTGGCAGCTCAATAAAACAGAGACCAGCAGAGAAAACAAACAGGCATCTAAACTTTGCAATCCTGCAAACAATTTTAATATTACACCAGCACAGTCATCCCTAAAAGGGTTTATCTCAGTCTATTTGATGTTATTTGATCTGTAAGATATTTGCTTTTCATTTCATCATGCCCATATCCCGCTCTCATCATCTGTCAGAAACAATAAGGAGCTCCAGCAAAGTGCAAAACCAGTTCATCCAAAGAACCACCTTCGTTCTGTGAGGCTGGGTCTCTTTAATAGAGTCACGGTTGAAAGTTCTTTCTTTTTAGCTGTGCATTCAAGGAGAAATTGTATTAACAGGGTCAAAGTTAAGGCAAAGTCTCACAGCTGTTGATAATGAGCCAAAACGCATAAGAGAGAGAAATCTGGGACAACTCTCATCTGATTATTCTCAGCTGGTTGCCACTGGCTGAGTTTGGTTTGTCCAAAGGCCAATTCAACATGTGGTACCATGCTGTTCCACACAATTATATCTGTGAGTCATGAATGATTCTGTATTGAGTTGTGGCTCAGACACTGAACAAGTCATTAAGAGAGCTTAAATTATGTCAAGTTAATGAAACTCAGCTGGCGTAATACAGTGGCTGATTGAATTTAGATAACACTTTAAAATGAATGAAGGCCGCGTAGAAACAGGCCGACTTTTGACTTCTATACCTGACTGCTCATCCTTGTGCTTATGTGCCATGAAGATAAACGTTCAGGAACGAATGACTTCCCATTCTTTGTACGCTTTATGCTGAGTTTGGCTATTTATCTGCTGGCTGCAGCTTCGTATTTACCAGTCTGACTACTTGGTTAATGGGGAACTCTGATTTTACAAATCAAAGTCTGTTTACAGGTCTTGGGGAGGACAGCGGCATAGTGGAAAAACTCCAGAGGTTAGAAAGGATTGAAATTAGCATACCTCTGGCCCGCTCCTCATCTCTGCCTAAGGCTAGCAGCTCGAGGCTACATTTGCTGCCACGAGCATAACACATTCAAATCTACTGAGCCAACTCGCTGGTCAAGTTGCATCATGGGTAATGTAGGTGCCGGAGTGTTGGCACCTACATTACAATTACATACATTTACATATGACAATTCATAGATCAGGAATCCAAGGAGTGGCCTACACAAAGCTCCCAGAAGTCTAGAGGGCAAGTGTTCAGTCAGTCTCACTTTCCACCCTGATGAAGACATTGTGAGGTCAAAGCCAGTCGACGTTTTAAACTAATGTGTCCAATGAAATGAAAGCTTTCATGCTAAAAGCTTTTCTCCTTCCTCTGTCAGAGTGCCTGACAAACGATTTCTTTACTGCGATTCCACAGTTTGTCTCTAAAGCTGAACATGAATATAGACGTACAGTACAAAGCCGCTCGGAGCATTTTCAGTAATTGTCATACATCTAATGATGAATGAGGAGCTATGCCTCTAGTGCCAAATTTCATTGAAAATTTAATTAGCCAGAGACATATTCTTCAGTGCATGTCATTTTCTTTGTGCTTTTTTTATGACTTACATTTCCTGCTGTGTCAGAAATTGTAAAATGTCAACTCATGGGCTGACTGTAATTGCTTGTATTCACTGATCTTGTGAGCAAATTCAGCAATATTTCAGTCTACTGTCACCTTTATATAGTAAATACTGTTTCGTTAATAAACTAAGTGCAGGAACTGAGAAATACAAATGATTCCACTGGCACTGTTTTGAGGGGTCTAATAAGTCAATTTGTGGTTTGCCTGAGGTGGAGTGGAATTTCCTTAAGTATATTATATTTGATTTCTCTGCCTCAGATCATAAAATTTCATTTCCATTTGAGAGCCAGACCCTCTGCTATACAGTACTTTCTGTCAATTTGGTTTGAACCCCACAGCCAATTGCTTTGAATCCACTGACATTCTCTTTGCAGCGTGGTAGCCAGCAGCCAGCAGCCAGTGAAGGCTGCATTAATTATTTAACATACAGTTAAAGCAACAGGTAGGAACCTTCAGGTACAGTATTCCTTCATTTTTATCTCACATCTGCATGCTCACAGCTAAGGGTTTGGACTTACTACCTTAGCAAAGACAAAATGAATATACAAAATGAGGGAAACTGTCCTTAAATTAAGCTACAGCTCACAACTCAACAGTAAAAATCCTCCTTTTAACTGACTGCCTCTCTTGTGATGGCACTTTTATACGGCAGCCATTATGTCATATTATCTTTTACAATATTTATATTGATGAGCTTTTGGTCCTTCTGAAGGGACTAAGGTTAAAGGTGCAAAGCGTAAGAACTGGCCCCCAATAGGGGGCAGCATATCACCAGAATAACCGCTAATCGCTGCTCACTATACTCTGTATTGTAGCTATCTTTGAATGTAGCTCCTAGTTGCCTTCAGCTAGTTAGCTCAGTTAGCTGTGTAGCTAGTGGCCCTATTTGGTGCCTAAATCTGCTCTGGCTGGGAGCTTGGAGCACCAGGGGATTGTTGGCGTTTACATCAAAGGCAAAGGAACTCGGCTCAGCGTCCTTCCAGCATCCAGTGGACTGAACACAGCCTCAGAGACAGATAGAGGTCAGTTTGATGACATGGAAAAGAGTGCCAAAGTGATTGACAATGGTTCTGACCAGCACCCTGACTCCAGAGACGGCTCAGACAGGATAGCTGTGACCCGGGAGAGCAGAGAGAGGAAGGCTGGTCATCGCCAGTACAGAAAAGTAGTGTTTGGAACCAGAGTATTTCCACTAGAGCTGGTGATTGTAGCAGCATTGGAAAAACAAGACGGGTTTGGTGAGTTTTATTTTGTTTCTGCGTAGTACAAGAATAGGATGGGCTGTATCTAGCTGGTTAGCATGCTAACTTCTAGATATCTCTTGCAACACAACAGACAACGTCAGAACTGTGACCTCTTCGCATTCTGTTGATAGTATTAGTTTTTGAATGTTTTAAACCAAAATTCTGGCCCTATCTTACACATTGTACCTTTAAACTGAATGGGAAGTTTATTCCCCCTGTGGCCCAGAGTCATGAGCTTGTGAACTCTGAGGATTGATTTCAGACCAAGGCTTAACTGATCTCCTGGACTCTCCTGATTGGCCTTTAGCTCCACTAAATGGTCCCTCAGGGGGGTGGGGCTGATGGGAAATGAAGCCATTTTAAAGCCTGTTGGCCATAAACCTCCTAGCTGAGAGAAAAGAGACCATTTCATTCACAATGAGAAAGCTTTCAAAAGCAAACCGCTGCCCTAACGGGAGAGATGGAGAAGAGGGAGAGCGAAAGAAATGAGGCGGCTGATGACAGAAGTGAGAAACATGTAAAACGGAAATTATAATAAATACAACATAACAGGCAATATGTCTCTTGGCTATCTCTTTGAATTTACATGTAATAACATTGGCTGACTCAATATGAAGAACTGCACTTCTCGACAAATAAGCTCATTATATAAAAAAAAAAAAAACACACACACAATTTTCTTGCAGGGAAACAAGTGTCATGTAATTCATCATATGCTTATGGTACAAGAAAAATGTGTATGCACTAATGTATGTGTATGCTTACATTAATTGGGGGTGCCAGGATAGCACTTTATTCAGTATTCGGGTGACATCATTTACATGGAAAGAGAAACCTCACAGGCTCTTTGTGCAAATTCATCCTTAATCATGAAAAACACACAGCAGGCACAATAAAATGCATGGAGTGCAAAACTGCCGTCTAGTAGTGGATGGCTTTTTGACCTTACTGTTTTCTGTGTGTGTGTGTATGTGTGTGTGTGTGTGTGTGTGTGTGTGTGTCTTTATACATCCTCCTCACCTACAGGCAACATCAGCACAACCAGGCAAGTGAAACTACATCAGCACAAAACTGGGATCGTCCCATCCGAGAGCAATCTATCATAAATTTAAGTAGATTCGGAGCGGAGTGAAAATAACTGTAATGACGGAGCTCACACCAATCCGGTAACACGAAGGCATTTCGCGTTTACAGTAAAGTTTTGGGTAAACATAATGCAGGCCAGGACGTTTGCCTGAACTATAACTGAGTGGTCTTTGTGGCAATAACCTGCCAATTAACATTTTGTGGTGCTGTAAGACAAATGTTATGTACAGTATCATTGCTAAATAGATGCATAATACACTGCAATTTGTTGAACATATTGCTGCACGCACACACACTGAGGAATAGTAAGTACACACACAGTTGCTCTTACACATCATTCTATATATCCCTGTTAATCAAACACTCGGCTTTCTTCCCCTGTGCACAAATGCACAGATACACCCAGACACAACACTGTTAATATTTTATATCTTCCCTTGCTTGCTGCTTTGATCTGTTACTTACAGAACAATAAAACCAGTGGGGGTCAAATAATTAGAGCTGTGCTACACAAGACCAACAATTTATCTTTATATACAAGGCTGTGCATGAGGAAATACAGGACTGGCAAACGAAGCAGCCAGAGAAAATGAAGACACAGAATTCCAGTGAAGCCATGTGAGGATCTCTAACTCCTCCAGGTATTTTCTACCTGTAAATGCACTTCTCTGACTGCATTGACTAAACCGCAACTAGTGTTCCTTTGCAATATGATGTGAGGATTATTGAGTGCACAAAAATGAAGTCACGGCAAATACTTTTCTGAAGGTCAAAATTTTCAGTATGTTAATGATCTTGTCAGTGTTTTTCTTGCTTTTAAGTTTAAGAAACACTTAGCTAAACATTAAAGACGCCTCACAACTCATTCATTATCACTCATTATAGGCCCCCAAAGTCATGACAGAGTTAAATAAATGTCTCTCTGAAAATGTGAAAAAGAATAAGACACAGGCAGGAGTTATGATTGGTTAGTTAAGAAAATAATCAGCATATTCATTGAAAGTGAAAAATAAATTAATTAGCTGCAGCCCTAATTTAGCTTGGTGTACCTAATAAACTGGCAACAAACTCTATTTCTAAGATAAATCAGGATCATCTATCACACGGGCCACACCTTTGCTGGATAACCGGACGACAGGAATGCTTCATTCTCTAAATATGATATTAAAATAGCAGAAATATGAAGTTTTTTTTGAGTGCACCGTTAAAAACCTCAACTTTCATGGTGGTAAACAAACTTTTATTTAAATCAGAGGTGATTTTTAGATGAGTGGAACACATATTCTGTTGGTGTTGGGTTCAAACACTTCAGTTTCCTTCTAAGAAGAAGAGGCAGAGAAGGGGGAGACACTCAGATTCCCCGTATGTATGTATTTGTGTGTGTGTGTGTGTGTGTGTGTGTGTGTGTGTGTGTGTGTGTGTCTGTGTGTGTGTGAGATAGAGAGAGCAATAATAGAGACAGGAAGAGAAAAGCCTGGATTCTCTTACATCCATATAAATCTCCTCCAGCTCTGCACTTCAAACAATCAGCAGTGCATTATGTGGTTTCAGATGGACAAGACTGATTGATCCTTTCTCCTTGTACCCTTGAGGGTCTACTGCCAGCAAATGTGTCTTCATCCCCTTCAATTAATCTAATCAGCCTTAATAAAAGCATCCATTACCGAGGCAGCGGCATCGACAGGCAGGAGCAGAATGTTTACTGATGAATAATCAAACACAGGAAAATACTGATTGGTCCGCCGATCCAAACAACCTCCAAAGCTGCAACATTACTGACCGTGTATTCTGCCAATGAGCTCGTCCTTATCAGTTTTCTGTCAAAGAGGACGGTCAGCCTGTCAGCCAGTGAGATTTATCTTCATCATCCACAGCCAGAGGTTGGCAGAGGTATTCATAAGCAGACAGAACCACACTTCATGTCTCAACATACAGTAAATAAAACATGTGGTTCAGTGGTTACGGTCACCTCGCAGCTGCAGGGTCCTGGCTTTGAGTCCCAGTTTGAGTTACCATGCAATCAATACGTGCATTTTAGATCAATTCTCCTTTCAATGCCCTTGACCAGAGCACTAGCTTAGAGGTGGAATTGCTCCCCAGGTAGCTGCCTGTTGCTCCTCTAGCATGGGTTAACATGCAGAGAACACATTTCACTGCATTATACAATAAAAATACAAGAAAATAAATAAAAATCAAAAATATATTTGAAATTTGACACTTTCTAAGGAGGAAACGGTGAGTCAATTGCTCACTTATACCGCTGAATTTCCAGTGCTGCTTTGCAACACTACAAGTGTCATGGCTCACAGGGTTTATTTTCTCTTGACTTACTCACCAGCTTTAATAAGACAAAACATAACTTCAGGCAACGTGAACACCGGGGAACAGGTAATTCTGATGTATTCATTCTCTGTTTGTCTTTGAGGAGTTACACCAAGCAGGCAAGTACAGTAGCATAGTGGTGCGTGTTTTTCTAAAACCTTTAGAAATCCAACAAAAAAAGCGAGAGTTTGGAGACACCACCTACGACGAACTGTGAATGTGCCACAGACACAAATGCAGCTGTTTTGACAAACAGAGTAAATAAGAATGTAACTCAAAAAAAGTAATTTAATAATCTGTAACCATCTTCGGGTTTATTGACATTTAATTTTCCAGATTTTTTCCACTGACATAATTTCTCTGGTTTTCTGTGTCAGTCTCTGCTCTGACAAGACGACCTGCTCAGGCCGCTGTATAACCACCGGACTTATATACTGTATAATATACTGTAACATGCACATGCACAGTACTGCAGTGCGGAGGATAACATGCTACATAGAGAATTTGTTGGAGCTGACATGATGCATGTGTGGGGCAGCCTGGAGATTAGAGAAGTGGACTTGTGACTGAAAGTCACTTCTTTGAATTGAGTTGAGACCAAACGACTAACACTCTCCCCTCCCTCAAATACCATCGATTAGGCCTTGATGAAGGAACTTAATCACCGGCTGCTGCAGAGGAGCAGCTTAAGGCACAAAAGCAGAAGACTTGGCTGCTCGGTGTGAAAGTGTGCAGCATGAATGTGAAGTAAGAAGAGCAGCATGTCCGGGTTAAATTAAACAATTAGGATGAGTAAGGTGAGTTGTTATCTTATGATTCTCATTTTCCTGTGTACTTTAAGGCCCAGTGAAGTAGCAGCTGAGGCATCTTTAGCCTCTGTGATGTGACATATTTCTGAGTGAAACAGAATATTTCATCTCAAAGGGATTTCATCAGAACGCTCAGGGATTTGATTTGATCACTCAGAGGTGGGCGAGCACGAGAATCACAGTAATCCCACAAGTCTCTACCTCAGCAGCATGTTAGATCAAGAGTTTCTTACCTGCTGCCAACCTATGAGATACCTCTGCTAAATACTACAAACCACAAGCTAACAGTCAATGGTCGCCCCAAACCGTCTGACTTGACCATTTGACAAATTCCTGTTTATACGTCTTCTGCCCTCACAGTGTGCATCGTTAACATTGTTATAATAGTTACAGTATTGGACAACAAATTCAGTGATGGTGGTAAAACTTTAAATCAGACACAGATGTGATTCTATAAAGAAGACTTTGGCCACAGGTATTGAACAATGAATAAAGTGAAAACTGAATATCCTGTCCTCCGGCTCCCCGTGAGATGAGCTGGGATTATGAGCTGTTCCTGCTGACTGGCCGTGGTGGCCCAGTGTCGGTCTCTGGAAGTGATTGCATGTTTGCACAGGTTTATGAGTGTGTGTCTCCCTGAGCATCACATCTAAAATCATAAGTGCAGTGACCGGGATCAGGGAAGCAAACAAGGGTGTCACTGGTTACACATCACCTGAACACAGTCAAGCTCTGCTCTCTATAGAGTTATCAATCACTGAATCGGTCATCGATAAGATACAGCGCCACACACGCACACACATGCACACACACACTCAGATCTTTGTTTTATACCTGATTTAGCTTGTTTGACTTGACTTGAACCCTGCAGGTGGTTTCTCCCTTTGTTTTCTTTTCATTTTCCTGATATAAAGATGATGGACAAGCGAAAATGGATTTATTTATAGTCAATAAAAAACTCCTTCAACTCATCTCTCAAGAACGGACTCTAAGCATATGGTACATCAAATACTAATCTAATCCTGCAGAAGAGCAATAAAATTGGTTTTACTATACCTATTAAATATGTCACAGCTCAGTGTGAGAAGATATTGGATGAACAATGATAGGCACACAGGTAATTACTACAGCATTGACTAGAAAGGCCTCCCTTAGAAAAAGTAATTGGAAAAAGTTCCTGTTGTGTTTTCATAATCGGAATGAAATATTCAGAAACAGAACGACAGCAGGAAGTAGGGCTTACATTTGAGATGAAGAAAAGAAAACACACATCAACTCATGTAAATTTAAGTACAGTATATGTGCTCCAAATCTCAAACTGTGCCATGTGAAGTACATTTCATTTATAGGTTAGCAGCCCACACGTTCCCTCATGTGACTCATCTCTTATACAGTGAGTCAGAATACGACCTGAGGAGTCATCAGAGCGGTGTGGTGTGCGCTGGCCGATGCATTCAATGACACCCAGCCATCCGGCTCAACAGCCAGTCAGTCATGAAGATAAAATGGATTTGAACAGACAAAAAGAAAAAAGCAGCCTGAAAGGGACAAAACAAACTTTTCGCAACCACAATAAAGATAAAGTCAAAAGAACAACGGCTGTCAAAAAATCTGCTACAGAGAGCTGTCAGTCAAAGCGATCCCTCAGAAGACGTGCAACAGAGGAAACACTCTGCTGCCGTCTTGTCACTCAGACACGTCGAGTTCTTCAGAGGGAAGAACAAAGGGATGAAAAGACGAAAGAGCGAGCTGTTGATTCTGGGTTATGTGGGAAACACCACACGAGAGCAGGTAGACAGAGCGGTCAAAGCCCCACAAATTCAGAATTTTTAAATAAAAATATGTATGTTTTCCTTGAAAGACAAGTGTCTCACATGTTTCAGTGCTTTCATTTCCAATGTCTTCAAACCGTCCTGGAGAAATACGAACTGAGAGGAGGGTTTTTCCCAAACTTTTCCAGGTTCCAGCGCTTTGTCTTCCTACACTCAAATACAAAAAGGACAATGAGCTGAGGGGATACTGTATATGTGAGATATGAAGAGAGAGACAACTTGCTGTGCCATTACAAACGTCTCTTCAGCCAAGTTTAGGGACTGTTCAATGAAAGAAAGAGTCTATTAGGACACTCTAGCTGCTTATACCTCATTTTAAAATATGTCTGAACTTCAATGTGACACATAACAGCCTAAATCAACCACAAGGCTCCACGCTGACCGATGAAGGTCTCCATCTAAGTGGGCGTCTGGGGAGCAGTCGCTGAGCTGTGGGCGTATGGTCAGAGATATTTACCCATACTCTCTCTCTCTCTCTCTCGTCTCCCTTTGAAGACATGAAGATGCTCTCTTCAAAGTCATATGTTATTTGATTCAGAAAAGGCCAGTGCTTTTAACGTCTGGAAATTACGGCCCCCTCACTCTTGTGTCTGAAAATAAACAGCACAAACCCTCAAAGAGGACCATATAAACATGATGGATGCTTTACATACATGCAGTGCACGCAGCACACACAGCAGTGCCGGTGTGCCAGTGCACCTCTCAGAGCTGCACAATTTCACTGAGTGCATCCTTCGTGCTTTCTGAAGTGCACGTTATTATTGCTAGCAAGCTGAGGGTTTTTTTTTTTTCTTTTTTTTTGCAGTTGTTAAGTATGTCCATGGATAATTGATGCATGGCCTTCAGCCATAAACTCAAAGCGCGCTGATATTTTTTACACAACCCTTCAGTCCCAAACCGAAACCACACGGCTGCAGGGAAAGCCAAATGTGCCATAAGATCAGAGCCAAATTTAATATTAATACTCATCTCTTAATTCATCTTTCTATCAGTCAGACTACTCAATCACTAAATATCAACTCCCTGCATAAGCTGTCATTAAGATGAATGACTGTTAATAGTTCATTCCAGAACAAATGGCGATACAGGAGCTGAGTGGCATTTATTCTCTCTCCGCATGCTCTCCTCCAAATTACCTTTAATAAAACAACACGGCTTCGCCAGCAAACCTTCGTCACTGGATCGCACGAGGAAAAGTTACGAGGAGGAACAGATTTGCCAGCAGAGGAAAGGCCTTTATTGATACATCATCTTGAAATAAACCCTGATATCTTTCCAGATCTTAGTCAGTCTGATAATCACGCCACACTTCGGCAGCTGCAGCAGTGCAGCTATGGTGTAAGATTCAAATTCTGAGGCTTATCAGGCGACCATCTGCTACAGCATTGATTTCTGAAAACAACATCACTGTATTTTAGATATAGTATGAGGAAGGCAAATAGTGGCTGGATAAATGTTTGAGGAAGGTAAATGGGCAGATAATTTGGATAGCCACTTAAAGTAAACTGATTTTAACCGGCAATGCAGGAGCCATGAGCACAGAGAGGTGAATCCTGGAAGAAAATTCAACCAAATGTACACACATGTGGATCCAACCAGGGTTCTAAATTAACACCCGCCAACCCGCCAAATGCGGGTTAAAATTCATATTGGCGGGTGTAAATAAAAACTTACTGGCCAATTTGGCCGGTAATGCATTAGGCAATCATGTCAGTCAGAGCCGCTCTACAGTTCTTGGTCATTTGTCCCCCGGACAGTCCGTCCTACATTTCCCATGAACACTGTCGTAATGCTACGTGATGACGTACAAGACGCCCATTGGCTGTGCGCAGGCACACTACAGTCTGTAGTGCAACCGGCGCGAGAAACCACGGAAACGCAAACACAAAGAAGAAGAAGAAGAATGAACGGCGGCGTATAAACTGTAAAAAAGGAGACTGAGCTAGCTAAAAGTAAAAAGTAAAGTTAAATGCTGCGGTGGTTGGGACAGACGTCTGGGGGCGAGAAGAGGAAGGAGGCAGGGGATGAGAATGTCGACAAAGCGTGCGAAACGAAGAAAAGAAAGTTTAACGCTAAATGGCTGACAGGTCGTGAATGGCTTGTGTTTGATCACGAAAATGCCGTCATGTTTTGTAAGGATTGCCGCATGTACACGAAAGAAAAAAAAAGAAAGACATGGCTGTTACTTATATATAATTCTTATTAAAGAAGGAAAGCAGAAACACTCTAAGTTGAAAGGAAAAATACATTTTATTAGGAATGTAATGATACTAAATACTTACTGGAAAAATGTCTTTTATAAAATAATAAATCTGAGCATTTTTTGTTTATATAAATTAAATGTTTGCACTTTCTGTGTATATTTTGTTTCATGTGTTGTACTTTCTGTGCATTTTTCATGCCAACAATGTAAATAAAATGATCAAATGCATTCAGTGGCACTCATAATCTCTTATTTTCACCGGGAAAAAAATTTGGCTAGTGGAAATTCTGATTGGCTGGTAACTTTAGAAGGTCACCAGCCACATTGGCTGGTGATCAAAAAAGTTAATTTAGAACCCTGGATCCAACATTTAAAAGTGTTCACATTAGCAATAATCAAAGAATTGTCCGAGCAAATGTTTCCTCTGAGAAACACAAATTGGTCAAAAATCAGTTGCATGTAAATGCTGGCAGACGAGTTTTCCCAATTTCACAGATCAAGGGTACCATCAGATGGGAATCTGTTAGAGCAATAAACTTGTGTTTATTTCTTCATCATTAATGTTGAGGTTTTCAATTATTTCCGTGCGGATTCCTTTCAAGAAGGTTTGCCTTTCAAAAAGAAATCGAGCCCGTTTCATCAGAGCTCTTCAACAGTTTAATCAAACATGAGGGAGACCGAGCAAATAAAAAAGTCATTATTATACTCAGTGTGCTTGAATTCACTCAGTTGGCAGACATCAGAAACCAAAAATCAATTCTCAAGATAAACGTTATCATTTCTGCGAAAGAGTTGTGCAGAGACTTCACATTATCTTGTGATTTTCAGTGATCAGCTTGTGATAGAAGCATCACATTCACAGCAGATGAAAGCAGTGACATGACCTCTTATGGGATCTAATCAAAGTCAGTACATTAAGACCGAATGCAGTTACAGGCCTTGCGTACATGTACTTACTTCCAACTACTTTATTTTTGTATAACAATGCAGTTAAACATGAGTTTTTTGGGGAGGTGGTGTGTTCAGGTGCAGCTGGGACGCTCTAAAGTGTAAGATGTGAGAGTTGGCTGCAAAACCTCAACCTTCCATATAAGTCATATATGCACTGGTCCTCAGCAGCTGCCTCAAATCATGGATCATGGATGCCAGAGCTTCCCACACAACGACTGAGATAGAATACTATACATGTTTTGAAGTGCTTTACCACCTACCAATAATGTAACTCTGACTGTGATGAATAATCTATCTGAAGTAGTTTCAAGTCTATGCAATTTTATTCTGATGTGGAACTGAAACTAATGGTTGCATACAAAGTTCATCCAACAATTTACAACACTATGGTTTGGAAAATAGTCCACATATTGGAAAGTAGGGAGCAGTCAGAATACTCCACTGCATTGAATTTGAAATGACGCGTCTCGGTGCGATGGTTCTGGGGTTCTATTTATTTCCTGTTTTATGTTGAAAGTTCATTCTCCTCATGTGTTATGTTTTGTTCTACTTCCTGCCTCTGTGTGTTATCCTGCCTGCTTTTCTCTGACACCCGTGTTTCATTGGTTAATTAACCTCTTGTGTATTTAGTCAGTGTATTTTCAGGCCATCTGTGCTCGTTGCTTGTGTTCCTCGTGTCATTCCAGTTCATTTTAAGCTCTGTTTCTGTATTTCTCATGTGTTCTTGGTTTTGTCTCAGCCTGCTCCTTAAGTCTTTGTTGCTCGCCAGTTTTGTTCACTGGAATCAGCTTTATGTTGTTAAAGCTCGCCTTTTACTTCTTACACCCGCCTGCGTGGTGTTCTGCATTTGGCTCCTCTTTTGAACTGCTTAAAACACAACACTATGATGTTTTAGTACTTAACTCTCTCAATTTCAGGATGTTTACACCCATATCAGACAAACCGTGTAGCAACTGTTGCTGTTCCTCTAGTTTTAAGCAACAGAAACATGGTGGATCAGTTAATGTAAATGTCTATAAAATTATCATATTCAGTTGACTGCAAATCCCAGTCCATAATTTTCTGGAGCCTACAACCAGTGGACATCGGCAAGTATTTAGAACATCTCTAATGAGGCTCAGCTGTTTGTTTCTTGGCATTTTGCTTGGTTGATCTGTGTCTCGTCTGTTGGTAAAACTTTGTTCCAGTACTCTACAGCGTTCATACAGTACTTTTGCAAACTTTAACTTGTGGTGAAAACTTTAAGATAACACTGAACTAGTTAATTCGATCTTCTAGAGAGGCGTAAAGAGGGTTTTTTTCTATTTCAACTATTTAAAAAACTGTAAGAAATGTCTGACTTTCAGGCCCCTCATACTTTAGCCGTGCCTCATTTATTCAGATTTTTCAGCCTCATGCTGGACTACCTTTATTCTTTATGTTTAGAGACAAAAACAGCAACTGTCACACCTAATATCAACCTTTTGCTAAGTTATTTTTGTACAAAGCAAAAAGCAAACACTCTTGCTCAAGAATTGATGCAATGGTGCAGTCGCCAAAGTTCGAAAGGATAGAGTACAGAAACTGCAATATTAGGCAAAGTAGCTAATACAGGTATTTGAATGTACTGTAAATGCATGTTAAATACCTGCCGTTTGCATGTTCACAATCACATAAACAACACTTTAAATGAGAAAGAAACTAATAACATCAGTCCCCAGTATACTTGAAAGTCACTGTCACACCTGCCTCTGAATCCTCACTACACCACCCATAGAGTGTTTTTTAAGCAAATGTCACTACACTAATTGTCTGAATTTCAAGAAGTTGTCCATCACTTCTTCGCTTACACATATGTTTGACATTAGGGCATCTTCCCTGCAGAGTCGGCTGAGTGATGTATGGCAACAAAGTTACAAATGACAACACACAGCAAACATAGCCGACAAGAAAAAGAAATACACGTACAGATGCTCCAAAGCTCAGTTACCGCAGTGCAAAAAGGCAAGAAACAACTTCTCCTTCAAGGGTGAGAAACCTGCTATGAGTGTACATGCACATTTATGGTTCAGTGCTTGCTGATATGCTCTTGCAAGAGTCTTGTGGAGCTTGGAGAGGAAGACTCTCTGTCTCTTAGTTCTGCTGCAGACTTACTGAAAGAACAGACTGAGCTGACAGGTTAAGGCCTCCCATACCGGGCCAGAAAACAAAGGTTCAGACATGTTCAATTAAACCACAGCAGAACCAGCAATTTTCATTTTTGTGCAGTGAAACAGTGTTGTTTCTTGTAACCCTAACCCTTTGTCAGCAGGGTGGCTTAGTGAGTAGAAATACTGCTCTACTACACTACACAACAGATGGACGAACAAGGTTCAAGACATCATGTCAGCAAACAGCAGTTCTGCCTCAGTGTCCAGGAGAAAGAGAGTGAATGTACCACCTATACAGAGCTAGAGGAGTAAGCATTTTCCCATTGTTCTCATGATGTCTAACATAATCAAGGCTTTATTGTTAGTTGTGAAGAAGACAGGGCTATATTTCTGGCTAGCTTAGACATATGGGGGGATATTGGTTGGCAAATGAACCTGGGGTATCCACAAAGTCTGACTCCGCATAGAAAAAGCCAGAAAATTCTACGCAAAAAGCCTTCATCAATTTGGTGTGATATTGCTTCATCAAAGGTGAGAGCAATATAAATCATCTTTTATCAGTTGTCAGGGGATGAAGGTACCTTGGAGAAGTGAAATCAGCTGGAGTATTCCCTATCTTTTAATGTCAAACTCGAAGGTAACAATGCTGATTGATGTCGAAAGGATGTGCAAGACCTTGGGAAAAGTTACTTTAAGTTTGGTGTTCATCATGTTTCACAGTGCAACTTTACAAGGAAACACGGCAACACTACAGACTGTCTATTTGATCCCTTCACCAGTGTCTATCTCCGGGTTTTCCATTTCCCAGGAGCTTGCAAGGAAAGACAAAAACAGACAAGAGAAATTAGATCCTGCCTAAGATATTGATTCACAACAACACAAGAGTCCACTGGAGCCCCACAGAGGAGCGGGAATACCAGGAGCTCCCTCGTGCTGTACAGTACGTGTTAATACACAATGGGTGTAGGCTTGGAACTGAATCTTTCCCGGATCACATAAAGCATGTGAAAGATAGATCTACACATTTCACAGACATTTCCATCAGTTAGACGCTGTTGACTGCAGAGAGTGTTGCCATGTAATGGATCTGTCTCCCACCTAATGGCTGCTCTGCAATCTATTTATCAATAAAAGGAATCACAGGTCTTTCACAAGTCCAATTAACTCATTATATGGTCATCTCCTGCAACCAATTTCCCTGCAACCAGATTTCGCAAAGTAATCCTCGGTGCAAAGTTTCTTCGTGTAGCTAAAGAGATTACAGTTAGACAGATAACAGAGATGGAAACTGTGCATTTGAGAAGGCAACAAAACCCTCTTTGCAGAAGTTTGAGTCTAAACATGAGATATTTTTGTCAGTGTCTTTTAAATCTATACACCGAACACTGAAAAGCGGTAGTGTAGAATGGTCATTTCAAGGAAAAACACTCTAGTTTCAGCAGGCAGCCAGACAGAGAAACTCAGAAAGGGTCACGGTAAGGGACTGATTCTCTGGGAAATAGTCCAATGCCCTGAAGGCCACAATATACAGTACCACAATATAATGACACCGAGGATTTAAGCAGCCACATGAGGGCAAAAGTAAAGGTGTGTTGCAGCAAGTCTCTAGCTATTATGTGGCCTTTTCATGACTTGAGCTACAAATGCTTTGCAGAAAAAAAAAAAAAAACATTCAGAGGCTCTCATTTTGTCTATTCAGGTTAGCTGTGATTATCTAACTACTGCTTCAGCGCTTCCACCTAATTACAGCACAGGATTCAGCCAATCAGCAGAAAGTCAGAGAAAATGTCAACAGTTAAGGTGAACAAAACAGACCTCCCATCTTCCATGCCTCTCCATCCACACAACTCTGAATCTATTGTCGCAGTAACTGCAGATGATGGGATCCTGCGACTGGGGAGGTGGGAGGCGTGGGCTGTCTTCAAAAGTGCAAATCTCTCAGGCTCTTTCAACAAACTCTGAAAAAGCTGTGAATATTTCTGAACCCTCCTGATACTTGATAATTTCAAAAATGCCACATTTACTCATTATCTGTTTGTGATAAGAAGCAGCTCTCTACATTTATAAGTGTGAAAGTGAAACAGAAACAGAAGCAATCGGACATTTAACAGCACAAATGATTATGTTTTAACAACGTTTCACACACTATAGCGGGTTTTCTGGAAAGTGAAGAGTGGCTCTATAATGATGTCTTATTTTGCCTCAGTGAATGTGAAGGAAACTAACTGAAAATCTGCGTGTTGAAAAAGATTTTGACTTAAAGCCCAGCTGAAATTAAACTGTGTTTTGTCCGTGATTGGCAGGGACCAGGTTGCGACCTGGAACCGATGCAGAGTGTTGGCTACTGTGCCGCCAAGTTGTTATTCAACTAGATCCGATCTTTATTACGGTTCGTTCAATTGGATTGTTTTGGCTCAATGTGCAGAATGATGTATGAGCAGAGTTTGTTTTCGCGTTCATCTGCTGGAGGGGAAAATTTGCTCACCTTAAATCACTGCAAGTTTAGTGTAATGCAGAAATGAGAAGTTTTCAGTGCACATACACTGAGAGTGGAGACATCTTGTGAGCAGCATATCTGCATATTCATAGATTCTGGGAAGTGTCATTCAAACCAGATTATTTTTTTGTGTTTCAGAACATGTCTGGAGAGAATTTAAAGCAGCCCAGCCTTGTGTGTCATCACTTGTGGGTTATCAGAGATGCTAACTAGTTCTTTCCTAATTGGCAGTGATCGCTTTAAAACACGAAGATTGTTTTAAAGCAGCTGCCAAGGTGTCCATTTCTCTTGCACGCTACACTGACAAACCAAGGTTGGACAGAAAGAATGAGTGGCACTTTATGGTCCCTGAAGGCAACAGCGGCACACATGGTCACACACAAGTGTTCATCAGCAGAGACCGGCATGTCATAGACTGTCACGTGTCATCAAACTTGATGGAGAAACTCGACAGCCTGACCTGAACGCAGAAGCTTCTACAAGATGGGTAAAAAAATACAACATGGGCTTAACCTTCGGATGGCCTATCAGAGAGTGCCAGTCCATCCATCTCACCAGTCCATTACCATCAGTCAGCACAGAGTGATACACCACCTGGGCCCTCTGTGAGCAGAGGTAAGAGTCATGAGGTAGCTATGGTCAGCTGCCTTATCCATTAAACCCATCAGAATCGAGGTCATTGTTATTGTTTTAATGGCTGACCTTTCTTCTTCTGGAGGGATGTTCATTGGAGCTCTGGATCACAGACAAGAATATCACAAGTAAGACGATGGGCAAAAGGCGACCTGTGGCCCAAATCTGGCCCTCTGACCAAAATACTCGGTCCCCTGCTGAAGTCTTGCCTTTCATAGTTTATGTTAAAAATTTCACATATCTACCACAAATAAAACCTCGTAACACCTAATATTGCCCCCACATGAACAGTGTTACGCTAAATCATGCTAACAGTCAGTTTCAATAAGGTTTATTCAAACAAGATGACTGCATTTTAGCAGTCTGTGTCACTGCAGGGTGTGAGCACAGCTGCTCAATCAAACAATCAAGACTCACCTGTTTCAGACAGTATTTGTCAAGTTGTCAGTCTACCTGTGTGATCGCTTGTGTCATTAATCAAGGGTCGTGATGCCCTACATTCTGGAAATTTGGCCAGATTCTAAAATTACTTGAAGGCATCTCATTCAGGGTTAAAATGTAAGTAATTAATTTAAAATTAATTTGTGTAATTCATGCAATGTATTGAAAATAGATAGTTGTCTGCCTTTTGGACGAGAGCCTGTTAAGCCCCAATCAATACTGTAACAGTACACCATCCCTTAAGAGTGAACAGTCTAATCATTTGCTGCGAATTCAGATTAAATGAACAACACCTCCTTATTATACAACAACCTGAGGGGAAAGGAAAGCCATAAGCTGCAGCAGGGGAATGTTAACAGGCTCTTAACAAAGTGACTGTTGTGTTGACACAAACATTGCGATGCTACAACACCCTCCGGCCCTCCTAATATATATGAACTGACACTTCAAAGAGACAAGACTTGTTGTCACTGCCAAGTTGTCCAAGAGATTAGCAGGAAGAGATGACTGTACACCTTGACCTTTGTCTATCTACTGTACGTAGGACAATGTCTATTCATTTCTACTGATATTTTGGAGATACTGGAAGTGCTAAATGAGATATAATAATATATATCAATACAATCTGTGGCATATAAGTGTACCTCTAAAACATTCCAGTGAGAGCAATACGTGAATATACTCAGATCATAAGAATTTGGTGCAGATTGCATTCAGTGCAGCAGATGATGAAGCCTTTCAGAGGAAATTCTGAAGTTGTCATATGTGTGTGAAAAGGTCAGAGACAAAGACAGTCATGAAGGAAGACAAGCTGCACTTCTTGGGAGGAATTTGATTCTTTCACATTGAGAAGTTTGTCAAGCAGATGATTAGGTTTTCTCAGCACAGTGGACATCTGTGGCTCTAAAGCGTCAAGGATAGACAGCGACGAAGCCAAAATAAGCATCGAGGAGCAAGCGGAGTCTCTGAGTCAAAACCACAAGGCTTCCAAAACAGCAGCATCTCAATACCGCCTCTGTAAAGTGCTGCAATTTTGCTTGGTGGAAAACCATTTAAGAGCTGATAATAAATATTTCAAGAGAGCAGGGAGAGGATCGTGGAGTCTTACACAATAGCTTTTATCACAACAATTTCTTTATGAATAACCTTTACCTGATCATAGAGCTCCTGTATCACAATATCAGAAAGAATACAGGCTTTGAGGTTGAGTGGGGTTTTACAAAAGCCAAAAACGTAGTACAGAGGAAATGCAAATATGTTGGCTTATTCCCAACAGAGCGGGGCTCACAGTCATAATGAGAGGGGTTGGGAGAGACAAGTAGAGCCATGGGCCAAGATCCAGCTGCCAAACAACAATAAAAAGCACTTGTGTGTGATAGATCAAGCTGTGAGAGGAAGATGAAGGGCACACTGGGGTCAGGTAGATAGAAATCCTCTGTGATCTCCCCCATCTTTCACAAAGAGCGTCTGCGGCATTACAGGGGACACTGAGGGGAGACAGATGGGACTGAAGGAAGACAGTATACAGGGACAAAAAGAAAGAAAAAACTAAGACAGAAGCAATGAAAGAAGGAACTAGACATGGATGGATCGTGAGACGATGGGCCCTTGGGCATAAATATGTAAAAGACCCCTCACTCCTCCTTCATTAAGAACAACTGAAGGAGACACAAAGTGACTATAAACAAAGCGGCTGCATCATTTGTAAACCGTTCTGTCTCCCACTGTAGTTGCTTTGTGTCTCTATCACTATTCTGTGCCTCGTTGTGGTCGCTTTGTCTGTCTTTCTGGTTGCCTTCTGTCTCTTTGTGACTGTTTTATGTCTTGTAGCCATTCTGTGTCATGTTGTGGTCATTTTGCTTGTCGTTGTGATCCCTTCATGTGTCTTCATAGTTGTTTTGTGTCTTTGTAGCTTTGTTGCATCTTTGTGTCTCTTTGTGGTTGTTTTGCATCTCTTTCTGGTTTTGTGTTTTTGTAGTCATTTTGCGTCTCTCCGTAGTCATTTTGTTTCTACTTGTAGTAGTTGTGTATCTCTTTGTAGTCATTTTGTGTGTCTGTGTTATTCATTTCCAGCAAGAAATGTTAACAGTCCATCCCCCCCTTGACCCTTTGGGCTCCTGGGCCTATGAGAGTCTTACAGGACATCTGGGAAATGGCTAGTTGACCTCTGGAGCTTCTGCACTGCATGGACGGCTGAACACACTGCATCCGAATGCCAGACCAATGCAGAGAGGGGATAAAGATGATGGAAGCAGTGAGATGGGGTGGGGTGGGGAAGCTCTGTGGTTTAGGTGTGAACCGGGCATTTCTCACATTAATCATGGTCAGGTGGAACACTGAATGAACCTGAGCAGTCGGCCCTCCCTGCTCTTTACTGCAGCTTAAAGATGATGGAACACCAGAAACCGCAGGGGCTTTCTAGGACAACACATTAGGATGATATAGATTACTGGAGAAAGAGTACAGAGGAATATGCAAGGGAATTTATTTCAGATTAACATACCAATACTCTGAACTGTTTCACTTGTCAGCCGAAGCTCGCTGGCTTTTGCCTCCTCCTAAAAATCAATTAAGGAACAGATTTACCAAACCTTATAGGAGTGTGACGACTGATGAGTATTTAACTATCTCTCTGCCTCTCTGTGTCTCCCCTGCTATGGATCAATAACTCTTTTATACTGTCTATAATTGAAATGCAGGGAGCCTGAGGTGATTTATTTGGCTTTAATTTCCTTGTTCGTTATGAATACAAATAAAAGCCCAAGGACATCAGATCTCCACTCGTCTCCAAACAAACACACACACGCATGTGTGTTAACGTATTAACAGAGACATACTTCAGTTACATACGTTCCACCCATCCCTCATCCAAAAAGCACACTTGTGCTGCAACTTCCAATTATTTTTATTGTTGATGAATCTTCTGTTTATTGTCTCAATTAATAGTTTACTGTTTAATCTATAAACTATAATGAATAGTAAAAAAATGCCTGTGCAGAAATATTTGAAAAGTTCCAAAACCTAAAGAAATTCAGAAGAGACAGAAATAATAAATTGGCGGCTTTGCTGAAGATGAAGTATTAATCATTAATTGACTGGTCGCAGTATGTGTGAAGTATTTCAGGGATGTGTAGGCTTGTTTTTTTAATTAGGAATAAACTAAAATACAAAATCTTCATTCAATATATGCCTGTACATTAAGCCAATTCAAATTTGGAAAAAGGACGAGAAATGTGCAGGCTCCTGTCTAATAAAAGGCAAAAAAGGCACTACTGACTTCCCATTGCTCCCCCTACTTAAGCACCTGTACACTTTACCCTCAGAGAAAGGCGAAATTACAGGGGGAAAGAGAGGAAAGTGGCAACAGCATGGTAAAATGAGGAGGAAAGAGCAAAAGGAGTGCAGGACCTTGTTAAAAGCCCCTCTGTGACAGCCAAGGAAAGGCTGCAGCTCAGAGTCATTAAATGTGGCTGAAGTTAGAGAGAGAGTGACTGAAAAAAAGAAATGTACAGACAGAAAGAGAGGGTTTCAGAGGTGGGTGCTGCAAAATGAGGAGAGGACTGTTGCTTTGGAAATGGAAGATAAAGTAGAAGCTCACCAAGGTAAATGATGTTGGAAAAGAATGGAAGCAATGAGAATGACACGGAGGAGCAGAAACCAACGACCAGCCTCACAGATCGAAACTGCTCCCATACAGTTTAACCACAGGTTTTACTGGAGCGCTTAAATGAGTAAAATGTTTTAAACTCCAAATAACAATAAAGAGAATAAAAAAGCAGGATGTCACAAAGTTGAAGAACCACTAAAATAAGTGCTACTATTCACATTATGTACAGTACGTATATGCATTTCAAAGTTTATGGAAAAATGCTTAACAATTAAACTAAAATGATGGAAACAAAAACGTGTGTTTCTTTTGCCTTTCTTACAGTCCACAACCAGCAAACTCAGGGGAGTTTTTTGACCTCTCTAACACCCAAAATATTTTACCTCATTGAGTCTTCAATCATTCAATTCAGTCACGGACACCGAGTCTGGCAAATAGCACAAATGAATAATTCAACGGTTGAAGCAGCCTATCAGAGAAACTAACTCCTCTGGAGTTTCGAGGCCATCTCACACAGTGGTGTAAATCCAACAGTCACCGCACGCTTAATGAATGAGAGCGTAGATAAAATAGCTCGGCTGCCTTTACAATTGGAAATAAGCTTTCTGATCCTTTAAATCTCCAGGCAACACTTGGGGTCCAAGAAAACGTCCAGTTTGATTTCAATGCAGAGGAGCAGCACTGATACAATTCACAAAACATTGAGCACTCAAAGAGTTTCTCACACTTGGACATATTAAAAACATTCCCGAGACACAAAACACACTCCTCCACCGACACCGACAGGCTTCTCCTGTGGCAACAATCAGGTGGGAATTCGCTATTTATTTTCTACTTTGGTTTCAATGTGTCACTTAATGAACTTTAAATAACTTCTCAGCTGCTGGCGTCCCACATTCATCCATTTCTCCTCATATGACTTCACAAAGCCTAAAAATCTTCCTCCACACAGCTGAAGAAGACGAGAAAAGATCTGAGTCGAGAAAAGATGAGATGTTACAGCTGAAGGTTTTAATGGCACGAATTGCCTCATACAAGATGTACTTTGAACTGACTTGCAACTCAGGTTCAGTGTTTCGACTTTGACAGGCAATTTTGCTGAAAAGGTAAAGCAGTGTCTGTGCTCCTTCTTTGCGATGCTAAAAGTGCTGCTTTTAACAAGAGAGAACGGAGAAAAAAAATGCTTTTAATCCACGAACACCCTGACAAAGATGGAATCGTCCTCGCACGCTTCTGAGCGTTTCAAAGTCATCCTATCAAGGGGGGAAATCTAAAGGTGAGCGTCGGGGGAAGAAAAACACTGGAGGGAGAGGACTCTCATTTGGCTTCAGCTCTCCTATGGCAGCCATGTTCCCCAGGCTGATGGATGAAGGGAGAAACTCATCTCATGACTAATTATTTATCTTCCCTCCAGAACTGTTGTGTCTGGGGGTTGGAAATAACACAACCCTCTGCTCTGACCAAGTCGTAAACAAACCAGAATGATGGAGGTGACTGAGTCTGCTCTGTCTCCCACACAACGCTGTCGAGCATGGCTACCATACATACGGCCCACGGACAAAATCTGGCAGGTTATATTTTCCCTTCCTATAGCTGTGTGTGTCTTAAATAAATTCTGTTAGATCAAGAGTGATGTTTTGGATTCAAAAACATAATTTCTGCCAATAAGGGCTGTCAGAGTTTTCCATCTACGCTGCTGAGTCCAAAATGCCTCCACACATGGCAGGACTCATGCCACTAGTGACACATTTTAAAGACACACTTTAGAAACACAGCTCATATTAAAGCTAGAGTATTGATGAGTACAACAACAGAAAAACTTATTAATTATTATCACAATAACACTACACGACCAACATTACAGCCACATGTGACTGCTGAATCCCTCATTAACATCTAAAACCAGGGGCAGTGATAGGTTGATACACAGGAAAGCCTGTACTGTTCTGAAGACTGTGTCTAAGTGAGGTTGAGCTGCAATGATTAGTCAATTAATTGATAAGTCAACTGACAGAAAATTTAGGCGCAATTATTTTGATAATCGACTCCATGGTTTCACCCAAAAATGACTTCTCTGGTTCCAGCTTCGGAAATGTGACAATGTCCTGGTTTTCTTTGACTTCAGCTTTAGTAAATGGAACACCTTTTGGTTTGGACTGTTGACAAAAGACATTTGATCACATCAACTTGGGTTCTGGAAAATCTTAACACAAAACTTGCACAAAACAGGTATTGATTGCTGTAATCGTTCCACCTGTGTATACCGGCCTTGAAGCAGCACCTGTGTTAACCAACTACACGATACGAAATCGCTAAAATCTTCCTTTTTCATGCAAAAATGCATTCTGAATCTCAGCCAAAACTAATCAAACGAGTCAAACCGAGTGGACATCCTCAGACATTTAAGCACACAAGTCTGTCTTTGTGTTTCCACCGACAGTGTTTCCTTACTGAGCTGTGGCGGAGGGACATTTCTTGCTGTCACATGTAGGTGTTGTTGCCATAATAAAACACTCGCAGTAAACCAACACGACTGCCAGGATGTAGATACCAATTCAATTTGGCTGACTACTGAAGCCTTATATTAGCTTCAACAGAACTTCTGATTGCACTTCTGCACAGGACAAGGGTTTTGTGGATTCTATTACAAGTGTAGTAGCATCACTTCACAGGCAGTATGAAAGGGTGGAATAATTTACATATTGTATATATATTTTATAGATTCCCTTAGGAGTTTTGGAGTTATGGAGCTGTTTTTCAGTGCTACCAATGATGTCACACTATTCCACTGACCAACAGGTGGCGGGAACATGCCAAGATATGCAGCAGAGAAGAAGAAATCTGCCAGCAAGTAAACATGGATGTACACAATGCTGGAGTCAAAATAGTAAAAAAAACATTTTTGCAAATGTTTAATGCATGTTTAATCAGACCTCAAGCATACACAAAATGAGTTTTGGTGAGAAACACTTAATTGAAAAATAACTTTTGTTCGCTTACAAGAATATGCCACAGGGCCCCTTTAATCAAGGGGATGATAAGGTGTCCACATGCTTTTTGCCAAATATAATAATAATAATAATAATAATAATAATAATAATAATACAGTTTAGCCTGTAGTCCACCACTAGACAGTATAGTACAGTTACCTCTCAGGATATACAATAAGATGTGCCATAGAGACCAGGCTTTGCTGTAGACTTACACTCAGCTTAAAACTAAGCAGACACCTAGCAGGAGGCATTCAATTCTAATAGAGCGAGGTCTGTGTCCTCTAGCACTCTGAGCTCCTCTAATCTCTTATTCATGCATTCAAGGTGAGAGGAGAGAGGAGCAGATACAAGTGAGAGTCCAGTGGGTCAGAGGAGCAGGGATGGAGGGGGGGGAGGGAAGAAAGCTGTGGCTGAAAGAAGGAGGGAGTGAGAAGAAGAAAAGATGGGAGGAGAAAAGCCCCGACTCCCTCTCATCCTTCCATGAACCTATCAGTGGATCCTGCAGATGAGAAGAAAGGCTCGGGTCCTGGAGCTCCACACAGACCTGGATCAAAGAGAATCCATATCTGATCCAAATGTCGTTTGAATGTTTTATGGTAACCAAGACATTGAGGTGAGGCTTGAATAAGATGTGGCTCAAGAGAGCTCTGATCAGAGGTGGCCCGTCATTTTCAGACAAGAACATCACACAGGGGGGCCTTTTTTTTCTGAGCACATAAACTGTAGGCATGCATTATTCAAAATCCTGAGCACATACATATCTTGGATCATGACGTATGATTGGATCTTCAAAGTCCCATTCCCTTTACCTTATGCCTTGATATTGTCACTCTCTCAATATATTATTGGCTGCTGAGGCTGCACCAGCTATTCACATTCACGCAGATGACAGCAAACACATGACTGTTGAAGAACGGAGCGCCGAAATTCTGATGCATACAGCATACGCCCACATACACATATTTAAACGCACACATGCCACACTGACATACCACACCGCATGGAGGTTAATTAGGTTGTTAGTTAGTTGTTAGGTTAACTACGAAGTATAAGTTTTCCAACTTATCAACCATCGTCCAGTTTTCGTATGCTCACAGCGGCATTCCTGCAAAAAACCCTGATGCAGAAATACATTCAATTAAACATGGATGCTGCTAATGCACAGAAACCTGCAGGCAACCTACACAGATTCTCTCAGCTGTGACAAAGCCCTTCAAGCATGCGGGAGAGCTTTTGTGTCCAAAGCTTTGTTTCCTCAGAGGAGAGCGTACAGGCAAGTGTATTTACAGTTTATTATGCAGATGCCATCACTAAGCACCCTCATGTAATGGAAAAGCACACAGACATGCATGCACAATAATTCATTTCGAATTTAGCATGTTGTCCTGTCTCAGAGTTTTCATTCATTTGTAATACGGAACAGGGAAGGGATTTCTGAATACATCAAGCACGCACGTGAGAGCACAGTATAATATGAATAATGCACACCTGAATGAAAATCACTGTTCTTATGCCTTTGAAGTCAAGACTGGGGATGCATTTTATATCTCTAAGTAAGCTCTAGTGGATTTAGAAGGGAAAAAAAAAGCTCTGAACCTGGGTCAAGAGTGAACTGAGCCTGTAATGGGTTAACTTGTTCCAAATAGATGAGGAAAAGGGAGGGGGACTGGCACCATGACGTCACGGCTGAAAGAGAAACCAAAAGGGGGAGAAAGCCCACATGTTCCTACTTTTCTTTATAGATCTGAAAGATCTGACAAACCTACACAGCAGGTAAAGCTGCAATTTATAGGGTTTGCAGTCTTGTATTTCGTGTTAACTGGTGTTTCTCAGGGATTTCAAACACTGACGATAATAAAATTTCACCTTATATTTTCCAGGCACGGCTTCTGCTCGTAGTCTAATGGATGACAAGAATTTCATTTGTTCCATCTGTCTGGATGTGTTCACTACACCTGTGTCGATTCCCTGGGGTACGATTTCTGTCTTGACTGTATCAAAAACTACTGGGACTGTGACAATACTGTATTCCACTGTCCACTATAGTAAGGAGCCTTTCCGCAACACACTAAAGCTCCAGGTTAACACTTACACTGCTCATGTGGCCGAGGAGGTCAAGAAAATCCTGCCATAAACAAGCAGGAAGTGGAAATGTGCTCTGTGCTATCTGTGCGGGGGCAAAGCTCACAGCTCTCAAATCTTGCTTAGTGTGCTTCGTGTCTTACTGTGAAAACATCTGGAGCCTCATCAGAGGATTTCATCCCTGAAGAAACACAAGCTGATCCACCCTGTTGAGAACCTAGAGAGCAGGGTGTGCAAGACACATAGTGAGCCTTTGGAGCTGGTTTGCAGGGTGGAACAAATGTTTGTAAGCAAGTCCTGTAAGGACAGTAGCCATAAAACCCATAAGACAGTGAGTCTGGAGTGGGAGGCTCAAATGGAAAGGCCCAGCTGGCAAAAGCAAGGAAAGACATGGATCAGATGGTCCAGACGCGTCAGCACAAAATTCACGAGATTCAACACTCAGTGGAGGCTTGCAGAAATAATGCAGTGAAGGCACTGTCATACAGCACGCATGTGATGACTGCTGCGGTGGACTACATTAAGAGAAGCCAAGCTGAGCTGGCTGAAGTAATTCAGATGCAGCAGAAAAGTAAAACTGAAACAGAGACAGAAGGCTTCATTAAAGAACTGGAGGGAGAAATTATGCAAATAAAGCAGAACAACTTGCAGCTTAATCAGGTCTCACTCAGCAATGGCGCCTTCATATTTCTTGAGGATTTTCCTTTTCTTACCATCACTTGGCTCCAGGTTAAGGACTGGTCTGGTGTGACCCTTAAATGTGACCAGTTTACAGTGCAGGCAGCCTTGACTGGAGACAACAGTGATGAGGATGAGAGAAATAAGGATGCTGTGTGATCCCGACTTGAAAGAAACGCAGCGGCATGCTGTGGATCCTGACTCAGCAAACCCTTTTAGTGTTTCTGAGGATGGGAAACAAATCGCACATGGAGACAGAAAGAGGAATCTCCCAAACTAACCGCAGAGGTTTGATCATGTCCTTAATGTGCTTGCAAAGACGGGTTTCTCTTCAGGAAAGTTTTATTATGAGGTCTACATCAAAAACAAGACATGCTGGATTCAGGAGTTGTAAACCGGTCCATCAAGAGGACGGGTGATTTAAGTTGAGCCCTAGGAACAGATCCGGAACAATGTGGCTGAGAAAAGGAAAAGACTTTACAGCCAATGCCAAATATGTGATTAACCTCCATGTAAGGGAGATGCCTCAAAAGGTTGGGGTGTTTTGATGATAAGGAAGGTTAAGTTTCGCTCTATGATGTGGACGGCAGGGCTTGCAGCTTCTCCTCCACCGGATGTAACTTCACAGAGGAGCTGTTTCCTTTCTTCAGCTCCCTTGATCATTACTCCCGTCAAAAACAACAGCTGGGTTTTGGTTTTGTTTTCCAGGTTTGTGGAAGAATATGGGGCAGGATGAGGGACTTGGAGAGAGCGCTGAAATGTTTTTTAGCTGTGAAACTCCGCTCCAACAGGGCCACACCAACGATGGGTCACACAGCATTTACAAATGGTTTATAGCACTTTTATGCTGCTTGGAGTGTCACATATCAGGACTGTTTACTTATGACATGAGGGATGAGTTTGATACCTGTAGCCGGTTGATATTAATGTGTTTAAAAAGATTTTTTGACCTTCAGGTGATACACTTCGAGGCAGCATGTTTCAAGGTAACCTCCACTACACAACCTGCGATGGAAAATAAATCAGCACTCTGGTGTAATAACAGCACCCAGAAAATATTAAAAGGAATAAAAGGACTCTAATTATTCCGTTCTTCTAATGTGGCTCTGGATAAAAATTATTTTCTCCACAAATTAATGTCATTCAGTAAAAAAGGTTGTTATTGTATAGATCAGTCACAATACTGGAGCCTGAATGGTGCATAATGCCACGTCCTACAATTAAAATAAGCCGAGCCTGCTAGGAGCAGGATTTCCAAGTTCAAGTGCAGAAAATGTGTCTCATTAGGGGAGACTGAAACAACCCCTTACTGAGCAGAGCTAATTAAAGTCTATTTGTTTATTGGTGGCTCTTTTTTTAGAGTTGTGTATCTTCTCTTTTTGGGAGACTGCCAGCATGAATCATGTCAGCAAGCACCTCAAATTGACAGTATGTTTACGTTCGAGTGACGAAGCCCTCAGCATGCACAGCGATTACACCAAGGAAGAAGTCAGGTGACGTTTTGCACCAAACATCTGACAAGGGAGGAAGTCAGGGTGGACAGACGGCTCAACAAAATGTACCGTAACGTGGTAAACAGCTCTTAACGTCCTGTTTCCAGCCAAATTATAACCATGATGATAAATGCCCCCTAAACCATAACAGAGTAATCGTTTTAACTAAAACTCAGGAGAGAGGAAGACGAGAGCCGGCCAGATTGACCCAATGAATGTTGTATCATCGAGATGCCAGAGCTGAGAATCCACACTCTGGGCTAATGCATGTGGCGAGGTGTTGGACGAAACCTTGAACACTATTTGGATAATATCTATTACTAACAATCACTCGTTTTCCTGTGACTGTTATGCATTTTTATGAGAACACTGTCAAACCAAAGAGGATCGTGTGATCTGTAATCTAAAAATCTTAAAACATGTGATCTAACAGACCTTAAACAGTCACCTTAAACGTACCCAAAACACTGAAGTTCAGGTGAGCCTTGAGGAAAAAGCTTTATTCCAGTGGCTATTATGCTGAAAAGGTTAATGCACATGTTTTTTGGATGTTTTTCTTGAAGCATGTCAAGTATTTTGGTTAATCATCCAAGCTAACCAAGAACACATCATATGTAGCTGCGATTGATCGAGTCAGTGAGTGAAGTCGTGCTCCTCCAACACACCGGCAGCTCTTTAACTGCTCATGCTGCTCACTTTTGTTTGTTTAACCATAACAGACCTGCAGAGAGAAGGCCATTCTTGACTGCTGTGAAATGCTGATACCAATAAAAAAAGGATAATTCAAGCAGTTTGTACGGAGGCCCTGAGGCAGTCTTTGTTATGCATTGTTTGAAAAGAGACGCTGGTGAGGTGCAGTGAATAATGAAAGAGTGAATAATGAAAAGTGTAGTATCTAACTTCTCCATAAAAGAACCACAAAGTGAACAGATGATAACGTGTTAGAGTCACAATCCAACGACGCAAAAAACCTTTGTTAATTATTTTCCACCTATTAACAGGTTATAATTTTAAATATTTTCTTACTTCATACAAAGTGCAAAAACAATTAATGTTGCCTGGCTGGGATATAGACCCACAGAGCTTTGAACAACTGCGTCCCCATTCAGCTGCATATGATTTCATTACTGTTGTCTTTCCCACCTGCAGTCAGTTACTAACACATAAGCTGAATTTTTTCCAACCTTGAAGTTAAGCCCTGGAATATGCAGACAGCATAACATAAAATTAACATATATATTAGATATTTTTAATGTATTGCTTGATACATTTTGAGCTATGCTAGTGGCGAGGCTCTAGGGATGGCATTGTCGGTCAGTCAGTCCACAACTCACTCCAAATGGACCGGCGCAGATATCCATGGTTCCTAGAGGGTGAATCCTAATGACGTTTCCTCAAGTGCTACCATGAGACTGACATTTGTGGTTTTGAGTAAGATGTTTTGACAGCTATTGGATGGATTGGTGTAAAATCCCTAACTTCTCATGCAGCACCAATATCATCATCATATCATTAAACCAATGACACTCCCATCATTGTCAGCATTACTTCATTATTTGGTGCTAATTAGTAAATGTTAGCATGCTAACCTGCTAAAATAAGATGGTAAATCTAGTGTACATAGGAAACATATTAGCTGCTAAACATCAGCACTTTCTATCACTGTGAGCGTGCTAACATGTTAATGTTAGCATTTACTTGGATTGCAAATTCAATGCCCCCTAGGATAACAAGCATTTTGGGATTTCTCAGTTGAAAGAAGGTTGATAAACTCTAAGTTTCTCATCAGGATGTTCAGACGATTGTCTCACTGTGTTAAAGTTTGTAAGGTCATAAATAAAGTCTCTGAGTATGCTGGTCTGGGTAATTACACTGCATTAATGACAGTGTGCAAAAAATACAAGTACATCATGTGGTGTGTGTGGATGTGTCCATGTTTCTGCAGGCACACATGCCTTTGTCCTACAGTATGTGCATCTAATGAAGTGCCAAATGTAATAAGATAAATCTGTCCATTAGGGTCCCTTAACGAGACGAAATCCACATGGCTGCTAATGAGTCGGTGCCCCATCAGCCATCCTCAGAGAGCTGGAGGACTTGACTAAAGCTGGAGACGACCCGCAGCCAGACAGATTCAAACCCTCTAAGCCAGTAAATCCACAGCTCCAGCTGTTCTAGACCTCCATCATTTAGCTACCGGCCCTTCAGGGAGTGACTTCAAGTTAGAAAGCAGCTACAACCGATTCATACAGCGGAGACAATGGAGTCATAGCCGGCGCAGGCAAACACTAATCATCTGTAATCATTGATCTGCCATTACTGGGCCATACTCATTAGCCTGATGGAACAATGCTCTGTAGAATTCTGTTGTTATTGAGCTATTATTAGCTTTCAAGCTACTGCTGTGCTAAACATGTGTTCTCTACACCGGCACTACATGCTGTGCAACAACATGTGGCTAATGTAACATCATAGGGCTGAAACGATTACTCAAGAAACTGGAGTTATGCAAATAATATAAACCCTCAATTCAAATTCTTTGCTTCAAAGCTTCGTTTCATCCGTGGAAGAGTTATACAGTGAACAAGTTCATGTGCATTTATCACTGTCACACCAAGAACTGATGCTGTGTATTGACCTTGCAAGTTGAAAATGGAGGCGAGAGAAAAGGGAAAAGAGAAAAGCAGAATCAGGCAGTAAAAACACTAGAAGTCATTAATGTTTTGGGAGCATTTCAATTTGAAAGCTGCTGTGGTGACCTGGTAGCCCCACAGCAGCGCTAGCAAAAGGCTAATTTTAGTGTCACTGTATCTAAACATAAGACAAGCCCTGCTAGCTTGCCTTTAAGGATCAGCAACCACCAGTGTCATATTGTGTTTAGTAAGAGCTGTAATGCCATGCAGATATGTTCATATACAGCTGAAAAAACACTCATAGGTGTCACCAATATAGCAGCACTCTAGGCACTTTCATGTAGGCGCTGCTTTAATGATGGTGTTTTTATTACTTTTATCACTGTGCAATCATAAATAATACCAACTCTCACATTAATTCTTGCTTTTTAACAAGACAAGCGACTATGGCCATGCTCAGGGCTCTGTGAGGCTGCTCTTAGGCACAGCTGTGCCTTGGGCTAAAGCCTAAAGTCAGCAGCATGCTAACATGTTCACACTGACAATGCTAACGTGCTGATTTTTAGCAGCTATGTTTATTAGGGACGTTCCTAATGACTAATTTCCAGTTAAATGGAAGTTTAAACTTAGACTAGTCAACTATTGTAAAAGTAAGATAACACTCAGCAGTCAAAAGAAACATTGTCCAAGCAAATATTGTATAGTATAAGAGCCATTTTAAATCACAGTCATTTTCAATGTTTTTGAAATGTGTGGCACTTTGCGCTCCGTCAGGGTTTTCAGGGCCAGTCGATGCACTGGTCCATGTGTCACAGAAGTTTCTAATGTCCCAGACAAATGGGAGAAATCCTAGTTAATTACCTGTGTTTATGGACCCTATTTTCCCATTTCTGTGTGTGACTAATGGGGACACCAATTTTTGAAACTGGTCCAGTATTGAATGAGAGCGTTGCAACTGGCAGCCGCAAAACAGGCTGTAGTGTTATCCCTCTGGGCATTTGTGCTTCATCACTGTACGTCCACGAAAAGTGTTTGTTTTTGTCACTGAGAGGCTCAAATTGTTATTCCAAGAGTCTGACAACATTATGGAAAGGATACTTTTTGTTCAAGAATAAGATCCTATTTGTTTAACCAGAAACAGCCCCTGTATCACTCTCACCAAAGCCTGCACACTTCATTTTATCATCATAAAACACACTTCACTCAAACTCAACAGACACAAAATGAAACCCAACAGAACCTTGCTGGTTTGTCTTTCCACTGTTCCAACAACAACCAACAACTCTGGATGGGTTGAAATAAACCTTTAATTCGCTATCGAACTGAGACTGAAGGAGGTCTGTGATTGTGAGTCCATTGAGGGAATGTATTTTTTATCTATATAGTTGTTGTGTTTCACAAGATTTAATTTTCCAGGGGGCTGTTTCAAGACATCTACCGTATATACAAACATGAACCTTAACGGGAAGACCTCAAACCATGTGAACGGTTTTTCTTTTAAGGTTTCCCTCGTTTCCCTCAAAGCTGTGAGTAAATGCAGAGGAACTGCAAGAGGTGCCATCATGATAGTAGCACACTTGTACTGCATTAATGGGACCTTTATTATAATAGTGCTCATAACTTGACTGACAGAAAAATAATGGATGAGTGACTCTCCTCTATATCTGCGAGATGGAAGGAAAAAAACTAGGTGGCTTTTCCAGTGACAGATCAGATTTGTGCTCCACAAAGGCTTTGATCTTAAGGCTTTCTGACAGGCTTTAATCTGAGCAGACCAGACACACACACACACACACACACACACACACACACACACATAGGCACACACACACGCACAAACACACACATACATCTTTTCATTTAAGCCACAATATACAAAATGGACTTCATTTATTGCCAGCTGTCATTTTAGAAAAGTCAGCGCAGCACAGTGTCCTCTGGAAGTGAACTCTTCCAGAGGACACCGCGCTTGATAAATAAGAAGAAAGTTCTTTAAGATGGAAAATAAAATGTGAAAACCATGCTAAGCTCATCTGTTTCCCCTTATACACAAACTGTGATGAGTCACACCGTACTGTAATTCTGGGACTCAGCTTTCTGTGCGCATTGAAGCTGTTGTCACAAAGGTCGCTTTCATAAATGTGCTGCTGCACCTTTCCTTTTAATTATTTTCACTGGGTTTGTTACAGCAGGTGCACAGCTCCTCCAAATTCATATTCCTGAACAAAGGAGGGACCGAATGTGGGAAGGAGAGGACATTTAAACAACAAAAGAGAAAATGGTAAAAACCGAGGAGAAGCTGATTTTACTCATCTTAAAGCACCCTTGGTTACATTATCGTCACAGGACAAAGAGAGACTAGCAGCACCTGGACGGAAGAAAGCAGCTTCTAATCTGAGAAACAACTGACTGAAGTCCTACATGAGAAACAGTCAAAGACAAAGAGGAGCTGCAGACCTGTAAAGCCACACCATACTTCTACATACATCCCTCACTGTAATTTGTCTTCATGTCATTCATACAACCATACACGTACAGAAGGTTTACCCGGTGGACATTTACGGGTCACTGAATCAAAACAGGTTGCAGCATATGATAAATCCATATAATAAAAAATAGACTGGTTACTACTTGATGTAACTGATCCAAATGTGGAGAAAAATGCAATATAACAGTGCAAGAAACATGCAGTTGTCACGTTTTCTGTATATTTGCTGTGTCTGTTGTTGTGGCCTGAGCTCACTGTATTATTCACATGCCCACTTCATTGTACTATAACATACTCCTCTAAAATCTACCCCCAACTTCTTTCTGACATTCCCTGCCCTTCCCGTGAACCCACGCTAAAAACCTCCCGATGTTTATGTTTACATTTATGTGTCGTCTCCCCCTCTGTTACATCACTCATGTGTCTGTGTGAAACAGTCTGTTGTTGGTGAAATCTTCTGCATTGTGCTACGTGTGGTTTTCCCCTGCTGCGACATAATTAACACGACTCCTCTGCTCAAGATGAGATCTGCCTCAGATTGTGATTTTGACTTTTCTATGACTCCGGCTGATTCAACCCAACGACAATATTGCCTTGCTACAAAAGACGTGTTTGACCTGAGACGGAACAAAACACTGTTGAATCCACTGAGCACTGTTAACCTTGAAAACAGGACTTTGGTGGCACAGAAGTCGGCATCAGTGGAATAAATCCTCGCAGAATTAAACCTCCTCTGAAATAATTACGCCTTGATGTTATTTTCGTGAGCTCTATTTTTGGATCTGAAAGCTTTAGCTGTACAAAAGTTTACATTGTTGTTGTAATGAACTGTTTTTGCACATACTAAGTGTATGTGGGCAATTCTGCAATGTCAACGCAAGAGTGAAAAGCACACACAGGCAAGCAGGAAAGAGCTTCATGTGTAGCAGGGCAGCACTGCATACACTGGGAGTGAGGGTGCGTAAATGTGGTTCCTGCAGTGACAACAGTGGACACATTTCTACCATTGCACAGTATATACCATCATACCGCCCCACTTTATACTGAAGTAACGCGGAAACTGTCTCCATCATTCATCCACTCATCTTTGTCTGTAATTCTGACCACCAGTGGGTGTCGAAGGGCTTGAGCAAATCTCAGCAAGCATCGGACACGAGGCATGACATCCCCAGACAGGTGTAGAAATATGAATGTGTGGATGACGCTCTTTACTATCATAACAGAGAAGCGACGTCCATTTTTGAATGGAAAAGCATTCTCCGTTGCCAACAATAGTAAACCTTTGTTTGTTCAAGATTCAAAGGGATGGCACACACAAGGTCAACGCTGTTGTTGACTGGGGAGAAACATTGTTTACCTTACATAATTGGTAACACTAGCCAGCAGTGAGTTTGAAAGAAAGATGGTTCATGTGCAGATTCTCCCCAGGTGTGCTGCCTTATCTCTACCTCTGGGAATTAAATCTATAATAGCACCAAGAACACAAAGATATTGTCTTTGATGGAGCTGTTGGTGACTTTCTCTGGCAGGAGAAAAATGAGCCATTTAGCTGGCCAGTGCAAGGTTCCACAGGCCATGTTGGACTAGAAGCACCAGAAGCACAACCAGTGACTTAGCTCTGCCCTGCAAGTACTGATAGTTCATTTGGAGCCCCTGTGTATCTGTGCCAGATTGTAAATCCAGACCAATTAGTGTCACCCCGACAGATGAGAACATGGAGCAACACCTTTCTGTCTTAAGGACCCTCTTCTCTCAGCTGCTCATAATGCAATTAATTAGAAAGCCCTTCTTTAATTAGACAGCACACTGGCCCTGATTGAAATTAGGCTTATTGGGTGAGCGTCTGCACACAACACACACACACACACAGCCAGAGACTATAGTGCGTGCATGTGTACACAAAGATAACACTACAGTATTTTGTGTGTGACCGGGCAGCATGCGTGAAAGAGCTGAAGGGATGTGAGGTTTTGATTGGCGGGACTGTTGGCATGGTGAGAGGCAGGCGTATGTGAAATCTCCGCCGTGCAGCTTCCTGGTTTTAGCCGTGTGACCTCCAAACAGTCCAGACAAGCAGAGCCGCGGGCTACAGCAAGCTAATCAAAAACAGCGAAGACCAAACAAGACTACCTCTTTCAGACTGTCTCAAAATAACAGGATTATAGTTTATCTCTCACCGGCAGTTATTTGATGCTGGTAGCATTTAAATTACATTCCATCATGAAACATCCAACCAGACAAAGAGAGCAACTATAATTCCAGGTAGGGCCAGTGTGACACAGCACAGAATAGTTTTGGAGCATTATTGCAAAACTAGAGACGACAGGTAATTTTAATCTGTGTCATGGTGGTAGTGAGGTAGCACTGTCCGCACCTGGAGGCAGGCTGCTTCTTTTCCTCTTCTTGCCATTCTCAGCAGCGTTTTCCAGGGAAGGACACTCACTCAGCAGTGGTCCGTTTGAGCTGTTGAAGTGGAGAGGGTCGCCGCCGATTGTTGGGTCAAAGGGCAGAGAGTTGAGCCCTAAAATTTAAAGCAAAAACCAGGTTACATGAGACAACACAGCAATGTGTACTGTCTTTTCAAGAGTCTTAAAGGTCTAAAGATTTTGCTTTCCTATTGCATAACATGACCATTATCAACATATGTGCAGGGCGTTGACAAAGGTGTTAGTTAAATATCATTAACCCATCAAACGCTCCATAAAAGTAATGCTTAAAATCTGCCTTCTGATTCATTTTATTGAAACAGGCCATGCAATGTTGCAACTCAACTCAATGGGGTGGTTTCCTTGTTCCAGACTAAGTTAGCATGGTGGAAAATGAATGTCTTTTGAGAAAAATAATTGTTAAGACTCCTAACTGGGCCAAATGACTTTCGAGTACTGATATTTTTTGTAATGCTGTGCAGTCACACGGATAACAAAACAGATTTTTTTTTTGCTCCCTCTTATCAAAACGTAAAGCAAAGACAGATATCGTCTGAAATAACAATGTGAAGATATCTGATTAAAGGTTGAAGTCGTCGGATAGAGTTCGCATTTCCCGACCGGTCGTGTCCAAAATATGAACAACAAAGAAAAAAGAACTTGAAAAACCAAAAGAGGCTCTGAGTCCCAATGAAATATTTCTATCTTGAGATGCTGGCCTGAGTTTCAAGATCTTACCTCAAATGTATTATTAATGTGGGCAGACTGTCTACACACACACACACACACACACACACACACACACACACAGACGCACACTCATGAAAATATAAAAGACTCTGGGCTTTAATGCAAATCAACCAAATCTGCCTAATGGTTTCGAGGCCGTATTCTGTTCTGGAAATACTTTCATTTTCACCTACTCATTTTCTTTTATTCTGTTCCCTCACCTCAGACTCAATAGTCTGACAGAATAGAGCAATAAATGAAGTCACATCCTTGAGTAATGGTCACAACAATAATGGAGAAGTTATTTCCAAACCCCAAGGAATGACAGGCAAATATGGTCGAAAACATCGGCTATTGTCCCTCTTATGAGAAAATTTAGGGAAATATATGCTTGTTTGTTTATACCGTAATTCTGAGGAGAGCGTGGAAGACATCAGTTGCATCCTAATGTGGAATCCATATCAAAACACCTCGTGTTTTTCAATGCAATACAATAGATCTGGATTATGGTGAGGGAATCCTTCTCTCTCAGGCCCTGTCAGCTTTATTGATCACTCACAGGAGGAGGAGACACAATTTTCTGGTATCAAACTCAGTGCTGTTTATCTCAAAACATGCTTTTGTATGCTTGGAGGTTTATTGTCCTTTGCATTGAACTGTTTGTGTGACAGAGTGACTGATATAATTTTTGTCCCTCACAGATCTCAGACATGATAATGATGGCGACAATCTTTGAATTTTTCATCTGAAAAATTGCATAATTGATGTAATTGTGGCATCGCAATGAAAGGTCAGAATCGTCCATTCAAATGTGATCTCTATGCGTCCTTTTGAGATTAAAATCTATCTCTAGGGATAATAATTTCCAGTCATTTTTATCAATAAGAAAAACTATTTAAAAATGTACCATTTGCAGGATCAATGTTAGTTGACCCATTTAGTTCTTTTTGTACATTGTACATTTTTGCCCATTTTTCTCTTCGCTGTCTATACACAAAGGCACTTTCAGAGCTTCAATTGTCACAAAAGAAGCTCATTTATAGCAACTACTGTGAACGGTATCATCTTGCAAAGGGAAACAAAAAAAACTTTGGAGGTACCTTGAGGCAAAATCGAAGTAAAAATTGGTGAAAATCTATACAAAAGATAGTACTGTAACCAGATCTGATGCAGCAGAGTTTTATTTATGTCTCCAACATACACAGTGAAACTCTTCGGTGGAGGAACAAACACGTACCTTCATTCTTCATTTAAATTCAAAAAGGAATAACTGTATTTACTGACAATGAACGTTTATCCCACCTGTTCCCGATCGACAAGCATCCTGTTTGCTTCACGGTCAGGTCTGTATTTATATTTTGCTGCACGTTGTCTCAAACTTCAGATTTCAATTCATCCTTCATTCATATTGCGTCCATTCACACCTGTATTTGTGTGATTATGAACAGAAGAATATGCTAAAATCAGATAATGTTTTCGGTTCTGACGACTGGCCCAATGACCTGTTTTGGGCTTTTTTTTTTTATAGATGGCATGTATACTCGTGCTTTGATCCGTCCTCTCCGTCCCTTTTTTTCTTTCAGTGTACCTAATGCACATCAGGATGCACAGAGAGTTGCCACAGATGCTGACGTGAGATTGGCTTCATGCATTTATGGATGCGGCCCAACCTCTAAATCACTGTTATGTCTCATTCTATATATTGGACAAGACCAGGCCTATAATGTGTTTACAAGAGATTTTAATAGCCACCTCCATTCAGCTGAGTCTCTTCCCCATTCACTATTAGACAAGGACAGATGGAGCCTTTCTCTGCACGGTCTCTCACCAGTCTGCCTTTGTGTTTCCATATGTTTTTGTGGGTTTTTTCTGTATGCACACATGGCATGTTTTCATGTAAGTACATCTATCTATCTATCTATCTATCTATCTATCTATTATGCTTTTGTCACCTCTGCACCAATCTGATCCATTCTGTCTTTCTGTAATCTGAATTTGGTGGTGCGTTTTTTCTGCAAACTTTCAAAACAATCGATGCAGCAGAGGGTTGATGGTCTCTCAGAAACAGTAATAAAGCTTTCCTTTATACCTGTACAGCACAAATGAAAAACCAGACTGGGAATACCTCAAATTTATGGGAATTACAGCAAATTAAAGGGCCACGGGTGCAAAGTCTGCATCTGCAGGCTGTCTACAAGGACTGTTGATATTAGAAGTATTAGTCAACAATAACATGTTTGCCTGCTAGAGCTAATAGTTACAGTGAAGTCATATTTTTCAGTTAGGGAGAAAAAAGGCAACAATTACAATGTGTAATGAGGTGTGTAGCACTCATGATGCTAGCCAGCGCCTGAGCACAGTCTCTGGACATGTCAATTTGTCCAGGTTATTTTTCCACTTTAGGGGACTGACGTCACAAGCATAATCTCATCACAGCGCAGAATAATCTGGAAAGGGATCTAGAGCAGAATATAGTTTTAGTGGGATGAATAGATCAGCATGGCAGGTGGAGTGGGAACAGTGTTCAATACCGGCCACTCAGCTCCTCTAGTCCTCTTTAAAAGCAACACACAGTTTCCTAATGGACTACATGCTCAAGAGTCCAGAGCAGTGCAAAATGTACAGCAGCTAAAATAAGAACATACAACACCTAAAATGACCCTCTTTAAGCTGAAATAACACATTTGAGGTTTTATGCAAAATGATGCAAATATTTTAGAAGAAAATGACTTAACTGCATTTAGGCAACAACTTAGTTTACATCAGTATTGCTCACATTAGCACACGTTAAAATGTGTTTTCTTTACTCTCTATAATTGTATTTGTTGTGTTTTTTTCTTTTTTATTTGTTTTTTGCTGTTTCTCTTTAGTAAAGTGATTAAAAATGTTACGTTTATGTTGCTATGAGTATTGGATTATTCCACAAGAGTTCTAACAATGTAACTCAACGCACTCATTCATCATCATCATTTTGATGTGTACCTTACACAACAAACTACTTCCTCAAATTGGTTTTAGGGCTGTGATGTAATTATTTTCATGATTAATTGGCCAGGAAAAATTAGCCAATGTTTTTTCCAGACAAAGCCAAAGATATTCTGTTTACAATTACATAAAATGTTGAAAACCAGTAAATCCTCACAGCTGAGAAGCTGCAGCTGTTTGGCGTTTTGTTGAAAAAGGACTTTTAAAGAATAAAGTACTGCACCAATCAAACATTGCACTGCAGTAACACTGTCCAACTCAAAATGGACAGTTTAAGAAAAATGGATGAAAATCAATGCAGTAGCATATCGTCTTCTTCCTTGTCAAAACCTGGTGCCTACATTACCCACAATGCAACCTAACTGCTGACAGTTGAGTCAAGGATACGGATGTGTTATGCACATGGCGGATACTGTAGCTCTGAGCTGCTAACCTAAACGAGATGAGGAGTGGTCTACAGAGGTCTGGTAGCTTCTAACCTCACAGCTCCAGACATTTTTCATCTTCAAACTTGTAGTTTTCAGACTCAATCAATTCAGCAATCCATTTATCAGATTTGGCACAGCTCCCTCTGGAGCCACAAAAGGCTTTACACAACGTTTTTTTCACATATGCACTCGCACTCCCCAAGACCTGTTAGCAGGCACTGACGGGCAAAGTTGGTGTAATGTCCCTTTAATCGATAATCAAAATTGCTGCTGGTTATTTTCCTGTTGACAGCTTTAATGTTTAAGCGACTGATCCTTTCAGTTGTAAAATTTCTATCAAGGTGAGACGGGGAAAACTCAAGAAAAGGGATTTGAGTGAATTACAGGCATCCATGTGTGCTTCTCCTCTCACTAAACGAACCAAAAACACTTTTCTGGACTTGAGAGACAGTCTCAGCGGAAAGAGGCAGAAACACGGGTGCAATTTCATGCCAAAATGATTACTCAAATTGCAGCACGGCACCTGATAGGCATAAACACCATCGCAGCTGCGTCACTTGACTTCACGTTTACCCTATAAACACACAAATTATTAGAAAATGAGCAAATCAAAGTAAAATGAAACACCTTCATTTTTGCAGGTACTTCTGCTCTAACCATCACCTGAGCGCAGTGGTGCCGTAATCTGGAGTGTGTGACACCAATAACATGTTTACCTTCAGTCCCCTCTGCAAACACTGTTCTTCAAATTGACTCTGCTGCTTCCCCTTTTGGAAAACAGAGTCCTTATCAAAACTCTCCTCTGACAGTACATGTGAATATTAATGCAAATATTCATGCATGCTTGAGCCTGCAGCTGTATTTCTCCCCAAAAAGTCCTCCACCTCTCTGCTGTCTGTGTAACGCAACTGTCTGGGGTTACATCAAACACACCTACGCATACCCTTTCACCGACTGCATCAGTCTGTCTTTCCTGAGGTGTCTACAGCCCATCAACATCCATCTGTCTGGGATTTCACTCTCTCTCTGTGGTGCGGCATGACAGACCAAGCAAAGTGTCAGTTCCTCTTCTGCTGCTGATGTGATATTACTGCTGTCAGTCTACAGGCTGATCTTTGTCAACTTTTTATCCAAGACATTCCAAAGCACAAAAAGAGGAAACACAAGAGCCGAAAGATCAGAGCTTGTGAAAGGAGAGAAAGGAAGAGAGAGTCCGCTTGCAGACAGCGGCGCTGCTAGAAATTCGAGGCCTCAAAACATGTAGGAATGCGGGCCCCACCCTGATGTAGCTGAACATCAAATACCAAACCTTCGCCACTAAGCAATCCATGGAAAGTTGTTTTTATTTACCCTACTAGCTGTACTGTACATGTTTGTGCATTGTGTGGATGTGTTTTTCTTTTCCTTGCATCTGTGTCCAGATGTATTTTTTCTCCTTTGGCCTCAACATGAACTACCTTCGCTGCAAGGCCACCATGACTAGAGGTGGGCAGAAATATTCTTCCAGGGAATCACAATCACTCTAAAAGGGAGCAACATGAGGTTATGGTGGTATGCAGCCAGACCCAACATACATTTGTTCAATAGCATTATGAGCAATTAGCAATTTTTAAAAGTGACGTCTCCATTCAGAGTATTTTTATACCGCATGCAGTATGATTCACGAAGTTATACTGTGACTACAAATGACAGGACCGGGTTGAAAAGAGCACATTTAATGAATCATTCATGCAGCAACGTACATTCAGAGGGCTTCCAACTAATTTTTTTTTTTAATGTCAAAAGTTCACTTAAAGCAGCTCTAATCAATATCTTGATATTAATAATGGATCAAATGTGAAACGTAATGTAATGTGAAAGGGGTTACTCGCAGTGGGGAACCCACAGAGAATTATTATTCAACTCTACAGTTCCCTTCAGCTCTACAGAGAGTTTTAGCATCTTTTAGCAATTTTCTTTACTTTTCCTGGCCTGAAACTTTACTTTGATTCACTCTCACTGTTCTCAGCAGCATGGCCTCCAGTCACAGCAGGCAGCTCTGTTTTTCAGCAAAAAAAAAAACTCCCCACAAAATGCAAAATTGCAAAATAACTCCAACTCTATCAGCACTATCTTTGTCTGTGCAGGTAGAAGCGGATATGCATTTACTGGAGAGAGACACACTAAACTTAATACAGAGTGAACTGGCCAGCAAAGAAAACCACTTGAGCCACCAATCATTAAAAAACATCATGTCATAGTAATGGATCTAAGCTGGCTAATGGGTAGGACAGATCCGTGGACAACACAGGATCATGTCTGCTGAATATGATATCCCCTTTTATCAGTAATATGAGTCAATGTCAGACTACGAACACAGACACAATTCAAAAATCATTAAAAAAAAATGGAGCACTTCAGCAGCCACAGCTTGTCTTTATTTGTCAGTCCTGAAACATGCAGCATAAGCAAGACAAAGACTCTATAGCCAGCAGCTCTCTGAGGCTGAACTCAAGCACAGCGGTGCTTTGAGCTAAATGCTAATTCATTCATCATGCTAGCATGCTCACAATGCGTGTGTTGGCATGCTAAAATGTTCTACTTAAAACTGAACACTGAGATATATAAAAGGTAACTCTTTGTTTCTAAAAATCAGTTTTGCAGTTATTTAGCTACAAACCAAAGTACTGGACAAACAATGAATTTGACCTGATGATGGTGCTCGATAATAAGTCAGTGATTGCCAAAGTCATTACAATTGATCCTGATATTGACATGAATGTCAGCATCAAATTTCATGACAATCCATACTTGTTGAGACGTTTCACTCAAAACTGCTACAAAGGGCAACATGTTTGACCTCTAATGGCTCTGATCTGATTTTGTGAACCTATAAGTAAATAACTGTTAATGACATTGACAGAGTGCAACATATGGTAGCATCGCCCCCCCATTTCTGTCTAGCTTTTGAAGATCTGAGTGAAGGTGGGTCCGTTCAAACATATTCTATTGTACAATATATTAACACCTACAATTTAACTAGTGTCATATGATGTCACCATGAGGACTAGAGCTGAAACAAGTACTCGATTAAACAATCAGTCATCACCAGAACATTAATTAGCAGCTATTTTGTAATCATCTGAGTCACCATCCATTTATTTTCAATGATGGTAGCTGGATATGAAAGGAAGCCCAAACATCCTTCTCCCTAGCCAGCTGCTCCAGGGAGACCCCAATACTGTCCAAGGCCAGATGGGATAAGTAATCCCTCTAGCATGCTCTGGGGTTGCCCTGGGGCCTCTGCCCACTTGGACAGACCTCTAAAGGGAGGTGTCCAGGAGGCATCTTTATCAGATGCCTGAACCACCTCAACTGACTCTTTGCAACATTAAGGAGCATCGAAACAAGCTGCCCTCAGCTGTCTGGGCTCCTTACCAACATCTCTAAGGGTGTACACAGGCACAGGGCGAAAGGAAACTGCCTGTATCCGCAACCTCATTCTTCCGGTCACTACCCAAAGCATACAACCTTAAGTGGAAGTTGGAAATTAGATGGACAAGTAACTCGAGGTCTCAAGAGCTTGCTCGGTCTACGCTGAGAGACAGTCATGTACAGTTCGAACCAACCAGTCCAGGGTTTTCTAGCAGAGTGCCATGGTCTCAGACTTCGCACGCAGCTCCAACTTCCTCTTCCTCTGAATATTTTCTATATTTCTCTGTTTTATACAATTGCGAAATCAATGTCTTTGGCATATCTTTTGCACTGTTGTTGGCAATTTGAACACCTGCCTCTAGGTTCTAGGAAACTGAGATGGGCATTTTTTACTTTTTGTCAAATATTATAAACAATTCATTAGAAATGCAAGAAAATAATTGGCAGAGTAATCCATAATGAAAGTAATCACTAGTTGCATCCCTTGGACCACATCTTGACCAAACAGCCTTTAGATCCGATTCGCAGAATGCCCTCATGAAGAACTGAATTTTTCATCACTCTAACAACTTATTTGGGACACAACATCCCACTGCACTCAATCCATGGATCTGCAAGCATAGAGGGTTTATTCCTCTCCATAGCTTTTCCAAAGCTACAGAGTGAAAAAATGTTGTTTTTTGGGCACAAAACCAATCAATGCAGCACTGAAGCATGTTGAAGGAAACAGTGTCAGTTCATCACATTATTACACTCTCTACACTCTCTATTACACAATTATTTGTAATTCCACATTGCAACATGTTTTCTGCTACAAAATCTGTCTACTAGGTGAAACCCTGTGTTTTGGAGTAAATTAACTGCGTATGTACATTAATGGCTGAATCCTGTTGTGAACGTATGAACATGCTGAACAGCAGAAAACTGGCACACATTAGCAGGTGAACTTGTGCAGTCCGGTCAGCCACAGAAAAACAGATTACTGTGTTAATCCATCTGAAGCAGACGAAGATCCACTTCCAGAGACGTAACATATTAACACATAAATGAACGCATTTGATTTGTTTTCTTGCATAACTTTCCATTGAACCTCTGTGCTTATTTGTCCATGCAGCTCAGAGGATTTGACTGCTATGACAATAAAAAAAAAAAAAAAATCAAGGACAGCGGAGGAATTTGAATGAATGCATGAACGCAGGCTTCTCTGCACTGGTGTTTGAAAATATGAGACAGAACATGCTTTATGCAGCCCCAATCCTCATAAATATCCACCATGCATCCTTTTAAGCCCAGTTCAATCACCACATACATTCTCTTGGTAATGTAGGCCCAAAGATAATTATATGTTTTGCCATACAGGCACATATCAGGATGGGATGCAGGGAGGAAAGAGCTGTCAACACAGACTTCCCTAAAAGCTTGATTTTACAGTATTTCTGTGATGAAAATACTGAATAATGCACAGCAGCAGGCACATACACTATTCTCTCAACCACCAAAACCTTCTGCAGCTACTTTTTTTCCTCAAAGGAGTAATTTGTATTTGCAAGGTTTCAGCTTGTACTTGGCCTTTATGTTTCAGTTAATAAGTGTTTCTTTTGTTTTTAAATACAGACACCATGTCCTTGCCTATTATCAGTCTGTGTTCTACCCTCATTCTTCACCATTATGAAGACTGCTCTGAAATAGAACCCATTATGAACCCCAGTCTCCTTGCTCATGTGGAAATGGTAGTTACAATAGAGTTGTCTGTACAGAAACACTTTTTCAGCAAGGTAATCATATAACTTTAAAACTCATTAATTAGAAATTAATTTCTTTGTATATCTTGAGAGATTGACAGGCATAATTGCATTTCACAAAGGGACATGATAATAGGATATTACCTTGGACTCTCTATCCACTGGGACTTAGCACTTTATTTCAATCCTAGTTTAGAGAAAGGGCAATAAATTAAAATTTTTCAGGTCATCTCTAATCAGCAAATTGTCTGAAAGCTACTTCTTCCAACAAGTTCCTCTGAGGGGTCACAACCTTTAATAGAGGGGCTGAAATGAAACTCAGCCATCTATAACCTTTCTGTCATCAGCTGAATTAGCTGCTTCCTGCCCTCTGAACAAAGATATCCGGGCAGAGGGTGACAGAGCCAATCACAGTCGTGCTTTTTACAAAAATTATATCGGTCATAAAGGCCGTAAGTCACACTCGGTCACAGCTGAGGGTTCAGGGTGCAATGCAACCACTCACATTAATCTACTGGCTGATAGCCCATTCCCAGGCTGGCTCCTATTGGTCATATTGAAGTGACACATTTCTGGTTGTGTCATGTGCTCCAAGATTAGCTTCCTGTCACCAGCAGCAGCTTTGTTCCCATATCTGGAAGTTTGCCCATGAAACTGCGTCATAAGACCTTTAAGAGTCTCTAGGTGAGAAGACCTACTGACAGATCTGTCAAACACTGGAACAAGCCATCGCTCTATTCATAGCCTGGACTGTCCGGCACAACGACGCAGCATTGTTTGGCAAATGCTTGCCTGTAAAATCAAGGTAGGCATACATGCTGAGTGATAGATGACCACAGGAGATGAATAAACAAGGTGTCTGACTGATTCGGCTTAGCAATACTGCAGCTGGTTTGGTACACTGGGCACGTGAGGCATTCTCATGAGGATATTAACCTGGCTTTTCACTTGGTACCTGACTATTTTTAGCAGCAGAAATAATAAGAGGGCAAATTCACACAGTTAAAAAAACACATTGCTATTATCTCAGACCCCTTCCTAGAGATTTAAAAACACAGAAATGACCTGGCCAAAAAATTAACTCCAAAACAAAGTGGAGTTCTTAGAAAAAAAAAAAGGTTTCTTGAATTTATGTCCTCACAGACCTCCAGTCAGCCCATGTGCTCTGTCTAAAAACACACCTCTGATGAATCTATCAGGCATTTAGGCTCCAGATGTATAAATGCAACCAGATGGACAGCCTTCATCCAGTGCATCTCAGCACGGCGGGCTACTTTCTGCGTGCCACGACCGATGAGGACATGTGAAAGAATATTTATCAATAGTTTCTCACTCTGCCCACACAACATCTGCCTCTAGTGAAGACATGAAAGGCCTGGATATTCAGCAAATGCAGACATACAACAAATAAACAGGAAGGAAAACACAGCTATGAAGCTAAGTACAGTGATAAATGTAAAAGTTAGGAAGTACTAATGGCATGTCTTTTTTACTTTCAGTGGAGCTTTACACCTGTGACTACGGGAAAGAAAGTCAAGTTTATGGTCTGGTGGAATGAGCTGACTTTGAGATTAGTACTACAGCTTCTCCAGGTGATTTCTGCTCTTCATATTACTGCTTATATAGGCTGTGCCACTAACCCAGTGGCAAAATGTATTCAGCCAGTTTAAATACACAAATACCTGTTCTCCTTCAGGGAAACAAAAAAAAATGAAAAATGAAGTTGCTTTAAACCTTAAAGCTGCTACCATAATAATATTTTTATACTAACAACAACCAAATGACTGTTTCTGGAAGGGGTTGATCGTAGAAACGAACCCATAATCATCAATAATCACACTTTTTTTCAGGTTTTACTCTTCGTACCTACATACAGTGGAAAAGCATTGATAAACCACAAACTGATAAACATATTGGAACATTTAGCTACTAAGAGACACATATTTCCCTCAAGCATTGGCGGAGAGCAAAACAGAGCAACAAGGAGAGTGAATATTTGATGAGTCATCACATGGAAAGACACACGACTCCAAACGAATGCAACTTTGTTCTGCACGTGTAAAATGTGTCAATAAAAAAAAACTGCCAGTGTGTTCGTCCTATCTCCTTAAAAGGTGGTAATGACTGTATTGTGTTTACAGTTTGTTTATGGTGCCACCAAGTGGCCAAAATTATTGCAGATTCAAGATTCCCTACAACCTACTTGCATCTTTTGGTCCTTCCAATGACATTTTTGCAAAACCAATTTAATAAAACGAGAGGATGCACCCGTTGATAATGTGGTCAATGGACTCACCTTTTAACAGATACAGGTTAGCTGCACTGGCAAACAAGCAGCACAAAGTTCACTTAGTTATCCGTGCAGATGAGCAACTGGCAGTAAAAAAACAACGGTGATACCCATCTCTGGGCATAACAGTGTTTTTTCTGCATGCCCTCTAAGACGTGTAATGTAAGACAGCCAATCACTGACACTGACAAGGCTTCCGTCTGTGTCAAAATTTGGTACAGACTGACATCTTTTGACACTCGATAGGATCGGAGCAGTTCAGTCAGTGCCACGAAAGGATAAAAGTTTGGGTCCCAGCCCGACAGAGGAGAGTAAAATGGTGGGATGACAGTAAACAAAGGTCCCTGGATGCTACCACCATGTGGTCAGCATGCGAAACCCCAGGCCAGGACGTCCAAACTTGTATCAAGGTCTGCTCTAAACAGGACGATGCTGAAAAGTGTCTCTGTGTCATGAAGGCTTGAAGAAGTGACTATGCAGAGTACGGTATCCATGGTGACTCCATAACCCGTGGTGACAGGTATCTGTTGGCAGTGGCACCAGCTGCTGTTGTTCAGTTTGACTGTTTCCACAGAGATCGAACGCAGAAACACTGAAGATCTCAGCTGCACCAGCTGTCAACTCTATGTTGTACACACACAGCGAGGCTGCATGAGGCACATTACACACACAGTCGCTCTCACATACAGAGATGTACACACACTTGAGCATGCAACAAAGCACACTGATCCACACAAGAACACACAGGCATACATAAACACAAACACACGCCCACACGCTCTCTTTGTTGTGTCTGTATCACACTCAGCCACATGCACTGTTGCATGCAACAGTGAAACAGCCACACATCTTCTACGCCAGTAGTGACGACTTATCAAATCGACACCTTCCTGTGAAAATAGGCTTAAAGGAGACAGTGAAACCATTTGGCCTGCTTTCCTATAAACTGTGCTTCGCGCGGACTGTTTGTTAACATTCTTGTACAAAGAGGCCAGTGGCAGATTTTATGGTATCAGGCCATTTATTGAGAAAGCAGAAGCTGTGTGAATGAGATTGCTGGTGTGAGACTGCCTCATTTGTACAGCTTTAGCAGAAGTAAAGAGTGGAGAGAGATCTAGAGAATACTGAAAAGGCTTCTGTTTTCATTGACAATATAACATAGAGCCTATTCACTGTTCTGTGATATGGAGATACTGAACACAAACAGGGCAGAAGAAACAGGAAGGAGGTATTATCTTAACAAAGAAGTTGTAAAAACTGAAAACAGACACCTAATAGTTTAATCCAAGACCACAAGGGGATTCTTATGAATCTTTCATAAACTCATTAATGAAGGTTAATGAAAAGGAAAACATAGTTGTAGTGTCAGGACATGGCAAAATGTAATAAATCCCCAGCTGAATGACATTTAAAAATGAGGCTTCTTTCACAAAATATCACTATGGGTCCTATTCAGAACGTATGATTTTTACTTTTTAGTATTACCCAGATAAAAAAATATTTTTGGCTACTTATACGAGTGGTACCACATCCCCGCTGACATTCTACATTTATAATGTCACTTTCTGTTTGATATTTTACATCACCACGTGCAGATTTTCAAATGTCTTACTTCATTCTCATGGTCTGGACACATTATGCATATTTTCAGAAGCTTTTGTTTTGGATTTGCTACAAGTTCACTTTGATAACATCTTTGCCACATCCTGTGCTTTTTTCATAGTTATATGACGCAAATAATGCACAGCCACACGAATGTGGATGCTACTGTTAAACGGGCTTCCTAAAATAGCAAAGTTCAGATCTCTCCTTCATTAATAGGTATCTGCAATCCATCCATACACGTGCATGTTTGCTTATAGGGTGAACAAGAACAGAGTGCATTCAGACCAGAATCATGTCATCAGTATTCATTACATCGGTGACAAGGAGAAAATTCCTTCTCAGCCCCCTTCTGTCATTCCCCCAGTCCTCAGGGAATCCACTGAAGGTTAATTTATTTAAATCCTCCATCCACTCATCTCTATTCCATTAAACTCTACTAATAAATCTTTGGTTTGCCATGTAATCTGTTTTCTACTGTCAAAGGCCCAAGCCTCAGCTGTATTTTGCACGCATGCTTGTGGATGTGCGCTCAAAAATAAAATGGCGCCAGATAAGGTCATGTTAAAATCATGTTCAATGTGCGTGTATGTGTGACAGAGTCTGCAGACATGTGTGAAACTGTGCACAGACATCTGCCCTTTGAATGTGGCCAAAAAGCCTGGTTTAATTAATCTAAGTGCAGCGCATGGTGGGGGGCAATAAAATCAAGAGCCCTCTCAGAGCCCTGTGCTGCTCGAGTGTCCCAAAGGTCCTGTAAAGTCTAAGCCCGTGATCTGAAACAAAATTTCCCATCTGCCCTCTCCTGTTTTCCTCTTATAATAAAGAATATGGTCATACCTCTCTGGTCATGATAGCAACTATTAGTCTGAGCTACAAGGGGACCTTGGCTATATGGACAAGCAGTGTATCATTATTACAGCATGTCATGTCAGCGTTACACAGATGCTGTTATGATAATGACTGTTAAAAAGCTCAGCTGTTGGTTTATAGCGGGTGAAGCCATTTGCAGTCTGTTGGAGAGGACGTCTCATTGGAGTCAATGTGGTTTTTTGTGTTCAAGAGGATTTGTTAATGTTTGGCTCGGAGGAGCAGAGGAGTTATGGCCAGAAAACTGGCTCTGAGCTGTGTCTTGATCACTGGTACAGAGGTTCAGTGCATAGTGTGAGGCGTGTGGGTGTACACATGTAAGGGCAATTTCAGACGATACTGGCAAATAAGGTCCAGATGTAGGGAACAAAACTGTTTGCATTGTGCATGTAGACAAGGATGCGCAAGTGTGCAGGCGACATGATTCCACTGATAAACAGTTGGTGGTAATGTGCCAAGAACTGAAGCAATGTGCCAAAAAGGCAAGAAAAAAGAGGGCCACAAGGCAGCAAACGTGAATCTAAATGATTTAAAATATTCAACAAAATCAGCTTTGGAAATGGTTTATGAGGAGGGAGATAGATTTAACATCTTTGTCAGGCCTCAGGGATGGACAAGTTGCCATTAATGTAAACCTTTAGCCACCACAACTTTAATGACATCTGCAAATATTTGTACACAGTGACACGATTCATGAAAGCTATGGTGAGTTGGGATCCAACCTGTAGTCTGCCATGTCCCCTAACAAGACCAATGAGGTTACTAAGTGTAAATGGGGTTATATAATCTGATTCCGGTGTACGTAATTTACAGAAAGGGTGGGGAACCTCCAGCCTCCGGGTCATTTACAGCCCGCGAGAAAATAACATAAAACAGCGTGCTTTACATTCTTCAGAGTGGTCCCTGAATGCAACACAAAATGAATGCATCGAGGCGCCTGTCAACAAAATGTAAGCAGATGCAGAGTAATGCACTTTTAAAAGAAAGTGACTTTTTTTTTCAGTTAAAGGCAAGCCAGCATGCCTGGGATGAAGATCTTGAGCAGAGTTTGGATGACCAACAAGCAGCTTTAACAAGCCCTCGTTCTGACAGAGACAGTGTTATGCAGGCAAGTCTTGTGGTGAGCGAGCTAACAGCTAAGAAGCTGAAACCTCATTCAGAAGGAGAATTTGTGAAGTAGACCCTTGTTGTTGCTGTGGAGCTGATAGCACCAAACAAAGTAAAACTGTTCCAAACTGTCTGGAATAAAAAAAACCTGACGTGGAAACTCAGCGATGGCAAGTGTCTGTGCGATTTGGCCTTCGCATTATCAAGTACCTCTCAGAGCTGAACCTCAAGCTCCAGCCAGCTTCTCAGCTCTCTGCTTTCAAATGTGAAATCTTTTGAAGAGAAATCAAAGCTGTGGCAAGTGCAGCTGGAAAGAGGTAACACTGCAATTTCCTACTCGGCGAGAACAAAAGCCTGCTATGACATCTGAATATGCTGGTGAGTGAGGAAACTCCTTCAGGCACTGAGAAGTTTCAGGATATGAGAAGTAAAGAAAAGCAACTGAACATATTTGCTGCCGTTTAACGTGGAACCAGCTGATGAGCCTGACAACCTCCAACATGGAATCAGCTGCAAAGCAATGACAAACTACTGTGAGCAGCACCATCATCAGTGCATCTCTATTTGTCTCCTGATTGGTTTGGTTGGATGTTTTCTCAAATTTAAATGAGTAATACGAGAGTGTGATCAAAAGTCCGTTTTAAAATGCATGTTCTGTTTATCAATAAATCGTTAGTGACACCAAATATGCAGTTTAGCTGGAGATTGTTCACAGCAATCCTGTCCCATGGTAAATGTGAGTTTAATGTGGCTTATTTTCCTATCATTAACACTGTTATGGCAACATTAACTGCCGGTTTTGTCTGTTGAGCCTGGTCTGCTTCAGGCTTGTGCTGGCCCAATCACGAGGGATGTGATGTTAATTAATTGATCAGATGTTATTTTTGTTCTCGCTAATCGTTCCAGACCTCTGACCTTGATTAAACAAACAATGCGGACCTTTGAGTAATAATTGTGAGAATCCCTGATGTCGACAGAAGTCATGACCACTTCATGATGGAAAGCTGCCAGACCCCGACTGACACAAGCTTAATTGGACAACAGGTGTCCAGGCAATTTGTCACAGAACAACACATTCGAGTGAAAAACTTTTTCTAAGTGGAACACACAGTGTATTTCTTCTGCTTAAAAGCACCATGCTTTTAAGTCAAGCGAAAATGTGAACCAAACATGTCGAATATCCACTTTTAGCTTCAGAGACTGAATGAAGCTAAGCTAGCACGAAACACTACAATCACCATGCATCTCATATTACCCACCATACATGTAACACTAACCCTGAGCCATTTTTTCTCTCATTCTTCCTCTATTGCTGTGTTAACTGTTTACTTTCATCGATTTCTGTCACATCAGCCACACAGAATCTGTGCCATTGTCAACATTGAAAAGACTAAATTTAAAATATAATACAACTTCTAATGCTCATATTTATGCATCACTTCAGAAACAGAAGATTATTTCCATATGATGTGACTATCTCCATCATAAATCATAAAGGCCAAGCTACCAATAAATTACACGTTTTGTCCAAAAAACAACCAGAACCGCAAAGATATCCAGAATTTTACTCATGAAATGACTTGAGTGATTACCCAAAAGGGTCCCTTAAATTGTCTTATTAAAGACATAGGACCTGTAATAATTGGGACATTTTACAGTTGAAAAATGAATTTGTCAGTGCTTTCTGGTGCACAGCCAGGCAACAGCAATATATAACTTCATAATACAATACTCTTACTTATCAGCTGACTCAAAAAGTATTACTTAGTAGTTACTTTCTGTAATTGTTTTCTAGCAGTTTTTTCTAGAATGGTTTCTGGGAAATAACTCATAACACATAACACAACTTATAACAACTCCAACAGCATCCGCTGTGCCAAAATCACCACACAGCAAAGCACGACTCGTGTGAGTTTGACCAGCCCACCCTGCAGCATGCAAACAGCACATGTGCTGCTGTTGTTTGGGTTTGCCTTTACCAAAGTACTAATCCCCCTCTTGAGCATCTCTCCCTCTCTGGACCCTTCATGGCATTTCTCTTCAATCAGCCAGGAAGCACAATAAGCTTAAGTTCTTTTTTCCATATGAGTGTGATGATTACATATGATGGAATCTGAATCAGAATGAATTATAACCTCTGAGCGCTGACACAAGGGAGAGCTTTCGTGCCAAAAGCCTTCTTTCAAAAGAAGAGGCTTTCTCCTTTAAAGCTTTTCCAGTATGGAGTTAGTGAATAAGCCTGGGGAGAAGGATAGCCAGATGGCTGCTTGTCATTCACTATGAGCCTTAAATTCTGCAAACCTAGAGATGTGATGACATTTCAGATTCAAGGGTTTTATCATTTTATGTGTCCACTTGATTTATCGCTTTGACAACGACATATCACATCGTGAGTTAGACACTAAAAACAATGAACGAAAACAAACTGATTGTACACCACAGTGCAAGCAAGAAAATCGTAAATCAAGTGCAAATCAACAATTCACATAATTTTTTTAAGAACTGAGACAAGTGGACAATTAATTAATTAGTTTTTGATGAGCAATTCATTATTCAAGTAAAGAAATTCTCCCGTTGTTGTGTCTCTAATGAGAGGATGTTCATTTTTTTCCAGTTTTATATGATTGTAAATTAAAATATCTTTGGATATTGGGCTGTTGGTCAGACAAATCTAGATGCATGAAGATGTGAAAATGAGCAATTGTGATGGCCATTTTGCACAGTTTTCTGAAGGCTTACCAAATAATTCATTAATTGAATAGAAAATAATCAGCAGATTATGAAGCAGATAATGAAAATAGTCATTAGTTGGAGCCCCAGTCTGTCAAATGAATTCAGGAAACGAGGTTCCATATATAATATTGTTGCAGTTTAAACATGAAAAGCTTTCCTTCAGCATTAATTCAGCAGCTCTTGTTTATAAGTGAAATGATGATGTGCTGGCGTTGAACTCATCAGTGACTCTGTACCCAACCCAGCGGTGAGTGCACCTCAGTCCATTTGTGGACACGCAGACAGACTAAAGAAGCACAATCATTTCGTTGATTTATTCAGATGCCCTGGATTTTCAAGAATGCATGCCAAAGCGAATCACTGAGTCATTTCATGACAGCAAGAACAGAAGGCAGGCTGAATCATCATTAAAGGAGCTCTGCAACAAAGAGAAATAAACCAAGTGGTGTGTTGTACAGTGAATCAGAACTGCTGCAGGACAAACAGATGGCTTCCTTGCTGAATGCTTGTCCACTTTCTCCTCTGATTTTCTGTGATCAATTTTTAACATTTCAAATGCAAAAGTTTATCAATTGAACAGAAAAAACTACAGTAATGGAAAGTACAAATCAACAGTCAGTCTCAGGGTGCTGGTTTGGACAATAGACAGACGTAATCCTCACTCTAATTACTGGCTTTAAATGATGTCCAAAAACCAACACAGGCTCACAGGTGTTACCGGTGGCGAACACTTCTCACAACAAACAGATGATGAATTTGGATTGACAGCAACCTTTCGGCTTCACCAGTTCCCAAAGTTGCCAATCTTCCCCTCCATCGTGAAGTGGGTGCTTCCTCTGCTATTCCCCATTTCCTCTTGCTGTCATTTTGACCCACGGGAGGAAACAAATGGCTCAAATGTAGTATAGCAGCTAAAAAAAACCACCTGTTGAGAGCACTTAAGCTAAAATTCTCAGCTGTTTGCACTTTATCTTGCTTTTGGAAAAGAGGGTGAAGATGGATGGTGAGGGGAAGGGATTAAAACAGACCTCACTGTGAAAATGTATTACAATTTTGCCATGAGCTAGACAAATGGCATTTGAATTGATGACCACATCCCCGGGATGGCAAGAAGAGAATCAACCTTTCAAGGCAAGAAATGACCCAGTCACAGACACCATTACTGCAGTAAAGGAGAAGCATAATCTGCCTGTCCATAGATTACAATTTAACTGCTGAGGAAAAAGAAACCAAGCCTGTCAGAGCTACTTTAGCTAGCATTATAAAGGACCTTGCAACACAATATCTTGCGCCTTCTATATCCCAAACTAGATGGAAGGTTTCACACCCAGTGATTGAACTGATTGAAATGATAATAGCTGTCATCAAGGCTAGTCTGACATTTCACACCTACATAATTTGATTTTTTGGATACAACAGAGTGCTGAGGATCAAGAGTTGAACAACTGGGTTATTTCACTGAAGTGGTATTCACATTAATATTTCAGCTCAAGGATATAGTTTGTACAAATATTAGACGATGGACAAGAAACTTCTAAAAATGTATTCAGAACTATTCAATAATGGAGAAACCAGCCCAGAAGCTCCACACTGACCAAGGTTTCAAAGGCTTATATGCTGTGAGGCTGGACGATGTCAGTGTGGTGCTACTGATTTGTGGAGACACTGCAGAGTTTTTATTATGAGGGACTGACCCAACTGACACCAAGACATGTTCAGCCTTCTAAATACCTCATAGCCTTCATGTAACCCACCTGTCCAACAGTAGGTGGCAAAACCATGGGCTATTTCTGTGTGTTGACCCAAAGAAGACCCTTCACTGTTTACAGAGACCACCCCCTATATAGTTGATTTGACCTCCAGCGACTGGAACTGAAATGGGTCACGGTGAAATCACAGTCAGCTGCAACAGATGACGTGTTGTCCCCATGACATGCCTCAATAACTAAATATGTGCCAAAAGAAACATTTGCCAACACCACAAACTACAAAAAACATGAGGGCGACACAAACGCTGGGAGTGTACAAACAACAAATACGTTTGGATTCTTCTTCTTGAATTCAAATGAGAGAGACTGTATTTACCGAATGAATGTGAAGGTGTTTGCAGTGGCAAACGAATGCAAACAATTAAGCGTTAAAGCAGGATTTTCAAAGGCTTTGTGAGATACACAACGTATTTGGTCTGCATATTAGGCAAGACAAACACACGTTGAGAGATTAAAATTAGACTGAAAACCTCTGAGATGTTTGCGAAGGAAAACATTTGTTTATCTGTTGCACATCATTCTAATTTATTTCCAATTATGGATGCTCCCATTCAGCTGCAATTTAGTAGGTAGGCAGGTACAACTGAATCAATGCAACCAAAGCAGTGCACTCCTATAAAATAGATTGCGATGGGCAGTTTTGATGAAAAGGATTAAAATAGATGCACCAGAACCAGAGATACTGTCTTTTTTTATTCAATGCATTCTCGACTCAACAGTTCAGTCAGAACATGAAAAGGTGTGTCATGCTAGTAGCTAATGTAGCCTTGAACCGCTTCCCTCAAGCATAGATGAGGAGCAGGCTATAGAGGTCTGGTAACTGCATTTCTTTCTAGCTCCACACCCCCAGATTTTTTCATTTTCTTTCAGCCCCAGCGGACACTGAGTCAACTGACATCACTTTGGGCAATTCACGCAGCTGCCTCTCGAGCTTGATACTACACTTTTACAGACAGTATACAGTAGTTCTCCGCAAAACGTGTAAACAGATGTTGATGTGTAAAATCAGTAGAATTTCCTTTAATCAGGTCAGTATCACCGATGATACCAATCCAACAAATCCTTAATCCTAACTTTCAAAGCACATAATAATGTTTTTCTGGATAATACCAAAGGGGATTTTCAGTGACATGGTCATAAACAACACAGGACTAAATGAAAACCCCACCGAAAAGTCCAAAAATCTTGATCTAATCCTGACAATGCAGAGGCCTGTCTTTCCAATAATACAATTTATCATTAAAACAGAATTTACAGTAATATATTACTGAGAAAATTCTGCACTTGGCTTCTTGAAAGTCACACTACTTCAACCCAGGAATCTGAGCTGTACAGTTTTAATTATTCTCAGGATTACTTGAGGCCTGTTTCTCATCTTATCCAAACTATAATAATAGAAGAGTGTTGATATAAAAAGAGAGCTTAAGCAGCTTAACCTCTTTTCACTCAGAAAAGATCACCCAGGGACATGTGAATCATGCAAGATGATTATTTGAGAAAGGACTGAAATAACTGTATGAATATGTTGGTAATAGAAAAAAAAAAAATAACAACACTCTCAAAAAGAAAATTCAGAATTTCAGGAAAAGCCAGAGTCACAGATTTATACTTGTTGAGAGTTCTTTGGAGAACTTCAACAGGGAATTGATCCTCTGAACTGTAATATAAAGTACCTTCCAGCTCATTCCCTGTAGCAAAGCTCTGAAATGGCTCTGAAAGAGTTATGGTGGTCAATGCAAATTAATGCAGCAGTGATTCATAGGAAAGCCCTCCATTGGTGCCCTCTGTGCCATTTTATGGCTGTTATAAACCATAGCCTCCATCCACCTCAGAGTTGCATGCCTTCTGAGACAGAACCAGATGTGGACAAGAGAAATACCAAAGAGAACAAAAAAAATTGCAGCTGTAAAAATGCGAGGGGACAAGTCTGTGATTACTCCACCCATCCTGAATGCACTTCCATTCACTGTTCACAGGACACCTCTGCCACCTGATCCCCACTTTCACACCCCGTTTTAGAGGACAACACCAGTCCTCCGAGATAGAGCGTATTAATAGTCTTATCCGGTGTCAGGACTATTCAGCTACATGGTGTTACAGTGTATTTTTCCTGTTAGTTGTTCTGGTGCAATGCTACTATTCCACCACACTAATCTGACGTGGGCGGCATAACAGATTTGTTAACAGTAGGAGAAAAACACAATTTAAAATAAATGAAATGACAACGCTGGGAGCTAAATGATTCATGGCATGGGCTAATGAACCAGCGGTTTTCACCAGCTTGACTATTTATTTTCATGTAGTTAATATCATCAAAATCAAAGGAAATAGTGGACACAGAAGTAAAAGAGCTGTGCAAACTCAAACGAACCTGTGTGAACTCCCCATAGCAGCACACTGAGGGTTTTTAAGTTTATTGTATTGTTACTGAATAAAGCCAAAGCAAAATGTTTCACATGTCTAAATTTGTAAAATCTGTGATATGTTTGCTTAACCCTGGACTGAGAGGAAAAATAAAATCTTGTTGTTTCAGCTCCTTAGAGGCAGTCACAGTACATTGACCTGTTTTTCTCTGAAACTGTTCATTTGAGTAACCACAGAGGAGGAAAAAAGGGCTTTGGGCACTTCAGGCTGTCTTGAGCAAAAAATAGAAGAGCAGCAGTTGGCATCAGACCCCTGCTTCTCTATTTTGCAGCGGCACTGTAGCAAAAAAGCAAGATAATTAACAGTGACAAAAAGCCATCTAAATAAGGAGATGGCATGGAGGCTTGTCAGGTTTGAGCTCACTTGCCTTACAGACTCTTCTTCTTTCCAACCATGCCCCCCCCCCCCCCTTGATGAGCCAGTCACATCGAGCCAACGCCAGAGGCGGCGCAGTGCGAGGTCCCCTGACCAGCGCCAACATAGCACATTTAAAATGAGTGAAAAAGAGGCAAATGTCTGAGCCAATTAAAAGGGAGGACTGATGAGAAGTTGCTGCTGGGCAGAGGCTACAACAAAGCAACATAAAAGCAGATAAAGCGATAAAGTGACTATATGTTTGTGGCAGTCAGCTGAAGATCTGAATGCCACCTGACTTGGCACAGCCCCAGAACATCCTGCTGCAGAGATCCCACTTCGAAGACTCATAATTTTGGTTGCTACAAATTTTCACTGAAAAACATCCAGTTCTCGTGTCCCCAAGACACAGAAAATCAGCAGGAGCAGTCAAAAAGTTCTCAAGTTATTGCGGATGTCCGGTCAATTTTGAGTGGTTCAATGTTTGCAGAGGCAAAAGTTTATCAGATGCACCAAGTATTCACTGAGAAAACAGTATTTTCCCTCAACAGTCTTCTACAGTTACCATCTGATGTGGCCACACTACAGGCCATAAAACTGATTGAGCCTGACCATGATGCAGAAGTTGAGTGTTTACATGATGTGGTTTGGCACATATCAAAACTGGTGAACTAATTATTCCACAGCTGTATAAAATAAAAGTCACATTTTGAAAATATATGACAGATTTGACCTTAAAAAGCCAAAAAACTTTTGAAAATCATTGAAGACATTACTCATCGAGAGCTACACAATGTGAATATGTGAATAGTAGACTCATTAGAGGAAAATCCAGCTTGTACTTTTTCATTGATAATGTACTGTGACTCTCTGAGACGTTTTTTAATGCTTGACTTCAAAGCTGCTTTTCCACAAACTCTTTGGTTCTCACCTATGTTAGTCATAACTATACAGTTTAATAACAGGCATTCACAACTGGGATTTGCCCAGAGCAATTACTCTCTCTCTCTCTCTGCTCTTTGACCAACTCCACTGGAGGAACACAGGCAAAATAACCTTCCTCTAGGCTATCTTAGTAGTGACCACTCAGGGAGAAAAGAGCCACTCTTTTTCCACACGCATGCTTTCCCCATCCAGGCCACAAACACTGATTATGCTCTGATATAGTTCTAATTCACCTGTAATGTGCATACTGTGGCTTATACACCACGACGAGAGTAAAACACTGCCTCTTTCCTCTTCCTCATATTGCTCGATTTCAAAGGTCTGTACATTATCCAGCCTTTCAGACGTGTGGAGGGCTAATGTAAGACTGTCTGAGTATCTGACAGCTCATCTCTTCAAAGGCTTTTGTCAGCTAGTTGCTCTGCAGGGGGATTGAACAGCAAGGTCCCCACAGGAGCAAGTCTGCCGTGGGCTCATCTCTCATCTCCACACTGGCCTGTTTACCTGCAGGCTACATGTCCAACTGGAGTCGATGGCATGCTGCAAACAAACTCATCACTTGTCGACACACAAGTACTGAATGAATAGCAAAATAAATTTGACTGAATAAACAATGTGTAAGAATTCATATCCCAGAAAACCGTTTCCATCCTGGTGTTTCACCTTGAGGGCAAACACTGTCGAATCTCGCTGTGCTTCTCTAAAATAATACAAATATCAAATGACCAAAGCATTTAAAGGTATTATTCCTCGTGTTTCATTTAAGAAGAATTAGAATGAGAATGTAATTATAGTGCTGTATCAAAGATAATCCTGGAGAATACTTCTGTCCTTAATCTACAGTTTCTGGCTCACCGCGATACTTCCTGCCATCATATATAGTTCAGGATCATTATTCCACTCTGGAGCATTGTGATTGTCTACAAGGAGCTCCTTACTGCTGCCACAGCCCCAAATGTCTGATAACCATGATGGCTTGCCCTAGCCCACATCCTCATTAAGAAAGCACAGGACAAGGAGTAAGTTGGGTAAACAAGCTGAATCCATGCCATTAATGGCTGTGGGGCTCCCCTGCCACACCACCATTAATTACTTGGTCTTACAGAGAGATTACATGTGAGAAAACAACAAACCACGTGCCGGCATCTACTGCATGGAGGTCTGCTGACTTTTTAATTAAATAGACATTCCTCATGAAGCTACAACATGACCGGACATCTTCAGTGATCTTGTCCTGTATTTAATTTAATATTGTTCTCAAAACATGTCCCAAATCTATCAATATAACAGCATTTAATTCAACTGAGCGATACACTTTTTAGGTGTTAAAACACATTATTTTGAAACTGCCCTGAAACAAAATGGATTCCCTCTAGGAAAGCTGCTTGAACAGCTGGATACTGGAAGTGGGAGTACCCACTGTATAACAAGAGCTAATTTGACTAAATTGGTGTGTTGCAGACTATTGCAAACAGTCTGCAGACTGCAGTTCATCACAGCAGTGCTTTAAGCTAAATGCTAACATCAGCATGCAGACATACTCATAAAGACAAAAGCTAAAATGCTGATGTTTAACAGGCATCATGCTGACCACATTCACCATCTTAGTGCGACATGTTAGCATGCTTACCAGCACTAGCAAACTGGCACTGACATACAGCTGAGGATTAAAGTGGAAAAACAAGGGTCTTGCACTATTTCCCACTGAAAATATCCTGGTGGCATTATCCTAAACGGCGTCATCTTAGATACAATGTTTTTGTTGCTAACAGTAGATCACAACATTTCAAGATACCCTAACAGTGTTTTTGTAACAAACCTGCTTATTGCCAGGCAAGTAGCCCATCCATTTCGTCAGGTCTCACCATGAGGCCAGTTTGTCATTGTTACTGATACTTTCAGTTCAAGAAGTGGTCAAAAGCGACAGATTGGCCCGATAGAAGTCGGCACAGTTCAGGCCAAAGGTCAACAAATTTTAACCTTTGGCACACCCCAGCTCTGTTCGCCACAGACATCCATGCAGAGCCACAGACCACCAAACCACATACACAATATTGAGGAGGCGCGTGCTAAAGCTGTGTGTGTGTGTGTGTGTGTGTGTGTGTGTGTGTGTGTGTGTGTGTGCGCGTGTGTGTGTGGATGTGTGTGTGTAGACGTGTGTAGGAGAAAAAAACAATTTCTTTGTTCTGCCTGTGTCATCTGAGACCTGCCTCCGTTACCATGTTACAGTATCACCATAACCATTCTTGATCACGTTAATTGTTGAAATATGTATCATAATTACACCCAATCATCATTACCACAAATTCAAATATTTATAAATGATGAGGATATTAACCATTCTGGCATCCTTAAGATGATGGCTAGTCTCCAATTTGGCAACCATTTCTAAAACTACAGGGCTAAATAACTCACGTTCATGTTGAAGTAAAAACAAATAATTCTTGCAGATACATATGGACCACAGAAATGCTGTAAAAGTGAAAAATAAGTCTGCAGTCACACAAAGAAGAGCTGCAGAAAGAAATTTCTGGATAGGGTACGCAGGTGTAAATGGAAAGGGTTATCACTGCCTTTTAGGTGCATTGCCACTGCATTAAGTCATGGCAGGCACTTTCTATTGATACGATAGTGTGTCATCACATCGAAGCTGTGAAAAGATCTTCAAAGTCATCTCATCTCTCCTCAGGGCCGTAAAGAAGGTAACACGGGTGCAACACAGTGTGTTGCATCAATCACTGTCAGAAATTCTATGAAATAATTTCGGCGCATTTAATAAGCAACAGTAAATATCCTTCATTATTGATACCTCCAATCAATGGAAGCTGCATGCTATTTGTCAGAAGCCCTCTTTTACAGCCAAAGTGGGCAAATGACCTGGAAACACAGCAAACATTTTTTACATCAGTGATGTAATAAATCACTGTGGTTCTGCTGCTCTCTAAACACTGCTGCTCTGGAGACAGTCCTCCTTATTATGCACTGGTTCAATAGTTTTCCCCTTTGGAGCTCTGTTCCTTTGTGGGTTCATTTTTTCATGCAAAGTTCATATAAAGATCAGGGTTATAATGGAAACATTTCTTGCTCTCAAAAGGTTAAAGGCTTTTGTATTCTCTAAAAAAGTTCAACATCTTGGGAAATTATTTGATTTCTTGACTTAGATCTTAGATGACAACAATGACAATGATCTTATGCCTGTACAGTACATAAGAGGGTACCACCAGCAGTCAGTCAGCTTAGCACAAAGACTAGAAAGTCTCCCTGCCAGCTATTGACCAGATTGCTATGTGGGAGTTTACAGTCAGAGTGTGAGCATACGGCATGCAGTACACCACCAACTACGCTACATCCTTTACTCATCCTCCACCTTCTCTGTCCTTCCTCTTCCCAGTTACTGCATTTAAAAGGCTACATTTAACATATGAAAACAGGAAGAAACAAATATTTATTCGTGATTGATGTGCAGTTGTCATAAGCAGTCAGCAGCATGCTTTCCAATACAGCAATTACAGTACACACAGGCATATGGCGAGCTGAAGGTCATCTGCAGGATGGCGTATGTGTGTGTGAGTGTGTATGAGTGTGGTGAACACTAAGTTAATTGAATGTAAGGAGCTATATGAATACTGATATACCATAGAGAGGAACAGATGCGAGGCTTCCATCCAACGTGGCAATGTAAAGCTGAGAGTGAAAATGTGTGTGAATTGGTGAGCATGTGGTCAAGTCCCACCGACAATTAGGCTTGATCTTTCAAGTTATCCCTATTTCTCACACACACACACACACACACACACACACACACACACACACACACTATAGTGGGCTCTTTGTAAAAACAAATTTCATTTAGGTCTTTTTATCTCAGGAAACTGGCTTTGCAGTACATGCGCAACAGTGTTTTCTCACATTCATACTGTAGAATGACACACATTCACTCATGTGTGCCACCCAGAATTGCTGCAATATATTGTGTGCTTTATCTTGCGGGGCCAACTGTGTTCATAATCATCTGTAGGACACACTATAGAGTGCTGATGGATATCTTTGCTGTACCTTGTATATGTGGGAGCCCCTAAAGATATTCCCATGAGGCAGATGTCGTGCAGAGATAAGAGCAGAGCTTCACTAATGAGCACTTTGATGTGAATGCAAGAGACAGCCTTACATGATCAAGCTGAACCGAAACAATCTACAGCATTAAATATTTTATTGACAGAGCAAAAATGTGTTGATGAGTTTCATACTCATCCAATTACGTTTGAACTATATATTAAGTTTACATCCAATTAAGCATGTGAATCCTCTGCTCTGATTTCAACAAGGAACTGAATTACTGTTGGCAAGGATACAAAAATAGTCAGCAATGGGAAGTGGGATTTAAGTCTGTACTCAATGCCGGCATAAAACCGTTAAAGAGAAATACGTATGCAGAGATTAGTATGGATGAGGCCATTGTTTGACTGTTTATGGAAGCAAAACACTTTTGCCTGGAGTGCAAATCCCTCTGGAGGGAGTGATTTGGTTGCGGCATCCTGCTGCATTTGCATCGGCTTTGACAGTCCATCCAATCGGGCGATCCTGTGTACACCTACAGTGACATCACCCCTTCCATATCTGCCAGTGGCAACAGCAGATATCATTCTCAACCCCATCAGTAACAAAACCCCTCCACTCACATTCTATTTTGTCTTTAATAAATCAGCCCGGCAACACCCACATATTCCTGTGGCCCTCAGAAAGGGAATTTATCATTCAGCTGTTGACCAAATCTGGCACACCCCAAGCTGTGCTGGCAACAGCCAGGGAGGTTACACACATACTGTTGATTTATTGGCATGATATACTGGACAAAGCAAAATAAAATATGTTCCACAGGACATAAGTCATTTATCTTGGAACTGTCACAAACCAATCTTCACAGCAAGGACAAGCAGAAATTGAAAAAGGGAAAACACAGTAGCAAGTTGACCAAGTAAGCAAAGCAGTGCCCTCGCTACGTTCAAGCATACAGATATCTTGAACTGAAAACGCTGAAATTTCATCTTTTCATTGACTCTAGCTGCAGTCCAAGTCTCCTGATAACAAAAGACGTTCTTGAAAAAAAAAGGGCAGACTGACACTCTGCCTGATGTCCTCAACAACAACAATGCCACTCATTTCATGCGTTATTTAGATGTTTGCAGGTTCCATTAAGCCAAGTGGATGGCATGATTTCTGGGTTTTGAATGCTTGTACTGCCTGGAGGTGAGCCACAGTGTGCTGCGCTGGAACTCTTTTCAGTCCATAGTGCAGCGGGAGACGCTCAAGCCAACTCGTCGAGAGAAAAGGAACAGATTTCACCCGGCATATGGATTCTCAATGGGCGCCCGATAAAGCAGACCACTGGTACTGCCCTCTGTACCTGCAGAAAACAATTAATCCTCATTCCGTTCCACCTTCGTGGATCTTGTTTGGACCGGTGTCAGCAGCACAGAGAGACAAAGGATAAGGGGGAAAATCTGAGAAGATGCAGCTGGACTCTTTGGCTACTTCTCACATCTCTGCATTTATCTCTCCTGTGACCCAGGAGATGCGGTACCACTATTTCTCTGGCAGCGAGAAAAGCCTGCTCAGTCTGCCATAATGAAGAGTACAAGACAGAGATAGAGTGAGAAAGGGGTCATCTCATACTGTGCCAGGCCACATGCTCTGACCTCTCCATTCAGTTCAAATGGCCTCAGCTTTTATGAAGTACAAAAACTCTGTGGATGACATTCCTCTTGATGTCTTTCATCTTCCTAGCTCAGTCCTTGCCAGTGGCCAGAGCTTGTTGTTGCAGTACAATGAGAAGAGGGGTAAATGACTGATGAGATCCTGTGGCACTTTAGTAATTTGATTCAAACAAATGAGTCAATTAGTGCAGTTTTTGAATGTACTTAAAAGGGGATTTTGGAAAAACCCATCAGAAATTACTTAGCCTGGTCTTCATTTTGGACAATAAGTCAAAGGTTTAATTGTCTTCAAAAGCATGTATCATTCCAGTCAATGATGCAGGGCTTAGTTCTTTGGGGCTGAGTGGTATCACAGTGACTCATTGCTCACCAGTGGTTTTTGCTCAGTAAAAGCTCTACAAAAGGTAAGGAATGAATGCTGATGCTCCCTGGGTGCTCTCTCCTGTGCCAGTTTCTCACTACCTACAAACTACCATTGACAAACTGCCCAACATTCCCTGAAATATGACCCATAAAGCCCAATGCCACTATAAACGTAGAACTGTCAGCTGATTTGTGAATCCAATTAGCTTCCTCTCTGTAATGGGTGTGTTCAGTGCCATGATGTAAGTCAGCTGCTGCTGCTGCATGTGTCACCAAAGCCTCAGCTTTCACAGAGAACAACATGCAGACTCCAGCATTGGGAACTTGAAAACATAACAACAACACAGTATAGCCCATTACTCCATCAAAGACATCTATGGATCATGACAACAAAAGTGCAACTCTGACATGAAAAACAGAAATGATGAGATGTAATATTTAAGAGCATTGAAAGCACAAGAAATGACTTTGTGCCCATTTTCAGCCATTAGCAGTATGGCTTCAGTGTTAGCAAAATTGGTCCGTCAGTCCATCACTTCTGTCCAGACAGAAATACTGTGTCTCAGCAATGATCAGATACCCTGCCATGATATTTTGTGCAGACGTGCACAGTGCCACCAGCAGGTCAAAGTCTTCAGCTATCCTGCGAAACATCTCAACTTCTACATGTTGGATTGGCACAAAATTTGTACCGAACATTCATGTTCCCCAGAGGATGAAGCCTGCTCACACTGGAGAACCCCTGACTTTTCCTTTGGTGCCACCATGAAGGTGAAATTTGTGGTGTTTAGTGAAATGTCATGCAGTTAGCAGTCATTGTGAATATGTTAGCATTCCCGTATTTAACCCCAAGTACCACTGTGCCAAAGTACAACCTCACAGAGCTGTACACTCTTGTTTAATTGTGGAGTTAATAAATGAATGTTCTCCTTAATTATATATTTTTTTCAAAACTAAAATGCTAATTTATTCATTTTAATTTGCAGCACACAGCACCAACATTAAGAGGTCACTGAATACATTCACACCTTCCTGCATTCATGGCCCAAACATTGAGATGCAGAAATGTGTGCGGTGACTTTGGCATGTGATAGTATGCTAAAATCAGTAGCACAGAAAATGGTGAGATGAGCGTTTGCTGACAGCACTGTGGGAGTACAAACTGAAGGTATACAACAGTTGGCATCAGTTGACATCTGGGAGAGAGACAGGCTGCTGACAGGGAGATTATCTCCACTGGAGCTGCAGCACAGTGGAAGCTGTCCACTACAGCTGTGATGCTCCTCAGGGAGCAAGGACTCCAAGGTCTGCTTGGAGAGACTTTCATAGATACAGTGAAAATTAAGGATCAAAATAATATCCTGATATTTCACTCACTTAGCATACATTGTCACACTAAAAGAAGGAAAGGTGAGAGCACATTCATCAAACGACTGGTGAAATGATATGGAGAAATACAGCAATGATGACTCAGATCCCCTGGGCATCCGTCACCTGCAGGGGGCCATGGTCTGTCCGGTTTGATGTAAAATGCTCAATGTGGTGAAATAAAAAAAGAAAAAGACTGAGTGTAGGAGGGAGGTGTGAAAAAAGGAGGGAAAACAGTCCCACTGTGTGTGTCATTGTTCGTTAGCTTTCCTCTTGCCTCTGGAAATTGTTGGATGTTTATTTTTAGCTTTTTTCAGTCAATTCTAATTCATCTAATTAAATGCTGGTCCAATATAAAGGAACTATGCTCTTTATTTTTAACACAGCTTGTCTTATTAGTAACAGCACCAAATTGGAAACTTGATTTCAGGTTTTCTCCATCTTACAAGGGTACAGGTCTTGTCAAAAAAGTGTACCAAGGAAAATATTGACAGTTTCTCCACATACAGTAAAACAGTAATTTTATTTTATCATACCGTTTTCATTTCCTCAGGCTCAGAAAATAATCAGAGGGGGCATCTGAACTGTTTGAGACCTGCAGCCTGCAGCCTAAAGAGGGATTCAGATTGGACTGAACCAGGTGGAGGTCTCCTCAGCTCACAGACGAGGCCAAATCAATGAGGGATGCAGTGAAACGCAGACAGCAAACCCCACCGGGAAGGTGTTTGGATGCAGAGCCACAGGCAGAGGAGAGATGTGAATGTATATGAGAATTCACATGGCGAGAAGGCTGCAAGGACTCATATAAGCATGAGAAGTGAATAAATGAGCCCTGACAGGAACCATAGGAGCTGATGTCTATCACCGGATTTTTGTTGCTTCCATATTTCTGTTATAATTTTCTTTGGTACATGTTTTAAAATGGTATCGCACGACAACATCACAGAGAAACACTTTTGCAGTTTCAGGCAAGAAAAGGTTTGACCATACAATTTTTGTAGTTCTAACAACTGAGAGATATCCCAAAATGAGCAGCCAGAAAATAATTGCCAGCAAATTTCTCCATCTCCATACCTTTATAATGTATCTGTTAATGGATTATGTACATGTATATAATGTAATTTAATGGATGGTCAATGTGGTAAAAAATGTTGATAAACTTTTATTCCTTTTTTCCCTTTTTTTAATCCTTTACCTCACTTTAGTTTTGGCAAAGCAGTAATGTATCACATCACATTTTCATCCTCTAGGAATTTGATCTCAGAGATGTGTCGGGATAGGTCTACTTCAGCTCAGCGTTGATCGATTGCATCATATGTTCACTTCGCAGCAGTTAATCAGAGCTGCACAACACGATGTCAGGGGAAAAGCTGAGTTTTTCAAGTTTCGAAAATTTGAGAAAAACAGCTTAATCCGTCACTATCAGGTGCTGGTGCGGAAGACAAGAATTCACTATTGCACTGCAGGTCAGACACCAGGCTGAAGTTAGTTTTATAATCACCAATTGGACATCCAACTGAGTTTACTTTCAGTGGAAGTTGAAGCTAATAGGCTGCAACATATGTACCAAACCTCTTTTTTATATGCACTATGTGATATCCTTGATAAAACACAATCAACAGGTAATCAGACTGTCACAAAAGCAAAGTCTAATTGAAAAAAAACTTCTAATTTTGTGATGATTTACCAAGAGAGCAAGCAAATTAGATGGTGTAAGAGAAAGTAAAAACAGTCATATGGACAAGAAACATTTTGTAGTGACACAAAACGCCCGAGTGGCAGTGCAGGCACACTGCTGACTTTAAGGTGCATTTCACCGGTCAAAAACAGACACAGTTAAACATTAATGACTAAAATGAAAGCTGTTTTGCTTTCCTCTTGAAATGTTACACCAGTGATGTATCACTTCCTTGTAAATGCTGACCACAAGCCATTCCACAAGAAGACTTAAAAAAAGCAAACGAACAAATTTTGTTCAGTGTGATGTGCTGAGAGTACAAAAATCCACAGAGTCATCCAAACAGCAGGAGTCTGACTCTGGCCAAGCTCCGTGCGGTAAACACCCAGGTACAGGGCTTCTTTTGAACTCACACAGTGAATCTTTCATCGCGGCTCTATATGACATATTAGATAGAGCTTCTGCTGTGTTTATGAAGGGGTCTGCACAGTAGGGGTCTGTCAGAGCAAGGATGTTTACAGCAAACAGAGCAAAAATTCCAAAATACGATTCCCAGAAAAGCCCTCTCAGGTACAGGGAAAACCACCAAGCTGCCATGAGGCTCCTCCATATTTCAGTCATTTTAGGTCCTAATCTGAAGTAGCTCTGATTCCACAAACAACCCTCCCACAGTGAATTTACTTCCAGGAGGAAAAGAAAAATCCACTTTCATTCAGTGAAGCGTATAGGGATGTGCTTCATTCAATGCCAGACTGCCCCTAAGGACGAGAATCAGCCAACACCCAGAGAGCTTTAGCCACAATACTGATAATATGCTTGCTTCAAGTCTGTATCCTCTCCTTCATCATCATGGTTTGTTTTTCAATGTTCAAGCTATTTTTACGTCATGCAAGTGTTCATGTCCCTGTTCATCCTCAAGCTGCCATCAACCCCCCTCAAGGCATCCTATGTCTATTATGTTGGAGACATGGCTGCTTTTCAGACAAGCAATCTCAGTGGAAGCTCCTTTTTCCTGGGCCAAACCATTGAACCACAACCTCAGTGTTCCACCACTGTCTCTACAGGGAAAATGTTCAACATATCAAAGTCTTAAGGAAAAGGCGTGTTATATGAACAAAATTGTCAGTAAATCTAGCAAACAGAATGAAAGAGGAGTAGACTGATGATTAGTTACCTTGCTTACCTACTTTTTTTTTTTTCTTAAATGTATGAATATTGGAAATATTTTCACAAATAACCAGCTGAAAATTCAGAATAGATGGTATAGCAGTGATGAATAATGAAGATGAGAGCCCTCATGGAGAGTTTTCTTTATTCATTTGTTTTATTTTCTCAGCTCACTCTAGCTCTATATATCCACAGTGTAACGGTAAAGGTCATAGCAGCTTGTTCAGAGATGTAAGTGTCTCATCAAATTTCAAAGGAAAGTAGCTAAACCTTGCTCAAAAGGTCCCGAGATGTTGCAAGATCACATCACGAATTAATTATATCCATGACATCGTACCATAGCTTTGCCTATATACAAGATAATTATGCTTCTAAGTCAACCTGTTTTTAAGAAAGCTGTCATATAGACTATGGAACTGAAGAAGAAATGCACCAATACTGTGCTCATTTACTCGTAATTGTAATCATAAAACTAGTTCAATACAACGGTGCCCCATACCACTTTACAGCAACATAGCGTCAACCTCCCATCGGTTGAGCATGTATGTGGAGGAGGAGCAACTTCAAAGAAAGTTTCACACTCACCAGTATATTCAGATGGCACAGCAGGCTTTTTGCTCTTACAGAGCAGGAAAATGCACAGTGTTACCCCTTGTCCTTTTCAAAGGGATGCAGTAAAATCACTGTCAACACATTCAGGAGACGCACACTGTTTTTTCGGTGATGCTAAATGGTGAATTTATAGTGTAAAGAGTCTGTGTTTAATTCTGCATGTATCTGATACACCAACCATATTTTAGTGACCTCAACCCTACCATCACCTCCCACTGAATAGGGCAGCTAACAAAGGGAAGCTGGTAGAGAGTTCATTATTTTAATGTGGAATTGACCAGAAGACTGTCGACATATAACGCCTCATCACATATGATGAGTAATGTGTTTTTGTGGACACGTCAGGAATTGTTAGTATGTCATATTTCTTAAAGGGAGTTTTGCGTCATATTTAGAGTGCAGGAGCTTCAGTTTGCTTGCTTACTGATGGCAGCTGATCAGGCTAATTATCAGCTAATTGTACTTTCTAACGGCAGCATGCAGTAAATGATTACACTCGTGTACATGTTTTTAAACTATGGTGTTACTCATGAATCCTGATGAAACCTGAAAGCTCAGCCTTCTCGTTGGCCTTTTCAAGCTTCCTTTTATAGGCAACAACATTTATTCACCCAGAAACAGCTAATATTTCTCTGTATAATAAGACCTCCTCTTGCTGTCTGCTGCTATGTGTCCGTGGAGTATTTGGGGACAAGAAGAGACTCGTCGTCTCGCCTTGAGAAGTTTCTCATCATTGTGTTTCATGTTCAATGTGTAAAAAAGCATTCTTAGTCATTTTTGTGACCGCTCTTATCATCTCAGACTCAAATGCTATTAGTTGCATGGGTGTTGAAATTTGTTCAGATTAATCTTGATCACCCTGAGGGCTGCGGCGCCCCAGTGAATTTGTATTTATCAAAGACCAAAGTGGCCTTGCCCTAAAAGTGACTTAATTCCAGGCCTGCAGTATAACATGGAGCGGAGTTATTACAATTTTGTATTTTTCATTTGTTTTTATTTCTATTTATTCATTTTTTGTTTTCAATTCAGCTTAGTTTCAGTTACCTGGGTTTGCTTGTTCCACTGTATTTGTTATTGTTTAAAAATGTTAAGTTTTAGTTTAGATTTTATTAGCTTCAGTATTCATTTTAATTCATTTTTATTATTATTATACGGGAGGTCAGGGGCAATGCCTCCTCATGCTTGTTGTTTCAACCAAATTGACAAAAAGGCTGAAACCTTTTTTCACACCTAGTTTTAGTTTTTCATTTAGTTTGAGTTCATCATAACCTCTCAGTGGATAGTGAACCGCAGAGAAGCAGCGGTGGACACATGCACATTCAGATGTCATGTGCTTTGTCCTTTCAGTAATCCATCATAGCCTGTGTTGTCTTATTTCCAATTGTTTATCCTGGCATTGCTGGAAAGAAAAAAAATGCCAGAAAAGCAGGAAAATCTCAACATCACGTTTCTTGAAAGAGGCCACTGCAGTGAAGGCGATTGTCACAGTAATACTGCCTACAGTCTTGTCGCTTCACTGCGAGCACAACGGTTTTTCACCTCGTCTATTCTGAAAGGCAGAGAAACTGGGGGAGAGGGGAGGCCCGGCATTCAGTTCGGGATGCGGCTGTCTTCACTCACAATTCAGGCATAATCTTTCAGTCCATCTCTGGCTCAGTCTGTTTTTTTCCGCCACACAGAGGCTTATATGACAGGCTGAGGTGAATCCTGATATTGATGTAGCAGAGCGAGGACTTCTTTCTCAAGATGATATGTGAGAGGAGAAATTTCAAAAATCTGATGAGGTATAATCACCGAGCTGCTCCCTGGTGAACAGTCTAATGCAGATTCTTCATCTACTCCTGTCCATTCTGCTCATTGTTGTATTTTCACCTTTCCCCGACCTTATGATAATTAACTTTCATTTTTACCAAACTCCAGTGTGTTCTCATCATAAATTAGCCTTTTCTATTCTGTCTCCTCTCACTGTTTTCAGTCTGACCCCTTCAAACTCAATGGGGATTGTTTTCATGCACAACATTTCTGGATGGGCAATCCTTCCACATATTGATTCACCACACAAACTGAACTGGTACCAGCCTCACTAAAGTGGACTTATCTGCTGAGTTAGGTAAGTCACCACATAATAATGATTGTTCAGCTTTGTGAACCTCCAAAAGATCACAAAGCTGAACAATCAGACTATCCCAAATTGAGTCTCTGGCAAACACAGACACCTGAACATTAGTGTGACTAACTAAAACAGCGATTACTAAATAAAAGCAAGCCAAAGGGAGAAACAGCATGAGCTGTGAAGCAATGAGACAATCTGAAGTTATTGCCCAAACCCTGGTGTATCTCCTGCACCTGCTGCTGCAGAGTCCTTAGATCCACTTTCAACATCCCTTGCATGGTACTTTATCTCTGAAGTGATTAGGAACAAACAGCTACATCAATCAGGTGGTGGAGCCCCAGAGAGTGCCAGAGCTGATCCAAAAACACCTCCAGGCTGCCAAGTTGCTGCTAAGTCTGCTGACACTCACAGTGTTCTACCACACAATCTTTCACACTGCTCTTCGAATGAAATGATTATGGTACTGAATGTCTCACCTGGAAGACAAGGCCAGCCAACAAGAACAATCTGATAGACGTAAATACAGTAGTATTCGAAGAGAGCCATCAGAGAAAAATTAGGATACCACAACATTCATTCACTAAACTAAAATTACCGCCGCATGGTCTTTGCTGGCCAAGTTACTTTCAAAAGACAACATATTACATATTTCTAGTTACTTTCATCTGAAAAAAATAATTTACTTTACAACATTACTGTGTGTGTAGAGGGATGTGTTACTGATAGAGAGCTTCATCACAAAGACAATCACCTGTGCCAAATTGATGAAACTTCAAGGAAATCTTACATACCCATACTGTAACCATCAAAAACAAGACTTGCAATTTCTTTTTCTAGCTTTGTAATTTCTTCAAGTTTTGTAACTAGCAAGTGATTCTGAATTAAAAAGAGCTGAAAAGTTCCTGATAAAGAAGCAAAATGCTTTTGACAGTATCACAATGGTGCTGATTTACCTGGTACCTTCTGAGGATGGAGGTTGTGGTTTTGCTGTACTGAACTGTAGTACATCTTAGGTTTTTTTGTAATGTCTTTGGTATGCTGAATATAGCATGTAAACAATATGGACAAAATATTGTTCATGCTTGTTAGTATAATGAGTATGATGCAGCCCGGTCCAGCACTGCATGGACTCTAGGGTCAAAATGATTGCAGACTTGAATCAAACCACTCTCAGACATAGGGGGATTTATTTATTTATAACAGAATTGTTGTTACTTGCTCCTGCGGTGTCTTGTACACAGGGGGTTCTTGTTTTCTGGTCACTTAATATACTCTGGATGTACAGGGAAGTATAAAACAACACTAAGATCCACAGAGAGACTGGATGTAGAGGTTTACATTTCCATTCATGTAGCATTGTCTCTCATTACTGTATATAAAATATAATGAACCTAGGATAGGAACAACTGTTGTTATATTGTATAGCCCCTCCAAGCTATCCATCTGAATATTTCACTTTCCATTACTGCTTTCATTATTTACCCTTACTTATTCACTAGTTTGATTTACAACTTACCAGCCTACAAATGAGGAACGTGTCAAATTTGTGGGGAGCTGAAGAATTCCCAGTTTCTCCAAACAAAAACTTTTTTTTATTATTTTTTGATGTTCCGAAGGACTGTCAAATCACACAGCACAACAGGAATTGCTGCAGCCTAATGTTACCTCTATTATTTCAGTGCCTCCATATTTGCATCTAATTTCCACTGGGAGAGCGCGACAATTGTTGAAGTACAAGGCGTTATTCTTTTTCATCATATTCTTTAAAAAGCTTAAGATGACAAAAAAAAAGGCATACACCTGCTCAGCTAGTTTCACACAAAGCAGAAAAGCTCAGTTCATTCGCTGTAATTAGCTGAATATTGAGTCTTTGTAATGGCAGCAGTTGCCCTGCCTTCATACGGCTAGACGGAGCTCAGAAACGTGTTCAAACTCAGCAGGCTGGCCCAGAAATATTGTCCGCAGCTAACCTTTTTGCACTTACGGTATCTGCAATCAGCAGATGTCTGTGCTTCCCTGCCTCCCGTCTGTGATGATTTTTTATGAAGTTGATTACAGCCCTTCAAAGCTGTCTGCTACCCTGTTATTTGTATTTGAAAGACTACAAGAATAAAGGTGTTAAAAACAATGACGAGGGAACAGTTGCCAACTTGCCTCCATCAATAATTGAGCATTTAAGTTAATTTCCAATGAATCCAATCTAAGTAGCACCACTATCTATAGCAATCTACCTCAATGTATATGGGAGGGGGAAATGAAAGCAGTAAAACTACATGATGTAGAGTACTACAGTCATAATCAGTCAGGAAAGAGCAAGCCATCAACAAAGGTGTCAGCAGTGTGAATGCACAGTGACAGCGCTCAATAGCACAGCTGTCCACTGCAGTGGTAGTAATTGTGGAAAAGCACCATTGTGCATCAAATTCTGATGTAAAAGTGTCTCTCTAACGGTAACAGGAACATTTCTGACACCTCCCTACGAGTTGACAAAAAAGGGAAAAAAATATTTTCAAAATAATTGCTCTTGTGGGTGTAACAAAAGTACATCAGATGCGCATGAGCTTGAGGTGCTCAAATACAAGAGGTGGTAGAGTGACAATTAGAAACTCATTTAGTCCCAAACAAGCCATGAACATGCTTTACTGTCTCAACCGAAATAAACATGTTTCCTTTCACCTGTTTTTGCAGGAACACACATTTAATGAGTACTCCAAAGAGCTCTGGGAGTAAATGTCAGGAATAAGATTTCTATCTTTGCCTTTCCAAAGCTCAGACTTAACAAGATAAGAAGAGCTGTTTAGGGATTCACTTAAGCTTGTCAGGTTGCCCGCTCAAAAGAGATGACTGTCATAAATTAGATGCAAAGGAGTTCAAACTGCATTTATCAACACTGCCTTCACAAGTATAAAACGCATTATGAAAATTTATCCTCAAAAACCAAATTTGATGATGGGTCGCTATCTTCATGTCTTTTTAGTTTTGAGATATTCCTCAGATTCTGCTTTAAATAATTAACCTCTGCCTTGAGGGGAAACCCCACTAAGAGTTAAGGTGAGACTTACTTTGACACAGGAAAAGAAAGTTGAAGCGAGTTACTTTCTATCACTGGTAAAGTAATAGACACTAACAGTAGCCTTATGTGAGCTACACATTAATTGCATTAAAAAAGGAAAGCATTCTTACACCACCCAGCCTGCCAGCTTTTTGAACCGCTGATCTAGAGGACAGGATGACTGCATTTTCTGTGGAAAAAGGAAAATAACCTCCTTTTGCAATGGTCACTGGTCAAGCATTGTGGAGGTCAGCGTATTTGAGATCATAGTCCAAATTAGTTGGGGGGAAGGGGGGCAGATCAGGCCTCATGGCTAGAGTAACAAACGCACTGTGCAGCAACAACAAACACATACGTACTGAGGAAGAGGATCAGGTAATGAAAGCGGGATGTTTCATTTTCTTTTCTGATTTCTTTCCTTGCTGTGGCGGCCCACCACGGCAAAATAAACACAGCATCTGGTGTTTGACATGGTGTGCAATGGTGATTTAAGAAACAAAAAATCAGGGATCACACTGGCACTTTTCTCTCCAAAAATAATTGCAAAATGCTCGCAGTCTGGAATAATAATAACAATACTAAGAATAAGCACAGAAAAAAAACAAAAAACATATTCCAGCTATGACATGTTTTCCGGTCAGTTTGTGGTCCACTGCAATCCAACAAGATATCCTCATAGCGACACTCTTCACTCTGTCCATTGTTTTGTTGCTTATCAATACTCTTTAGACAATAATTAAATGAAGCATAGCGCAAGTTCAAGCAGGCCACAAAGGTCAATCTCAATTCGCATTCTGGCTTCACTGGCTGATCTCAAACCAGCCCACATCAGCTGACAGCTCAGCTGATTCTCTGCTTCCTACCGTATTGGCATATCTCAAACAGGGCGCCCTATTTAAGCTGTCACTGCCTGCTTACCCTTGCTGCTTCCTCTGAAAGCCATTTAAAACCCAGCTCCACCTTTTATGCTATGTCTGACTTCATCAATGTCATTTCTGTTGTCACTGATGCCTGCTCTGCTCTGTTCCCTGTGGGGTCTGTGCTGCTGCTCTCCCTGCTCTAGCCATTCCACGTAAGCAGATGCAAGAGCAGAAAGGTGTTCTCCCTGCTTCAGGCTTTTCACGTCAGCACGCAAAAGGTCCCAGAACATCCATACCGCCAAATATAATTTGTGCAGTATTAATAAATACACTTTGACTAAAGTGGTCCTGACTGAAATAAACATCCTGGACTTTAAGCAGCACTATTAGGCATTTAAAAAGTAACTAGCTTTCTCTTGGAAGACATCTTGATACCAGCTTCACTGTGCTGAAGCTATGCTAGAAAAATGGCTCCAAGCACAGTTTTGTTGCAGTAGTCATACACAGACGGTGACAAGACTATACCACCGTAACTTAATGTTGACAGGTCGCCATCAGGCATTAATTCAACAGTGCTCATAAACACAGACGCACTAATGGCATGGTCCATAGGCAACTCGTAAACATCTTGATCAAAGTCATTCCTTACTCGAGGCAGCGTCTACTAATGCATGATAGGCATAATTCTTAATAAACACTTGTCTGTGTTTTACAGAAACTCATTGGAGACAATGAGAAAAAGTCGGTTTAAAACACGCAACGTGTCAACATTTATTTAGCTTCACCCTTTGGCTCTTGATGACAGCACTGGCAACGCTCCTCAAAGACTGGACCACAGTAAGACATGAGGAGCGACTCAGAGCTACAGAAACCCAGCTCAGGAGTTAAACCGCCAGGAGACTCCATGTCTTCCTCTGCCTTCAAGGTGCTACTGAATGATCCAAAACCAGGTTACTAGAGCTGAGCATCACAGCCTTTCTGCAGCATACCCTCCTGAATCCTCCATTCCCAAACAGTGATATTGCCAGCAGTGCTCACAGAACGGGAGCTTCCCTTATCTCTGACTCATATTTTCACATTTCATTATGCTGCCTCTTTTCCCCATAGCCATTGTTACAAGACACACACTTACTGCTGAATTGTTAGCAAAACTGAGCTTACGTTTTGCTCATTTGAAAGGGAGATTTTGCCAAAGCTGACAAATCTCTTCACACTCTACGATATCTCTCTCTTCATTCAGTTGTGCTTTAATTTAGCTATACTAGCACCATTATCCTGGGGCCACTGCAAACCCAAAACAAAGCAGATATCCAACAGTTTCTCTCTGAGTCTTTCAATCTCTCTCTCTCAGTATTTCTGTCAGCCCTCTCTGACAGGCCTCCCTCCTGAAGGCAATCCAACAATGTCCTGCTCATTGATCAGAGAGAGGATCGGTGCAGTGTGGAGGTAAATGGTTGTCACAGGGAATGATAGACTTTAACTCAACCATGGTTGCTCCTGAGGCCACTCAGCCTCCACTTATAGTGATGGATGCAAGGATGTCGCACCATCACATTTTTGAGAGTGGGGAAGACTGTTCCATCACTAAAGAAGTCAGAAAACATTAACATAAGACATCAGTTTCAGAAATCAATTCATCTGCTTTTTCCTGCTGCCAAATGATGGGTTGGAGTTAAACACATCACTTTAATGTGCTCAGCATTCACTTTAAATTCTGAATGGAGCTGAAGTGATTAGTCAATGAATCATGCCAATCTACCAAAAAATCAATAGGCGATTAATCATTTATTTAAGTGCTGAATAATTCAAACACTTTTTCCCATAAAACCTGATGATACTGGATAATATGTTTCCCATTATGGAACCAGTCGCGTATTTTCATTAGAGACTCTCTGCCAGGTAAAAGGCTGTATCTCTCAAACTCCACACCCCCAGTCCTTAACACCTGCTGTCTGATTAAAAACTTGTCATCTCCCAGGCTAAGGTGAGATGTCCCTGATGACCATCTCGGTAATTTTCTCAGATCTGACAAAGCTCTCCCTGAGCCACAGATGACACTATAAAACTGTCTTAACAGGTTGACTGATACTTGCTGTGAGCAAACAGCTGTGTGCACCTTTAAGTGCAATATCTAGCAGAATAATTGATAATGAAAATACTTGATAGGTGCAGCTGTTGTTTAATTTGACACCGTCAATGTTACTCACTGGTTTCTTGAGTATTTTCTTATGTCATAATGCAACATTTGTCCACTAAATAGATTATCAAGTCCACAAAAGATCAACAGTACCACTGACTTAAGTGGACAGCTGTGTGTACAGGACTTGTCCCTCACAAGAGGTTTGCTTGCATTTTCTCAGTACTTGGCTGGTTAGTTGCTGAGGGAACTAATCATTAGATCATGAGCACTTATCCATCTTTAGGCTGGCTGTGAGAGACCTGGAGTCAGTTCTAAATAAATCACAGCACTACGAACTCAAAGCAGTTCAAATGGTGAACAAAGTGTTTGAATAAAACTGTAAGCATGCTGGGGTGAGGTTATCAGTGCTTAGTGTCTGCAGTAAATACCTTTATTTTACTAAAGCTAAGGGATCACAGGCAAATTAGGAAATAAATGCACAGAAAGTACAAAGTCAGCAGCACTCCACTTAAAACACTGGATGACTTTAATCGAGCAGCCATTTAAAGGCTGAGCTCAGTAGTTTCCAAAGCGAGGTCTGGGGACCAACAGAAATAGTTTGATTTTATCAGGAACTCCTAGAGATTGATGAGTTAAAGTATGTAGATGTCTGTTTTAATCACGCTTTTTCCGACCTACTTAGATATAATCATTTTGGTACTGTCTGAGAATATGCAGGACTTTCTCTAATGAGGCTTGTTATGATTTTGGAGTGAGTGACCCACAAAAAAGGGGAGGTTTGAGATCCCCCAGCCATGCACACCGATCAGAAATGTGGGTGGAGAGTCTGATAAAGTTAGACTTTGTTGATGCCTACACAAACCAAATCAAATGATTTTTCAACACTTAGTTCACGCTTCCCCCAAGTTCGCCACCACCCACAGGATGAGAAACGGGATAAACCACATTATAAAGTCAAATGAGGCAGATGAATTTCGATACAAACTGTAGTAAAGTAATCCTATAATGAAGTTTAACGGGGAAACTTTTACACAACAGAGCAAGTTTAAACATAGACTTCACCTGAGAAAAATGGAAGGATATGATGAATTAGCCCCTGCTAAGATCTCTGTTAACTAACAATTTATTAAAACAAACCTAAAATAAATTAGTAATTTTAGTCGATATGAGTGATTCAAATTTAAAATAATAAAAGAATAGTCCAGCAACTCGTATCGCCATCCTCACAACAATGAATGTGATATGAAGTAGAAACGTCATGTTAGCTAGCTTAACATCCATATAACGTTATATGGAAGTTAGCTAAAAACACCTGTTTACCAAAATAAACTGTTGGGGTCCCTAGCAACACAATGGCATCACGAGGAGGGAAAAACACAATAAAATGCGATGAAGTATCTATAAAGTCAATATTTAGTCGATACTAACAAACTTTAAATACATTTTCCATGAATATTATTTATGTTTTAGCTATGTGTGTAACGTGATGCTGAGAGGTCAGTCGGACCAGCCTACCGGCGTACTGCAGGAGAAACATTGTCCTCTGTCGCAGATTCTGTGACGACACTGTCCCACAGGAGAGAAAGTCTCTCAGTCTGACATAAATCCTTCAGGGCGGAGACTTTCTTGGCTGTTACACCGCGGCTGAAGAGGAAGAGGTCCGGTACAGACCTAATGCCTGACAGTCAACGGTAAACGGCTACCACTTGCCTCACGGCACGCGCTATGCTACTGTCAAGACAGCGTCGCGATTAAAGATAACTTCCGGTTCTGACTTTCAAAATAAAACCTGTGCTGGCAGGTATTGCGTTTTGCCGCCTTGCAACGCATGTAATTTGATTTTCAAGAGTCGAATGTTTCTCCAGAGAGTGCCGCTATGTACACCTGACCTAAATACCTTTCTTACTTTGTTTTATTCATCTTTAAAGATACTTTATGCTTTTAATTTGGTGACAGATACACCTTGCATCCCCATGCTAAAAATTGTAGTAGGCGTCAATATTTACACGGATGTAATGTAGCATGTGGTGAAGGCTGCAGTAGAATGCAGTTCTTCTCTGCAGATACTGTAGGTTGTTTTTAAATACAATAACGAAAATTAAGGGAAAGACTGAATGCAGCCTACTTTGGAAAACTGATCAGCTGTTAAAATAATATTAAATATAATATTATATTCTATCATATATGAAATATGGTGGAAATCATCTTATTTCCTGAGAAAACTTTCTATAAAAGATGACAGCACAAACTTGTCTTTGCAGTATTTTATAATGAATAAGAAGAGGTTTACAGACCAATCAGGTTTCCAGCAGTAACCAAGCTTCAGCTGAATGGACAGCGCTCATTCGCCAGAGCTTGATATTAGAGGTCTGACCCTGAACAGGGTTCAGGGCTGTTATGTTATGCTGTCTTGTATGAATGCTGCTTTCAGTTTGTTGCAACACCAAGCGGTAGGAAAGAAACATCATCCAAGGTTGAATGATATGAAGGCGCACAAGACGGTTGCCTCCTCCGATGTAAGACATTCAGTCAGATTAAACAGGAATCAATGCACAATTGATGGCACACAAGGTTAATTTCAGGTCACATATAGAGTAAAATTGAGTTGTATGATAAAGTGATATTACAGAAATATGTACTGTCAGAACTACAGAAGCACTTGGTTTGTATATAGACACTGTATGTTGTTGGTCATTGTTGCTACCTGTACACTGTTCTCAGAACTGTGTGCAAGTACATTGAGAGCAACTTCACACTGGAGTCATATTCCCTGTATGTGTAGACATACTTTGACAATCAAGCTGATGTTGACGCTGAGGACTCTATGGAAGATGCCACAGCGCTGGATAACTGGGTTGTTTGTTCCTGTCCTCATTAGCACTCATTAGCCTAGTTCACACCAAGATTGGAGAAAGATGCAGGGATCTATTTTTGGGACTATCATATTGGGGCCATAAAAATTGCATATTCATTGGATTAATATGCGTTTATCTATATATGTTTGATTTTTGTTGGCACTTAGTATTTTGGCATCTCATCTTCAAGTCGTAAACTGAGAAAAGTGAGGAGCAGAGTCCCAAATGCAACATTTTTATTTTACATCATTAACATGTGCGCTGTGAAGTCGGTCTCATCCTCCACAGAAGTCAGGTGCTGGCTGATGAAATGCTCCTACTGTACCCGAACTGTCCCTGTGCTTCACCACTAATGTCTGGTTGGCTCTTTGCCTAATATCACCGAGCCGCTCTCTACACTAGGAAACAGTTCTCCGAGCAATGGGGAACACGTTAACCAAATGCATTATCTCCTCCCAAGTTAGCAGAACATCATCTTCCCTCAGCGGATTATTTCATGTACGGTATATTTGTTTGCAGACATTCTCCACCATCAGTTTTGTCATGGGAGAACCTTTTATGGATTCTTCCATCACCAAATCTTCACAACTGTGTGCTTAGACGGGTGATATTAATTCCCATATACTTCGTATTTACCATAAAGGCCCACCCCAGAGAGACAGCAGCAAGAAAGGAACAGCAATTTTATTTGACAAGTACAAATATTCTGCTATCAAAAATGTTTTGGCAGGGGTGATTGTTATATTTTTGAGGGGAGTGAAGTGGTTGCATTGGCTGATATTGTGTCCTGCCAAATTACACACCATTACAAACACTGCAGGACAGCTGAAATAATTTGAAAGCCCTTCAAAGTGAAAAGTTAGATAAATGCTTGGAGAACAGATGACCCACAGTTTTCTCTATGCCCTGTCTGAAATGGTTCTTTGTTCCAAGGTGATATTCTATATTTACCAGTTGACACCAACATCTCCTTGAAAAATGATTTTGAATTACTGTCCCTTCACCCTGGAACTAGAAAGAGGTCAGAGATAAACTGAAAGTCAGACATATCCCAAAGTGGAAAGGAATTAGGCACACAGCGCATCCATCACGCCCAGCAACGTGTTCTCAGCATTGATTCTTAAACAACTTTGATGTAATTGCAGAAATAAATGAGGCGTCCTCTGTTCACGGTGCACTAATGTTGATTTCTCAATCTGCACATCCATTTTCTGGATATGGACATCACATGTTTACCGCCAGTTTCTGCAGCAGTGATTTTATGTCAAAGCAACACTACACATGAAATGCATTGAAGTACAAAACCTGATGCATGAATACATTAAAAGTCAAAGTGTGCTTTAACTTAGTTTATTATGGAAACAGCAAGTGATTTATCATCTGCCTTGGGACAATGTAGCTTGAAATAGGGTTTGCCTTTTAGTGTGCTACACACAGTGCGCAAAGGGCAAAATAAAATAAGAATAGGGCTTTTGAGCTTAACACTTATTTTTCTAACCAGTATCATAACTTGTCTGACCTTTCACTTTTGTAAATATTGTTGGCTCAGGGTCTCTTGGGGCTTGAATAGCTAACCGAGAGTGCTTTAAATCTGAAGGAGATCACAGTTCAAATATAAGAGGTATGGGGCTTTACTGAGAAATCTATACACGGGTAATTGATCGTTTTCAGTTACCTCTTCAATCAACTTCCTAGAATGAGCAAATGAGTCTTCACAGAAAACAATACTTTTTTTTAAAAGATCTTGGAGGATGGAGGAAAAACTACTGTACTTTCCTCTGATTCAGAGCTGAGTAGTGCAGTACAAGTATAGTCACATGAAACGGAAAAGCTCAATTTAAGTACCTCATATTTGTCCTTAAGTACTTGAGTAGTCAGTGTCATTGTTTGCAAAAGTCTCATTCAAATGAAGTCATATGTGCTCTTTGATGTAAGTGAGACCTCAATTAAGTCACTGCGAGCTGTGAAAGTGTTGCATGAGCCAAATTTAAACACTGTTATTGATCATTTGATGCTGATGTCACCGAGCAAGGCCAGGTGGGATTTGGGTGGCTTGACAGGAACACATGGTTGAATAGGAGTGCTAAGCAGATCAGAGTGTTGTTTCTTCTTTATGACACCTTGAAGCCCAAGACAGTCTATTTTTACCCGAAACAAGAAGGAAAAGAGATTTAAAATCCTCCACTGGGGGAGCAAGATGTGCTTCATGCCTTGACTGCATTGGCCTTTATTGGTCGTGCTGAAATGTACAGCCAAACAGGACTCTCTTTAACAGTTCATGTTTCCTCTGAAGAAAGGCAGTCATAAATAATCTTAATGGTTTCTAGACTGAATTCAATTACCTCTGTCACCAATAGAAATGAATAAAAGCCAGTATGTGCTTTCTTATTCTATTTGCATGTCCCTAGGGGATGATGTTTGCATTTCTTCAATTTTCAGACAATGGTGTGCTCTCCATGGCTTGCTTAGTCAGAATATTCATTTAATCAAATGCTAATTTGACAGAACACCTAACAGATGCAGGAGACCTTCTGTGGCTTTTATAGATAGCACTGTGCATTAACGACACAACAGTCCTCCATGGCAAAGTGAATTGGGTGGCTTGAAAGTGGGGGTGTAATAAATCAAAGTAATTCCTGCCAGAACATTTCCACTTCCTTCAGAAATGAGGAAAAATCTTTACCATCACAGAAAACGTCACAGCAGCCATTTCCTCAGTCAAAGAGGCATGCTCCCTCCAACCTGAGGCTAAATTTACAGATTAGCCGATAACACTCCAGAGCCCCATCTAACATTTCAATTAAGTTCAGGAACATTGATTATTAAAGGTAACTTACTGTGCCATGTAGAAGCAACCCACTGATAACTAACCCATATCTAAAGTGATAAATTACTCTCTTTATCAAACCCACCTGGTGTGTTCTCACCATTGGTACAGCCTCCTCATCATGAAAGCTAACCTGATTTTGGAATATATAATAAAATAGTTGAAGATCTTGGATTCTGAGAGTTGTGTAGATCAAATAAAGCCACTTATTGTACTTCCTCACATAGCATGAGCTTTACATCACAGTTGGGTTCCACCGTCTTCACAAAGTCTTCACAACTTCTTCACATCTTTTTCTGAGCAGAAAACACACTCAGGAATTTTAGCTTCTGTTCTATGTTCTGCTCTTCTACATTTAGCAGAAAATGTGTGATGCCCCACATGTAACAGCACAAAGTAAATAGTGTAGCATGATGTACTGTTATGTTCTTTCCAATCAGTGAGAGTTTTCAGTTGCTGAAGTTGCCACCTTCAAAGAAGAGTCTTGCCTCTCCTTTATCTGTTAAATGTGAAGCTACAGGCAGGAAATGGCTAGCTTAGCTCAGAATGAGGACAGGAAGCTGGGGGAAAGGGCTAGCCAGGTAATGCTCATCTCCAAAACTCACAAATGAACATGTTATATCTTGATTGGTCAATCCTTATGAAAAGCAAAGTGTAAGATGGTTTTATTGTGGGTTGTCTTTGGACAGAGCCTTGCTAGCTTTTTCCAGTATTCATGCTAAGCTAAGATAACCATCTTCTGACTGTCACTTCAAAATTACTGTTCAGACTTAAGAGTGGTATCAATCTTCTCATCTAACTCTGGGCAAGACAGTGAATATGAAGCTGTTCCTTTACAAACAGCAGTGGTATTTGTCTCCTCCTTTTTGAAATCAATGAATCGTGTTTTTGTAGCTCTGCCAGGAAATGTCACATCTGTGAGTTTCATTAACTCCACTGGCCTCTGCTGACTAAAGACAGCGAGCAGATTGTTGTGAGAGACACATGCTTGTCTTTTTGGCTTGCTTCTCCAAATATCTCTATGTGGTCATCTGGTTCACCCTCTCTGTCTGTTCTATCTCTTTCTGTCCTTTGTGCCATATCATCATTAATTCTCATTATTTCCCATCATCTGTTCTATGACTCCTCTCCGTACCTTCTCATTCATTGGTGATTAGCGAGTGATCATTTGGACCAGGAAGGTTGAGGCAATTCTCCAGGCCGTCAGTGCCACACCTCATTAGCTGAGCACCACATTGTCCCAGTGAACAGGCTGGCATTCACCAGTTTGAGTGATGTAATGTACTGGGCTGAAAGAGAAAGAAGTGGTAACAAGAAAGACAAAGTGTTACTGAGGTGTTTTATGTTCCAGAAACCTTGTGTTTAAGTCACTTATTTTCTTAGACGGGGAGGAAAGAGATTGGCGTTTTGTCAGCAGCATTCGGTAAATTGGATTAAGTCCACATAGAGGCCAATCGGTCTCAAGAGGGTCTCCCCCCGGCATGAATACTGATGCAAGGGTTTCATGCTGGGCACGTAATAACAGCTCTTAACCTCTCTGTGTTGCCGAATCCCTGTCAACGGCAAGGGCCTCAAACCATCACTCAGTGTCTGGAGGTCACCCGAACATAAAACATCATCAATATAGCAATGAGGGCAGACTAAATTATTTCTTTTCAAGGGGGTCCAAATTCGCATTAAAATGCCACAAGGATCAAGTTCCACAACGCAACAGGTCCGTGACAGTGAGTGGACTCTCTAATGCACTTTGGCAGCTATGTTGTGCAGCTAGCTGGTCGCGATATCTGGCACCAAATGTGCCATCTGTGCACATAAGCGTCACATACATTGGCTGTTAGACAACATTAACACAAGGCTGACAGATACATACGGCATTTATCATCCAAGGGATAAGTATGGGAAAATAGACAGATTAGTAAAGCATATCCGGTGAGGATACTTGTGTTTAAAGGGTAATTCTCTATTATCATAATATTATCGTTGTATCATAGATCAGAGGTTAGACTGACTGCCTGGTGCTGCTTTGAGCTTTACATGTAGTGGTATGCGGAGTTCAACATTCATATTTTGCAGGAAGACTCTGACCTTGGCAAAACCCAACGATGAAAATCAAGCTCACAGGAGGGAGTGGCAATAATCAGGTTTCCTCCAGGAGAATGTAGAACAGAGGCTACAGGTGGATGCTGGGATGGAGATGAGGTTTTTGAAATGCTTTATATGAGCCGCAGCAGCAGCTGCGAGTGGAGCGGCAGCAGGCATGCAGCAAGAGAGTGAGCAGGGCACTGATGGCTGCTGTACACCTCCATAATGAAAAGGCATCACTGTGGGTCGTCCTGGTTTTGAGGGGCTGAGGTGCTGACCGGTAGTGTTCCCGGTTCGTGTCTGGCTGGGAATATTGCATGCCATTCCCCTTCTCTCTCTCTCTCTCTCGCTCCCCTTGTTTTCTGTCATCTCTACACTACATGAGTAATAAAGGCATCCCTCCCCACAAAGAAGAAAAAAGGCGGAGGTGGATATACGTTGCAGTGACATGAGTATCGCATGTGGGTGTTTGGAGGGACTCAACTTGACTGACGTTCCTTCTTGTTAAAGGGATTTTGGGGGGAGTTTTTTTTTTATCCAAATTAAGGGTCTAAGGATAGAGGGTGTCATACGTTGTAAAGCCTGTCGAGGCAACTTTGAATCTGAATTATTTTAGGCTAAAGAAATAAAATTAATTTCACTTGCTGAACTAGGTTGTGGCTTCTTTTGTGCACATACTTTTCTGTGTCGATTGAGAGATTACAGTTATTTTCAGCAATATTAAATATCAAAAAATGCCTCGTCATTCAGTAACAAACGTCAATAACGAAGTAGATTCATCAGCATTAGTGAGCCAGTCAGCATGCAGCATAACTACAAACAGCACATAATGCCCAGAGATGGGGCTCACCATTATTTTTATTTTTTACTGCCAGTTGCTTATCTGCACAGATACATGTGAGTCCATTCACCACATCGTCCCCTGGTGCATCCTCTCCTCGGCACTGCGAGGATGGATAAAACCCGGAGTCCAGGCAGAGAGCGTTTCTGATGGAAAACATGCTGTTGTTCAGAGACCGAGGTCCTGAAGCTGACAGCGTGGATGATTCTCAGACTAGCTGCTGTTTAGCAAAGAGAAAATAAGATGTCTCACTCCACCACTATTTCCTAATACCACAAACATCATGTTGGATTGGGCAAACTAGATGCTTCAGTGGTGTATGGCTGCCATGTATTGTTTGTTATTGATATTGACAGTTATTCATATGTGTTTATAGTCTAATACTGAACAGATAGTCCAGGTCCTTCATTTTAGTCCAGTTATCTTGTTTGATTAAAGTGTGCAGAGAAAAAAAAAAGAATTTTTCCAGTTGATTTCAGGTCTTTCTACAGCTTTTTGCTTCGAAGTGATTAATTATCCTGTAAAATCTAATGTTGTTCTCTTTTCATTAAAATGAATCTCATGAAATTGGTATCAACAACAACATTCAGGAATGAGCATCGAAGACAAGTTATCGGCGTCTGTATTGCAAATGTTTGAATGATACCCAGCCTTAGTTGATGGTGGTCTGGCAATGTAAGCAAACAAGCATCATCAGATTATGATAGAAATAATAACACAAACTGTTCTAACTTTGGCAGCAAAATGTTTGTTCTCCTAAGAGTGCTCATAATGAAAAGCTGACTTAGGGCCTTTAATTAAGTTGAATGTGCCTTCAGAACTCATAGAAATCATGGCTGAAACTGAAAACAAGAACCAAGTTTTAATAAACAGGAATTATCCTTAAAATGTGCTAAAAATTTAACCATCCTGAACATGATCTTATTTTAGCCCACATAATTTCTTTGCTTATGACTCAGAATGCACATTCTCTGGTAATTATGCATCAGACACACTCCGGGTTCATTACCATCACTTTCCTCCTCATGCAACATTCAAGTGCCAGTCACAACTGATAGAGGAAAGCACAGACGCATCCAAATCCGACCAATCCGGCACCCTCTGCCCTGCCCTCCACCTTTCACTCTCACCAATTAAGAGGGTGTGGTTAGCAGCCCTGAACTCGACACTTCCCGTCTCTCTGCTTTAATTATGTCTGAGTCCCTAAAGGCCACAGAGAGGACAGGGTCCAATTAGTTGACAGAGACACAGGGCGGTGGATGACGTCATGCACACACATGCCAGAGTCCATCAGAATAAGCCAAAGGGGCAGTTCAGCTGTTTGTGGTGAATTAAAAAAGATGCTCTAAACAAGGGTGAGGATAAGGAGGAGAGGGGTGAACTGACGGAGGGATCAGAGCTGATGAAAAGGAGATGACGGATATCAGGCTAAATGTAGCTAAAATAAACAAAGATACTCATCATCAGTTTGTCTGTGCTCTAATCACGCTCATGGAAGCTCACATTTGATTCTCTCTAAATCTACCCCTGTTTTAATCACCACTCCACGTTTGATCTTTATTGCAACCCTCTCTTTTGCTCATCCCCTCTATCCCTCTCTGCCTTTTTTGTCTCTCACCATCTTCCCCTCTCTTACAATCTCCGTTAATCTCTGCTGTGCCCACGCGTGTGAGTCTGTATTGTTCTGGGACATGTCATATGTGTTTCAGCCTAAGTGAAATGTTAACGCTCTAAACACCCTGTAATTTTCCACTCACGTCTGCACGCCTGTGGTTGTGAGGCAATAAAATAAAGACATTCCCGGCTTGTGCTCTCTGTTTTTGATCTCTGGACTGCTGGCCTTCAAACAAAAGAGCAGATTGCATGTATTTGCATACTAGCTGTCTTTACCTAAATAAAAAGGGCTCTCACTTTTGTGTGATTTGAGCCACAGAGGAGAGATGTCTCTGTGTGCTTTTTGTGTTTATTTATTTGATGCTACATGCTGGTACATTTTGATGAACCCACATCAGCAGCTTGTTTCAGACGGACAGACAGCCAAGAACAAAAAACGGCGCAACAGCAGGTCCTGATATCTGCATAGAAAAACTGATTAACACCCTCAAAGATATTGTCAAGGCAGCGCAGAGGAACGGGTGATAGATGGAGCTTGTGGGGGTTAACACAGATTAGAGGGAGCTCTTCTCAGATCTAAGGAAAGACCTCCTCACGGGGGACAATGACACCGTTATCTGCTGGGAAGCAGAAATGTTGCCAGCAAAACCTTCTTTGTGCTGTAAAATCTGGACAATCCACCTGTCGTTGTAGAGCCCACCTCTAGTGAGGTGGAACCTAACCTCCTAAGCAGTGAACACAAACACAGACACACACGTATATAATCCAAACACACACACTCTGCTTGCATTTCTCAAGCTTTCTCTTGAACCCATCTACACAATATATGAACCCTGGAACTGCAATTTATCCACACGGCAACCAGTTCAAGGGCACAGGGACAAGTGGTTAATAAGGGTCACAGTTTTGTGTTAACCACAGACAAAAGAAAAATAAAAGATGAGGGGTTTTTTTGCTTTACATCTGCTCCACCACCAAGTACAACCTTCTTGCTGAGTGCTGCAGAAGCTGGTGTGAGCCAGAGACAGCCTGCAAGGCTTGGGGAAGACACTGTGATTTTATAATTAGCACTCAAATTGGAAAAAATGGCCTGGAAGAAATGCAAAAAGCTATCAAGGTCCGATTGAGAAGGTCTCATGATGACCAGAATTTTTGGGTTTATCAGTGATTATAATCTGAATCATTAATTCACTGCTAACATATTCCACACAGGAAGGAAAGGTCACATGTTCCACAAAGCTCCCTTCACTATTCTCACACCATAAATCATTTTTCACAGCTGTCTCTGTACGTTAAACAGCCCAAGAAGATTGACGTCTCATCACAAGTGCTTTTTGGTTTTCAGTCAAACTATTGAGTTTAGTGCGTAGAGACATGTTGCCCATCAATCATGTGGCCTCGGTAAGAAAACAATGCGATCTGATTGACAAATGACATTTTATCTATCGGACAGAAAACAAGCCACCATAGCAGCATGGCAGTAGGGATGGCAGCTGGGGTCAAACGGTCGGTCCACCATTTTGGTCCTGACTGATCGGACAAGGATTGGACAGAATGCAACAACATTCATGGTTCCATGACTTAATCTAATGACGGCAGTGATCCCTTGACTTTCCTTAAAGCACCAGTCATAAGGTCAAGCTTATAATTTGTTCAATACTTGCTAATGTGAGGAACATCGTAAATGCTAATCCCCATCATGTTAGCACTGTCATTTTGAGCATAATAGCTTTCTGACATCAGAATCTAACTCAAAGCAACACTGTACCTCAGTACAGCCCCACAGAGCCGCTGTGGCTGAAGTCCTCATTTCTGCCTTTAATGTATGAGCATTACATTTGAGTCGTAGAGATTAAATCCTTTTCTTTGGACGATAATTTCCTGGTGATGTTTAAAAAACCCTAGAAGGTATGATAGCACAGACTATTAACCCGTTTCTTACGCTGCTTGCTATCCAGTTATCCACCAGCAGCCATCTTTGTTTGGATTAGGAAACAGAGTCAGATCTCGGAAACTGGTTGAAAGTGTTTTATCAGATAGTCAGAAGAGTCTTTGAAGACTCAGGAAATACCTTCAGAACAGCAGGTAATTGAAAGGCTTCCCCCTGGGCCACTAACTGGGCCTAGCATGGTTGAAGACTCTTAATCTTGTTTCTATTAACCCCTCTTGATCCCCATTGGTTTGTAAAGCACCACAAGAGTAAATGTGTGGAAATAATAAATTTTTAGCTTCTGCTGACCTGCACACCCGTCCCACTTATCCACATCGTCCTTGTTCCCTCTGCCCGCCCTCTCGCAGCCTCAGCATCCTGTCCATCGTATTTGTTGCATACCAGAAATCCAGGCAGAGAGCTAATGGTTCAGGACCACTGATCAATAACCTATCTCAAATTAGGATAGGCCTAGCTTCAGCTCCAGCACAGGGCCCAAGTTGTTCATTACATGTAGCTTAGTTGTCACAGTGAATAATGGCCAACAGGACAGGAACACAAGCAGTGTTGTCAAGGTCCTGACTCCAAACAAGTTTCCTTTGTGTGGGAGCCTGGTCAGAAGTACAAGTTGTGAGATTGACAGAGCCTTCCCAGACATGTTTTATGGCTCGACATCTCATGAGGAAAACGTCAAAGCATTCGTTGTTGTTGCTATTAATGTTGATGGCGGTTCTGAGAAACATACTGTGCCAGAGCCCATTTAATTTAATGAGAGAAAATTGCAAAAACAAGATCATCGTGGGAGAAGAGAGGACTTTAAAGCTTTTGTCTCAGTTAAGAGGAGGACCCAGGAGCTTTTAATTTTAATAGAAAAATGTACACCACTTCTCTTAATAGCAGGAATCATGGAGTGGAATAAGGGTTTTTATTTTGAAGTGTGAATTTTCAGGCAGCTGCACAATTGTTTTGTGTATCACAAACATGAACGTCTGACTTCCTGTTTAATGCTTGGTGTTCAGAATCCTTATTGGTTCTGGTCCTTGCACTTCCTTTAGTACAGCCTATTATGGTTTTCAGTGAGTGTTTAGGAGGTCATGTTTGCCAAAGAAACTGGGCAGCGAGTAGAGATGTTAACTAGGCTAATAGATGTTGATAAAGGCTTATACCAACATCAGACTACAATGCATGATATCAGCCGGATAATGGCCCGTGATATCCCCTGATGTGCATCATAGTGGAAGATGTTAGCCCAGAGGTGCACATATGCTCTTCTTTACACAACTGTAAACAACAAGCAAATGAGCATGTTTATTTTTCATTTTAACAAACATGTAACCATTAGACTCATCCTCTGGCTAGAAGCATTACGCCAAATTAATCACATCTGTGATTACACACCTGTGTTTCATTTGCACATGAACGCAACCATACATCTCATTTCTACATACTGGAAAGGAACAAGGCAGATCCCATCTTGATTGTTCAGTGACAATGAATGGTCCCTGCATAAAATCACCATTGAAAAGAACCTACACACTTGTTGTTGGCAGGTGGAACAGTGAAGTCAGTGGCACCTTACTGATCACCCTGGTACAACAGCAAGTCATGAGCAGCAGGAAGCTATGATTGATCTGTGTCTCAGAGGCGGTCTGCCATATCAAGTCACATCATTAGTTTCTGACTCTAAGGCTTTGTTCAGGCTGCCAGTCCAAATCCATTTTGGGGGGAATCCAGATTGATCAGATCAGGGTCAGGGTTAGGGTTAGGGTTTGGAGGTGGTTTGAATTGTGTTTATGATCAGATTTCTGTAGACGTGTCTCACTCCAGCTGCTCTGGCCGCTCAAATTGGACTTCAATCCGCCTTTTGCATCATGCAACCACAAAGTCAAACTCAGAGGGATGAATCAATGTTCTGCAATGTGACTTGACTGTACAATTGTTTGGAGAGTGAGATGCCACATCTCCATTTCCAGCGCTTCCACATTAGAAGTTTGTATCATCAGTGTCTGTAGTTACTGACTCCAACATTGTTAACGCAGTAATCCATGCAGATAGGTTGTGATGTCTGCAAAAAAAAAAAAAAAAACAATGCATCTGGTTTGCAGTCTGAATGTATCCTGTGTAAGACTGCCTAATCTGATCCCGTGACCATTTTAAAAGACAAATATGTTGCATCAAGAGAGCAGGGTAGCAGGTGGACCCAATTGCAGGAGATGGCAGATAGAGAGGATCAAAAACAGAACAATTTATTGAACATGAACAGAATCTGAGACACAGGAACAGATAAGCCAAGCAGATAACTCGACAAAAACTGAAGTGAAAACTGATCTTTAATACAAACTAAACTGACAAGGAGATGAGGTGCAAGTGGAGAGATGGATGGGGAAGCTCAGGTGAAGGGAATGATGTAATGAACCAGGAGAACAGGAGGGGAGATGACTGGTTGAAGAAAGCATTGGGAATAAAGCAGAGCTAACAAGGCTGATGCTGGGCAAGCGTGGAGTGACACAAGCTGGGGAGGAGCACCGTTGTTGCAGTACTGTATGAATTATTTGAATGCATTTCTTTCCACGTCACCAGGGTGCATTCACAAAACAGAGATCCCCCTCTTAGAAACAGTGCATCAACATAAGTGAAGAAACCTTGTAATCGAGCATCTGTCTACCTAACAGACAAGTACATGTTTAAAACCACCCGCGATATTACGAGGAGGTCTTCAAATGATGTGATGCTGTCTGCCAATGGACTGCACTGGCGGAGGATGTTTGCTCACACGTCCAAAACAACTCAATATTATTGTTTTGGAAGAATGGTTTACAACCTTTTCATAAGCTGCATTCTGTCAAACATGTATTATTTTGACAGTATGTCTATCCTGTCTTCATGTATGACATCTTATGAGCCCAATTCAGAAGGATGCTGGAGCAGCCATGGTACTGCATTGTTCTAATAAAAACCCGACACACGAGGAGCTCTTTGCGAGTGCAGCGGTTTCTCTTAAAAGGCATATTATCCCTGAACACATCTGTTCACAACTTCTCCTACTATGTCAAAAAGGAGAAAAGAAGAATACAGTGCCATATGGCAAAGAAAACCCTCTGAAAATCACAGTTGTCCACGCTGAATTGGCATTTACAAAGGCGCTTCTCAAAAGGCAGTGCAGGATGAAAGAAGCCCACACAAAACAACATCAGCAGCATCCATTCATCACAGCCAAAATACCAATTTTCTCAGAACGTACCTATGCTACTGAGATTTTTCATTCATTCTGTCGGATGAGCTTTCCTTTAAAGGGCTTCTAACAAGCCTGAAGTAACAAATGTGTAATCAGTATTAATGGCATAGGATATAGGAGAAGAAAATTCCAGCATGTGCTTCTGTAATCTGTCTCTGACTATAAAGAGCATGTTTAGATTTCAGCTTATATATATGAAAGTGGGGCAAATACGTACTGTGGCTCCAGTGAGAATCCTTTAACAGTCTTTCCAAGCGCATATATTCCATTAAACATACAAATTAACCATGAGAAGAGGATCTAACTTTCTCCTTGAAATGTAAAGATATTACATTTATTCTGCTTTGAGAATGAAATGCTGTCACAGAACTGCTATGCAAATGGGCGGCATGTATGTTCTTAGATTTCAGTTCTCTGCTTGTGACTTTTGAGTTTTACAGCTAATTTACGGGATGGGAAGTGAGTCATAAGATAAAGTGTGTTTAGGATTAAACATTTCATCATAACTTAACTGTAATTTTGCACCAGGTAGGACATGCACAAAGCCAAAAAGCGTGATGAAGAGCTGTGGAGAATGCACTCTTTCACTCATCTTAAAATGTTTCGAGTGGGCCTTTCAAACAAGCAGAAAACAGACAAATCACAGCTGTGCCTTGAATATTAAGCACAGAGGCCAGAAACCTGCTTCAAACACTCATCAGAGGACCCCCTCCATGAACACGAAATTACCAGTGAAAGTCAACATGCGCACACTGTGATAGAGAAGCTTGATTCAACACCACAACACATCTGAGCCCATTCATCTTGACTGGTTGCACAGCAGGGAAACAGCAGCCCAGCGAGGCGCAGAGCAACTGACTCCGCACCAGCTCCTCAGCATCGGATTAATCATACTAACTTTACCAGAACTAATCCATACTTCACAAGCAAGACTCTGGTTCCTTACCTTTCCTGTGGCCGTGCCTCAGTCTGCATTCTTATCTGTGTGATGAAGTACCCCATCCCTTTCACTTGGAAGCAAGAAGGAACTTCTTGTACACTTCCCACTAAGAGCAGAGGCTTGTTGTGGGTCGTGCAAAAGTATCTGTGGGCAAAATGTTCATTTCTGATTATGTTCTCTCCTAAACAAATTCTTATGTATTAGGAAAAACAGTTATTTTAGAAGGATTCACACCAGGTACACAGTGGCTCAGATATTTTAGTTGTACTTAAGTAAAAGCACCTCTACAATAATGCAACCAAAGGTCCTGCATTCAAAATCCTACTTAAGTTAAAGTACTTCGAGTATTGTCAGCAAAATGTTCTTAAAGTACAGTAATATAATGGTGGTGTAGTCCAGCGCTTCCCAACCGAGATGTCAGGCCCCTTCAAAGGCTCACAAGATAAATCTTAAAGGTCATGAGCTTATTAAGAGGAAAGGAAAGAAGAACAAGAAAAATTCTGCCAGAAAAATCTGCTTTCAGTTTTTAGACCTTTCTCTACTCTTTTTTTTTTATTTCATTTTTATTTTTGAACATTTGAACACTAATTTGAAAGTTGAAATGTTTCTTTGGTGGAACCACGAACAACTCATCAACTCATCAGAAATGTTTTTAATCGAGGACAGATAAAAAAGGTTTAATCTTTAACTGTATTTATTGGATTTTATAAACTGAGCATGTCAAATGTTGATCTGAAAATTAACTGAAGGTGTCAAATTAATTTTGTCGAGGACAAAGCTCAATAATTCCCTTCAGAAAGCAGTGGAATAGAAATATAAAGTAGGAGAAAATGGAAATATTCAAGTGGCGGTACTTCAAAACTGAAGTACAATATTGAGTGATTGTACTTGTCACGACTGATCAGAGGGGATAATCTTCACCAAAGCTTTGGTATCAAGCTAAACTAAACAGGAGGCGACTACTGAAAACGTTTCAGTTGAGCTGTTTTGCATTTGTTTTAAATGATCCCACATTGAGCAGCGTGAACAGAGAGCACTTTACTGCTCCTCGCCTGTTTATCGTCTCCAGTGTTTTAAAAAGCTCATGAAGAAATAACTCATTATGGGCATTATTCGTCGAGAATACAACTCGACCTCAAAGTGGGGAGACGTCTTGTACTGTGTTTCACTTACTTTTCAATGAAAAACTGACCACATACACAAGCACGAGGATGATCAGGATGAATCCACACAGTCACGTGCTGACATGTCTGAAGTATTATCATGGTTACCAAAATGTACCAGTTATGCAGATCACTTACAAGATTGCCTATAAAATTGCTTCCCGAACAGTTCCCAATATCAGAAGACAGATTTAATGGTGGTTTAGCTTTTGAAGTCATATTGAAATCACATATCTGGCATTAAATCCTGCTGCTTCGCTTTCACACCACTAACAAACTGAACCAGAGTCAGCTTGCAATCAGAGACCCATGTTTTCAGGTGGTGTCCGTCCAGTTGTTTACTTTGCACCGTAGTTTGAAAGCTTTAACATCAGCCCAAATGAACCAAAGTAAAAAAGGGAAATGCCTGAGTTTGTTTGAACTGAACCAAACCGCTGAGGTGTGAGAGAATTCCAGCGTCAGGATGGCGATCACCTCACACTTGGCCGAGATGAGAGGGGGAAGACGATTTTTAATCTATCTTTAGAGAGGGGCTGTTCGTGAGACCAGTTGGTCCTTTGTTTACAATTCCTCTCACTCACTGAGGCTGGAACTCATGTTGGACTGCGGGGTAATGGCACAGATTTGTTTAGTTAATGAGTCCCCGCTGACGCATTTAAGACATGACAGGCACTGTCATGCTTTCATTCGCTCAAGGAACCAACAACCCAGTGCCAGAAGCAGACGTCTGCTTCAAAGCTGGCAGAGACTCCACGCTGCAAAGCAGATGCCCAGACATAACAAATGGATCCCATCAAAAACAAAATAACAAAGGCTGAAATGGTCTGAGGAATAAAATCAGGGTTTGACAACAATTCAAGCGATTCCAGTATTTAATTGGTAGAAGTCTCATTGTTTGTGACCAGAAAACCATTCCAAAGTGGAAAGTGACTCCTCGTTTACATGCTAAACAATAGAAAAAGGAAGTGCAGAGTCCCACAAGAAAAGTGTTAAGTGTCGGCAACAATAATTAATCGCACAGAAACAATTTTAAATGAGGCTTGGGAGCAAGTGTCATAAAAATGCTTTGTGCCATAGCTGCACCCTTTGGCGAGAGTGCAGGGACATGCCATGTCCATCTGTAACTAATTTACTTTACAAACAACTCACGCTTGACGAAATGATTTCATTTGTCTCTGCTTATTGAATTTGCCATTCGTTACCAACATTTCTTTCTGACAAAGGAGAGCACCACTAGCTATAAACAACAGGTAATCTTTCTGAAACGTTTTGTAGAGGCATATAAGTTGGCATTTATAAAAAAAAAATACCCCGACACTGAAAGCAGCACATGCCTTGCATACCTCAACACACATATACATATAGTCAAGGCTGCACACGATGTATCTTAAAGTCACCACCAGGCAACCACTTCAAATGTAGCATAGCAACAAGGGTTGTGTTAAGTGACTTAATTAGGTGGTCAGAATTAGATACCCGGCTGAAGGTGAAATGCTGTGAACATCCCTGCATTATTTAGATGAAAACACACAGATTCAGCGCTTAGTTTATTCATGTATTACTTGAAGGATTTGTACACATCACTTCCACATTAAGCTTCAGTTGTGATTCTGAGAGAGGCCATTGATGAGTGAGGCAGTTGGTCGGAGAGGGTGATCATGAAAATAGATGGCAGAGACAGTTTGAATACAGTCATTGGTGGAGCATGTTTCTGCCTCTCTTGGGTGCACTTATGTTTGCCAGGTTTGTTGCCTCTCCCTCCATGTGATTCCCTAAAATCTGTGTGGCGTATGTTACAAAGAGCATTTGACAAACGTTGCACTTCACAAATTATGGACAAGGCTGCTCCCATCTGATGATATATTTGCAGATTTTTAGCCTTTTTGGCAGGTACTCCATCCCTCTCATGTTTCTTCTTCTTGTTATAAGTCTTGTTTTATTGGTGGGTGGTATTCGAATGACTCATCACTAGATGTTACAGCAAATGCTCCACATAGTGACACCTGCTGTACCGGAGGGCGATGTGCCAAACACATCAAATTTGCAGTTATGCCTCCTGCTAACTCATTTTTTAAGAAAGGTAAAAAATACAGGAGATTTATGAGAAAGTGTTTAAATTTGAGGGCAGCAGGAGAGAAGGGTGAAACACAGGAAAAACATAAGGGTTGACAGGTCTGAGTAATATTCTCGTGAGCTCCTGTAACATGTTAAAAACTATTTCATCCTCTACAGATCAAGTCAAAAATCTTTCATGATGAGTAAGAAAAAATGACAGTGATGTTGAATATATAATCAAAAATACTCAAATTCCTTCTGGCAATTTGTCAAGTTAGTTGGAGACCGTTGACAGTCTTCGACTCGGCGTTCTCAATCAAACAGCTCCCTAAAGTCTGGCTTGGAAAAGAGCTTCACTCCTGCTTTTTTATGAGCGTGCAGGGAGCCTGTGCACCTTGTTTAACAGCCCATAGCCACATGTTCTCTTTGCATCCATTTCCAGTTAGTAAGATGGGGAAATCATTCCAAGTCTTTTCTCATTTTCACACGCGCACATAAACATACATCACATAGTGTCGCAGAAAGGATGCAGTTTGGCAGCACCTGCCTGAATTTTCTCACAAAACAGAGGAGGAAATAAATAAATGCCACCAACTCAGGAAGAAAAGGAAACCTCTGAAAAAGTTTAAATCATTCCTGACAGCAGAAGTTACAACGAAGAAGGTGAGAGGAGCATAACAAATTGAAAATGAAGCAGTGCTTGACAGGTTTAGTTCTAGTAGTATCCACGTCGCGGGGTTGCAGTTTGATTACTCAGAAACAATAAAACATCGGCTCTTAGTCTCTTGTGTACAGCTCAGGCGCCTCCTCGCCAACATAATTTGCACAGGAGTGAAGGACCTCGTTGTCCTGACATCAGTGTCAAGAGAAATTGGCCTCACGTCCATAGTGAAGTGTTCCTGCAACCAGTTCTGAATGTGTTCTTTCATTCAAGGCTCCAAATGCCGCCATTAGCTTGACAAGCAATTAGCCCTCTCTGTCACTAACTGTTGTTAACAGTGAATCATTACCCCCCCTTCATTAAGCGTAGACACCTAATTCTCATCTAACTGGAGGTGTAAGCCAATCATATTGTTGCGGGGAGGTGCATCAGAGGCTGCTACTACTTTGATGAATCACCTTTACCAAGCGAGCACTGGTCTGCACAGGTTTTACCACAATAGATTCTACTTTGGACACGGGCTAGCAGAGAGCTGTGAGCAGGTGGCTGTTGATGCTGAATAATGCTAACTGCTCACACCTGTGCCTGCCAGTGATGCCAGCAGCTCTGGCACTGACTGTCCTGGACCAGAAAAGTGACACCACCAAAAAGGCACAATGAGGAAAGAAGGCAGAATAACACAGCCCTGAGCATGTAGCCTGCATCTGGAGTTGCATTTGTTGGGATTTATGTTATTTTACATCACCGCAAATGAAGATGTCACTTTACATCAGGTTGTTTGCGGCGCAGTAACAATGGAACTGAATTGCAAAACAAGCTTTTCCGAAGATCAATAAGTGTAAAAAATTTCAGTGCGAGTCGCTTTGAATCAAAGAGCACAGCTTCTCTCAAAGCTAACCGCTTATTTTTTTTTTAAACAAGCACACAGAGAAAAATCCACCATTGATTGATTTCATTACCATTTGTGCTGAATTTACTTTTACTGACTGTAAACTTTCTCCTCTGTTGGTCTTGCTATTGCACTCTTTAACACTCTTAATGTGTTGATTTCAGCACATTAATCTGTTAGCTCAAAGCTGTCAGAAGATATTTTGCAAAATGCAGAGCTGTGTGTACACTGAACTTTTGAAATACGAAAGAGTCTGTAAAGAATATAAAAAGTATGAGCTCTCAATGAGAAGAACAACAGACCTATTCTCACATTGAACTTAAAGCTGTGCTGTCACCTACGGCAGAGCTACACAGTGAGACAGTGCAGTGAGGTGACGGGGAAGTGAAGTTCGGTTTTCAGCAAATAGTGCTTCTTCCAGCTCTCTTGTGGATTCAGACAAAGCTCCAGTTGTTCAACAGTCGGGGCTGAAAACTAAGTCTGGGGACACTCTGGAGGATTATCTAAAAGACATACCCCAGTTTGTTCTATCCCTAAAACTGAAGGAGAAAAGCCAAAGGGAGGCTTGTTAGGAACATATGTTCACCACAGGTTACTGTATGGTTTGAGAGGCTTAATTGTCTCCAAATAAATCAAGTCTATTCCATGCTGTTTCTTAGGGGACCTTTTGGGGTCCAATTGACTTGCAGACTCATCTCACTCAATATTTATGAGCTAAAGCTAATGCATTTTTCTTTCAAGATGTCAGTGGTCAAGCTTTGAGCCTTACCTGCCTTATCAGCGTGAAAATAAGACACAGTGAATGCACAATGACCGGCACCGCCCCCCCCCTCCGTTCTCATATAGCTGCTTCTGGATAGATGCTCCATTAATATGTTAATTGAAAAACAAGTCAGGTTGGACTTATCATATTTTCTATCCTGTTTGAGGAGAAAAAGGTCATGTCGATTCAAAGGGAATCAACTATCTGCTTAAGCCTTCTCTTATACTGGCGTTGTGGATGTTAGCTGAAATAAATGTGCTAAACTCATCAGTTATTCTTCAACCTTGAAGGCGCTTTAGGATTAAACATCGGCCCGTTGTTTGATATGAATCCTTCATCTTCAATTTTAGCAACATGGTCACACCCTCTCCTGTCTTCTGTCAATTTTGGGACCAGATTTTCTCTTCAAGACGTGTTTTCTGGGACCACCAACAGAGGCAAAAGAGGCAGACAGAAATTGGACTGACAAGATGGAGGCTCATTACTCAAACAACACGCATGTCGTGTGTCGTATTGAAGTTCATTATTTCAGAGTTTGTTCAGGGTGAGGAAAAAAGTTTGATGATGATAGCAGCAAACCTCCATCTCGCTGGTTTTTTCACGAGGTCTTTGTCTCTCTTTTGGCTGATCCTGGATAATCACTATCATAAAGCTGGTTATCACCTGTCTTTGTTAACACAGGGGTCTCCAGCTGTGAGCAGAAGAGGCTACATAACAAGCCATATAATCAGAGCCATGAATGAAGTACTGAGATGAGATTGTGCTGGTTTTAGGTTTTAGTTTAGTTATTTCCTGTTTTATGTTGAAAGGGTTTGTGTCGTGTTTTGTTTCACTCTTGTGATTGCGGATTAGTTTCACCTGTCCCTCATTAGCCTCCCTCATGTATTTAGTCAGCGTGTTTTCCCCTCAGCGCTTGTTTCCTGCCTGTGCCACACAGGTTTGTTATTAGTTTGGTCATTTGTATTGCTTCTTCTTTGTTTTTTGGATTTTGCCCCTGCCTGCTCTGGTTTGGTTATTAAAACTCACCTTTTGTTCTCCAGCCTGCCTGATTGTCCCTCATTTAGGTCTTTTTGAACTTCCAAGCATAACAGAGATAAAAGAAAAAAGATCAGTCATGGCGCACACAGTCCAGTCCGCTCCTAGCTGTATCCACACTTCATCGTGAAAGTGCCAGGCTCAGTGTGAAACACAGGAGCTGCTGTCCATATAAAGAAAAAACATCTGCTGGCGTTCATAATGTCTTGTCATTAAACATTACTGAAGCTCCCACTTTAAACATCACTGTGTCTTTGTGGTATTCCTATTTATAGATCATTTAAAGAACAGGGGAATGGTAAGGTTTCTGGAACATCTGAGGTTACACCACAACAGGCTTTATCAGAATAATCTCAGTGGCATCACTGGGTGAAATCCCGCCCTCGCCGAGCTGCCCACCGTGATCTTACTTACCACTGTGCAGTCCCTCATGACGTGTTGCAACGCTGTTTTATAAATCTGCTACGATTAAAAAGCCCTGTAGCCTGAAGGCAATCACACCATCTATCAGGGCTTCTAACCTCTGGTGCAAGGCGCCTGATGAGAGCCCAGAGACCCTTTTAGTCTTGGTTTTGCTCAACTGTAATGTAAATATATTGGGTTGGTAGCTTTAAGGCTGCATGTGTGTTAATCACACTTTGTAGCTCAGGTGCATATTTAATTTCAGCTACATTCTTTAGTGGGAAAAACAGTTTATCTCACTAAATGAAATAAATGCTCATCTGTATGTGGTCAGAAAACAATCTATGGTGATTGATTTTGGTTTGAAAATCTGATCAGCATTGTTTTCATGATCATCTTACAGCTTAAAACACAGAAGATATGCAGCTTGATATCTTAGCTCTGATCCGGTAAACGTCATTTAGCCAGAACAGAAATAGTGATGACCCACAGCCATTAATGACGGCTGAAGTGTTTCACTGTTTGTTCAACACTGCCTTAATGAGAATAAGAGATAAGGCTCTCTTTTTCCTTTAACATTCTTGTGTTTCTCCTCTCACCCCTTAGCCTGCTGCAGTCATTCCTCTCTACACCAGCTCAGCAGTAGCTTCGAGCACCCATAAATAATTCATTGTTGAAACGGACACAATGAATACCAATTCTCTCATATTGCTTGGCACCATCATCAAGGCTGATTGTTCAACCTGAGGTCATTAATGTTATTGGTAGCAATATCTCTGAAATATTAAGCGGCCAGTCTGGACTGTTGACACCAAGGTTAGCCAGAAACCAAGTGGAAACACACTGGTTTTACATAAGCGAGTTGATACAGTTGTAAAGCCTATCACTGGGAGTTGCATGATGAATCTATCATGGTGGAGTCGGTTGCCTGCCTGCTAACTGGCATATTACTGTAGCATAGTCAGAAATTATGTGCTGAGGGTTCCATTTTTTAGACTGTACACTCTCAGCCAGAAGTGAATTTGAGATCAGTGACAAGATTGGCATCAACCACTGGAACAAGCTCAAAAATAGACTTGGCATTGTGCAAGGACAGCCACATGCCCTGAGCCATGCGATTATTAAATTTAGTTACAGCCTTTCAGTTTGAACACTAGCAAGTACCATAAGTGTGTGTGGACACAATTTACCTTGGCTGCTGGATTCATAAATGGGAAACAGTCTCTGAAGTCCAACTCAGCCTGGACCAGCCATGAGCACCTGTTCACAGCATCTGACAGTTCACCAGCTCGGCTCATCCATGCTGCCAATTATTGGCTCAGTCTTTGGAGGAAAGTTCATTTTAAAAAAACAAACAAACAAAAAAAAACTATAGCAGAAGTTTACTTGCTCTTTTTCATGTTGTTGGTCCCACGAGTAATGTAAGCCCAATATAGTGCCTCCTGTTAGCTCTGATTTGGTCTCCACCAACTCCCAAGCTAAATTTCTGTCTCTCTAGCAGCTAAATGCATCTCAATGTTCCCGTTCATCAGTTGCTAGGTGAATTATTGTCTGCTTTTAGCACTGGCTGCATGTTTACTGTGATCTCAGTCTTCTAACTCATAGCAAGAAAGCAAGTAAATGTACTTTCTTTTCCTTCTACAGTTTTTTCCTTTGATTAGCTGAACTTTCTTTTGTCACAGTACATCTTTCTCATCTAAAATGCTTTGATATTGCTGTATAAGGCCTTTAGTCCTCAAATAAATTGTGAATCTTCTCTTAATCAGTCTCTCTATAGTCATGCCTCCATCAGATGTTAATGCAATGCAATATTCTGTCTCGGGTGGACTAGGGGAAATAAACAAAGATGCGTCTTTACAATTGGAACAATATGATCTGTGCTGCAGAATCGCTTTCAGTATACATTTGGTTTTATTTAGCATACGGTGATTTAGAGTGCAAAGTATTATTAACACAGACAGAAGGCTCACATTTCCTTTGACGCTTTCCACTCTGCTTACCATCAACAGACCATATCACATTCACTTGGTCAGCATCTCCACGACCTCCTTTGATATTTGACTCTTCGGTTGACTCTTAATACTCTGAATATCAGAAGAACTGAAACCTGCACAATCTGCGGCATCACCTGTGCGCTACAAACCAAGAAGTGACATTTTACTGAATTGCATCCATAGACGGGCGCCTCCATCCGGAAATTCAAACCACAGAAACTCTGACAACTGTTTGACTCTTAAAGCAAAAGAAATGCTTTCTATCACATTCTTTTCACAATTTAATTGAAGACTAGGCCAAGAAAGAGGAAGAAGAAGAAGAAAAGATTCATGACTTGGAGTACGCAGAATGACATATACAGTCTTTTATTCACAAAGACTTTGAAGTTCCCCTCCAGCAACCTCACAATCAATTTGAAAAACCTCAAAAAGCCTGCAAGTAAATTGCCAGTTCACAAGACAAAGCATGAGTAATAACTGATTGCTGCCAAGTGAAAGAGGCAAAGCTTTATGTCGACTTCTGCACATCTGAAACTTATTTTGACTCGGATTGTGACTGGTTTCTTCTTACTTTGTGAAATGAGTGGTTTCAAAATTTGATTGTGCTGATGATGGCTCTAAAATGTGCCTCCAAGTACAGCAATATTTTTAATTCAATTTGCGTGTGATTTACAGTTTCTGCTGTTGATATTGATTTTCCTCTGCACAGGACTAACCACAGAAAACGCTAATTTCCTCAGATATTTCTGTTCATTATTTCTTTCATGGTAACACTTTTATCACGGTCATCTTAAAAAAAAACTGCAGTCGCAAGGAGTTGTGAAAGGAAGCAAACAAAGTCATTTGTCATGTTATCTGTCACTTGAATAAGTAAGTCTACACAGTCGTATGACTTTATGTTCCCAAAGCATTTTGTTTTGTTTTCCCAGTCCTGCTTGTCTGTTGTATCTACAGTATATCCTGACAAGATAATAACCTATATTTGCAAGATGTTGACATGACAGACTACTCAGACATTACTCAATACCAGAAGGATACAATAACACAGATCCTGCTCTCCCAAGTGCAATATGAATTTCTTCTTCCATCAGCACAGAAAACTCTCACACAGACAGGAAGAGACGCACAAACACACATACACACGTCCTCAGGCGGCAGCTCTGTCAGTGAAAGGGACAACAGGTGTCCATGTCCCGGCACCGCAGTGGTCCTGGAGCAGCTGCGTTTGATACAGCGGGTCAAAAGGTCATGTGACTTCTAAGGCCTTTCTAAAAAGAAATTACCAAAGACATCCTTTTATCCTCCCTAAATCCCCACTGACACCCTGATGGTTCAGCGATGGCAAAGGTGCATCAAGGCTGAAATCTAGCAGTGATCCCAAGGTGTCCAAAGACACCAGATCTTGCTTCCCAGAATCGTGCACCCACAAAATATGGAGTCTTGGGGTGAAAGATGTGGGCGTTGACTAGGCGGGGGTGGTCTATAAGCACATTCGTGTCATTGAGACTGTGATGAACAAGTCAGAAATCCCTTCATGTCAGCCTCCAGGTGTGATTCCAGACCAGAGATATTGGGAACAAAGTGACCATCGCTGGCAGTTACATCTTCAGAAAATTCAACATTAATGCTGACGTAATCATTCAGCTGCACAGTGTTTCATTATGGTTTAACTCCTCAACAAACTCATGATACGTACCAGCAAATGTGACCAATGTGGCAGCTTTTTCTACCCACTCTGCCAACATTGCCTAATTGCAGTATAACAACAAATGGAGGTACGTAATGGGAATTGTACATTCAGGTGAATATGGAGTTTTTCCTCAATCCAGCCAACACATCTCACCTCTATCAGATCCCTATTTCTGACCCAAAACTTCACTGAAGTGCAGTTCTCATTTGCTGCAATGCTACTTTTAAAAGACCTGTGTTGTTACTCTAAAGCACAAATTGCATCAGTGTTGACTCACAGAAAGCATCAGCCTCTTCTCCACAAAGTCACAAAATGAGCATCATGTCAGCATGAGCATCAGCGAAATGTTTCCCAATCCAGCAACTGACAAATGGAAATTAACCCATCGAAACACACACACAGCGAGTCGCTGCTCGATTCTGTGCTGTTATCACACATTCCAATGTGTTAATAGCCCAAAGTCTGAAATTCAGAGTTGGTGCTCATTTATGTAAAGTGCAAAGACTCTGCTGCAGTGTGTTTCCACCTTGTAATCTAATTCTGAATGAGAGATCCTGACACTGAATGACCTGAACTCATGATGAGGACCGGTCCATTGTTTCCTCACTGACTGGCTGTGTAGCTTTGCAGGCTCCTCATCTCAGTCTGGCCCAGTTGACTGATGGATTTCCAAACTCTGCATCAGCCAAAGCTATTAAGTGGTCTGCTGGAGCGAAATGGCTTAACCGTTGCTGAGGTTCTGCAGTTGGCTCAGTAATTCCCGCCTGCTATTGTCTCAGACCTCTGTGACTAAGTTAATTTCTTGCAAGACAAGCACAAACACGTATATGCTGACACACACAACAAATAACAAGCAAGAAATACAGTGAATCCCATTCCTAACAACGTCTTTTGTTCCCCCTCATTATTGGCGCAGGATTCAGACAGAAGAGGTGACCCAAACCGAATGGATTCCCCTCAGAGACTCTTTTTCTGTTCAGCTGCATGTCTTCTGCTGTAAAAGCTTCTTTCATTATGAATCTGCTGCAGGCTTCATCCATCATGTGTTTGAAATCTCCTCGCTCATGATGCTTTTTGTTGATTTTAGATTATTGTATTCCACTCCCACTTGGAGATGATAGCAATAAATAAGATCTGATGATTCAGTGGCATCGTTCCACTGACTTAATATCTAAGAGGCGTGGAAAATGTAACGCTCCTCTGATCCCTCTTCAATACTTGCTCTACCTGCTCCTACATTATTCATGGTCATATTTAAGTCTTGGAGATAAAGCCTGACTTTACATTCATGGTGACAGGCTGGAATGGCCCAGAGGAATTCAGGCCCTCTGTGATTTAAGTGCCTGACATGGTTGGCCAAACACAGAACTGGATTTCCCAGTACAGAACACATTGAATGCAGTTATTTCCCATAAGACCTTGTATACTCACAAGGGGCTCGCAGCAACAGTGATGAGACAAAAGAAAAGCCTGGAAAGGAAAGACAAGTTTCTTTTTTTATTTGAAATGCAGTATGATCACCTCTGCAATGAAAACAGTGAACACTGCTGTAGGTGGCAAAGCAAACTTACATGCATGTTTTTGCAGGTGCAATAACTAAGAATTGGCCACCTTTCATATTCATACTCAGCAACAAACAGAGGGCATTGTATCAGCAGAGTAACCGTTAGCTGTGCAGCTAGCAGTCCCATCAGCTGACTCTGCCCAGACTGTGAGCTCGGAGCACTGGGGGAATGTTGGTGTTTCCACTGTTAGCACAGCAGGCATCAAGGAGGTTTTCAAGGCCCAGACGTCTTTCAAATTATGTCAAACTGTTATTTCTTCAAGTTTTGTTAATAGTTTCAGGACATTCAAGGACCTCCTTTAAAGACACGCTACACGATTCACTTTAAACACCCTGCTGGAAACAGAAAGGATGAACATAGCTCCTGGATGTTTCGAGAGGTTGAAAACTGCACAGGGAGTTTTTAAGTAGTACCCTGTTTCCATAATATCCATGAGAAAACTCAAAAAAAGAGTCTTTGGGTGGTAAATTAGAAATTGCTGTTATCTTTATTCATTGAGGACAAAAAAAAGTGATCAATACTGTGATATTTTGTCTTACCTCTGTATTAATCAATAATAATGAGCGTCTCAACACTTTTTAAGGACAGATTTAGCAGGAGTCATGTGAAGGTGAGAAGAGGGGAGGATGGTCAGAGTTGGTGGTCACGTACTGTCTCTGGTCTGTCCCATCCATTGTAGTGAGTGGGGTCTAACTACAGTGCTGCTGTGTCTGGGGGCCTTATCTGGCTGTGGAGCACCGGGCTCTCTTCTGCTGCTGTCTCTATTGGCATGGTGATAGAGGGAAGGCCTGCCTTCCCAGATAACCCCCCCCCCCCTCCCACAGCCTGTCCGGCTTCCTGTTTGCTGCAGGTGTTGTAGAAAATGCTCCCACAGCCATTAGACATAAATATGTCTGCTGGTGACAAGTAGGCCTCCATGACTGGAAGATAAACGATGGAGGGGGAGAATGGAGGCAGGTATACAGGTATACAGAAGGCAGGGGGGACAAGGTAATGGGGAACTGATGGAGGCATAACGAGAAATATGTATTTTACCGAGTAATTTAGCTTAATATTGAGTCTAAAAATCCTATTAGTTGTGACCAGCAGCTACCACATGTCAGTTTGTTGGTCTGTCCCAAAAGTTTTGGGAAACTTTTCTTTGCATATGCCACCAGATTACTTAAAGGTGCACTGTGGACTTTTCTGGTAAACAAACCAAAGCTATGTTTACATCCAGCGTTACTTACCAAAGAATGTGTATCCGCGAGGACTAACAAACATGTCAAGTGCATTTCCTTGCTCATTAAACATCTGCAGAGTCAATTTATTCAGGCATTTTAAGCTCAGCATTGTTTACATTCATGTTTACGAGCTTGTAGTCTTCTTCTTCTTCCCGGCCTTCTCTGGCACATTGATACTTATGTTGTCGTGTTACTGCCACCTATTGATCAAGGTTTACCAGCACGCAACGTTGCACGCTCATGCACGAGTCCCATGGTGCTACAAGACGTCTAAAACTCCACACAGAACCTTTAAGGTCAGTGATATTGAAATACTTCGGATGACTTTCTTATTTCTTTTAAATCATTTACAGTTAAGTAATTTAAAGCTGCACTAATCAATATTTTTGCATAACCAATGGATCAAATGATGCAACGTGTACACATGACTTCTATTTTTGGGACTGTAATGACAAAACAGCAGATTTGGTTGGATTTGTCACCATATATCTTCATCCAGGTGAACTCGTGTGGGAGATCTTAGAGCAGCGTGTCAGATCATTGTCTGCCAACATTATCAAAACACCAAATGAGGGAATATCTTGAATCTTGAACAAGATTCCAGCAGAGCGCAAAGCCTTGGATAATCTATATGCTAAGTAACATTAAGGGCTTTAATCCTTTTAGGGATTGCTGTGGACTTAGTAAGAGACTTTACGTTGGTTTCCCCTTTAATTTGTTATCCATCTGTACGTTTGGTCGACAGTTCAGCATGTCTGACCCTGAATATTTCCACCACTAATCATTCCGAAATGAGCACACAGATCCTAAAAAGCACAGTGTTCCGGGCCAGAAATCCCAGACTGTATCGCAAATTAGTCAATGTTTGTGAAGTGACTCTTTTTCAAGGTTCCTCAAATCGCAAAAAAAAAAGTATGAAAATGTCCCCAGTTGGCTCTTAGAAGAGTTTTCACTCGTTTTGACACAAGAAAAGTGGAGCTGCAGACAAACTGACTGCTGCTTTATATTGCATTAGCTCAGCATTCAAAATGTCCCTATGTGGAAATAATATTTCCAGTGTAATTGTATTCATCCAGTGCAAATGGTAGAATTGAGTAAGAAACAATATTTTAAGACCCAATAACAGTCTACAGCCTGTTATAACATAAGTTTCTGTAATTTAATGAAGAAAGACAGACTGAGGTCAGACAGAGAAGGAGACAACAGAGGGAACCCCTGGAGTTTAGGATGGAGGAAGAAAGAGAGGGGGATCCTAATCAACGTCTTTCATGAGACTCAGACTGAGCTGTCAGTTTATTAGATCCACCTTCTCACCAATTATACAGTCCAACAAGTCCAGCATCACATGACTTCTGTGGGTTGTATTAATCAGACAAATGAGCACTTTCACTTCTACACCAGTTCTAGCACCTCCCAAACAGATCCGGTCTATTGGCCTTTTCAAAGGTTTACTGGTGTGAAATGACCAGTGATCATGCTCCTGGAGACAAAAATAGCAAGAAACCACAAGTGCGGTTTTGCCGTTAAATGAGGTGGTTTGTTTCCCGGCTTCTTAAGTCCACTTGTTGAGTGTACCTTGAGTATTAAACCACAAATCCAAATGTGGGAAAAAATGTGATTCGCATTTGAGATAAAGCCTCCCAAATGAATGTAACACAATGTAAGAATCATGCAAACAAACACATGGACCACAAACAAGCTAATCACTTCTCAGTACAGTGTTTGTTTTGCACCATAACATCTAGAATGCACAAGGACTTTGTCTTGAATGTACCAGCAAACCGTCAGCTGCATTCATATCTCTGCCACATAAGGCCTTATCAGAAAAACATGCTGCAGACATTGAGGGTAATTTCTCAACAGCATAATTGTGACCTTTATGGATTAAAAACAGATACAATCACAATCAGCAGGCTAATCAATTAAAAGGTCAAGATGAACGACAATCTTGAGATATCAGCTGCACGCTGTAGCTAAGCCGCATAACAAGTGTGCTGATTTAAATACAAAGACAGAATTGTAAAACCAAATCCAAACTTTTAAAGTTGTCCTGACTTTGAAATTTCTCATCTCATCATTTGATACCTTCATGGTTATTTTCCCGTGTTACAAAACAACATTTTTGAGAGCGAGTTAATTGTTTTAGAAGTCAGCCATTCATCAAAAGAGCTGCAGCGTTACAGTTTGCCAGGGAACCGTGCCATCCGTGGACAATCTGAGGTCACTGTGAATGTGGGGGGAAAACATCCACTTCAGTGCCACATCGCTGTGCCAGGCAGCGAGCAGGACACTGAACTGGCAGATCAGGCAACCAGGCCCTGCCAGACTGTCAGCCTATTTATACACAGGACAATAATTTGCACCAGGACTGCTGGTCGACAAGGAGATCCAGAGGGGGCAGGCTGTGTGAAGTTAGCATGGTGTGGAAAAAGGTGATGTAATATAGATTCAGATGACCTGCTGTGTTTTCCCAGAGGAGTGAGCCAGGGACAGTGTTTTCTCCTGTCACCTCCCAGAGCCACAGGGGAGACATTCATGATGCTGAAACATGATGCTCAGAAAACACCTGATTAAAACAAGCATGTACAGAAATCTTGTCTGAAACTGTGCTCACATGTTGGCATGAACAATATCCTCGTCTCCCCCTTAATCCTTCCTGTCTGTCCTCATCTAATTAACACTGGTCGTAGGTAACTAAGTACATTTACTGAAATACTACACATAAGTGCAATTTTAAGGTACTTGTACCTCTACTCAATACAAACATAACAAGCAACATCATCATCACTGTGACTAAACCACTCTACAGTATGTGGAGCAGTTAAAATGAGCTCCACCTTGACCGGCAGTAAAGTATTGCTTACATCTTACATGTTAATGCATCAATAATAATTATCCAGTAATATAATAATATAACACTGACAGTGGCATTTTGCATAATGAGCACTTTCAGTTTTGCATCATGGCTGCTAATTAAGACAAAATGACCAAAATCTAAACAGAATGTCTCACTTGGGGATACATTTGCATTCAAGAGGTTCCCCAAACTACACACATAAATATCACTGAGGGTTTTCAGATCAGGCACCCACAACAAGCTAAGTACAAAATGCATATTATTCTTACGGAGATGATTAATGCATGCATGATGCTTTTTTGACCTGACACCACAGAGATTTGGTCAAATTTAGCAAGAAAAATAAATAGTAAATTAAGAGATAATGTTGACTAGTGGCATGAAACAAGCTGCCAAGTTAAAGTTAGATTATCTGCATGGTCGACTTCACAACCTGAGGCGCTGTAGCTACATCATGCTAGTTCCTGCTTTCTCCTTTCAGGAAAGTGAACTGAAGCATGCTCTGAGGAAGAATTAAGGGAAAAACACTATTTAAATGTGTTTGATTCTCAGCAACATGCACAAAGGAAACTTAAACCGTGAGCTTGGCAGTGTTAGTACATCACCGTCCACCTGTATGCTTTAGGTTTGGTGCTTCAGTTCATTTGAAACCCCTGCTAAAACCGCAGACACAGTTACTTAATGTGCCACGATGAGCGAGTGAAAGGGGGAGTACTTGCTAGAGCTACTATTAGTCAGCCTTTTTAATTAATAGACATCCTGTCCTTTGGCTCTCATGTGAAAAGGAGGAAAGGCTGAAGGTAGAGAGGAGGCAGAGGAGGCTAAAGACATTGTAATTAGTTATTGAGTGGGGTAGGCGCTTTGCTGCAGTGGACAATGTCAGTCAGTGTAACGTAAGAGATTCACTGGGTGGGTGACATTAGTCTATTTGCTTTCTGTCACCTCTCAAGACACACATGGCAGTTTTAGATAGTGTCAGGCTGTCTGGCTTTGGCTGTCCATCAACTGCATTCTCAAATCCAAATGTGGAAAACAGAGCTTAACCTTAAGATCAATGAAACCTCATACCTTTGTAATAATAAATCGATAGTTTTCTGCTGTTCAAAGGAGACCTTGTCAGACCTTGCCTTTCACAGACCTCACAAACAAGACACAATTATTTCAACATGTCTATAATTCAAAACTTCCTCCAAGTAAAAAGTTGAAAGTTCTTCACAAGGCCACAAAAAGTGATCTGATGAACGCGTATTCAGTTAAAAAAAACAAAAAAAAACAGCATATGTTCAGCTAAATTAATCTGAATACTGGCAATATTGCACAAAGCGAAGTAACAACATGTCTATGGGAACATTTTGGCAGCCACATTTGTTATGCAGAGAGAGGGGGGAGGGGAGCTCACTGTTGTTAAGCAGAGAGAACAGGTGGGAGGCTCGTATCTGTGTGTGCACACGCACATGTGCACAGGTGCGATATAAAAATATGTATTCAGCTTGTGTGTGTTCGTGCATGTGGGTGCATGTGGATGCATTTGTCTGCAGGTCCCAGAGGTGCACAAGTGCAAAGGAGAGAAATATGCAGTGTTGGCAGAGCGGACGTGACTAATGCCTGATGCTTGGACGCTTGTAAAGTTTCTGTTTCCCCTTTGGCTCAGAGCTGGACAGTGATCAGAGGGAAGAACAGCGGAGGCTTCCGACTCAGTGAAAGGAAAGATTTGGGGATACAACAGCAGTAGGTCCTGCAACAGCTACTATTTCAAGCCGGGCCCTCATTGTAGACCACCCTAAAACTGGGTTTATTTACACTATTTCAAACGCCCTGAAAACATATTTAAGCTCAAATGACATGATGGGAACAAAGGAGGAAGTATGGAGACCACTTTTTGTATCCCATTTTCAACATGAAGACGAAGCTCCCCGAACATTAGTGAAATTGTGATTTTACACATAACTAAATATACTTTGACCCTTCATGCCTGTCCATCATCACCACTGTGCCTCCTGTTTGTACTGTGTATGATCACCACTGAGGTCATTGGCTGTATCTTCACTTAATTGTTCACCATGTTTATGTAAGTTTAGACACTAGCACGTTAACACTGTATTTCTACTCTATTTATTACAGTATTACAACCTACAGTATTTCTGTTATATTTATATCCTACTTTATTTGACTTTTAGCACCTTGGGCCCACGAGGAACAGCATTTCCTTCAGCTGTGTACTATCTATATGAACGAATCACAATCAACAAACTTGAAACGAAAGCGTCGTTCATGGACGTTCGTGTGTTGTCGCCATGCACAACCAATGAATTTCGTTGTTCAATGTGGACGACTTCTCAAGCAGCTCAATGATTTGGACAGTAAAGTCAGCGTCTGGAAATCTTTACGAAACCCTCGACTGTAAATCAGAAGCCTTAATGATAGCAAGCATTGAACTGAAGCTCGATAACGACAACAGCCTGATCTGACACTCCAGTGTGAGAACAACGTCTCCTCTAAAACCACTACAAATCACATCTGCCTCCTGTATGGTTAATAAAACTGCTTATCGTGATGATGGTGATCAAAGAAAAAAAACAGCATGTTGGTCTCAGGAGAGCCGGGATGCAAACAGCTGTCTCCACTTTTCTTTACACATACAGTGCTATTATGTTTTCTGCAGAGGACAGTCTAAACCATGGTATCACTGTCTCTGAGGCACTCTTTGTGAAGAGCGTATAAGCTGTAACTAATGCCTTTCTGTACGGGTAATAAATCATTTACTAATGCTATACAAGGCATAGGTCCAACCTTCTAATAAGCCTTCAAATCTGCAGTTATGAATGATAATTACTTGTTATCAGATGTACATGTTGGTCCATTCTGGTGGTTTCTCAAAGAGTCATACTGGAGGAGAATTAACACCACCAGGGGGATTTTTCTCAATGTGCACCACAAAAGGTTTTTCTCATTAATGGTTTATTGATCTATAAAGCATTAGCGAATTATTTGTTAACCAATAAAGTTAATAAAGTTACAATGTATAAACCCCTGGCATGTCAGAGAGTGGTACCTTTGAGATATAACGTTCCTCTGAGCTTTATTAATCCAAACACAACACTCCCAGGTGTGAGTCAGTCATAGTATCCCACTACTCACTGCCTGTGGTTTAGCTGTAAATTACATCGTTACCGCTGTCTGTCTCACTGCCGTTGAGCTTCGGGAATGACTGGTTCAAATTCGCACATCAAAGCTGAGCTGTTGGATATATTACACTGGATTTTTTTTTTTTTATGAACTTGCAGTAACATTACTCTGTTTTTTTTATGACCTAAAAAAAAAAGAACCTCAAATATTTGCTGACAGAAGCTTGTGAGATTATTTGCACAGACCATCCCGAGATCTGTGTGTTTATTTTGGGGGAAAAGAGGATTTGGAAAAAAAGGATGTAGGGACGGGCACAAAATCCTGATGAAGTGAAGAGATCATCTTCCTCGGAGAGCAACTCGTGCTTTCTTCTCAAGATAATGTTCTGATTTTGACATAATGAGTTTTCCTCTTGAAGGAAATGCTTGAAATTCTTCTAACCTCGCGACTTGATGCTTTCATTTCAGCAGAGGTTAGCGCTAATCTCACCCAACAAACCCTCACCCACCACGAAAGACGTGTTGTCTTGGACTTGCCGCAGGAGAGGGTCCTTTTCAAATCTCAGGTCAATAAGAGGAACTCTAATTGAAACAGACCAAAAGATCTGGCCGAGGGAAAAGTACTATGTTATTAACTGATCTGTAGATAGACTTGTTGGCTTTTAAATTGAGAGGGAAAGGAGCAGACCTGATGCTAGATAATCCATTGTTCCCCCTGGACATAAGACTGGCTGCTTGGTTTCATCCACAGCTAGAATACAGCCAGCAGGCCTGGTATCACCCAGCTGAAGCAGATAGCAGGTGGAAATAAGAGTGGAAAAGTGCTCCAAGAGACAGTTCAAAGTATTCGACACTAATAACTTGACAGCTTTAATAGATTAAAAATTGACAGGGACGTCTTGCAGGTTCCTGAGGAATAAATGCCCAATGGTAACTTGACAGTAAATAATATCTACTCTGTTACAGACAGGAGTGTGTGTGTCTCTCTCTTCCCAATGTCAAATGAGATAAATATCTTACTGCTGTGTGTGAGCATGCACATGGTGTGTGTGTGTGTGTGTGTGTGTGTGTGTGTGTGTGTGTGTCAGAGACTGCATCGACTTGTGATGATACATGAGAAAAAGAAGCAGAGGGGGAGGGAGAGCGGAGCTGGGCTTGGCACAGATGGGACTCCAGTTCATCTGACGTGAGACCTTTTCACCTTGAAATTCTCCCCAACAGAAGAAAAACTGAGTAAACACTGCAAAACAACACCCAGCCTGGAATCCATGGGCTTAATTTGCTAGAACTTATAATTTCCCTCCTTGTAAAGCAATACGTTTTGGGACATCACAGTGTTGTCCATATAATATTGAAATGTATCCAGGGTAAAATTAGAGTGTGGAATTAATCAGTAACAAGCCAATATGTGGGTCCCTGATTCTATTTTCTCTACATAAGGCAACATAAATCATGGTGAACCTCATTAAATACCCAGCAAGCTCAAGGTAATTTCCCTGGGAGGCCGCTTGGCTCGAATCCGGCAAATCCACACGACTGTCTCTGGCCTCAGCAGGTCCTGGCAATGCAGAGAGAAAGAGGGATAGAGAGGCAGAATCAGAAAGAGGCAGATATAGACAGATTCAGATAGAGATATAAGGAGGGAGAGATGGATGACTGGGTCCTGAATGATGAGCTCTCCTCTGTCTCTCTTCAGCCACTGATAGTGACCAAGGGCACAGCGGACCTGCAGTGATCACACTCTGCTCCTGACTCATCTTATATAATAAGCACTTCAAGCTTGCACTCACACTGTCAGCACATTTTGTACAGTACTCTGCTTTATTTATTTATTTATTTATTTTTTTTTTTAATTTTTGCATTATCTTGATATCAAGCGTTTAGTTTTCTGAACGTCTTTGTGGACGTTATGCTGCATTTACTCATATGGTAAAAACAGAAAAACCTGCTGTCATCCCGACTTGGGAGCATTCATGCATTATTCAAGATGATTGCACCCATTTCTAGCCTTGTAGTAATAATATGCTACATTAGCTCAGTCAGAGGCACTAATGTCAAAAAATTGACTGTTTAACTATATGTTTATACAGTTAGATAAGACCCGGCTCTTTAAGGGAGCTCTCAAAGCTGTTGGGACGATTAATATTTTCTTCATAGCGTAATGAGCGTAATCAGCAGAGTAACAGGGAGAAGTCTGAGTTCATAATAACTGTGCTGCACACCTGTATGTGCGTGATTGGACGTTTCTAGTCAGCTGCCACACAGCTGTGAATGAGCCAGTGATTGTGAAGCATGAATGGAGCAGATGATGCTAATCAGCAAATGCAAGCGCAGTTTCACCGTTCCCCCTGAACTAATGCTGTGCTCCATATATTATCATCATGGTTCGTTGTATTTATTATTCGGCACCTGTTGAGGTGTGGTAACATTGGAAAGATAAGATAAAACAAGATAATCTGTCACTGCAGCTAAGTAAATTGTGTAAAAGTAAGAGGCATCAGTAAAAAAAAGATGTGATAAATAGATAAAGAATAAGTGAAATAAGTTGATTTTGCACAGTTTAGTATGCACTGATGTTTCACATGAGTGAAATTGTCAGTTTTGCTGTGTGTGGTCTGCTGGAGGCAGTGTTGATTGTAAGGTCTGACAGTAGCATGAATGAAGGATCTGCAGCATCTCTCCTTCACACACTGTGGGTGAAGCTCCTGCTCTTAGCTTCACCACCATCCTCCTTTCTCCCACCAACTACATTTTCCAGGTGTGCCAACATTGTTATGTATATTCCTTAGTGACAAACTGTCCTCCACCAATGGTCTGTTGTGCAAAAGTTGTCCTCTATCATACTGTATGGCATGATGTGAAAAAGACAGAATAAATGAACAAATCAAAAAATAAAACAAGACAAAGGTGACACAGCAACTGTCCTCAGCGCCATCGGACCACGGAGAATCATCTGCCTTGTGGGCAAACCTACCTGAGATAAAAGAAAAGACTGAAACATTGTTCTGAACTGAGAACAAAAAGAGCGACAAACATGTTCTTATTGAAACATCACCAGCTGATTGCGTGCATTAAGCATCTGAACACCGTTTCACCCGATACAGACTGTGCTGCTGCTTACTTGTGTGACATGCAACAAGCTTTTGAACAAATCCATAATCCTGTTTTTCATCATTGTGTAAATCTTGATTTGTGCTTGACTGTTTTTAATCTAAAATGTTTTTTTTTTGTTTTTTTTCTGCCTAAATCCTATTTCCCCGCTCTGCAGCTGTAATGTGAAATTTGTGTTTTGGGCTGCTGGATGCGCCTGAATGAGAGTCATTCACAAGTTTGCCAGATTTCTGTCTTCAAATCAACTGCTTTTATTAATTCATTCCACAGTTATGGTTAAGATATCACCAGAGGGTAGAGAAGCGGTCATGAAAACGCAGCGACTCTCAGCAATTTGATCCTTTCCATTAGTCACAAAAATCTGGGCCAAAACAAATTCAAAAACAAAATGCTTGTTTACAGTTTATCACAGCACAATATAAAAGCTGCCTTTGGAAATCATTTGAATTCCATCAGTCAAACAAGACCCCGACTTTGTTTCTTTAACTGTTGCCGCTGTGATTCATCACGAGGCTCCAGCCAGCCCACTCTCACTGGAGACACAGGTCACGTTCACCCACAGAGACACAGAGACGGTGGCTTTCACTCATGTGAAGATTATTACTAGAAAAATGCAGGTAGTGAACTCTTGTGTCATCCATTTTTAATCCACATGTGGTTTATTTGAATCCATCAGGTCAGCGTGTACTCATGGATCTAGGTAACTGCTGAAACCTTGCACATCTCATGTATGACAATTAATATAGATCAAACCAGCTGTAATAAGAGGAGTGAAACCACACCACTGGACTGGATGGCAATAATTCATCATTGAATTTCAAGGCAGTTTCAATTTCATTGCGCCCTCATCAAAAAACATAGTTTCACAGGCACATGCTCAGTTAATATCTCATTCCTTAACTGATGCTCCACAAGGTTATTACAAGGAGCATGCCACAGTATGTGTGTGTGACATATATTATGTGAAAGAAGTAATATGTTGTGGAGTGTTAGTAATAGGCTTCTGAATGGGCTCTAGAGATCTGATGGAGGACTTGTGTTCCCAGATGACATTCACAAAGACAGTACATCCAGTTCGCAACATATTCTTTTTTTTCTTTAACAGCAAGGATGATCAGCCGTTCGGAGATTCACGAAGCCATGCAGGGTGAAGCCACCCGAGACAGGCATCCTGCAAAAATGTCCATCTTTCAGTCTCATTTTCTTTGTAAAGGGATAGTTCGATATGTTCAGACATACGCTTATTTGCTTTCTTGGTGAGAGTAAGATGAGCAGATTAATTATTTCTTGTTAACCATTAAGTTAAAGCTAAAAGCCGGTTAGCTTAGCATTGAGACTGGAATCAAGGGGAAACAGCTAGATCTGTCCAAAGGTAGCTTTGCCTCGCTCAACAATCAACAAGTAAGATCTTGTTAGTTTTTAGTTGTTAGTTATTGTTTTTACACTTTGGTTTTTATGGTGATTAAACAAACACGATATAACATGTTCATATGTGAAGCTGAGAGCGGCTGGTGGGCAGATTTTGCATCCTTTTAACACAGTCAGGCTAGCTGTTACCCCCAGTTTCTACTCTTTATGCTAAGCTAAGCTAACCAGCGGCTCACTACAGCTTCATGTTTATCATACAAACATGAGAATGGCATCAATCTTCTCATATAACTCTCAAATTTTCTTTTAATTGTCCTTCTTTATATTGCTGCTTTCTTTTTTTAAGCTGACTATCTGGAAACAATTATAACTCCACTACAGTCAAGTCGCTGATAGTTTGACAAATGACAATCTTGAAAAAAGTTGATTTCCACATGGCAATACCATCGATGTCACAGAGTGAGGGCATTTTGGCACTTTTTAAATTAATATCGTTAAAATAAAGAGGACCTACGCTGTATAAGTGCTATGATTTGTTTTTAGAAAGCACTGAAAATGTCTGTTAAATTAAGTGCATTTTAATTGATTTTGTTCGATCAATCATTTCAGGATAAGGTGTCACTTTCAATTTTCTGCTTGTGGATATCTGACGTGGGAGCACACTCATCAACTCTAAATTGGTTTGTTGTGACTGACAAGCCATATTGACCAACCGCCGTGGAACAGCTCAGTCCTGCTGGCTGCTCGGGGATTGACTTCCAAATGATCACAGCGTGTCCACCGGAGCCGTTGCCGTTGCAGTAATGACAACAGCGTCATGCACTTCTGCACCCTGCTGAGGTTGCAACCGGCCTTTCCGTACCTCTGTCATCACAGAGAGGCCTCGTTGTCTCTGTCACCTCAGCAGTGGCATCAGTCTGCAGGGACAGAGGAGGAGTGGATGAGGAGGTGTCGGGGGGGCTTTCTGGAACAGTTCCACATCAACACCACTCAGGCCTCCCTTACCTACTTTCCTGTTCGTTTTGTATCGTCACAATGAAATGACCTTCGTGCCTCCTTAATTCATTGCATTGCTCTGAAGAGCTCTAAAAGACGTGGGCATTGAGCATTGAAATTTCAATCATTCAACAGACTTGAAAATAAATTTGATTTGAGCGATAATTGATCACACTCAAGGTTGTACATATTGCACAGTGTGTACAATTAAGTTAATGAATACATTACTGATTTTCAATAGGTTCCACATCAGGACAAAAGTGATTAGTACATACATCAGCACGCATCAGGACAGTGAGTGAATTATTAGCTTATTGATGTGGTTTCGGTGTAATGAGCACAGGTCATTGTGGAGGACTGAGTACCCAACATCTGCGGCTAATAACAGCGCATGAGGACAGGGAGGCAATATGAAAGAGAATTAAGAAAAAAGATCCGGTCTGTAAGGTGATGAAATGCAAATTGCAACAGGAATATGGTTAGCATAAAATCTATTAACATTGGGAAGATGGAAAAATAAATATATAAAGAGGTTTTTATGGAGGGGATGAAAGGTAATGCAGAGTTTAAGGACACTGTTCGGCATGGCTGGTATCATTCGCAGTGTGGTTCACAGGCACAGGGGAAATTAGTGGAGATAGTGCTGCCAGAGTTTCAGCTGAATCGCAGTGAAAATACATTCCAGTTACAGCGGCCTGAGAGGCAATCGCATCGACTCATGCACTTGATGATATCCTGCCAGGTTGGCAGCGGTAGCATTTGAAATGTTGTCAGTGGAGGAAACCTTTGCCTCGATGTACTGTGGTGAAAACCCACAGCGGACCTTTAATTTAACTCCAGTGGAAATCTGTGACATTTTTATCTATACTGTACATGATTGTGTGCTTTCTTTTTCCCTATTTTTCGGCTTGGTGTTGTACAAGCCTTTGTGGGACGCAGTAATGCACCGATAACACAGAATTACGAGGAGAAATATATAAAAATGAAAATGAAAAAAAAGAAATTAGGTAAAAGCGTTGAAGAGGCAAATGCGGTCCACTCTGGTGATTTAAGAGGAGCAGGAGAGACCAAGGACTGCTCATGTCTCCGAAAAAATTACATTTATATACTGCTACAGGGTTCATATACTCTAAAGTACAAAATTAGTTTCTGATGGTGGAACACAGACTGCATTAACAATCAAACTGATCACTTCACATGAATTTGCGTACACTTTGTGACATATTGTTTCAAGATATTGGATAAACATGAGTAATGTTGTGATATTGTTGTCATCCGTGTCACCCTGTGTACAGTATACCTCACGTACTACGGATTGATTAAAGGAAAAATAGTTTGATTTGGAAAAATTGAGCCGCTGTCTCACTATCAGAGAACAGCTGAAAGAGCTTTAAAGTACACCTGTCGCTGTTCACAGGAAGTCAGTTCAATATGTTCATGTTCGGTGGACGTGTGAGCAGAGCAGCTAACTCGCAGATCTCGTGTGCCTCGATATTTTTTGCTGAACTGGTCCGCCTCACATTGTGTGAAATGTGGTAGTTGTTTTTTGGCACCATTGATGTCACTGTCCGAGCTGCGTGTCATTTGCCATACTTATATCATTATCTTATTAAAGGCAGTTGGAGGCACCAGCCTCACATAAAAGGAAAAGATATTTCTTTTTGGCCAGAAGCTGCAGCTCTCATTGTAGTCACTGGAGTGTTGATAAGTTATTTCATTTAAATGGTTTTGCCTAATATACTTTGAAGGAAACCTAATTGCTAAACACTTTGGTTATGAAAATTATTAAAATAGTTTGATTCGGCTTAGAACAAAATGTGGATGTGGTCAAGGGAGTACTCCAGAGATCTGTGCCTCGACAAAGTTGGGACGCTTCCAAGACTGCAGCAGAGACAGGTGTCCTGACTCTTAGTCCCTGGTTTAGATCAAGTTCCAGAAACACAGGATCCTACATTTCTCACAATACAGCTTAATAGCATCTTTTGTTCGACTTACCCTGCCTGGTAAACGGCAGCATTTTTCAAACCCCATGCCCCAGTTTGTAACATATTTTCCTAAATAACTGTAGTCTGCTGAGATAACCCTGAAGGCATCATCAAGATTATTTTCTCTGAGTTTAGACAGCTCCCTGCAGATCCACAAAAGAAATGAAACTACTGGGTAGTTTCAACCTGTTCTCATTCCCAGGTCGTCTGGTAGCGCTCGCAATGGCAAGCAACTATTGACAAATGAACACACTGCCTTATGTCACCATTGGCTTTTTCAACAAAATGTAACTAACCTTTAAGAAGTGCGCTGAGTTTCCTAAACATAACCATGAATATGTTAATCGTGCTGCAGTCAACACAAGTGAAAACAAATGGCACACATTGTCAGTGAACGTTTTGCAAATTTGTGGATCATTACAAATGCTTAACATATATTAGCACATTTGTATGTAAACATATGCAAAGACGGACAATCAGACAAAATGCCAGACTGACAGACACACGTCCAGAGGTGGCAGCATGTGGTCAGAGAACAGAGGGATCCGGTGCTTTGAAGACCCATTTCCTCCCAGCACACATCATGATCCTGTTACAACACAAAGAGCAGCACAGCAACCATAAATTAACCAGATCCTGTCAGCAAATGCGTCACTCACCAGTACAGTACAGCTGTGTCGTCACTGAACAGCACTGCTTTGACCATGAATTAGAGGCTTGATCCCAGAACTATGAACAAAGAAGTGAAGGCCAGCAGTGATAAAGGAGACTGTGAATTACGCTCACTAAACTCAGCTACGTGCCCCCAAAGTATTATGTTCCACTCTCTCAGCTAATCACTAATTACAGCCAAAGGGGGAATGTAACACTCAGTTCACAGCCCAGTGAAATATGCACAGCTATTTATTACACTAAGAGAGGGAGAACAACAGTATTACAAAGCACTGTAGGGGAGAATACTTTCTGTGGACTGAAAAGAGGGTGCTGCTCGTTTTCGTTTTCCTTTTAGTTAGCATATCACATTGGGGTGTTGAGGGATTTGTTTGGATAATCCTACAAATATGCAAATATCCAGGCTGCTTCCTCATTATTCTGAGCATGATAACCGCTGGCACATACTTGGCTTCTTGTCTGGAAGCCCTGTTAGGTAGGTAGTATCCAGGAGCACGGCCTGTTGCATTATTAAGCATTACATTATTAAGCGAAAGCCAAGAGAGGCCCTGCTTTTAACAGTTCAACACTCTACATGAAGCCTCTCTCCAAATCTCAGTTTGTACCCCTGCCAACCCGTGCTGCACCAAAACAGCAGGTTAAACTGATGGCTTGAAACCACGAGCAGTGAGGGGAATTGATGTGGGTGTAAAAGGTATTGATAGTCCGGCCCAGAAGCACATCCCTGTGTTCCCTCTTGGAGCCTGTGAATGGAGCACAGGTCCTCACTCTGCCAGCTCCAAATGGCAGTGCATTGATCAGAAGGTCAGAGCAGATTTGATTCAACTGTCTTATTCACTGCATCACTCCATTTTCTCGCTCTAACAGCTGTCAATTATGCTTCTGGTAACTGAGGTCAGGAGCAACCATGACGGCTCATTTTAAACTAAGGTTTGTAAGGCTGGTAAAGGATGGAGAAGGACTTTGAAGGGAGACAAATAAAGCTTTCTCAGACTGCACGTATGAATGAAAAATGAAATCCAAGAGCAAAATTCTTAGTCTTTTTTTTTTTCTTTTTAAGAAATAAGGTCCTTGCTTTCAGCCAGAATCACACTAAACAGTCTCATTTGGTGGCCATTGATTTGTCAGCTATAAGAAGTGTTGCAAGCCGATGTTATCAGCTGCAGCTAACAAGCTAATCAAAGGTCCAGTGCGTGAGATTTACTGGGATCTATAAGGCAGAATAAGGTAGAAATGGAATATAATATTCTGAGTATGTTTTCATTAGTGTATAATCACCTTTATCACCTCTTATTTCGCTCTTTATATCGTCAGAGGGAGCAGGTCACCTTCCATGAAGTCCACGTTGAGATTTTTGATTTAATTTTCAGCTGCAGAAACAGTAATGTGACTTGAGGAAGGACTGAGCAAATGTTCAATTCCACAAGAAGAATCAGAGAGAAATTTCCAAAATAGTTGGGGCACTGTATAAAACATAAGTAGCCTTTAACACACTGTGATGATTTGCTGATGCATTTGACATATACTCAATTTAGAACAAGATATTTAATGTTTGACCTCATTAAGATATGGATCTGTGATGATTTACTGCATAGTGCATGGATAAAATATTAGGAGAAGGGTTGAGGGATGCAGGGAAGGCAGGATGTAGGGAAGGAGGGATGAATGGATGAGGGTAGAGGGATGAAGGAGTCGGGGAAGAAGGGCGAGGAAAGACATGATGAAGGGAGTGATCCAGGTCACGGATGGATGGATGGATGGATGGATGGATGGATGGATGGATGGATGGAGTGCGACGATGGACCAGTGTGAGCTGCCAGCGTGGAGACGGGATGGAACCGGGGAGCCGCCTCTTCAGATGGTCTTGGATTTTTAATTAAAGCCCCCAGTGGTTGCTGCATTCAAACAAGGGACAAGGGAAAGAGAAAAAGAAAATGGATTGGGGGGAGGGGTGCAAAGACTGAGTCGAAGGGGGAATGAATGAATCTGGCGAGCTTAGGTACTTCTGTGTGGAAAAGAGATGTGTTCGGGGCGTGGTCTCTGTTCCCAAACCTAACTATAAAACGTCATTACTTCATCGACACCTTCGTCAAACGTAGTTTATTTGCAAAAGATCGCATTATTTCTATTTTACACAGCATCTCAACCTTTTTGCAATCACGGTTGCTCCTCTCCTACGCTGCTCAAACGGAGCAGCCAAAGCATCAGTAATGTCGCTGTCTACTCGATGAACTATGCATGCATACATAACCTATAAAGTACGAGTCCCATTGATCTCCTATTCTCATTCCAGTGTTTCAGTCTCATGTTTCTCTGCAGGGGGGCTGTTGGCATGCCGGGCCACAGGCCTGAGAGCCATTCAGCTGTGTCTAATGTGCTCCCCGCTTGTATCAGGTGCCACAGTGTTTACACAGACAGAGGTGAACATTGAGAGTGTCCTGTTTGGTCATGACAGCCACACGCTCCCTCCTTTTCACAGCAGATGAGAGGCAGATGACAGCCAGTGATGTGTCAATCGCTCAGCTATAGTCTCAACATTCCTCCGTCGAGGAGGCAGGAAAACAGGTCGAATCCTTCTGCACGTTAATCCAGATGGCTGGCTGCAATTTCAAAAGCCTCATTGTCATTCTCTGACATTTCACAAGCCCCCCTCTGAGTTTTTGCTTATCTGAGTCACGCCGACTGAAATGAGGGTTGGAGCAATGTGGAATTCAGATGCCTCACCGGATGATCAGCTCTGTCTCTTGACACAAGGAGGACCGTTTTTCTGCCCTGATCGTCTTTGAATGCTCAGACGGAGTGTCAGGCATGAACAAATGAAGAGTATAAACCAACACATTAGCTAACATGAGTGCTGCATAATTTAACACTGATATTTTGAAGTCATTACTAATAGATGCCAGTTGAGGTGGGCGACTAAAGGCTGATTGGATTTCACCAATACCTGTTTTGAAGTGTCCTGTGAAAGCTGAGATTGTTTTTCTTTAAGTCAGGAACAAACTGTATCAGAGCTTTTAATGGAGGTCATGGCTGCAGCTAGCTGGCCCTGACCCCTTGTCCGCTGCCTCTTGAAGTTGTGCATTGAAGATACAGTTTGCATTGAATGTTTGTTGAGTCATCTGAAAGACCACATCTCCTAATGTCTGAATCACTCATGCCCTATAGTGCAGAACGCCTGATGAAAATGCTCAGCTGAACACCAGATCAAGCTTTTTTGGACACTATCCAATATTCTAATTTTGGTTTGACATTCATTTCAGGCAAAATTTTTTTATTATTTCATCGATTTTGTCTGTATCACTCTTAATTGCTCGTCTCTGTTGTTCAGTTTTATTCTTCACAGCAGACAGTTCGACTTGTCATAGTGGGAAAATGCACAACACATCAAAATGAATTTGTAATTCCTTGCAGTTGCCAGATAGGTGTTACCCATCTCTCAGGTCCATGTTCATCCTTTGGAAAATTGGGAAAATCCACATTTTTAATTTCTCTTCTTTTAGTACAGAAGGGGACGCTGCACAGTAGTGGTGGTTTGTCATTCGTTGTGCAATTGTTCACTTCCAAAACTGTAAACTGACTATGTATTACATACATACTGTATGTATGTAGTACATACTGCATGCTGTAACAATGGGGTACCTACTACTGTGTTTGTTGGTAGTATGTAGGCATCTCCGCTGCACCTGTTAGGGTGGGATAAATCACCATGTCATCATTCTTACTGGTCCTAAGGGTTCTGTGACATCATGAAACACACTGACTGGTGTGCAGGGCCTTTAAGTGGTGCAGTAATGTTTAATTATTGGTTTTGTACCATTTAGCACCATATTAAGAGTCGAGTAATGATTTATTAAGTGGTCAGTATGCAGATTCACAGATGTTTTCAGAATCATACACATATCAATTTGTTCTCAGAAAAGTATCATTAGCTTGATGTTGTAGTCTCTGTTTCAGAGTTAATCAGAAATTTCTACTTAGCTATTCACTAATCAGCAGTTAGCTCCTTCGTTTCTAACTACCTTCATGGTAACGAAAAAAAAAATCACATAAAATATCAGATGTTCCACAGTTGAAGGGTCAAAACACAGGTTTGGCCAATGATTTAGCATAATTTAGTAATTAAAAACCAGTCAAGAAAACCAGGTGTTGAACCAGTGGGGGAGCATCGGCACCATCTGCACCACGCGCCGAAAAGTGCCCAAGAGGCCGACGAGGTTTATCAGCTGTCATGTGATGATACATGAAAAAAAAAAAAAAAAAAAAGCAATACCAGTATAAGACAGTGTCAGCTTTAAAACAATCACTTCACTGTACCAAAAGTGACACTGTAATCATGTTTAAAGACGGTGGCAGATCCCTTCCCGTGGGGCAGATATCTAACTCCCATTAGCTTGCGCTGAAAGGATGCCCTCCAGGTTATTTACGACCAGTAAGACTGACCAAGGTGAAAACCAGCAATGATCTCCTTGTCACTTTCGCTAGTTTATATCAAACAGCTCATGCTTCATCACCACCACCACTGATGGCTCAATTCCAGCAGCAAAAATACAATCAGCGCCAACATTGACCAGCTGTCTGTGTGAAAAATATGGTGTTTATGAGCGTGAGGCCAGTAAGTTCCAGGGTCATAGTGAGCAGAAACTGAGTTAAATAGCTCACAGCATTCAGGTCAACCAGTGACGGTCGGCAAAGGAAAAAAATTAAAGCGCAACGTCTCAATTCATGAACATCCCTGTGCAGTGAAATCAAACATGTATGGGTGTGCATAACACCACAAAATGCCTTTTTGCTGTGCAGGATTAGCATAGCACAGTTACCCACATGTCATCCTCAATCAGAGTGACTGCTCAGTCAGAACTGAGTTTTCAGGCTTACTGGTGTATGAAATTCATTTACTTCACACCTCTTCTCAGACTTCATCTTAAATCAGTGGCCATTCAGCTCTGATGGGAGGACTCATGGCATGTGGCTGCCTGCAGCAAATTCAACAGAGAACTTTGCTCTCTAGAAGGAAATATTGGCAGAACTAGATGTAATGTTAGCAGAATCAGATGTGTCTTGTGTTTCATCTTTGGAATAGGAATGAATAATCCTACAAGTGTGTGTGTGTGTGCGTGAGTGTGTTGACACGTATTACTCATGTCTGTGGGGACACAAATCTGTTTACACAGTCACAATGAGGGAACTCGCCTTCCTCATAATATAAATCTTTAAATTTTGGAGTGAAGACTTGGGTTAATGTTAGGTTTAGGTTAGACTTTGGTTTACACAAGTAGTGGTTATGATTATGGTTAGTTTAAGTCTGCAGGAAATGAATGTAGATCTATGTAATGTCCCCCAAAAGTGATGGAAACCCAACCGTGTGTGTGTTTGCGTGCCAGCAGCAGCAGGGAGCAGAGGATAAAAACAAACTCTGGCTTTAGCTTTGTCAGGGACATGTTCATGCCAAAATCTTTTTGCACAGAAAAGCATTTAATGATATATTTATTTATTTATTTGCTTGTTTTGTTTATATCCAGGCACTCTGTTCATTTGCCTGCGTGCTCTAAAAAGGAGCAGACGTGCAATTGATTTGACAAAGACAATAGATTTGTGTCAGCGCATGCATTCAGCTGACATCAAGGGTCAGGGTGGACGGTTGGGTCAGCAAAAAATTTCAATTTGATGTGATAGTTCGCCATTTGTGTCTTTGATGAAGAAGCTTATATATCACAAACAACCCATGACTTTTCCCCTGACTCTAATTGTGCCTAAATTGAGTGAAATTTTAACCAATTTTGCCAATCTTTCTTGCTCTCTGTGACAAATTCAGATTCATGTTATGGTTTGTAGGATGGTGAAGATTATGGAAAAGTTACATAATATTAATAATTATGTGTCTCATGATTGAAGTCACTGCAGATTTTTCTATATGAAACCAGAGCACAATCACTCCCTAACTTCAACCCAGTGACTACATATAACCACAAAAACAGGTTCATAATGTGGTCAGTGAACATTTCACCGATACACTCGCTATTAACATTCTGCATCTCACTCGATATGTTAATTAACAGAATGTTCTCATTATGTTAATAGAAAACTTAATCCGGTTAGTCTTACATTTGCTTCAAAATCGATTTGCTCTTGCAAATCAGTTGTCAGTTCTTGGAGTAGTTCAGGTAAAACAGGTCTGCTGGACATTAATGTATGCATGTATATTAGCATTTTGCTCTAAAGGGGAAAATACAAGACGTGCACTGACTGATGGACGCTGATCAAACCGCCAACTTGGACCACTTCCTGAAAATCAAACTAGAGAGAAATCCAAATGTTTTGTTTTCCCAATGATTTAGCACTATCTAGTTTTCTTTTTGGAGCTGTTTCACCACCATCTGCATTTTTTGTTTTAATACTTTCCAGCAACGAGCAGCTCCTCCATTTCCTTTGTTGCAGTACCTTCTAGGACAGTTGCATCAACCAAGAGCAAGCATGAAAATCAAGCAAACATAATTAGTACACTGACACCTTTGAGCATACTTAATTTTGGCGCTTTTCCAGCGTGAACACCATCGACTCAAAACCTGGGTAGAAATGGGCGTATTGAGCTGAAACACTGCGAGAGAATTTTCAGATGTAGAGGAAAAACGTTCTCGCAGCTGCTGCCATTAGAGTGTGAGATTATCTCAGTATATCTTCAGCTGTTGATGCCTCAGTTTTAACACTTCTTTTAAATGCTTTCACTTTTTAGAGTCACCAAATTTATGAGGCTGGCTGTGACACACGGACTCAATGTGGACTCAATTTAACTGTTCTGGGTCACAATCTGAAAATATTTAATAGCTCGCATCTTAACTCGTAATGGTTTCTCTAATTAGCCGCACATGTCTTTATTGAAATGGCGAGGGCTGCTATCGACTGGTTTTGCTGGAGATTTTGTTCCTCCTGTGGCTTCAGTAATGAGATTTGTTATTGGATGGATCATATGACATGTGATGCTCAGGTAAGGGTCTCTGCAGGCCCTATCGCAGACATGCTAATCCTTTATGGGACAGAGCACAATCATTTCTCCTCAGGCAGCGTCCTTCTGACTGCTGCAAAGTCTCTCTCATGTTGACCAGGCTTTTGCAATCAGGGCAAGTAGCCTTTGGACCGAGGATTCAAGGCCGTGTACTTCATCGTCTGAAAGCCCTTCCACTATTTTATAGGCTTGATTTTAATGGGATATGTCAGCCCGCATTTTATACCCATATCATTACTTTGTGTTCTCTTGTCCTCTTTTTTTCATTGGTTGTGTAACACTGGGTTTGAAATAGTTTGGTAAAGATATATCTTAATATTATATTTCTTATTGTCATTTTATTGCTATGATGACTGGAATATACATAAGAAGGTGAGAAAGTGACAAATTTTACTTCAATAAGCTGTAAATTATCCAAGCAATGGTGGGCTTCTTTTCATGTGAACCAGACCGGTGACACACACTTCCATCGAACATCATCTGTGCTTCGTCACCAGGTTCATGCTGTGGTCTGAAATCAGGGCACTCTGATATTAATGAACAGGATTTTGGTCCAAACAGCTCAACTGTGCATCTTCAGCCTCAGACAGCTGCACGTTAGACCACCCTCCAAACTTTTTGAGCAGAAAAAGGATTAATTAGAACTTGCATGATTTATTATTTACATGTTCTTCATTATTATGTAACTGAATACAGTTGGGAAGAAATCAAAATTACCTGGAGTCTTAATCTGGTGAGTCAAATTCAAGCACCCTCTCTAAATTTCATTCCACCTCTTTGTAATTACTTGTGCAATTAACTCAAACATGCAAAGCTAACAAAAAAATGTAAAGCATTTGATAAATAGTGTTTCAGAGGAGTCATTTTTCTTTGCACCTTCATAGGAAATTAGAAAAGGTGAAACTTACGACGGGAACAAAGAGGGGCCAACAGCTTTGTGTAGTGATCCACTGTACGTGAACAGCAGCCTGTTTTCTGTGATATTCTGAACTGTAATGCTAAGTTTGTTGTGAAGTGACTTTTAGAGTTATTCAGAAGCAGCTGCTCACACAAACCTAAGCTGAGTGCAAACTGACCTGCATGCTTTTAATTTCCTGATGTGTTTGTTTTATGCTTACAGAAGCACCTTGTCCCACAGACACAGTGCAGAGGACGGGGGACTCGTTCAGGGTTGACGGTGCACATGTCTTTGAAAGAAGTCTAGAGACAGACGCTTAGAAATGGACAAAACTTCTAAAATTTGGAGAAACAATTAAGGTTTTGTGGCCCTTGTTGTTGTTTCAGCAGCTTTACTTTCGTTATGTTTTGTCTAATTGTTTGAATGTAATGCAGGTCCTGAGTGACTCCATGAAATCCAGTGCAATAAAAGGTCAGTAGCATTGTCATTAAGGATCATTATCACATCTTTGCTTGTTCCCCAGCTTGGACAACCATGACAGTTTGTAGCCTTGTCGTCACATGACATTAACTGAAAGAAAATATGAATTATGACTCAGCAAGCAAAGAGCATCAGGCTGGTTGGAGGTTTTTGGTTTTTTTTTCATGCTGCATTATGGCTTCCTCCACATGAGTCACAAGATATTTCTTGTGAACTGCTGCATGGCAACCTGAGAGAGCAACATGCCATATACTGAATAATGAATGGCTTCATGTAAATACAATGACAGTTTAAAAGTGTTGGTGTTTGGTGCAGGGAGTGCTCTTTTCAACAATTTAACATGTTTTTCTCCACACTTCACAGTCCCACTTCACAATATTAATGAAACAAGGTTCTGAGGTCACATTCATTTGGGTATCAGCTCATACAGGCTTTCTGGGCAGTGAGAGAGTGGACAAACTAACCATACAGGCTACTTCTGCTCTCACTTTCTTTTTCTTTTTTTTTTTTAAATCAGAGGGAAAGGGCATTGTATGGAAGAAAATCAATGAAGAGTGGCAACAGCACTGGGATCAGGAGAAAAGGTGAAGAGATTTAAATAAAATTCAAAATAGAGCAGTTATTGTGAGAAACAGGGGAGGAAATGGACAAAAAGAGGAATAAAATGGGACCGTATTTAATCCTATTGGCAAATCCACATTGTGGGTGCCCGATGCGGGGCGGGAAACTCTGCCTGACCCCTCCCAGAGCCGGTCCACATACTTCTTGCTAGTTGTTACATCTTGGTGGCCGTCTGTTCACAAAATAAACCAGACACAGGCAGTATATGGCTCCTTTGTGACTGGCTGAATTAATTGCAATAGCCATTAATTACCGTTTTTGCCTCCAGATTTTTGGAGACTTTGATATGAATGACTTTCCTGCTCATAATTACAAGGTACATGATGAGAACGCAACGTATGTCCTCATTTTGTTGTCAATCGGCCTTTAACGTAACCACTGGTTTGACTGGTTTGCATGTGACTTTAGTGAAATCAACCTGGATATTATGAAAAGAGCAGGTGGGTGTGATTTCGTTAATGTTGTAATTAAAATATCAAGTAAACAGCCTTAAATATGTCACATTTTCATCAGAGTGGGTACGAAAGCTGGGCGAGAATAAGCTGATGTAAATATTCCACTTCCACTGCAGAGTGCTGATTATCCTGTCACACTTTTTGACAAAATGTTGGTGATGTTGGATTGGTGGAGTCACCTTGTGTACTGTGCCAAACACTGAAAAATCTACCGGCTTAGCTTTAAATAAAGAAGCAATACTATATAAATAAGATCTATTACACAGAGTTCAGCCGGGCCACTGCAGATGTTTTCAAACTGTGAGAGACATGAGGCAAAGACGCCGCTGCTCTAAGAACAACGGGAAGGTAGTTACTGTAGTTTGACCCATTCACCAATAAAGTCAACATAGTTGCTGCAGCAGCAGCAGCAGCAGCAGCAGCATTGGCTGTGAGATCTATTAGAATTAAGGTACTTTAAAACCCTCAGCTCCCGATATAACTCAGTCAAATCTGAACACGTAGACATGCATTTTTAAAATCAGAGTGACTTAAACTTTCAAAGCATATCACAATATCGCTCGCCAGTGTCCATAAATCCTCTCAGACAAACACCTTCTGACAGCAGAACTTGCCTGAGAATCGTCACATTTTGAAGTTTTGCTCCAGTGGCAGCTGCCTGCACCTTCTTGGGTATGTTGCAAACAGGACCAGCCAATAGCCAATTTGGCATACTTTTAATGGTGCTAATTTGTCAGAATATAAACAAATATAGGCTCTCAAACAGAAACAAAGAATAATACGGCACACAGGGCTCACAGCGTCAGACTCTGAAAACCTCTGGTCTGCTTTATTATAGTAAGTGGAAGTGATCTATTCTTCTTATGCATAATTTCTATTCTGTCTTTTTTTTTGTGGAATCCTGCAGAAATAAAAGTGTCTTTAATACTTCGATATTTCTTATTATAAGCATTTACCTCACTTCACTTGGATCCATGGCCTGGCTCACCAGGTTCAGAGCTCTACCTTCCACACAATTAGTCAGTCGACGCTCCATCACCCAATCAAAAGGCATCCATAATAACCAGTGGGATACCAATTAGAGCGAGGTGCTCATATCTCCTACGCCAGGTTTCATCCTCCTATACTGAGGTACATTAATATGGCTGAGTGGCTGTCACAGACCAGTATATTACACTTTCAAACCGAAATGGGTTGGAGGTTAGAAAATCAAACGGGATTTTGAAGTTACAGAAATGGAAACTTGTGCTATGAATCTGCAAACGTATTCCGGTGATGAAACAAGTGCCTGCACTCTGATCCGCACGCATCATGTCATGATTCAGCCTGCGTCAGTGATGTTTTGCAGAGGCTAAAGATACTGCTGTTCCTCAGACAGACGAGCACTGCCTATAAAAAGTATATTGATTGAACAGAATGGAACCTCCTCACATCTACATCTTTTCTCATCTTGTTGATGCCCTTGAGGGTCAACACAGTGTCTTTGGTAATTGGAAATGCAGCCGAACCCTCACTGTGAAGGACAAAAACAATTTCGGCCAGGATGGGTAATAAATGGGACTAATGTCTCTGCCGTTCAGATGCTGTCTGCAGGGCTGAGTTTTGTGTATACAGCCTGCGGCGGTGGAAATGTTGCTCTTCTGAGGTCAGCTTTGACAAATCTCTGAACCCAGCCTGGCATAAACCTAGAGGCAAAATGAAACAGCGGGCAGCAAATAAAGAAATAGGCACTATGAAAATAACCTATATCAATAACATTGACTAAGACATGTCCACACACAAAACATACACCTCCAAAAATAAGCTGCACCGTTGCAGTCTGTGGTATTTATCCGAAGAAGAGTTGAATATATGGCCAAAGAAAACGTCACATTATGAAACTCATGAGCCAGATGGCTTACAGAGACAGTTTCGAAACCCAAGACACAAAATTAAGCTAATGGAAGGCAACATTTTTTATAGTGAATGGATCAGAGTTTTTACAGGAGGTAAGCAGCACAACAGTCATGAATTAAAATGACCTCCTTTGAGATTTTATTTTTTTTGTAATTATCAAAAATCCCATGATAAATTGATGCTATGAACAAGCCAAAGTCTGATAAAGCGTATTTGTCACACAAGGACACAGTGAGCCACCCCACTGCAGAAAGTGCTCCTTCATTACCATGAACACACACTCCGAAACTTACACTGAGCCTGTCGCACAAACACCATCCTGCTGCTGCATGTGGATTAAAGTTCAGTTTGAATCTGTCTGAAAATAGTCCCCAACAAATAGACTATTTACCTCGGTTTGAGTAATGTTTGTTAAACTCTACAGTGCCCCGCTGTTTTAGGAAATTACTCAGACTTTAAAAGTAAAACTATTAATTCATGACCCGTTTTTAAAGATTTATATCTTCAGTAAGAATGAATGAGCCGGGGCCTGAGTGCCACAGACACAGAGTAGGGAAGCTGGAAAGTTGAGAGATCGACTAATACACGTTGCTTTTGGTCTTTTTTTTTTTGGATCTTGCTGACAAAAATATAAGTAATGCCCACCTTATCCTTTAAGCTTCACTTTTATTGACACAGTCTCAGAGTCATTCTGAGGACACAGTTTGTGGTGGTGTGTTATTCTGTGAAATGTACAGGATAATACAGTGCACCTATTATTTTGCTTATAAACAGATGTTTACCCCACAAACCCCCACTCATCTTTAGAAGCAACCGCTTGGAACAGAAAGCCAATACACTGCAAAAGCACTGCTGAACAACCACCAAACAATCCTCCATCTATCAACTCATCTTCTAGGTGCTTATTATCCTTGTCAGGGTTGCAGTTGCAGCAGGGCGAGCACAGCAGTTCAGGTCTCCTTTGCCCTGCCGAGCTCCCTCCACCTCTCCCCGGGGGACCTCAAATGGAGATGTAACCCCTCCAGCATGTCCTGGTCTGCCCCCAGCCTCCTACCTGGCTGTTCTCCTCCCATTAATTTGTGCTTGAAACACGTCCAAAGGCAGGTGCTCTGGGGGCATCCTAACCAGGTGTCTGAACTTCCTCAGATTCCCTTCTTGTTATGTTTAGTGCGTATGCAGCTCCAAGAGGCTTCTGATGGTGCTGTGCAAAGCCCATATTATTACCATATGTCCAGGCTTACACATGGAATGCTCTGCTCAACAATTAAAAGCCAAATAGTTTGATTAACAGGGAATAGTTTGTCATTTATTGCTTTATTTATTAGCTTTTTTTTTGCTGAGAACTTGATACCACTCTCATGTCTGCACACGAAATCTGAAGCTACAGCCAGCAGCCAGTTAGCTTACATTAGCTTAGCATAAAGACTGGAAACCCCCAGTTAGTTGATTTGGATGCCAGAACCACAGATTTCAGGAAGTCATCACACCTAGTCAAGAAATAGCCCAGCACATAAACTGCTGTAAAACCACAACACACTGTTTTAATTTGGATTAGATTCAATTTAGACTCTGTATGAATAAAACAGAGATATTACATGGTAATTACTGAGCTTCAGAGGTGCTGACAGGTGCACTTTGTTACCTTCGGGCAGAGCCAGGCTAGCTGTTGCCTCCTGTTTCCAGTCATTATGCGTAGTTAAGCTAACTGGCTGCTGGCGTATTATCTTACAGACATAAGAGCGGCATCAATCTTTTCATTTAATTCTCGGCAAGGAAACATAATAAATGCTAAATGCTGCTAAATTTGTATGTGATTGAAGTGATGCAAACAGCGCAACATGTTCAGGTAAAGGCTTCTGCTGTATCAGGTCTTCCTCGGTCTCCGTCTCTAGTGTCCACAGAAAACTTGCTCGGTAAGACTGAATGATAAAGTTATCATGTTGCTGAATTCAGTCGTTCTGCTGCGATCAGTGTGATCATAGGGCTTATTGAATGAGAGAGGAGTTTATCTGTAATCCAGGGGCAATGATTGTAAGATTAGATTGTTTATTCAGTTTTACAGTGTTGTCTTATAGTCTGGTTTTGCAGAGAGAGTGATTTTTGTAATTGCTTTGAAATGAATTTGGGGGGAACGATGAGTTATCAGTTGTACTGGAGGGGTTTATTTTCAGCTGCTGCACATTATTTCTACCAGTAAGACCCATTTCAGTACGTGTCATTCTGTTCAGAGGAAGGATGAAACTCACATTTTATAACTGAACTTACTAAACTCCTATACAGCTCGAGTAATCTTTCATATGTTGCAACACACACACATAAACCAATTAATGAGGATTATTATTATTCTTGATTATTATATTAAGTAATAATAATACATTATACTTATATCGTGCTTTTCAGGACACTCAAAGACGCTTTGTTGTCAATAAAAGATCAGGTGACAATGACAAGGATGCACATCTCATGGTGCAATGGAAGGTCATGGCGCCACATATGCGGGATCATCAGACAGATTAATGAAACACAGCCTGCTGACATGACAGATTTGGACACGACTACTACATCAAAGTCCTCAAAGAGTCCGATCATTTATAGTATAGATGAATATTTCAGAAACCAAACAAGCGTCTTGGTCTGTAACTTTCCAAGGTCTACATACTACAATTACATTTCTGGCTGAGAGCTGCAGAGAGTTGGCACAAAGTCGACACTGTGTATCATCTTTTATCAACTCCAAAACCAAAAACTTTTCCATGAATTCTGGCTAGAAAATAAAAATGCTGCTCTGCACTGATACCAGGTTCCTCCAGGGAAAAGAAGGCAAGGTTGGCCCAAAACAACCTGGTGATGGAGGTCTCGATTGAGGCAGATCATCGAAGCCTTATGTCCCATCAAGGTCAGACAGGATTGTTAAGCTCACAGTATGTCATTTCCTGTGCGAGGGGTCCGGGATTGCTCTGGGTTTCCCGTCATTTTTAGACATTTTAATGCAGACATGTTACATGTTACGCCTTTGAGTTTGACTTCCTAAACATTAACCATTAATGACGTCCTGCTACAGGCAGATATTGCATTGCAAGAGCAGAAACTGCATGAAAACAAAATGAAATTCATCATAAATATGATGCAGATACATTCAGGAAGAACATCTTGTGACTTGACAGATACCTTCATTAAAAATGCGGCCTCATATTATTTGTATCACTACGGTAAATTAATGATATAAATGCAATTTCTTGGAGACAGGGTTAAACACAGAGCACGGTGCCATGAAAGATGAAAGTGTTTGTGCACTGAAGGTGCCACAATATAAAACAAGTATAGCTCCAGAAAATGAGTTTACCAATATCTTTTCTTCTACACAGATATCCAATAGAGAGTATGATGCAGCAGGCTATAATCTGATTTGTCCTGTCTGTCAGGAATGAAAACATTTCTCATAGTGATTTGTGAGAGGAACTGATCATTTGCAGCGACATCCTCTATAGCAAATGTGCCAGCGGTTGATTTTCCAGTGACAGTTATTTGTTGTTGGAGTGTTTGTTTGCTTGCAGAGCAGATGTGGCCCCGGGGCAGCGGTTCAAAACTCTCTGAAAGTGTTAATAAATGAAGTGTGATGGGTGTGGAATTATAGAAACTCTGGTGAAGAAACAGTGATGAATGTTACACTGTGAGAGAAATCTGCACCTTTGTGCCGTTAGTTAGTTATCAGGGGCTGCTGCGGAGCTTTGCATACACAGCATGAAATAGGAAAAGAGGTAAAAAATGAAAGGTGACAGTGAAATATTTTACATCCTGTTGTGTCCTTTTATAGCTAATCAGAAAAGGCATTGCTTGTAGGCGGCTGTGGAAGGTAGATTCGAGTATTTCAATGACATGACACTTCATACTCCTACACATTTCGCACAGAAATATTGCACTTTTCACTCCACTATTTTCATATGATTACTCGATACTTATAATAAAATTAAACAAGTGGTTGCCAAACTTTTTGACTCATTACAAAAAAGGTAGTGTCCCACCAGACTGGGTCCGACCCATCCTTTACAAAACTACCCACTTCTATATACAGTCATCAAAACTAGTCGCACCTCCACCAGCTGCAACGGCGATCCATCAGTATTAACAATGTAATAATATAATATATAATAATTTTTCACATTTTCCTCACAAAGAGTACCTTTACTTTTGATTCTATAGTACTTCTGTGCCTCCCTGTAAGTATGACTTTAAAGGTCATACTGCTTGTAACAGATGCTGCTGTATTGATACTTTAAGTTTAGCAAAGGATGTGAATACTCCCATCACTGCCTGTGGGGACATTTTGCAAGATGCTCCTTTTCGGTGAATAATGTCTCAGGTCTTTTTTACAAAAATATCAATATTTTACCTGTTCCACAGCAAGCTGCTTCACTGCAGCAGCTGTCATGACTTAATCTCTGCGTCCCCTGTAATAACAAAACTTATCAACACTTTTAATTAAACCTGAGAAAATATGTTGCTCCAGTTCTGGTTTCAGATCTACAGGTATGTATGACATCCAATATTCCACCAACTTCAGCTGTAATAAGCCTGTATTACCACAGATCTCTTCAAAGTCATCCTGGCGTGGGTTGAATTCACCTCATCATGAGCCCACTTGCAGGTAAATGCGGGGGCTGCATAGGTAATGATCTGTCATGTTTTTGTCTACGCGTGAGCTCTTGGATTTGGTGTCCTCATCAAAGACGTATCTTCCAGGCATTTTGGGAAGTTCCATCTTGAAAAGCTCTCCGCTCTCAGATTCTTATATTCCCATGCTTCAACACATTATCCACAATTTGTCACACTGCTTAAGGACCCAGGACACATGTTCTGGGACTTTCATGCAACAGAGTTTTTCTTATCGCTAATTTTTACACTTCCCTGCATCTGTCTGTGTCATTTGCGTCTTGCGTGATACATACATAGCTCATGTAATGCACTCTTTTTTATTGCTTTTGCACTAGACTGTCAATTAAATCAATTTATAGTTGTAGCACTGATTTTGAGCCTGTGCAATAAGAAATGATGAGGAAAAATTAATATTTTTGTAGTTAAATACAAATATATGAGCTGTTATCTGGAGTCATTATCATCTGAAAAAAAAAACATGGCTGTGCATTTGCAGATGTAAGTGTCTTTAAACACATAAAGTCATGTACTGAATTATGTTTAAAATGATATGGTCTCATGTTACACAGATCAACATACATATTTTTATTCAACAAATGAACCAAACAAACGAGTCCTTAATAACGCTCAACCTTTTTGATCTCCAATTATTTGGATTACTAAAATGAAACGCACTTCATGCATAACAAATGCAAAGAGAAATGTTGATCTGTCTTGATAAACTGTGTAATTACCCAATTATGCAATAAACCGAATTACAAGTGATACTAATGATGTGTTTGGTCACTTGAAAATTATTCCATCCAGGGTGGCAAATTACTGCTCTGAGGTTTCAGATTGCCCACCGGAACAGCCGTTTTTCTTCCAGTGTGTCAAATGTGTGCAGCAAAGAAGAGTGTGCGATCCGCTGAGAGCAGAATATGTGAAAACGTTAAAAAGGAAGACAAGCGTGAGCTTTCATGTTATAGTCTTAAATAATTCTCCTTGATGGAGAGGGAGCATAACAAACCGGCTTTACATAGCCTCATGTTTTCTTTTGTTCTTCAAAGTACTGATTCAAATGAAATCTGAAAAAATGTAAGCTAGTTATGCAGTTGGAGGAGTCTCTGTGTCTTACTGTGCTGAATTTCCAGTGTTCCTGCATTCGAAGCGCTCTGACCTTCAAATGTGATGAAGTGACGCTCTGATAAACACAAAATAACCAAAACATCTTTTTAGTTTCTATGTTTGCATCAACATCCTCTGATATTTCAAGCATCGGTTAACTCGCTGATATGGAAGGACAGACGTACACCATCTACATGAAAAGGTAAAAGCTAACAGAGGCAACAGTTTATACTACTCAGCATATAAAGAATCCAACCGGTGCCCAATACAAGATACAGGTACGCTGACAACATATCTAACAATATAATATGAAAATATTTATCAGATGAAATATGACATAAGGTACAGAGGTTTATATCTGCTGATGGAAAATGCTTCTTAATGCCCAAATATTTGGACATTGTTCGTAAATGAGTGTTCAGTTAATGGAATTTTCCTCTCAATTTTACCTTTTCCTGTCACTGGAAGGCTTTGTCCAATTTCAGTTTTACCATACCATTTTCTGTCTTTCTTGGGAATAAATTTAAACCTTTTTCAACTGGAAAGGTTCAGCTGGAACTGGAAGGGAGTCGAGTCTTTTGGCTTGAGGCACAGGCATAAGTGATGATGCCATGACAGAAGATTTGAAACTGGTGATGTGATTGACAGTTGTTCTGTGACGTGTCTTCTTCTGTAATACAGAGATCTCAAAGTGAAGTCTGAAAAATGAATAACGTCTGTACAGTCAAATTAATCATATGCAAATCTGAGCCGTGGATCTGTCTAAGCAAACATAGCTTGAGTTGCACCAAATGGCGTGTATCAGCAATTAATTAAACCTTATGAAAAACCAATATCAAAGATCCTTTTTCATGAATATGTTCAAAAGTTGAAAGATGAAGCTTCTTTGAAACCTTGTACACTGGAAGCTCCACTGAACAATGACAAGTAACTTTTAAAAAGCTGAACTTCGCTTTAGTGTGAAATCCACTAAGCACATGTTTACCAAGCCAGCTGGTCTGTGATGGCTTTTTACCTGAGAATACCAGAGGGACGAGAGGTGGGAGAGAGTTAATTGGCAAGTCAGCGCTTCCATGGTTGCTCAATTTCTCCTTTTTAGAAGTGAGCATGAATGAAACTTTTTAATTTTTGTGCAGTTACTTCGTGTCCATATCAAACACCGGCATTAAATCTGTGCAAACATGGCGAGCCTCGAGAGTTTCAGCTGGACACCGTGGGACTCTCTCTTCTCTCGAGGAATAACGCTTTGGGTTACACTGAGAAGACAAGTTTTAATTTTCAAGTTTCAAGCTTGTTAAATTTATACAGCGCTTTAAAAAGCAAACAGGTTTTGCGTAGTATTGGCATAGTGCTCCTCAAAGACAGGCAGACATATATGTGCAGAACAGGTGTTGTGGCCCCTTTCATACCCAATCATGATACCCATGAGCCTGTTCACCTGTGGAATGTCCCAAACAGGTGTTTTTGGAGCATTCCACTACTTTCCCAGTCTTTTGTTGCTCCTGTCCCAACTTGTTTGAAACTCAGAATAAGCTTATATTTGCAAAAATCAGTGAAGCTGATGAGATAAAACACGAAAAATATTGACTTTGTGCTGTTTTCAATTGAGTTTATGTCAAAGAGGATCTGCAAGTTATCACGTTCTGTTTTATTTATGTTTTACACAGTGTCACAACTTTTTTGAAATTGGGGTTGATGAAACAAGTTTAGCATAGTTTAAACATAATTTAAAGCCCTATAATTTTCTATAATAAAGATGTAGCTTCGGGCTAGAAGACTGCAGACAATTCGGCGCCGCCTTGAATGCATAACAAAATTATTCTCTCTCTCTGTGGCACACAGGAATTCTTGCTGGCTTTTTTTTTTTTTTTTATGGCTTTTCCCTGTGCAAGTTATTGTTTCATCATAAATTAAGTGTCATACGTGTAAACACAATAAAAATGGAAGCTAAAGCGGCAAAAGATGAATTCAGCTCCCTCAGCACCTCAGGCTGAAAGAGTCTACAGGGTTTTCTTAGATCAGTGTCTCGGCATAGACGCCTAGAGAGTGTGATAAATCCACAAAGGACTTCACATTTGCCATGAAATCCTTCTCACACTGAACACTGGCAATCAAGGCGCAATCAGATGCAGTGACGAGCGATGAAACCTATCCGTGAATATGACCCTCCAGTGTGAAAGACAGTCAGATGGTTTAATTCAGCAATCATCACCCAGCTCAAATACCTGATTGGGTCCATTTTGTCTGCGCTCACACTAAAATCAACCGTTTGGGAAGAAGGGATTACGTGCACTTCAGCCCCCATTCAAAACAAGAAAACCCATTATTTCTATGGTTTACCACAAGCTGGTGAGAATGATTAAAACAACCTCTGATTGCTTGTAAACACTTCTCATCGGTTCATAGTGAGGCGGCCCTGTTGACTCTTAAGTTATGATGGCCACGGGCTATACCCAATCAAAAGTGGCCTTTATTGGCTGTTGCTAGGATACCAAACTTTCCATATGTGAATCACCCTGGACATGATGAGATTTGTGCAGGCTTGACACTTGAATGCATTGCATCATTCCACACACTATGCACTTCAAAAATACTTGGGATGCATAAGAGTGGGAAATCTAATGAGAAAAGTTGAACAGACTGGCGGAGGGACCACAGACAGCAGCTTGGAAGGAGATTGGATGCCTGCAGGAGGGCTGATATTGAATGCTCTCACATACACTGTTGATGAGAAACGACACGTTTTCTCTGGTCAACAGCAACTTATGTTGTGGAGGTAATCTCCTTTTTCACGTCTCTGCTGGGATGTTTTACCATCAAAGCCCCGTAGCTGACAGAAAAATCTTTTTAACAAATGTTTGAAAGCAGCCTGTCCATCATTAGCCTAAATCAGTATCCTTAAAATACTCCTACAGTTTGGGTAAACAGTTTCTCCCTTTTTCATGTCCTCAAAGCTGCGAGACACATATTACCATTCACGTCACGCTGGAATCACCCAGAATATCCTTTCAAATCTGTGTCTGTCTGTGATGCTACAGAGTGGTTTACCATACATAGCTATGACCCAGCTCAAGTGGGGACGAAAGAGCCACCCTAGTGTGAAATGACCACCTTAAAACACAGGGGCTTCAATTACAAGGCCACAACAGTCAGTGTGGGCCATGCCATAACTGACTGTTTATTAAGAAACTTAATAAAAACCCTAAAACAACACAGAAAATAAAACAAAAGGATGGACAGTCGCACCACAACTGGGGGGGGGGGTCTACTACCCACTGGCAGAGCGCTACGGGTATGCTACAGGTGAATTAAGACAACACAAAAACACACCACAAATAAAACACCACACTAATACACCAAATCAGATCACCTGGTAAAGTGAGTGAACCCCCAGCACCCCGACCACACGGTAAATGGAGGACACCACCAGCCGTGGCACTAGAAACACAAAAGACAAACTTAAACCTACATAAAATCGTACACAGTAAAACAATAAAAACAAATCTAAAAGATGTAACACTAAGACAACATTAAAATACTAAAATAAACAGCAGTCAGTGCTTTGCCTCTGTGTTGCAGTCATGACTTTCTTTTTATCTGTACCACAGGTTATGGCAGACCACTGTATTAATAAAAAGGTTAAAAAACAACTACCTCAGGGTGCTCACACCCCCTACACTACCCAACAATACAAATTATATAAAACCAAGTTAAAACAGCTGTGCAGCCCAGCTTATCAGAGCCACAGATTCTTAACAGTCACATGGAGAGCACAAAGGATAGTCTGAGGAGGATGAGACCTGTCGTCCCTCACCTGCTGCCCTTCAGCCTACTTCACCTCTCCCATGCCTTGCCTGATTGGCTGTCTGCCCCTGCATGGTCCTAGTGCCCACCCTCTACATAAGTTTATTTAATTTTACTGGAAGCCTGCATGAAATGAAGATAAAGGGTAGAAGTCAGGGGGAAAGAGGGAGAAAGAGAGAGAGACTGAATTAGAAAACAAATGTGAACAGAATATACAGTTTCAACATACTGAGAAAGCCAAACCACACAGCTTCCTCATGCTCATCCACCCTTCTCACATGTCCGCAACCTTAGGAGTTGTATTTAAGACTGGTGGGACAGACACATAAGACTGGAGTGGGTATAAGCAGAGCAAAAATACATGTGGGACAGTGCACAAGACACTGGTGTGTGTGTGTGCCAAGACCAGCTCCCTGACCACATGACACTGAAAACAAAAATCTATCAGAGTCTTCAACAAACCTGATACAACACAAAACAATGCTGGTAACCCAAAATATCCACAAAGAAATACTTTTGGGAAATGTGTTTATTTCCTTTCTTGCTAAGAGGCAAAGGAGCAGCCAGATCTCAGATCTGTGCACTAAATATAAGGCTGCAGCTGTACAAAAACAAAGGCGACGAGACTTCAGGAGGTCACCGCTCCCGGCTAAGAAAGTCTAGCATATAACCTTCTTTAAAACCCTTTCAGCCTTTGTATGGATAAAACAAAACAGTCCATCACATTGCTTTCATACAGAGCCAGGCTAGCTGTTTCTTCCTGTTTCAAGTGCTAAGTGAAGCTAATTGGCTCCTCAGTTGTACCTTCAACTTCAACCAGAAACTCTGGCAACAAAAAAGGACAAAAACCAAAACATAAACTCATGTATGGGCCTCCTGAATTTTGTAGTAAACCACAGGCTATGGGCAAACAACAGGCTTACAAGCACTGACACGGCTTCTGTATTCTGATGTAGTTAGAAAGCCTTAGGCTGTGTCATTGACAATTTGGAAGAAATCTGTATGCGCTCTATACAATATATCCACATTATATAACCACAGGCTTGTGTTGTGCAGCTGAGGTTGTGCAGTAGGCGTCTAATTGAAGCAACCTGCTGTGAACCAGGTAACGGTACATCTTCCAGCTGGGAGAGACATGTTAACTGGGATTACTGCTCATTCGGGAATATTAATGGCTCATTAAGCATTAATAGATCTCTCAGATCAGTATTTACACTGTACTAGTTTCTCCCTCCTTGCCGGAGCGTCTGTGACATAGAGACGTGCACTGATGTTTAGTCACACAGAAGAAACAAGACGTCTGCTACAGAGCAAATAGTGATTACCAGGTAGTCCGATCCAGTGCAAGTAAACCAAGGAAGATAATACTTACTGAGCTGTCAAAACATGTCAAATATCATCATCAGCCTGGGGGGAAGGGTGGCTGCAAAAAAAAAAAAAAAAAAGCATTAGCAATGGTGTAATTGGCTGTAAATGGTCCAAAACACTTAATGATGTGGGAGTGGAATGCATGCTGGCACATATGATAATCCCCTTGTAATGAGAATTCACTAGATATCACTGGCTTTGTTCATGCCCCAGCATCTCTGAAAGAGCTTAGCCACCAGAACAGTAACAATAAGCCGTAGAGTAGGAGATGGCATGCCATACAAGTGCGAGAAAAGTGAAATTACACACAAAATGAAATCATTTGCTCAATAAGGAAAGAAAAGTGATATTAGAGGCTTTAGATATCCATTATTGTCTGCTTTTGGATGATTAAATCAATGACATTTTGGTGGTTGACACTGTCATCCCTCAACAAGGGTGTAATTTAAGTGGCGGGAGAGTGAGAAGAATCAGCTTTGAGCTATGGTAGTTGTTAGAGATTAGGATACAGACAAACTAAGCCTTGTAAATCCCATGCCTAAGGTGCCACCGGAACAAAATGAAGAATGAGGAGTGAGGATAAATATGTCACAAAAAAAACAAATGTTTGGAGTGACGTCACTGCCGCTGAGAGAGAAAAGTTGGAAAAAGTACTGAAATCCTTTGCTTAAACATATATAGACTGTATATCTCAATAGATTTGTGTAAAATACTCTATTGCACATAAAGATCCTGCACTCAAATACGCACAGAAGTACAAGTACATAAGTATTGTCTCACAAATATATTTATGTGTATTTGTATACAATTAGGTAGAGCCCTAAAGGTCACTCTGAGGGGCTGAGAGATGATTCTCTTTGCTTTGTTATCAAATAATGGTTTATTTCATCTCTTTGCATCCTGAGCAGTTTTTCAAATGAAACAATCTGAGAAATTTAGAGGATAAATCACTTTTTGGTGTAGCTACAAACAACTAATAAACATCTGAAATGTAATAGATGGCCCCACACAAGCCAAAAGGGTCAAGAAGCACCAGCTGAATCTTCTGCAACAGACTGTATTTTATAAAGTTATCACCTGATTTTCATCATATGCAAAATAACTTGTAACTACAGCCGCCATGTAGTTAATGGAGTAAAAAGTACAACTCTTCCCTGAGGGTAATGGAACAGAAGTATAAAGAAGTATAAAATGAACATACTTAAGCGAAGTACCTCAATTTGTGCTTAGGTGTATTTGACTAAATGTCACTAAATGTCAAACGCCATCACTGTCACAACTGAACATTTAGTTTCACCACGAGCACATACAGACTTACATGGCTGCTTATGAACTGTAAGATGCAGCATATATTCTGTGGAACATGTATGCTTGGATTTTCAGTGAAGAACTAACTTCCTCCTGCAAGGACAACTCATGCAACTTTCATCAAACCCATCTCCATAATATTCTTGTATTAATTTGAATTGGAATTTGAAGGGAACCCATTAAATAACCGTAGAATAATAATGACAGCTGTAAAAGAGGATAACGACTTCTGATAGATACAGCAGATGGACAGAAATGAGTCTTGTGGGTCTTTAAAAACTGCTACAGTTAAAACTTAAAAGAAATTTGTGAGCTGCCAACTCCAGGAGGTTAAATTATATATTTTTGTATAATTAATAAAAGAAAACCGTCCAAAGTCTTCCATATGAAATAAGATGAGAAATAAAAACTGAACCTATCAAATTTGTCCAATCTGGAGTTTCTCAGACATTTTCTGATCTATAAATTCATGCACTAATAGCAGAGCTCAACATTCATTACCAAAAGAGTCAAGACAAATACCTGCACCGTTGAACTGTTTTCAAAAGAGTGAATCATTTTGGACAAACTTTTTCATTCATTGCAAAGTGCACAAACACATAAACAACAACAAGATCAACAAAAAGCAGATTAATCTGAATTATTCATATGACAGGGAAGGAGTTGACATTGTACTGTTTACTAAAATGTATTACTCTGCAGATTAAGACTTTACATACAAAACATGATCCCTTGTTGGAGATTAATCGTCTCCACAGATTATGACATAGTTTGAATTAGCTCTGCCTCAACTAAAACATTAAAATGCTGCTGAGAGGAGGCTACATGTTAGTCTAGTAGTAATTCAATATACTCTGATTCTGCACTATCGGTACTTTTTCCTTGATACATGCTTTTGATACCTACATAATATCACTTAAGTAAAAATTTGAATGCAGGACAAGAGTTCACATTTGTATTCCCTTTAACATGATGTTGTTTTAAAGTCTTCTCTGCCAGCCTTATTTTTTGTGTAAAATACTAAATCCCTATATTTAGCCAAAACCATGCAAGAATCTACTAAAAAAAAAAAGTGTTGTGTATATGTGTATTATACAAACTCCTCTTTATGCCATCAAACAAATATTAGCATAGACAAACCAACTCTGCTAGTGAAAATCCCTCAAGTAAAGGATTTGTTATTAAATCATATTGAATAAATGTTTGGTTTGCCAAACAAAAAGTGCTTATTTGTCTCCAGAGTACTTTTATTAGCTCTAAATCTGTTGGATACACTTATTTTGACCGCAAATTATTTGACAGTAAGCATAAAAAGGAAACCATCCGTAATATTTCGCCCATCTGGGGCCGCTTAAAAACGTCAACAAAAAGCACGTGTCGGCCTCCCGCTTGCCGTACTTGGCTCCGCCATTATTTGACAGGTCTCGTTGCTAACCAGAGGCTTTCCTGGTTACCCACTCAACGAGAACAACAGGGAGACACTTCCAAGTTTCGTGTGGATTTTTTCGGACGGTTTTTAGCGGCACAGCGAGCATGAAGGAGGACAGACGGGTACAGCCAGGTACTTTTACAACATTACTTCCTTTTAGCTTTCGTCTTTCACTTCCGACTACGGTAACGGTTGTTAGCATTAGCTTCTCTCACAGTGTGTCTGCCATGGGAAGTTCACAATGAGGCATACTCTGATAAAAGTTGACGGCGTATTCATATTGTTATCACATACAAACCGCTTTTTTATTTGTCATCGTAAGAGTTGTGTGACCACGAATTTGGTCTAGTTAGCTGACTTTTGTGCCGATACGGAACGTGAAGTTAGGTGACGTAAATTGACTGCTGATCTGACATTAGCTAGTTTGATTGAGCAGTGTGACAGCTTACGTCCCTTTTGAGCATCTGCAGTAAAAAGTCCGCTGTTAATGCATTTTTTCTATTTCACGTTTATGCATGAATCAGTCATACCGATGGTTAGTCCCTGTTTGGAGGTTTGTGCCTTTAAAAGGGAAGATGAGCAAGGAATAGTCCTGTAATGCTCACAACTATTTCCTGTCATGCAGATTGAGCTCTGAGAACAGTTAATCGCACCAACCAAGGCAGACACTTTAACTTGAGCCAGTTTTGTACCTCACCGTTTGTAACCTATAATATACAAGTTTATAGAGGCTTTGCTGTAATAATAAATGCATAAATGTTTGTAAAAGACTGCTACTGTTGGCACAACTTGAATTTCAGTATGTAGCACCCACATAGTAAGTATGGAGAGTGAGGTTTGCTGTTGTTGCTTGGTTGTTTACTAAAGGCTGATATCTGGTTACAGCACTGATCATGTCCGGCTGTGCAGGGCCTGTAGTAGCCTGACGCAGGTCAGCTGAGGTAAGGCTACAGAAGGGTCCATAAATGGTCCTATTCTGGTAACCTGGTCTGAATCTGGATCACTAATGGGCCTTGTTTTAAGTGGGCTGAGTGAAAGCAGAGTGGATGTTTCTCCCTGTTGCATTGCACCATTTCAGGACAATGCCATTGCACTTACTAACCAGCTCATGGAACAGCTGGAATAAATAGTCTGAGTCATACTCAGAGGATCAAGTCACAACTATGAGTATTTTAATTACAGATCAAACTATTAATCAGATTTTAGATTTAATGATTAATTACTTAGTCTACATAATGTAAAATAGTTGAAAATGCACAGCACGTGATATGTTCAGGCTTGTTTTGTTCATTCAAGATGGCCCATTTTCATTATATTTATCCTTGACATCTTCTTTCTTTTGTTGTGTCTCTCAGCACTTTAAAGCACTTTGAATCATCAGTCTTGGCTTTCAAGTGGCATACGAATAAGGATGAGTGGAGTTAAATGGTTAATTATCAAACTGGTTTTCATTTAAGCTAATCAGTTAATTCATTATTTAACTAGCTTTTCAGTAGTGTGGTCTGTAGTCAAATTATTTTGCTTTGAGAAACAGGTTTGCTCTGTGCTGTAAGACAGTTTTATAAGGGCTGTGAGTGATATGGAAATAGTAAGAATCATCATGGTGGTACTTATCTAAATGTTCAGAAGACCAGTGAAGGCAAGGAAGTGAAGAGCTTGCCTCTAAAAATATGGAGGATCATTACTGAAGACACCTCTGCAAATACATTCATTTCCAGAAAGGCTCATGATGAGGTGCATTTCTTTGGAGAGATTTGAAGGATTACTGAGTCATTAATGGTAACCTAATGCCAGTGATATATGGGGTGTCATACAGGTCTGAAGATCTAAGTCCAATAATGAGCTAAGGCATGTCATCACAGGTATAATCCTAAATCTTGACTCCACATTTTACCAAGAGAGGAGCTGCTGATAGCAAAGGTTAATCCTCCTATTGATTAAAAATGGAGGATGCCATTTGTTCTGGCCCACTTCAAGTCCCCGTTTTCAGAAATACAACCAAAATCTGGGCAGGAAAAATGACGTTTGCGGTGCGTTGAGCGTTTCAGTAAATTGGCTCATTCGGTAGAAACAACTGCCGAGTTATTTTCATCTGCTGCAGAGCTGTGATGTGATTCTGTCATTTTATGTACTTCTTACAATCCTGTGTAACCTCGCTAAGACCATGCAATTGCGCCAATGTGCTGAAGTTGACAGAAAACTTGAGTATTGATTAAGCCATTTCTTAGCAAAATTGCCATTTGCTGTCGGGCTGCAACTAACAATTATTTTCATTATCGATTAATCTGCCAGTTATTTTCTTGATTAATCTTTAGTCTATGAAATATTGAAAAATAGTGAAACAGTGACAAGTGACAGTGATGTCTTCAGTTAATTTGTTTTGTCCAACAAAACAGAATGATGTTTAATTCTGATATTTTGGCATTCAGTATTTTCTTGGATCCTGTTTATCATGTGAAGGATTAGGTTCAGGAGTTTACCTGCCTCCTTCTACTTGGACCTGATTTATTTAAGCAGGGTTGAGGACTGCAGGACCAAGATGTAATAGGGGTGCCAATATTCGTCATGTCAGCAGGTTGCGCTTCATTAATCTGTCTGATTGATCAAACATCCATGTGGTTCTGTGACCTTGCTTTGCACAAATAAGAGCTGCACCCATGCCAGTGTTACTTGATCTACTGCCTTGTTGATGGATTTTAGCTCGACTTATTGAAGGCACAGGACAGAGACATATAGACACCAAATCGGAAAGCGCTCAGGAGATTGTACGTGTAACAGAAGAGGAGGCATGATGTCATGCAGTCATGGCTGTGGCAGTAGGATGAAGTCAGAGCGCTCTGTTGCATTGTTTATGTCTGACCAGCTTGGAAAAATGGTTGGCTATTTATTATAGGAGACACAACAGAGAATTAGAAATATGAGTGTCAGCAGCTAACAGTGTTGTGCAAGTTCAGCTCAAAGTTCAGTTCACACTGATTGAAATGAACTTTCATTCACACTCATAGTTCACAATTTTGAGCTCACAGTGAGTCAATGAGGTATTCGACAGATAATTGTCTTGATGAACTTATCAGTCATTTGGTTTATAAAATGTCTGAAAACACTTCAAAACCTAAAAAGATATTCAGTTTATTGTGACAAAAGTAGAAAAATCCTCACATCCGAGAAGCTGGAATTAGGATTATCAATTACATTCATTCAGTCACTCTGTACCTCTGCGTGACTGATGCATGATGTTGTTTTATTTATTACTCAATGCCAGAGTCTTAAAAAAAGGCAGATTAGCCCACGCCTAACATAACATTTTTTAACCTATTTTGAACTAAACCTAGCAATTTATAATCTTCCACTATAACTATCTCGCTACATGAATATCTAAACAAAACAAATCCTATACAACCTGTAAACAAACTGCAGACAGCCTAGGATGCAGCTATTAACCCCATCACATGACTGATGATAACAGCGTCATGATTATAGTTTATTTTCCAGCGTTCAGTGCTCATTTCACCATTTAGTCTCGTGGATGTCATGTCAGTGTTTTGGCTGATGTCCAGGATGGTGCGTGCTCGTGTCTGTGGCATGTGAGCGTGAGCAACAGGACACTGATGGCAGATCACTTAACGGCCATTAATGATATAAATTTTCTGTGAGTTCTCACTTAGTACCTTAAAATGAGGTATGAGTTTTTTTTAAAAAAAAATTGCTAAGTTTCATCATGAATGGCTCTAAGTCTTCTTTGTGAGAGAGGCCTTTCAACTTCCATCGAAAAGAGAATTTAAGTTTTTGTTACAATACGCTTTTGTACTAAACTGCCCCGGCAATCATCGTTTCGTTAAAAAGGCATTTGTCTGCACTGCATTTGAGATCTGTCGCTTCATTTGAATTTTGATGTTAGATAGGGTGACCCTGGTTGCTTGAAATAGAGCTAAACTTGAATAAAAATGCAATAACCTTACATCTGAAGTCAGACACCTTCCCTGCATACAAATTTAGGTTAGTTTTTCACTTTTGAATTAAGGTGTCCTGTTCATAATATGTGGACTGTCAGAGGAGATTAGCAGCGGTGGCCGGTGGTTTGTGCTGTGCGTCAGTGTGTGTGTGTGTGTGTGTGTGTGTGTGTGTGTGTGTGTGAGAGAGAGAGAGAGAGAGACTTACATGAGCACAGAAATCAATCGTTTTGTGATTAAGGGCTGCCTCTTTTCAGGATCAGTGACAGCTTTGACTGAATTAGGTTGCCATTGACCCTTACAACTGCATGGAATAGGTATGTGCATGGATGTGCCTATTCACCAGTCACTGTCTCATTTATATTGTGATGGACAGCACACATTAATGCGTACGCCTTGAAGGGCCAAGCAGTGGAGTTATTGATGATTTATTTAAAATAATCCTTCTTCTGAATGTCTCATCATCGTGGACACAAGGAGAAATATGTTATTTCCTTCTGCAATCCTAATTCTATTTATTAAAATGGATTAGCACAACAGCACACCCACTTTCCACCATATGGTCAATGTTTTTATTACTTGAAATTGCTGCGAGTGGTGGGCAGTCCGTCTGCTTTCAGAGCCCACATATAAAGTGTGTGTCATGTCCTTGATTATCAGTGTGCAATATTAGAGTAGCTGAAAGCTTGTTTAGGAATATTAATGAAGTATACAGGTTCAGATGTGTAGCATAAAATGACTGTTTTTATAGCACACACCATCATAAGCTAGGCAGGCATTTGTAGGTGTACCAGCTGCAGAGTGCTGCCATTGTAAAAATTGCAATTTAACATCTATATTTTGTTAATGCTGAAGATGAAGAGGCTGTCAAAATCCTGTCCAAACCAGACCAATATGTTCTTATAGATCATCACTCATCACTAAAGTGTATGTCATGCAAGAGAGCCAATAAAAAAAAACATGGAATAGGCAAACTTGTCATTTTGACATTTACTGTGTATCGATTGATTCATGTCATCGACTCATCCATTGAGTAACATGCAAGAAAACATTCCACCTTAAAAGTTGCTGGTTGCTGCTGGTAGCCTTTGAGCGGCACAGTGAATAAAAAAATGCCTTCAGTTTATAGCTAGCTAATGCTATCAAGCAAAGACAACATGGCATCAAAACATCCTTTCATTCATCATTCAGCCTTCTGTCAGTTTCTGTATTTGCGATGCAGACATTACTAAACCTGCCTTTTAAACTTGGCCAGCTTGTGCTGCGTCCTCAATACCTAAATGAAAGCTAGCTTAGCTACGATTTCTTAGCCTATTCGATAAGCTTGACCTCTGCCTGCACTGCAGCTTCTCCTCAGAATGCATATTTGAAATGCATGTTCACAAGTAAGTTAATGAAATCATTCAAATTCTGATTGACAACTAAAACCAGATATTGTTACATATAACAGTAGAGTTTCTCCAGAAAGGACAGAGACACAGTTGCAGTTTCAAGCAACTGACATTGTTGACATGATGTTGAGCAGTGGGTGCTGACATATGTTGATGTTTTATCTTCAAAAAATTACGCCTCTGACCAGGACTCCATTGTCCTGGACGAATACTATCTGTGTTTATGGACTGTATTTTCCCATGTTTTTGTGTTTGAGTGACTAATGGGGACAACAATTTTTGAAATTGGTCCGGTATTGAGCGAGAGTGCTGCAGCCGGCAGCTGCAAAGCGGGCTGCAATGTACTGCGCGCCGTCAATGTACGTCCACTAAAAATGCTTGTTTATGTCACTGACAGGCTCAGATTGTTATCCTGAGTGTCTTATGCAAAGGATCCCTGCAGAGATAGACCTTTTTGTTGAAGAGGAAGATCCTTTTTGTGCCGCTATTTACAGGAACAGTAATTTTTATCATCACAAGACACACTTCATTCAAATCGGGCACAAAATAAAACTTTCTTTCCACTGTTCCACCAACAATAACCAACTCTGGTTTGGTTGAAATAAGCCATTAATTCACAGGTTCAGATATGAAAATATTGGGAGGGGAGTAAGAGGGAGGGTGGAGAACAGAGAGGCAGCAGGGATACCTGGAGAGCCAGAATATTTTGCTATCTAATTTTGGAATTATTTTCACCAGGCACAATGACCAGAGAGAGACCAGAGAGATAAATATGTCAGACTTCAACAGATTTCCATCCTAAAATATAAATAGCTGCACCCACAGCTGTCAGTTCCTTATAAGCTTTTTGACCACTGTTCCAGGAAGGTTTGTACCTGCTGATGGCTACTTTGGTCAATGATGAACGTTTACTGTACAAGCAGTGTAAGCCTGTGACATCATCAGCCTTATAATGTAACTGGAAAAACAGCTGGCAAGCCTCATGTTTTTTAGCTGTTTCCCTGCTCTACTTATTGTAAAACTTCTGCACTTTTCTGTGTTTTAAATGTCAGTCCATCTCATCCTTACATCCTTGTATGTTATTTTAATAATGCCTGCACATGATCTCAGTTAATCCCGTCATTAATGTGAATGCTTGCCACCCTCTAACCCTTCACTGACCCTTTGCTTGTTAATGTCAGTCTGATGTTTCTTGCTTCAGTGTTATTTACTTGCTTGTTTGTTGTAAATTAAACACTGTGTCATTGTGTTAAAGTGCCCCGGCAGTATTTTGATTTCATTCGCTAAATCTGTCTGACTAGACTTTCCTGCCTGTGGCCACTTTGCTAAACTTAGCTTAGTGGATGGCATCATGTTGAAAACATTTCCCGTGTTTTGAACCAAATTGTTTTTGTCCCACTTCAGGTGCGGAAAGGTGACATTTCTCTTTATGAGATGTTGTATTGACCCTCAAGAGAAGTTAGCAGCTGGATAAGAGGAGGCAGGCGGTGAGAGGTGCCATCTGAGTGAATCAATAAGCTCTTGTGTATTTTGGGTCTCTACATACAGGATCTACCTGCCAAAAAACAACAAAAGTGAGCGAAGAGAGTCGGTAATAGCGAAATAATATCTATAAATCAGTGCATGGGGATCTTTTTTGTTGCAAAACTATATGAGTAATTTATGTCAGACACAAAATTAGAAACTGAAATGTTATATTTTTGTTACTTCACTGTTTAGTACTCTCCTTTAAACTCAGACTTGTCCTCAAAAGTACTAAAAAGATTCCCACTTCTTTGTTACAGCCACTAAACTAACAAAACATGGTTAAATCCGTTAGTCACCACCATGAATACCTGCCAGCACTTAAATAAGATTATGTCTCATTTGTCTTTAATCAGTACGATGGGGGCCATTATTTGCTTTAAATACACTTAATTATATTTAATTAAGTCCTCTTATTATTAAATATCACGCAGTGCTGAGATCAGCTGGACATTATTTATATTTTGTTATGCAAGAGAACTGCATAATACACACTTGATTTAGATTAGAAAAGTTATATGGACATGTTTTATATGACATCATCAACAGATGGTTAAAGGCATTGTAGGTTAATAATGTGTTGTTAAGATGAATAAGAAACAAAAAAGCCCAAAACAAAACCTTCTTAACCCAAAAAAGATTATCAGGAAAAGGCTAAATTATGAGCATAAACCGGACTGATAAAAGGACTGATCAAATATATTTCCCTTTAAATGGCAATGAAATGTCTTGTCATCTGGGCAGAGTGAATTTTTTTAATTAACTGTTTTTTGTTGCACATCAGTCCAACAACACTCGAGCATATGCATTGTCAGGATTTTCCTTACTTGCAATTTTACATGCACTGCACGGTACAAACGAGGACAAAGAAAATGTGCACATGAAGACATTTTGTTGGCATAGTAACTTAATTATAGTCACCTCCCTCACAGAGGTCTTATGTTACCTTCTGCTCCACTTCACTCAAATGGCTGTTAAAAATAAATCTATTTCGCAAGTTTTAACATCACCTACCTTTTTGGTACAAAAATAAACTAGCTTAAATGACAGTATGGGAGCATACGCTATACGCTTCCCAGGAGGCTTAAAAAATAGAGCAGTGGACTTACTCACACTCTAAGTGCCACATGGGATGCTGTAGGCCTTCGACATAGGGGACGACTGAACAATTCACAGTGACCTTGCAGCATATACTCAGGATAAACATAAGTGCATTCATTGCATTGGTTTTACTTTCAGGGCATCGCCCAATGCTTGAGAAGGCACCTATTCAGTCCTAAACACTGACCTGCTAAACACAGCCTATTTTCTCCTCGGGCAGGCTGAATTGCTGCTGAAATTGGTCCAACCACCTTGCTACAATATCCTTTATCACTCCCTGTGGTCAGTCATTTAGGCTATGTGGCTTTCAGCTTTCGGCTAAATCTCCTCATCAGATCTCAATGGATGTTGATCTCATGTGAAATCTCCGAAAGGTGTGAAGTAAATTAATTTCATACCCCAGTAAGTTTGGAAGCTGCAGTGACATTGACAAGTAGAGGGGTGGATGTACTTTCATTTTAATCCAGCGCATGAAAAAGTGCTGCGTTCATCACAGCCAAACATGATCAGATTTCCGACATGCATGGCTTTTCAAATTCATGTGTGCTGAACAACAGCGTGGGCTGCGTTTTACACCTTGTTTTGCACTGATTACCTAATCATCTGAGGATGACCTCAGAGCTTATAGCCTTTTGGACGGGGCGATTACTTTCACAAATGCTGCATTTTTCATAAAGATGAAAGGCACACTTTTAATCAGGCTGAGCTGATGATGGGTTATAGTTTTGGTGATTGAGCTAAATTTCCAGTTGTAGTGATGAGCTGTGAGGACTTTGATTATGGCAAAAAGTGCTCACAACATCATTCCATACTTTACCCTTGGCTATCATGTCCTGAATGAATGACATGTGCATATTTCAAGCTAATGGGAACTGGAATTAGATCTCACTGTGAATTTCCAAGCCCTTGCATGCCAGGTTTCTTGGGATTTGATTCGTTGTCATCTGCCTGTCGCACGTTTGTGGTTTCATCTGAATATGATTTCATTTGTAGGGTTACAGGAGTAACATACGAAACAAACCTCCTTATGTTACATCCAGAAGCAGGCCAGACATAGTCCTCACACTGGATTTGTTCACGTGGTTGCACTCAAACCTATAAAACACCAAAGCCTTGAATGACTGTACAACTGAAACACAATCTTACCCTGGTAGATTTTTGTATAGATAGGTTTAGACCCGTCACTGTGGCTTTTTGATGAAAGATAGCGGCTGATTAGCTGCCAAGACATTTGAAATGACTCCAGCTCTAAAGCCAGGATACAATTCTGACAGAGCTCTGTGTCTGAAGCAGCCAGACATCTGGATTAATGTGTGAAAGGATTTGACTGGTTTTCCTCCCTTAGAGCAGGTTCTGCAATCAGAGATGGATAGACTGAACCAACATAGCAATTTTTATCTTTTTGTTTCAGCAGGTAACTCAGTGAAAGTTTCACTTGCACCATGAATATGTTTGTTTGCCTGGTGAATTATTTGAAAGTCTTTTCATGTCAGTACAAGACTGAAACTTCATAATAAACAAGTGAAATGTTTTTCAGAGCAAATCATTTCGACACAAAAGTAAGAGCTGTTACCTAATATCAGATATTTTATCTGGTTTCTGTATGGGGGGAAACTAATGTATGTGGTTTGAGGGAAGAGGTGGGCAAGTCTGTATTCATCTATCAATGCAGTAATTAGACTAAATGAGGGATTGCATTTATCTGCTTTGCCAGCAAACTACATGCAGGCTGGGTGCTGCCTGTGTTGTGTTAACTGTTGGTACTATTAAAAGGAAATGTGTATCTTTCCTTCAGCTTTTCAACAGTCCATACAAACAGTACGACTGTTTAAAACTCATTGCTATCATGTCTTTGTCAGGCAGAGCCTTGGACCTTGATCAGGAATGCTTCAGCAAAACCTTAAGAAGACATGCAAATTGTGCTGTACCTTTCAGTGGCTGTTCAGCAGTAAGACAAATGCATTCTATGGTTGAGGCTTGGGGGGGGGGGGGGCTGCCCTCTCTTTTCTCTTGCCATCAGACTTTTTCTTTGTTATACAGAAGCAGCCTTCTGCCTATGCACTGTTAAGCTACGTACTCTATAGAGCTTACCGTTTAAGCAGTGATATCATGCACTCTCCAGAATTTCAAAAATGCAGTAAATTATATTTAATCACTGCTTTAATATGCAGTGTGTGTCTTATATATATAATCTACGGTATGTTTATGGGAGTTGCAGTAGCTAATGTTACTTACAAACTAAGTAGTTTAATGTTACCATAAGTGAGATGCAGGGAGACTGCTTTGTAATGTGATCTACTGTATAAGAAGGCATTAAGGACTGTAAGGAATCTGTATTGTGCTGAGGAAGGGACATCCTTTGAGAGGGGTTGCCAGTTGTGAGAAATTCAGAGGGCAAATACACCAATGAGCAGATTAATAGGGGTGCCTAATTTGCTGAGAGAAACCAGACGTGTGTGGTGTTTATTCTCGCGCTCAACTGATGAAGATGAATATGATGATTGACTCTGATTGGAAAATATTCTGTCTCCTGCTGAAGCTGTATTCTGTCCGAGCCTTAACCTCTGCCTCCGTGTTAACTGCCAACTGTGATGGTGGCCTTGGTTTACCTGGGAGATGACTGGCAGCTGTTGGACTGACAATGAGGAGTGACACAGACAATTAAAGGGCTGGATTCAGCCTGGCTTGACCTTCTGATCAATGCACTCCTATTTAGAGTTGGCAGGCCAGAGAACAGCACTCTTTTTCCAGACTAATAAAGACGGCACAGAGAGCAGCTCCTGGGCTGAACTGCCAATACTTTTAACACCCCCATCGATTCTCATTACTGTTAATGGTTTCTTTGCTAGTGTGAGCCGGATGTTGAGGAAGGTGTGGGTGGGCATGGGTGTAGTCAGATATTTGGCTGGAGGCAGAGTCATCATATTATGACCATGGTCAGTGAAATGGCTCAGACGGTGTTACTTTTCAGTCCTGTAATACGGTGTGTAAAATCGCTATGTGAATTTTTGCAATAATCCTCATTAGCCTTGCTCCAGACCTTTGAATTGCTGCCCCATTTCTGATGTGTTCAACAGTTGAAATAGGTCAGGTGATCTGCCCATTGACCGCCTTTTCACATCTTACACATCTTCGATTAAGAATGCAGACATCATCTATTTAGCTAGCTCGCTACGTAGTTACGCTTGTGAAAAATGGCAGCTGAGAAAAGGCGCCGAATGTGGGTGAGATTGTAGAAGCTGTACAAGTTGTTTTCAGTCCACACACAGAAATAATAACTCTTAAATCAACAGTCTTTCGATGAACTGTTGCTAGCAACCGAAAACAAAACAAGAAAATGAATGTAAACCCAGCTATCGTCATTACATCTTTGTCAGCTGAGAGCAAAAAAATAACACCACACAAGTTCCCTCAGCAAACCAAGCACACCTACTCATCCCTTCATTGTGTTGTGTTTGTGTACTTTTCAGCGACAGACACACTCTGAGTTTTTTCCGATCCAGAGGGGTCCCTTTATCAACACAACATGCATTCTTAACAGCCTGTAGGAATTTGATCCACATCTGAAGAAGCAGCGTTGTGTGTTGCAGTCACACAGACTGTTGTGTGATTATACAAAACACATCAACTCAAGCCTCCACTCTTTGGAGATGTAACCACTGTAATGGGGCACCAAGGAGAACGATGAAAAATGCATCGCAGTGTTTTTAATCCCCTGAAACGATCCACTTCCTGCTGGTGTGTAGCAGTTTCTGGTGCCGTCGAGCTCCCACTCTTACGCTGCAGTAAATAACTCTACATATTTTAGTGGCCTATAGAGCTGTTTGTTATATTCATTCTTTGGCTCTAATTAGTAAGCAGCCTGGATTGTAATGTTTCTTCTGGGGTGTCTGATTCTTATTTTGCTTATCTCAGGACAATCCTCCATACAGTAGTCTGCTGTGGGAGGCTGCCTGAGAGTTTCTCTTCCCCACTCAAATGATCTGGGATTACTGAAACATTGTCTGCTCATCATTTTGGATTTCAGTGCTGCGTTAGAGGCCTTCACACCGACAATAGAACCATGGAAAAGCAATGCAAAGGCTCGTGTAAGTGTGGGCATTTTGCCACAGGATGCAGGTGAAATATAAGCGAACAAGCCCAGGATAGAAGCTTGAAATGCCAAGACGGCGGTTTATGTCCTTGTTCTCCTCTGAGGTTTAATTGTACACCCATGGAAAGTTAATCACGGCAGGAATAACTTCTGCATCATCTCAATGCTGGCCAGGTAGGCAGCAGATTACCACAAGGCTGCAGTGTCCACCCTACAAGGTGTTGTGTCTCATATGTGGGCTTGCTTGTATTTGAGCCCAGTGTATTTTGTCTAATGACCTAACATTGTGCTGTGTGACAGAAAGGGCCAAAACCAACTGTTGGGATCCCTTTGCAACAGGATTTCCCACTGAGCCAAAGCAGTGGGCTTATTGAAGTCAGTGGAGAAGCTGGAGCTTTTGCAGCAGGGCTATTGTCAGTGTGGAAGCCGCCTTAGGCTGCGTTTTAGCATCCAAAACTGAAATGTGCTATATCAAAATGGACTTTATGGTGAATGCTTTAGTGCCACAGCTCTGCAGCTGACTGAGAGCCATGAAGGTAGAGATGTATTCAGGTTTTTTTTAACACTGTGGGCTTCATTTTCCACGTTTGTGTTCTGCAGGCCCAAAGACGGAGCCAGACTTCTGCAATGTGGTGTTCGCCTGTGTGAGGTGGCCTGGTGCTTAGGAGAATCTGTTCGACGACTGCAATGAGGTACGATCCACCGCCGCTTTATGTTGCGTACATGTTTTTTTTGTCTGAGGACGTGGTCTTTCTCATGAATTAAAACATTCAGTTAAGCTAACAACTCACCAGTTAGCAATCTTGCATTTTCAGTATTTCTTTCTCACCTCACCTTTCTCTAATTTTGACAATTTCCATACTAATTTCCAAATTGAACAACTTTAACGGCACCTTGCATCTACAGTTATGGTTAGCTTAATAATGTAAACCAGCTGTGGAGGAAAACAAAAACCTCTGCATGTATTGAATGATCAATTGACATTGTTTCAGTCCTTTTGAGTGACATTCTGCTGTGAAAGATTTTGTTGCTTGACTTACGGTTATTCTTCAAAGGCGGCACTTGTACCTGTAAATTGTTCCCAGCCAAGAGTGCCTACACAACCAGCTGTCATGTAGTTATTGTTTCATGTCTTTATGTTTCGTAAAAGATTTGAAGCGGTTCAGTCTAAGTCGAAAAGTCCTTCACTAGAGAGTAGTACAAGGGGGTAAAACAGTGCTTAAAGTATTTTGCTTGCAGGATATCTACTGTTCTTTGTTGTCCCAGAGGCTCAGGTGCTGCTTGCCTCTCAGGCTGTTAATACTGGAATCTGCCTTCAGATTCAGCAGCAGATAACAGCAGCAGTATCTCCTCTAATTGCCTGTTGCCTAAGAACTACTAACTACAGGAGATGTGGGCTGCATGTCAAACAGTTTTCCCCAGCTACATTCTGTGCCTGCATTTGGCCACGTGCACAAATTGGAGCCCTGCTCATTTGAATATACTGTAAAGTATTTTTCTGTCCGTGGCGTAATTATCTAACCTCTTTTTTTAGTCTAGGAATTGAAGGCATATCATCATAATATCTCTTAGAATTATAAGCTAATTAAAAATGCATGGTGAGGATGGCTGAAAAGCTACACTACACAGGAGACGGATTTGGCATTTAGATTATGTTTCAATTAAGTTTAGGGCTGGGATGGTGCACAGAATTCACGGTTTGGTATGTAGCTTTGATTTAGGGTCACGGTTTGGTTCGTTTTCGGTAGCCTACAGCAAAGAAAAATGCAGAAAGTGACATTTTGTCAGTTATTTTGAAAAATGTTAATGTCAGCAGTTGGTCATAATTCGTGCTGTGACAGTAAAGGCACTCAAATACTGTCATATTGTGAGTAAGAAAAAATAAATAACAAATGTCAGTATTGCTCCATCATAAGACTGTCGATAATTCCTGAACAGCTTGTGTGCAGCCCATCAGACTGACTGCACACGGACATATCCAGGAGATAAACACTCCTCTCGCATTAGTTATTTCTTTGGTCTGAATCTGCAGTGAGAGGCCGCCTGAAAGCTATGAGGAGAGGGACTCGCCTCGCAGTCTGTCTTTGTCTCGTTCCACGATTGGGTTGGTCAGGGGTTGGGGTGGGAAGGCAACACCGAAGATAGAACCGCGACTTGAGGGCCTGGATGTTTGTATGCAGTTTCTGCCTCGATTCCATAACGGTTACACCCATAATTATGTTGTGAGGGAACAGACAGTACAGTCCTATTTGCAATTTTGAAATACAGCACAGTTTTCTCGCAGCCATCTGAGTCCATGTGGCGTGTGCATTCCAGTTGTGGCGGATGCACTGGAGCCCATATGGATTGTATTTGCATATGGACTGTGTAGACTGTAGCACATGGGGTGCAGTTCAAATGTGGACCATATGACACTGGGATGGAGTGTCATATTTAAAAATTTAGTGAGATCATCTCATTGTTTTTCTGCATTTAGCTTTTTAAGCTTTTTGAACTGCGGCAGCTTGAGCAGCAGTCAAACTCAGCATCCATTTTTTTAATAGAAATACTTCTTTTCAAATGTTTTATCTCCCTTTTGAAGTTTAAAAGATTTCTCTGACCGTGATCTCACAAACCAAGCCGAGTTTTGAAGGGAAAACATTTTGGCAGCATTGCACAGTTAATGACTGTGCATCGAATGCCAATTCTCAACTCCTGCTCTCGTCCAAAACACGCAGTCAAGCTCATTTGCGGAGGAGCTGGAGTCAACAATGCTCGTCGCTACCTGTTTCAAGCAGGACTCATTAGCATGAGTCGTCTCTCTCATTCATAATCATGCCGAGTGGGAACTTGACAGTATTAAGCACTGAAATGAAGAGTGACAGTTGTACTTAGCTGTAGTCTTGGTGGCTTGTAGTATGTCGTAATTACATTACATTTGGTATAGCTCACTCTGCCTTTACCGCAACTTAAGAGTGATTTATCTCGCCATCTGTAAAGAAACTGAGATCCTCAACTCCAGTCTTAGCTGGTTGCTTTAATTCCTCATTCTAATTTTACATATGCTAGATTTCCCTGTGATACTCAGTAGACAGTATAATGGCCTAGTTTAATACCCAGTGTGGAAGCAAATGGGTCAAAGCGCCCACTTTTCACTGGGCACTGAAGAATGTCCGTCACTGCAGCTTTTGGGAAAGACTTTCAAGGTGAAAGATTGGATTAGAGCGGGGACTTTCTTCACGCTGCTAGTTCTGCATCGCAGCTTGAGTGCTTTTGTTACTGCAAGTTATTTCTTTAATTTCTGGTCATCCTGTCTCGAAGAACACCCACTAGAGCCAGCTGTAAGATGTGATAAGAGCTTTTTTCTGTTCCCTTTCATCTAAATCATATTCAACACACTGATGCTGTTGTCTTAGATTTTTGCTTAGAGCAGGTCGCGCAAGTCAGCACAACAACTTGGCCACACACACATGCACACACACAGTGCCAGAGGAATGTTCGTCAAACTCTTTGTGGTTATTACTGCTAACAGCTATTTGACATTTGAGAGCAACCCAGATCCTACCGTCTGTCTGAAATGGAGAGGATATTACCTGTTATTCAGTTACTAGTGTAGACGTTTTACAGACCAGGACAAATCGCTGTCAATTTCCAATTTAACATAGTGATGGAGCCATTTTCTATTGAGTGCTATGTGCATTTTTCCCCCCACTGCTGTTCTCCATCATCTGTCTGTTTTGCAAGGTCTACACTTCAATACTCGACTGTAAGAGGGTGAAAGCGTGCGTTAAGGTGTGTAGGGGAGTAATTGTTGAGGTCCATTGCTCTGTACTCTGAATGCTGATATCTTTTTCAGTGAATCTGTAACAAAATACCACCTCCTGTTTAACCAAAGGGACCAACAGCTCTCTTTTCATACCTTATGTCTTGAATGTGGAGCCTTACTGAGTGCCTTAGGCTTTCATTTGGGATTCCCAACAGTGCGAAATAGAGACACATCATTTCAGTAAAACGGCTTCTCCTTACATAGGAGAATCAAAAAAGTGTCTTGATAATCACAGTGTTATAATTATATCAATTTAATTCTGATTTATTAAAGTTAATTAATCATATTATGTCAGCATGCAGTGAGATGGTGCAATTGAACAATGATTTTAAATGTGTGAAATATTTGATCCTATTTATTCCAGTTTTCATCACCTCCTCCTGTTTTTATTAAGCAACAACAACTTTTACTCAGAGCTGAGCTTTTTACTTCGATGTAGTGATTTTTTTAAAGTAACAGTGCTTGAAGAAGAATTTGCAATCAATGTTTTGGGGTTTTTGACTGTTGGTTGGACATATCAAACTACCTGAAGACATTATATGGGTTGAACTATTAAGCCAAAAACTAAACAAATGAATGATATTAATTGTTACTGTCAGACTTACAGACGTGTGAACTTGGTAGAAACTGCTGTAACTGCCACTGATTTATTTTAGAGCAAAGATTTCTTTTCTTAGGATTTTGGTACATATTGTTCACCTCTCATCTAAACCAACATGTCATTCACAGCAGCAGGCTAATATTAGCACTCACCTTTGCTCTTTGTCTATCTTTTTCACAGTCTCTCATGTGATACAAACGCACATACAACACACACACACACACACACACACACACACACACACACACACACACACACACACACACACAGACACACTCACAGTCAGTAAATTAGCTCCACTTAGCTCCACCTGTTTTCCAGGCTCAGTACTAAACTCTGTTTCACCTTTCTGCCTACAGAGAGCAGAACAGATGTGATTGCCAGCATGCTCAGCACCCTTTCACACCAACTAATAGTCTCATTTTCATGACTGTCACTCAAGAACAACATGTAAGTCGAATTAATAGAGTTGTCTCTATTTTAATTAAGCATAATAAATCTTGGTCATTGAGCTGTAATTCCTATTTTTAACCTATTTGCATCATCAGTGGAGCCTGCTGCCAATCTCTGTTTTGTTTAGATATATTGTAACTGCACAATATACAAAGTCAGACCGTCTAAGAAGCAGAATAGTCGCCACTTAGTTCAGTGAACAAATCATGAGAATCTCTGATGTGTTTTTCTCGAGCATTTTCCACAGCAGCAGTTTTGTGATGGTGGTAGCTAATTACAATATCTTCGACTCATCTCTGCCTCCAGCCTTTTGTGTTTTCAAAAAGAAGGCTGGGGTTTGGATATCTAGTAGGCTGAAACGGCTGTTGAGGCACCTACACACACTTCAGCTCGCTCTTCCACACCGACACATTTGAATGCACATAGAGCATCTGTGATTTTAGTTGTTCGAATCAGTATTTGTGACAATGAGCAACACTCTACCAAATTTACGCTCTCATCTAAAGGAGAGTTTGTGGAGCTGAATGGGGAAGGAATGCGAGGACGGGCTCCCCTTCAGTCAAAGAAACTCCTGACAAGTGGCTCTCTGCATGTTTCCAGAGCGATGTGTCCCCACACATTGTTTTCAAGACTCGGGACCGCTTTGAAATTCAGTCACATTGAATGAGGAAGCCGTTTATTCTGAGAATCACCCTTTCTGACATTTGTTTAACGTGCTTTTACATAGTTGAGTTGGAGCTAACAGCTCAGCTGCTACCTGTGCCTCCATTTCTGGAGGCAATCAAAACAAGTGCGATTGGTTGTCTCCGGGTCATCGCTCCTGCAAGTCAGAGGACATTTGCATAAAGTTGAACCTTACTCAACCTCTCCAGGTCAGTCCGCCGGGAGAGTTGAGGGTCTTGAATGCAGCCAAGAGGCTATTTGGAAGTTTTATTCACAAAGAATGTCAGTCTGCGCCTCTGTTGTTTGAGTTCAAATGGCAAGAAGCAAAAAAAACGGTTGCTCCCAAAATGTCAAACTATTCCTCTAAGGTTTTCTCTGAATGTAGTAGAATTTGGTGGATTTTAAGTGTTTTCACCAAAGAGTCGCTTCATTTCAAAACTGTGGTTATATGTTTCTGTAAAATAAAAATACCCAGGGTGCGACGTTGCAGCCTTTAGCAATAACACAGCTCCAAAAATCATTTATGATGGCATCAAACTCCCGAGACACCAGGTGCTTCTACACAAATTGAGACTAGTGAGTATAGCATGTAGATCCAGAATCTCGAGAGTGTGCGTTTGATAGCATCATTCAAATGTATCTGCAAAGGCTTTTTTTTTTTTTGTTATTCATGTAGCAGAGGAGCACAGTTTGTTCAGCATTTCCCACTTGTTTACTTCCACGCATAATCTACTAAATGTCCTTTTCCTCTCCAGTCACAATATCACAGTCTGGCCTCTAATGCCCAGCTGTATAATTTGGGTGAGAATACAATGTGTTAATGCTTGAAGTGAATTTTCAAAGTTCACGACATTAGATATTTGTACCGCTTCAAGTTGAGTAACAGAAAAATAAACTGTCACCAGGGTTGTATGAACTGTGATAATGGGTCTGATATGTAATTTCTGAGTGATTCAAATTCTTTACTTTTATTGGATCTGTTAAACACAGTGACACATTAATTTCACTTGGTGACATGTTCATTACTGGGTGAAATGCTCTCTGAAATGAAATATTGGTGCCACCAAATTATGCGAGCACGCCACTAATGGGGAAATGTCAGCCGCGGCAGGAGCAAAAAATAGTGCTCTTTGGGGGTTTAGTGTTTAAACAACTCATTGCCTGGTTTAATTGCAGTGTGGTTTACTGCAAAACTTGCTACTTTCAGATTTTACAGAGCAGATATGACACAAAGCACATTTTAGTTCATGTCCATGTTCGTATACCCACGAGCCATTAAGCTAGATATGCTGCTGCTTGTCCTGTGTAGATATCGGTTGATCTTGTGAAGTTGCCTCTTGCGCTGTTTTTGATGTTTGACACCAACTTCGACAGCATCACAAATCAAACTCTGACGTGAGCGTAATCAAAGGCTTTATTGCGGTCCTGTGCAGCATCTACAGTATATAGGCCATGGTGTTATTGCCAGCTGGGAGGAGTATTTGTTTTTTAATATTGAGTTGCCATCATAAAATATGTCACCGGTGTCACATTTAATCAGATGCTTGGAAATCCGTTTACAAATCCACTCAATCTTAAAAAAAGGTCACAGCACTGGTATATATTTGCTTTTATGAAACATACACGATCCAGGTCATGGTAAAACAGTAATTGCTTTGTGTTGCTCGGACACATTGAGGAGATTCTCTGGCCGATGAAGGAGCATGCAGTGGGAGAGGAGGACACTGTCATTAGTTGACTCCTCTGGGAAAGCCTTACAGGGAAAAAGAAGGCAGAAGGTCATAATAGTGGCTTTTTTTTTTTCTTTCCCACACAGAGCTGCCTCCCCTGGGTCTCTGTTTCTCTGCTACTGGGCAGTCGTGGTGTAAATTATTGTCCTGGGTATAAATAGGCTGACAGTCTGGCAGGACCAGGTGGTCTAATCTGCCAGTTCAGTGTCCTGCTCCCTGCCTGGCAAGGTGGTGTGGCGGTTGTTTGTCCCCGCATTAACATTGGCCTCAGTACCCACAGATGGGCTGGTTCTTGTATATTGATGAAAAGATGGCCTCAGAGATACTTTTTTTTTTTTTTTTTTTTAACTCTTATACAGAAGAGATACTTCATCTTTCAGTAATTGGAAGGCATAATTTCGGTCGTGATATTTTGTGGAAATACAATATGAGCTAAAGATAGAGCTGCAATGATGAATCAATTAGTTGATTAGTAGGTAATTTTGATTAAACATTTAAGCCATTTTTCAATCTGAAATTGCAAACATTGAATGGCTTCAGCTTCTCCATTGTAAAAAGAATAGCAGCTATTCCTTGTCCTAACATTATAGTAAACTTCATATTTCGACTATGAACTGTTGGTCAGACAAAACAAGGCATTTGAAGGGGCCAACAAACAAAAATATTTTGCACATCAACCGATTATGTCTGTAATCTTTGGTTGCAGCCCTCCTAAAAAACTCAAAGTAATTCCATGATTAGGGCTGCTTTTGTTTCTCAGGACCACATTTGTTTTGATTCCCTTTCTCAAGGCAAATTCTGCTTGTCATTCACGTGAAAGAAGTTGAGGGCTGGTTTCTACTGTTTTCTTCTGTCTCCGTGCTGCTGTAAATTCTTATTTTAAGGAGAGAAACTGTTAGTGCATTCAATTATGCCTCATTGTATCCAATCTCTTGCCACCTGGAAACAGTATGGCTGCTGAATATTCAGCATAACAAGGTTTTCCCCCTGGTGACAGTTTTGGAGCAGCAGCAGCAACAACCATCATTACTGTGTGGTTACAACAACCTGTCTGCCACAGTTTTCCATTTTTGGATTTTTTTGGGGTGTACAGTGATCATTACATGCATTTTTTTCAAGCTTGACTACCTCTGTGCAGTTTTTATGGAGTTTTAGTTCGATTTCTTTCTAAACCAGTGGCCTTTTGTTCAGCCTTTTGTTCAGCCTCGCTTCTAAACATGCTGAGGTGCTTGGCATGTGAAAAACTTCTGTTTGAGTTAATAATGCTTGAGAAGACGTTTCTTTTTATCTGTGTAAACGGCACTTTGAGGAGAAATATTTAGTGTTCTTTGGTGGCCATCTCACAACTTTTCCTTCTCATCTGCCTTGTCCCCATGTTGTCTGTCTCCATCTCCCCCGTCATCTCTTTCCTCCATCTTCAGTCGTTTCCCATCAGAGGTGCCAACATGTCACCAGCAGCGCTTCTAAGTCTAATAGCTATGGGGACATTTTCTGTGACACCTGCAGCAAACATGAAGCCTGCTGGCCTGCTGGGAGAACAGAGGGAGGTTTATCTGGGATGGCAGGCCTTGCCTCCATCACCATGCCAATAGAGACAGCGGCACAGAGCTCGGCGCTTCACAGCCAGATAAGGCCCCCAGACAAAGAAGCACTGCAGCTAGACCCCACTCACTACAATGGAGGGGCGAAAACAAGATATATGACTAATAACCCCTGACAGTTTGCTCCAGTTAAATACTTTACTTTTAGCCTCTGAGTTAGCAGTCTCTGTTGCCTATATACGTTACAGGTGTTAAAACTAAATGTATTCATTATGCTCAACTGAAGTTCCTTAAAGAATCATTGAAGTTTGCCAGAAATGTTTCTACCTGAGCTAAATTTACATTGTGGGGCAGAACTGAGTTGGACGCCATTTAGATGGAACATACAGAAACCAGGAGACACAGCATGCAGTACATAGTCATGATGTGATCAAGCATGTGTAGGAGATGACTGAACTTACATTACTCTGTCAGGCACCAAGGTCAGAAAGGCTGTAGACTTAATCACCACCTATTAATTATTATGATTAGCATTTTTTAGCATTTGCCATTTTGTGCAATTATGTAAATTGCCTAATCACATTGGTGTTTGACTCTGGCATCTGATTAATGGCCACTATATTGTGTGTGTGTGTGTGTGTGTAACATGGCTACAAAACATGTGTGGCAAACATGCTTCATAATAAAAGTCCAGTACATATTTGTTGTTTTTTTCAGATTTCTTCTACTTTTTTCTTCCAATTAGTGGGTGCAGTCACCTAAAGGAAGAACTTTAGGTGTCACTGGTTTCCTAAGATGAATTTATAGTTCTGTCTTAATCCTTGCCTTGGCCATGGAGATGCCACATGGGGACTGTAAGAGCCATGATTGGCTGCCTGTGTTCTCCCCTGCGGATTTCTGTTGCCGATATTGACTGAGAGAGATTGTTGACAGTGAGGTCAGCATGAAGCAAATCTAGCAAAGCCATCTGGACTGCAAGCCCTCCCCTCATAGTGATAGTTGCTCTCCATCACAGTGAAAGAAACGATCTCGATACAAGGGAAAGGAAGTTTCACCTTGTCTCGTTACTACATGAGGCCGCTCCAATCAATCGTCATACCACAAAATGAATGAAAGTATGTAAGCACTTTCACTGTAGGGAATATAATTAGAGCAAGATGCAGCCTGATCATGTACAGTTCATCCGTCTAGCGTTGGGGTGGTAATATCAGCAGCTGAAATCCATTGCTGCTGCTAGAAATCGAAACTTAAAATGTAGACTCCAGCTATGAGAGTCAATCTTCATTTATGCTCTCCAGACCTTGTTTGGTCCGGACCTTCAGACTTTTCGGTTTGATCCGAACCACAATTACAGGCATGAAACCTCTTCCAGACCACCAAACAGCAACCTTGGTCCAATGAAAAGAGGTGGTCTCAGGCCAGATCAGAGTGTATACAAACTGCATGTATGCATACAAAATGTATACAAACCAATCACTTGCAAATATAGAGAGACGTAGCTCATGTACACTAGATGATGACGACAGTACGTAGTATATCATGTTTAGTTCTTTAGTGCATTCATGTAATTGCTATGTGAAAGCAAAGCTAACCGGATCAAATGTATACAGTGTAACAAAAACACAGACCTTGGTTCAGACCTTCAGGTATAAAAACACCTTTGAAGTTCCTTCCTATATGTCAAAAAAATGTTAAGACGATTTGATGCTGCACTGAGCTGCATTTAAAGTCTTGCCGATGTACCACCACACACTTGATTAAAAAAATAGGGAAACGCTCAAGTGTGTTTTCTTTGGTCAGGCAAAAGATGGTGTGTAGACTAAAGTGTTCGATGCATGTTGACACTTACAAAGATTGCAGCCCATTATGGATGAAGGAATTGAATCACCAGGTGCTCTCGCTTGTACTGAATAATTGCATATTTACAGTTATGTTGGCAGCGCAGATCTTTAGTTCTTTTTTCCCACATTTGCAAGGAGCTTACATTAGCCAGTGCCTTCCTAGATCTTCTTTTTGCAGTGTCCCTAGGCTGTGTTATGTGCACTGCACCTTCCTCGTGGGATTTAGTCACAGCCAGAACTCTGGATTTTGGAAATCTTTGTTTGGCTAAATGTGGCAGGCAAACATGAATCACAGTGCCACAAGACGCCAGGGCCATCCAGTCTGTCAACATGAATATAAGGAGTGGATTCATCTCCAAACAATCGGATATGACCAGGAATAACGCAGGGAAGGCTAAGGTCTGCATCCTTTCATGGCAGCACGGTGGCTCAGTGGCTTACACTGTCGCCTCACAGCGAGAAGGTCCAGGGTTAGATTCCAAGTTTGCATGTTCTCCCTGTGCTTGCATGGGTTTAAGGTCAATTCTCCTGTTATTGCCCTTGACTAAGACGCTAGCTTAGAGCTGGAGTTGGTCCTGCACAGTGGCTGCCCACTGGGGTGGGTTGAATAGCAGGGAATGAATTTCAGTACATTCTTCAATCTTTCTAGGTTTGCTTCCTTTTAGTGCCCATTTTCATACCAAAACACACACTTTTCCACAACAGAGCTTGTTCTTTTTCCATTGTTTATAGAGTGGAAATAATGGTAATCAATTTATGTATATGGCCATGAGCAAAATATTTGCAATGCAGACTGTTTTCTGGACTGGGTTAAACTTTCCTAAGTAGATCAAGCCTTGTATTAGGTTCTTGCTCTGAGATAGTGAATGGGTAATCCATTATAGGTAGTTACCATATTACACAGAGCCTCGGACATAATTTTGGCCTATTACTTCTCCTGTGCCAGGGAATGAACAAGACATTCACTCAGACTCCTTGAGGGAAACTCATTTAGCATGGGTCACCTCATCTGACCAAAGTATTTGCTAAAAGCAAAAAACTAGAGAAACTAGAATCATTCAGATGATTCTTTTTTTGTTTTGTTTTGTTTTTTGTTATTTATTGTGCGTGTCGGCATAAGTGTTTGTGCTTGTCTGGCAAGAAATTAACTTTGTCACAGTGGCCCCAGACAATAGCAGGCAGGAATTGCTGAGCCTGATGTTGCACTCGGGGAACAGTAAAGTCATTATGCTCCAGCAGACCACTTAATAGCTTTGGCTGATGCAGAGTTTGGAAATCCATCAGTCAATTGGACCAGACAGATATGAACAGGCTTCTGAGTGCCAGTATGCTTAGTATGTGAGGAAACAGGTAGCAGGACAATGGAGCTACACTCATTATGAGCTCAAGTCATATAGATACAACTAATTGCTTTTTCAAACTATGTGATATCAGCCAATAATGGTTTGATCAGGCGTTACTTTGAGCATTAGGAATGTCAGTAGGTTGCTTAATTCTGTGTAGTGTGCCATGGTATAATACAGCCAAAGCAGCATCTCTGTACTGCGGATCTACCCACTCAGAAACAGGTTTAAAAATCTGTTCAAAATTCTGATTCAGAGTATGTACCGCCAGAGCCCAGAAAAATGACAGCCTTGGCCATTTGTTCAGAGTAAAACAACAAGTTTCCTGTCACGCAACCTGTTGTTTATATGATTATCCTCTCCAGCAACACATTGATGCTCGTACATTCAAACAGCTTACGGTACAGTGAGCTTCGTTTACATCTCACATCTGATTGTTGTCCTGTTGTGGCTCCAGAGGGAGCTGCCGGAAAATGTATAGATTCCCTGAAGAAATGGCCGCACGTGATATCACTTGAGCCAGCGTCGGGTTGTGGAGTTAGAAAGAAGGGGGCTTACCAGACGCCTGCAGCTTGAGGCTCGTGGCTCAAGGCTACGTTAGCCACAACTAGTATAACACACCTGAATCTCCAGCTGAACTGTCCGAGGTCGACTTACATTGTGAATAATGTAGGAGCCAGAGTTTGGCAAGGAAGAAGAATAAGTGGAATAAAAAAAGGCAGTATCTCTGGTTCTACTGCATTGATTTTTATCATTTAATATATAAAAAAAACAGCAACTGTCCACTGTGAGTCCAGTAGTGTTATAGGAGTGCAATGCTAAACGAGTGAAGTATTCTTTTAAAAGTTGCTTTGTGTATGTGTATTATACCAACTTTTGTATTTATGAACCGACAGTTTCAAAAGCTTGAATCCACACCCCATACAGATCTCTACTGTGGTACCTCAGCTCTCAATGAGTCTCAATAAATTATGGTATCACTGAATGAGAAGGTTTTTGCTGAAACAAGTCAAACCGTACATAATTAAAAATTCCGACCTCATACGTGTGTAATTCCCTCCATCTTGTCATCACGCAGACAGGAGGGCAGGCAGCTTGGCCCATTGTGTCAGTCTGTAAGGATTGCTTGTCAGTCAGCCAGACTCCCGGCGATCCTCAGTGTCAGCACTCTGATCTGTCTGGTTAGGATTGCAGACACATTGCCACCAATTAAGTAAATGACCTTAGGTAGCTTAATCAGCCGCGATAATGGTGCTTGGCAATATGCGGGAATTGGTATTCACTGTGTGCCACAATTACAGTGTTTCTCCTTGCTTGACTGCTTTGGGGTGGCGGCGGATGAGCAGGAGAATTAAACCCTCGTTCGACCACCTACCACCGCACCTAATTCTATTCTCAAATTAAACACTTTAAAGTGTCTTTAAATATTTATCAGTTACTTTTTGAAATCCACATGAACCACTCTTCACATTGGAATAAATTAGAGCCACCACACACCAATTGCTTAAAAAGAAAATACATCACTTTTGAAGCTGGTTCGTTCGTTACTCCTGTTATTTGCTTCTTCCAAAGCAGTGGTGAAGAGCACTAGGAGCAAATGCCTGGAGTTGAGTTTTCATTAAAACAAAATTATGACCAGAGTGTTGATTGCATACCAAATTAATCAGAGCACACAAGGCCAGATTGCCTCCTAAGTTACCATATGATTGGTTGCAGACAACGGAGGAGGCCTTTAAAAGTCTATTTTTGACAGGGAGTCCGGCACAGTGCCCGCTCCACGTAAAACACACCAGGGCTGCATTACATCACTGCCAGCAAACTTCACAGAGAACTGTGGCAACAAAACGGCGTCACTGATGTGTTTTAACTGAATATTCTCTGTGTCTAGCTCAGTTAAAACCACAAAAACACAGAGTCCATCACCACGTTAGTGTGTCGTTCTTCACCAAACCTGTTTGCAATCAGTACTGACACAGTTAGCTTTACTTCGCCTGTTTCTCCCCTGCTTTGCTGTATGTGTGGACGGGCTAATAACGCCGCCCTCGGTCAAACACGAGGACAGCAATGTTTGTGTTGCTGCTCCAGAGTGAATATAGGTGAAACACTAGTCGTGGTGCTCACATCACCTGAAGATTGTCCCAGATAACAACACAGAGGTTGACTCTTGTTTTGGAGCAGCGCCGCTCAGAGGCCACCACAAATGCTGATCATTCATTTTCCAATGAATGGATATTTGGTGTTATTTCTTAGCATTAGAAATAAGATTTTTTTTTTTTTTTTTTGGCCTGATGGGGGGTTCCTGTCAGCTGCCTGCCAGGCCTGTGCAATTATAGGGGAAACACTGCATTAATTATGTATACTTTGCTTCGAGGTATGGCTAGATTTGGTGGAGAGAGTAATGACTGCAGCAGAGTAAATGGTGAAGAAGGTAAGTTTTATTATCAGTAGCTTTAAACAATCCAGCTATTTGGTGGCATGTTTGTGTGTCATTTCTATTATTATTCATTCTAATTGTGGCTGATCTGATCAGTCTTTTGGTGTCAAACTATATTTTAATTACGAGAGTGCTTTGCGGAGGTTAAGAAAGCAGAATGTATTATGTAAGCAGAAATATTCAGTGTTCATGAAAGATTCAGCTGATGCAAAATTTCTCGAGCCGACTGGAATAACTTGACTCTTGAGACTTGGAAGCTAGTCATATGTTTTGCAAATGTTGTTCCTGGTTTTTCAGTCCTGATTTAAAATGTAAAATGAGGTAGGATATCTGTGTTGCTGGCTAGTTGTTTGTATGAATTGTTATCGATGCCTGCCGTGAACCTTGTCACAGCTTCATTGCAGTAGATTCAGATATTCTTTCAAAATAAGTGAATTCAAGTGCTGAAACAGTTTCCACAGTTTATCCGTTCAAGTCAACAGAAAAGGTTTCAAATATCTGCTGGTTCAAGTTTGTTTTTGGACAGACAAAACAAGACATTTGAGGACACCTTGGGCCCTGTGATGTTGTCACTTTCTCCACTGAATGATTAATTGATTCATGGTAAAAAGTAATCAGCAGATTACTTAATAATGTAGATAATTGTAAGCTGCAGCCACAGTGAATTTCATGAAGAGCAGACGGCCTTCTTTAAAAGGAGTCCAGTTCTTCCTGCATCCTAAACACCTCTCTGTGTTTGGGTTTAATTGTCAGCATGCTGCGCAGTTTCTCTTTACCTCTAAGCAGCTCATACCTCTTATCAGTGGCGGCTTCGGTGTTGAGACAAGGTAATTAGCTGTTAAGAGAGGAGCCTGCATTGAGGAGCAGAACCGACTCATCTGCTTTTCAATCAAAGGGTGTGCACTCTGGTCAGGGCCTGGAGAGAACACAATGGACTCTCCGGATGAGTCATGCACTGAGAGAACAGATAGTATTACTTCATTATTACGACGAGTGACAGCCAAATTTGTATTCTTTTAAATTGTGGATGCTTACAACATGAAATACATACACTTGAGCACTAATCAACAAAGGACTTTGAACGTTCTTCCACCTCTTTATTTCGCTCTTTATTCTGCATGCAGAGTGTGAACACATGGAGCGGTGCACACTCGGTCCATATGCTGCCACAGGTAGGACCGAAGTCTGTGAAACAGCTGCACGCTCGGCTTTAACTGCATGACAAGTAATTCAGGACACAGACAATTAAACCTATTTTAGCCTACTTTAATGTTAATTCAGCAAAGGATGACTGAGGTAATAGAGTGAGAAAATGGTAGAGAAGTGCTGTACCATGTTATGTTATGTTTTGTGCAGTGCAGAACAGAATCTCCTGCCTGTGGTCATTGATTCACAGCATCCCACACACATTTGCTGTAATACAAGGCAACACCCTCCTGAGGTCAACGATAGTTTTGGTTGCCTAAAACCATTTCAGTCATGGGCATCCTCGCTACAAAGAGCGCCAGCTTGTTTGAGCAGCTTTTCAGAGGTTTCCGAAATCCTTTAACAACTCAATTTCCAGTCGTGACTGTGGAAGGGTTGTCTGTAATCTGACTGTTTGGAATGTGATTCTCTGCAGATGAGCTATCATTTCGACCTGTTTGCACGCTTCCATTTCTGACTATTTTCGTACTTGATGCGAGTTTAATATTCTAGTGCCCTTGTAGGTCTAACCGAGACATCAGAGTTAAAGTTAAAAGGGGGTGTCTGCCTGTAGTGGCAGTATTGGCCTCCCTGTCTCATCCTTTCCCCTGCGTACTTTAGCCTGTTCTCCTACCTTTGCTCTCTGACTTAAGTGCTTGTGACAGGGAGAGCTGAGCCCCATCTACGGCTTCACATGCAAGGCTGCTTTTTCAGCCCTTATTTACCAAAGGTTGGTTGACTCAACACCTCTGCTCTTTTCCAGGAATACCCTGCTGCACATTCACCCAGTTGCCCGTATTCAAGCTAGGAATGAGCCGTGTATTTTAACAGAGGCTTTTGTTTTACAGGATGGAGACAGGAGATAATTATAGAGACCTTAAAAACAACACAGCATTCCTCCTTTTATTACCATGTCTACGAGTCAGTCATTTACTCATTTACTTTAATATTCTCATGAAGGTCCCTCGTTGTCATACTTTCCCTAATTAACATAAAAATCTAATGGCGCACACTTTTTCTTTTAGATTTTTTTCCTGGAGGGAAGCTGATACGCACATTAATACTTTCGCCACCAAAACACTTGTCTCTGCCTCTCCAGCTGATATTAAATCCTGTTTATTTTTCCTCTTTTTGAGTGAAATTCTGTGGGGTTTTTGGTTGTTTTGGCACCACCAAATTATTTCCTGGGCTGCAGCTCACTGTGTCTGTGAGAGGAGAGGAGAGAAAATGATTTCCCCAATCTCCTCATTGGCCATGAATGCAAAGACAGCACGTGTCTATGGCTGTTAAACAACACACACTGGCTCCCTGCCCACTCGTAAATTACGGAGCGAAAGCCTCTCCCAAGACTGCCTTTAGTGAAACAGTTCAGTAAGTGAGGTTGTTTCCCATAACCAGCACCACGGCTGTCAGTTAACGGAGTTTTGTGGCTCGGAGACCAGGACTGTATTTTCAAATGATGAAAAGCGGCTTGGCTATGTTCATTAGTTTCTTTATTGCTGGTATTTTGTTACGTGTGAAATGGTTTTCCTTACTGTACTCATGTCTGAGAGACTCCATTCACTCATCAGGAGTCTAATGATTCAGTGGTGCTGTTGTAACAGAACACAGCATTTAGAGGTGCAGCAAGTTGTCGTTTATCAATTGGTCGATCGACAGAAAAATAATCAGCAACTATTTCTATAATCGTTTGTCATTTTTTTAAACAAAATTGACTATTGGTCGGATAAACTGGTAAATCTGTAAATTGTGATAGGCATTTTTCCCGGTTTTATAAACCACACGATTAATTGAGAAGTAGTCATCAGCAGCAGCTCTAATACTGTAATATCTGTGTCTTGTTCATGACTAAATGAAAACCACTTGAGGATAACGAGCACTCGATGGCCTCTTAGTCACCGAGGGCTCCAGAATGGCTTCACTGGCTGCAATACACAGTCACTTTTCATCGTGTTGCCCTTAAAACTATGATTACACCAAAGCTGTAGACCTTGTGTAAACTTTTCCATACGCCTAAGATGCAGTTTCATTTGTTATTTGAGGATGTTCAAATTGTTATTTGAGTTACACATTTTATTGCTTCCCTCACACTCTGGGGCTTGTTCCCTGTCTTGGGGTGATAGAACACGGTGCAGTTTTGGTCCTCTGGCTATGTCTGTTAACATTGTAGAAGAGTGTTTTCCTGTTCAACATCAGAGTGTTCAGACTGGGCCATGTCTAAACGATGGAAGATGCACCCCACTTGTAACCAGTTTCTTTCTCTTTGATCGTTGTTTGGTGGAGAACAGTGGGCACGTCTGATACTCTCTCTCTGTCCTCTACTTGCCCTCTCTTTGCTCTGTGGCTGTCTTGTACTGTAAATCTGTTGTGCATTTTAAACATTTTTTTTGTGACATGTACAGAGTTAAATCTATAGTTTAACGTCAACACAAGCACACAAGCCGCTCATCAGTTGGAGGAAATGCTATGTGAATGATTCACAGTGCACATACTTCTTCTGTTGCACCGTTTTTATCACTCACTGCTGAATAGAGTGAATGTAAGTATTTTTTAAAATTGTTTACCAAAACTGTTTCTGGATCAGTTCACTATCGGAATGAAATGATTTGAACATTTATGACAGAAAAAGATCGACGACCGTATCTTCAAGAAAAGCACCCACGGGGCACAGATGACTGCTTCAGCGTTTCTCTGTATTTGTTTTTTGTGTTTATTTATGACCGTTTTTGCAGCGTGGCCTCATATTGCAGCATAGTGCTGCTACACATCTCTCCAACATGTTGTTTCCCTGTGTGGAGGAAAGCTTGACAGACTGTCATCTCATCAAACATGTCAGCGGGGGCTCATTAACGACCAAATACTGAACCACATGATTGCATGTTTGTAATGGCGTAGGAAGAGCGGTGGTTATATTTTTAACATATGCTACACAACTGTCATTGTATGCAGTTAAAAATATTAATTACATCGACTGCCGAGTACCCACAGTTGTCAGAAGGAGGACAGAAATAAGGACATCACTGCAAACACGACAATGTTTCTATCCAGTGAAGTGTTTTCATTTCTCACAGCCCACATGTGACATCTGACGACTGCAGATGTTGTCTCGCAGCAGCCATACATGCATCCAACCTAATATATAAAACTGAAGTTCTCACTGAGAATCTATTCTCGACTGTTGATTGTAGAAAAACATTGAACGTGCATGTTTTTACTTAAATTGTCTCATCTTTTTAGCGTTAACGACACCAAGGATCTGTTGGTAATTAGCTTTGAACTTCCTGCCCTTTACATAGAATATGTTTTTAATGCTTATATAAAGGCACTATACTTAGAGCACTTTAAAGCATTGGAAACTCTTTATAACCTTTTCCTGCTCACTTGGTAATGGAATAATAAATTATGGAATGATAGAGGTTAAAGTATGTCTCCAACTAACCTCTCTGACCTTTGCTCACAGCAGCAGAATAAGCCATGAGCACAATGACGATATAAGTAATGACGAAAAGATGTGAAAGATTTGAATGATGTTTTTCCAACACTACCAATTCACCAAGACGACCACACAACTTAAAGTTTAAAACACAAACATGTGGGAGCAGATGCACATTTTGAACACGTGTGTATAATGAAGTGACTGTGGTGGTCAGGTTGTGCTTTTTCCCCACACCCGATGTTGTGGACATATTTTTGTGATTTCCAGACAAATGTAAACACCTCCAAGCCTTCTTTTTGCTGCCCCTGTGTGGGAGATGAGGTACTTCATCACATAGATAAGAACACTGGCTGAGGGACAGCTACAGGAAAAAAAAAGGTACACGAGAGCTGCTTGTGAAGTACCGATCAGTTCTTGTGAAGTTCGTATGATTAATCCAACGCTGCAAATTGTTGCAGAGGGCGATTTGGTTTGTGCCTTCCCGGGCTGCTGTTTCCCTGCTGTGGAGACAAAAGATGAATGGACCTATCAGGGCTATTATGGGGTATCTTCCTTCTCCATCACTATAGAGGCTGGTTGACTCTGATAATCTTCTCCTCACTGAGGAGATCCTCTAATCCCTGCTAGACACAGGTGTCTGGCCTTGCGCTTTCGTCAAGATGACTAATGCTCTGGACTGCGTGTGAAAATATATATGAAAATACATACATACCTACACGAGGCTAAACACATTGTCTGAATGATGAATATATGTAGGAGGAGATGCACAAGAAACATGCAATAGTTTTGAGGCAGTAAAGCTGACATTATTGCCCATTTGCTCTATTGATTTACCAGTTAAACAAGCACAGCCATGAATATCAGTCTTGCATACAATGCTACTGAAAGGTTTTTTTGACTTCTGAACAAGTCGTCCGTCTGGCTGATTGCTTGTATCTTCTTCCTCATTTTGACAAACAATTCAAGTTGCTTTTGTGCTATGAAGAAAATCACATTTTTTTATTGTAATAACGCCCCTGGTCTCACAGGAAGGGTGTCTACATCAGCCTCCCCAGATTCTGTGTTTACGCTGAAGCCTGCGCATTGCTAAGTGTGCTGTTTTTCAGAGACTGATTTCAAAGGCCAGTGTGAAACTTTTCTCTTCCCAGCTTCTCTGCTTCATTCATAATCATTAGTGTACACATTTCCTCAAGTTAGCAACTCGAGCTTTTTCCTCTCTATGGAAGAGTATTTTAGAGCTAAGTGTGTGGAAATGAAAAATGTTGGTAATAACAAATATGATGGGGAACGTGGGTGCCTTAAGAGTGATGAATGCCATTTGTTGGTGTGCCCATAAAGGACTTATAAAACGGATTTCCTTTGCACCCTCCCCATTTTATTTGCCCAAATTAAAATAACTGTCATTATTCTTCCGAAGTTTAGGCTAATGCTATTCTGATGGTGAATAAGTGGCCTAATTTTCTATCCTCACAGTGAGAGTGTGCATTTTCTCGTTGGCCTTGATTTTCATTTGTGGTTGCCATTGCTGTGGTGAATAGTCTGCTCACGTTTGCAGCTGTTTTACTGGCTCTCCGTCGACCACCACCTGTAGGTCCAAAGGTCTGTCAGTGCAAGGGCAAAGCATACCTTTATCCATTGTTCTGCTTTTGTGTTAGACTGCAGATAATACAGTAACAATACAGTAGGGCTGATTTTGTATTTGCTTGGCTGCCATACATCTGATCCTTTAGTTTGTGCTCAAATTTGCACTCATGTGCCCGAATAGCTCACCTGGTAGAACATGTGCACCATTGCCCGGGTTGATTCCAACCTGCGACCCTTTGTTTTGTGTCGTCCCCCCGTTTCTCCCCCCTTCTTGCTTTTCTAGGTTAAGAACCAGAACTCTATTCATTTAATGAGTAACCTATTATCACAAAATCATCTGTCATTGTTATTTTAGATTTTTACAACAGCGTCCTAACAAGGCATTATGTAGAAAACAAAGGCTGCACACCATGATGTGTTAAAAATGGGTTCAGCTGTGTTAAAAGGGGGTCTCGTTATGGGAATAGGATGCTTTTCTTATATAGTTCATTATGAAAATATTCATGCTTCGAGAGCCCCTATCTGAACACGAGCCAGTGTTTTAATCCTGTGTCTCTTTTTCCTAGTTCCACAAGCATTCTTTTATTTCAGTCTGCATTGTTTTCTGGATTGAAACCATGTGGCAAAAAGGAACCAACTGTGCATTCACTCATAAACATCCCCTGTGTTCCCAGGGCTAATCTAATGTTATCACATCATCTCCACTGAATCATATTAGGAGGTCACTAGAGGTCAAAAGTGTTGATAAGGACACCTTGCTCATGAATTTGATTATACTGCAGACAAATACAAGTAAAACTTGGGTAGAACTTTGGTCTGTATTCACCATAACAACATAACAACACAGTAACTGTAATAAACAGTTTTGTTGCTGTGTAGCAGCAGAACACAGGGTTGTTCTTGCTCAGGGGGCCATGGAGGAGATGTGTCTTTGAACCTGAGTTTTGACAGACTTCAAATACAACTGTGATTCCAAACAAGTTGGGACGCCACGTAAAACATAAATAAAAACAGTGTGCACTCATTTGCAAACAAACTGTGTTTATCGACAACGACGTTACAAGTGTTCCCGAGCTCATGTAGTAACATCCTTTATACAATTCTGTGTTTGACAAAGTGGTGAACCTTGTCGTGTCCTTGCGTGTGAACGACTGAGCCTTCCAGGATGCCCCTTTCATACCCAATCATGATACTATCACCTGTTACCAATGAGCCTGTTTACCTGTGGATTGTTCCAAACAGGTGTTTTTGGAGCGTTGCACAACTTTCCCAGTCTTCTGTTGACCCTGTCCCAACTTGTACTTGTGCTTATACTGTATTATCTTTGAACTATTTTCAGCTGAATACATATCAATATGGATTAGCAACTTATTACATTCTGTTATTTTTATCTATCTTTCACACAGTGTCCTACTTTTTTGGAATCGGGGTTGTATGTTGGAGAAGTATAATCCAAAATACAACCCCTGATGCTGAAAGAGGTGCAAATTGCTGAGTTAATCACTGACTGTGATCTAAAAAATTTGCCGATAAAAGATGGATTGATGCATTGTTTTTAGATCTGGGGGTTTAATGACCACTAAGCTTTTCAGCTGTACCAGCTACAAACAGGCAATACACACACCGAATGCCTTCACTGCCAGCAGCAAGGAAAGATGCAGACCTTACCTGTTTTACCTTTTATTGCCTCATTGAAATGAACTGAGACAATTCATTTAACTGATTTATTGAACTATTTACTTTTAACTTAGCTGTACCCAGACTGCCACCAATATGGAAAGAGCAGGCTGCAGTATAACGGTTACACAAACCCATTTGAATGTTCAGCCGTGTCTCTTATGAATTTTGTACGTCACTGCTACTTTGCATAAGCACCTTTTGAAGGAAACACAATACCAGCCAGATTGTGTTTTTATCAGCATGATGACAAAATGTTCCTGTTGAATTCACCTGTAAAGCGTTCATTCCCAGATCTGGATGTTCAGAAGTTCCAGAAGAAATTATTGCCAGTCGCATACCTTGGAGATGTACATAAGCAGCAGTGCCGTACGGTCAAGGGAACGTCTTTGTTCGTCGGGGTTCATGTCCTCTTGCTGAGCTCTTGCTGTTCAAGCCTTACTCTGTGCGTGCTCATCTATTGTGTAGGTTTTAAAAAAGCAGTCTTTGGAGACATACATTCATAGTGGTTTGCAAAGATGCCTTGAAGATGCTATAGTGTGCCAGGATCTTTTTGTGTTCGTCATATTCGGTATGTGTCCACATGTACCTACATGTCAGGCAGCGAGAAGTGATCAAATCCTATCGCTGCCTGCCATGTAAGGAAGAGAATAACTGAGCCGATGCACTAAAATCCTCCTAAAGCTGTGAGATACGATCATGGATGGCTGCTACTTTATGTACGGATGTGTCTTTTTTTTTGGATAAGTATTGAGCTGTGATTATTTTCACTGTCCCAAGTCCACACAGTTTCAGAAAATGGTGAAAAATGTTCTTCACCTTTTCCCAGAGTTTGTCCAAACAGTTGTCCAAATACTAAATATTACAGTTACTATTATCCTCATATTTGAGAAGCTGAGACAACACATGACATAAAGTAATAATCTTGAAGGTTTTCATTGAACTAAATGCCATTAAGTCTAAGTCGATCTGTTGCAGCCCCCCGAATTCTGGGACTTGTAGTATTAAACTACACTTCCTGTTACCACCAGTAACCAAAAGTGTAACCAAATACATCCAAAACTGAAATGTTAAGGATTACAACTTTAAACAGTGATCACAGTTGCTTCCTAATCTTCATCAGTTGTAAATTTCTCAGCTAATTGTTTCAGCCTTATTGCATGATGTATCAATTACGTGTCGGCTGTTTTCAGTAAACGGAAATTCAATTCCAAGTCGAAAACAAACGTATTGATGCTGAAAAAGTCGACACACTTCGTCAAACCCTGAACTAAGGGTAAAATTCCAAAAATACAGAATAAATGTCCTGCTTGTGCGTTCCTTCAATAGGAATTCAGGGCCTGCTGTCAGCAGAGAGGAGCGAAGGTTGGGGATCACTGTGACCTTCTCAGTGGCCTGAGAGTGTGTTGGCATGGCATGACTGATGCAGATTATCATAGCTAGAGAAAGCCAATTATTCTGGTCATCACGGCACCCTCAGGGTCCCTCTTGGTGGAATGAATTGCATTACAGAATTCTCTATGCATCCTGTCTGGCAGCGTTTTGTATTTCCTCTATGCTGATCCCCCCAGTTTGAGTGTTAATAGTGCAGTCAATGGGACCCTCCCGCGCCTCAGAGCCCTCTCTGGCTCCGATGAGCTTCTGCTCCACAAAGCAGGGAGGTCGTGCCTCTCGGAGAAGCGGATGAATTACATTCTCCTCTGTTTGCCTTCTCTCTCTATTCAAGACAAAGCCCTTTTATTTTAGCCCTTCTTAACCGCTCTCAGTCAGCGTCCTTGAAGGACGACGAAATGAAAAAGGCGGGTTCCAGAGTTGTGGTGAAAGAGACTCGTCCGTGGCATTTTTATGAGCAGAACAAACAGCAACTGATCACTTTGTTACCATTGATTTTGTTTCCAAAACAGATTTGCTGCAAGACCAGAGAAGCTGGGCTCACACGCGATGACGCCGCCTCTCTAGGATGTACAAAGACTACAGATCAAGCCGAGTCACAGGTAAGAGGCTGCAGTGTGTGTTAGTGCCGGGCCGTACATTCTAATGAATGCGAAGGTTTCACATCACAAAGAGGATTTGCTGGTCAAATCTTTGCTTCACACACAAACAACCTTCCAAAGCTCTCATTTTATATCTGTCTCAGATGATCTTCACCTTCTTACTTCTTCGTAACCTTTGACCCTGCCTCACACTTCCCTGGATTTGAATTATTCTCCTTTAATCCTGTTAATTTTTGCCATTTTTGTTCACTGTGGTCTCTTTTTGTGCAGACATCAAAATCTGCAGCGTCCTCTGTGTTATTAGTGTCAAGACTTCTGATTCAAAGTGTTAATCTCATTCATCACACATATGATTCATACAGGACATGGAGAACAGTGACACACACACACACACACACACACACACACACACACACACACACACACACACACCAATATCCCATGACAGCTCATTGTATTTATGAACCTAAATATGCAAATACAGCACTGTCATTTGAAATGTGCTTTTTTTATCCAAAGTGACTGAATAGAGTTGGGGTGCTTATATGAAGGGGCAACTCAATATTCACAGCACACCCACATCACCTGAGAAGAGAGTACACTGACTGGGATTCTGGCTCAGTTTATCTTGTTGCAGCCTGTCTGAAATTGTGAGAAAACACACGAGCTTGGGAAAATGGCCACCAATTGCACCAGTTTACTGCCCTCACACTGGATGCTTTAGTCTAGTTATGCCATTAAATACTGAAGGCACTGGGCAATTTGCTTTGCCTGGGTCCAGACCTTTTAATCCAACCCCTCCACTGAGCTTGATGCTTCATAGTCTGGTATCGTGGCATGAAGCAGCGGTTTGTCATCTGAAAAGCAGATGATCCTGCGAGCGCCGCCGGGGGACTAACGATTAGCCGATCAGTGCCATGGACGGGACTAACGCTGTTGTAAAGCTTTAAGCTGTCTACCGGAACCAAGGCAGAAACTGACTAACTAGGCAGTACTGATAAGATATGAATCAAGACAGCTACTGCATTGTCTATTTCACGCCTCAAATGCTTTCAGAAACATACTTTAGTGAACTGTTTTTAGCTGAACTATAAGAAAGTTTGTGACACGGCAGCCATGTCGTAAACGGACAAGCTAAAACCAAGCACAGCCCAACTCGCAGTACGTCATCCACTGACAGGAGCTGTTATCCGGTGTGTCCAGATACATTAGTCTTTAGTGGTTGGTTTGGGAAAATCAAGTCCACCTCTCCCACAGAAATCGCTTAGAGTGCAGGCAATGTCAGACTGAAGGTGGAAACGGAGTGTAACTGGTTGATTGTTCTAATATCAGGCAACGGTTTGCTGGCTGTCCAAACCAGCTTTATCTCCAGTATCCATTCAGACATAGTTTCACCTCTTCACTTTTACAGTACTGCCAAGCAGTTTAATATGCCTTGCATCTCTGACACTTCCCCTTGTTGTAAGTAACATAGACAGTAGCAGCATTGCTATCAGGGTGGCAATGTTGGTCTGTCAGAGGTCGGTCGATCCACCACTTTGGTGCAGACTCAAACATCTCAACAACTACTGGATATATTGCCACGATACAGACATTAATGGTTCCCAGATGGCAAATCCTTCTGACTTTGGTGATCCCTGATTTTTTTCTTTTAACATCAGTATGTTAGCATTGTCATTGTGAGCATGTTAGCATGCCTACGTTAGTATTCAGCTGAAAGCATCTGCAAAGCATTATGCCTTATTAACTGCCACTGCTTATAACTAACACAATAAGTGCACAATACTAAAGAAAAGGACAACAGATACTCATTAAATGCTCAATTAGCTGTAACATAACAATCTTCAGAGAAAGTGCAATACCTGGGCTATTCAATATGCATTTCATTAGGCATGACATTACTGTGTCTCTGCAAGTTGTTATTGTATTTTCAGAAACAATGGGATCCTACAGTGCATTGTCTGCGAATAGAAATTGAACCGAGTAAGAAACTGACAGATTGCTTAAGAGAGAGGAAAGAGAGGGGGAATGAAAAGCGCCTTTCTTGCTGCGCTTTGGCCGATGAGTGTGTCCTTTCCCATTACTCTCACACAGCGCAATATGCAGGTCAGTCAGGTGATAATGAATGCTCTGTCTGATACTTGGCCTTTCTCCCTCCCTCCTGCTTGTCTGCTCTGCTCGCTCTTTCTTCACACTTCTACACTGCAGTTTTCTCCAGTATCTAGCATATTTAGCCTTTAGTGGTTTAATCATCTAGCAATCTCTTCTGCCTCGCAGCTTGTCGTATTGGGCAGTTTAAAGGTGTGAGACAATGAAAGTGTCAAGTTTGTCCGTCTCTTTCTTCATTATTTAAACTGACGAAAGGCTGAATTCTATTCATTGTGAAACCTTCATACAGACCTTTGTCAGGTCTGTGTGAAGAAAAAGAAAAGACACTGTTCATTAGATCATCTGCTTTAGTCTCCGCGGTGAACATGGGATTGGATGAACTAATCAAATTCTGTACACACCAACCCCCCACTGCACGCCCGTCTGCAGTGGGAAGGGATGTAATCATGCATTCAGCCAACATTTCACTAAAATCCAGGCTACTGGGTTCAAGGTTTGATACCTTGAGATTTCTAGTAGACAATAAAATATAAATGATATCAATTATGACAAAAGAACACATGGCAAAAGAAATGAAATGCAAACTACATGTAAGGTATTCAGTCTATTCAGATGGATAAAGGACCAGTTTCTGTTGGTGACGCCTTTTGAATTTAAAACTCTTCTCTCTCTACTCTACTCTGTCTCGTAGTTTTCTGCAGGAGTGCACCAATTGACTGGCCAGCAGTCACAATCACTATTCACTGGGTGAATATTTAGAGAAAATTGGTTTCTTTACTCTGGCGCTTATATATATATTTTCTTGTTTTAGTGAGTGATGAAGTTAGTACAGTTAGCTTGAACCTTAAACAGCCACTTCAAAGGTATGTTTGCCACATAAAATGTACCAATGATGGGAAACATTTTTCTGTGTTTCATCAAATGACTGATGACAGTCCATCAAATCTAGATAATAGTTTCTGCAAATGTCAGGTTTAAAAATTCCACATGATGAAGCAAAGTTTTGGGCAAAGATTATTTTTCTTTCTTTTTTTGAGGATTTGCACATTACTATTGTGTTACCAACTGGGCCATAGTTTGAAGGTTTCTCTCCTTCCCAGAATCAACAAAAATGTCTTGGCCGTAGAATATTTTAAAATCACTATTTTGGCATCTTCTTATTCTTAGATTTATAGTCACTGTTCACAAATGACTACATATTTCACTATTACAGTCATCAGAAGAGAGATTACCAATGCTATGACTAATACTTGGCAAGAAAATAAACTTTAACTACAACCTGCTGAGAAATATAACATTATTTGACATTTTCTGGTTTTCAAGCAAGGATCTCTTCTAAGATTTACAGCTGTTTTCTATCTGCCAGGTATGAATGAATGGTCTGTTGTCAGAGTCAGAGGGAATCAGATTTCCATGTTAAGTTCTCCAAAGTCTCTTTATCCCACAGCCAGATTTTTTTTGTTGACTTCTTGATGCCTGCGTAAGGCTGATGGTGCATTTGGTGCCAGGAATCACAACCAGCTTGCTGCACAATACAGCTGCCAAAATGCACAATGGTGCCCACTTGCTTTCATAAACTGCTTTTGCTTGTATTAGAGTACCTGCGGCATCCCAATGCAGCGTGGTAATGTTGTAGAACAAACTAACACAACATGTCATCTCCTCTTCTTGTGGCCATATTGGTGGCAATGCACGAGTGGTTTTGAGTCAAGTGATTCTCTGGCTGTGAATGATGGTGGGGCAGCAAGTGCTGTTCATGACAGTTGAACAGTGCAGAGGGGTTAACAGTTGTTTTGCGCTCTGTTTGAGACCCATTTCCATCAATATTCATGCCGAGGGAAAATTCTCCAGTTACAGGCCTGGCCTCCTTTTGGATTTAGCCTAATCCGGTTTCCAGAGCAGATGCTGCCGTCACCAGGAAACCTTCAGTAACTCCCTCCTCTTACATCAACCTGAAAACTCTCTCAAACATGGTTCTGCTTCTCAAAACATATCGGATCCAGTTACTTTTTATGGTGCCTTGTTACTCCTCCACAACTCATTAAATTCATCCAAGTAGGAATACACCAGTACGTGCACTGGGACACTGTGAGGCTCACTTAATGAGGTATGACTTAAGCTGGGGAGTCACCTCAACCTTTCCTGTCCAGATGATCATCTGCTAACCATCAGTCAGGGGGCAGGGGTGTGAGGTAAGGAGGGAGGAGCAGAAGAAGGGACAGATAATTAGAAAGGGAAGGATTAAGGAAGATAGAGGTCAAAGATAACTAGCAAGAATCCAAAAGACAGAGATGTACCCCATCCTCATGACACGTTTCTGTGCTGGCTGCCTTCCTCCATAGAGGGCAGTGGAGTTAATGACATTTTTCACTCGTGTCTGGCCGCAAACACACCATTCATTGATCTCAAAATGGATCACACCAAATACCACTGCAGACACTTTAAACTGATAGGCTTTCTGCTGAGCAGAACCTTTTTAAATATCATCCTCTCTCCCTTGCCGAAGGCCTCGTGGAGCAGCTACCTGAACCCTGTTGTTTGATTGGAAAGGGCATATTGATACAGCATGGTTGCACTCTTACCAAGTGAAAACAGGGGTGTTTGATTTGGCAAATTGCAAGCAAGAGGCAGCCAAACAGTGCCAACATCTCAGAGGACGAATAGTGATAAATGTTGTTTAGTGAGAAGGGAAACACTGACTGAAACAAATGCTAGTTAAGAAGAGCACTATGCCTCTCAAAGCACTTGTTAGATTTTTACAATGATAGTTGTTGATGAGGCCAAGCTTTCATTTAATATGCAGTAATTGAATTTGAATAATTCATTAAATGAACCCCTGCTAACTAACAAATGTATTGAGCATGAGATTAGATCTAACTGGGTCGACCATTCTATACATTTCTTCTTGGATATATTAAACTGGGGTGAGCTGGACGACATGGACTCATGATTTATGGAACAGTGAAGTCTTTTTTTTTTTTTTTTTAAATGGAGAAGTCTTTCAGCCAGAATTACTTACTTCACCTTGCATTCAAGTCAGGCAGTTCATTTGACTTAAGAAGGCTGTAATGTCACCAAGCACAGGCATTCTCATACGAACCCATAAAAGCAAACGAAGGCTGCTTTCATCTGCTGAGGCACAGAGTCAAATTAGTGTTTGATTTGAATGTTTTGCTACACTAAGCAAGCCACAGAAAGAACATCATTGTTAAAAAAAAATCGAGACATCAGACAAACATCATTCCCTAGGGACACTGAAATTGAATGAGAGCATGCACTGGCTGTTACTCATTACTACTGGCTGACAGGGGTAATTGAATTCTGCCTGGGAAAAAAAAAAATCTGTTTATTTATGACAAGTCCTTTCTGGTGAAAACGTGGACAGCGAAAAAGACAGCTTTCAGTCGGTTGCTTTGTTATTTTTAATATCGCTAAATACAGATGATAAATAATACTGTTTGTGTCTGCTGATGTACAACTGTCTCTTGAATTTCCTTAAATGTCCCTCCAATATTTTTCAAAGGCTAGGCTGCGGTCCAAGTGTTAGAGGGAGACAGGTTCCCATATTATTGTGTCATGTTTCTGAAGTCTTTCCAAGTATCCTCATTGTAACACAGCCTGAATAATACATTTGGAGCTTTTGGGTTAGCTGCCGAAAAACAGGTGAATTTCACCTCGATTAGTCTTCAGGACAGTTTGTGGGGGATTTGCATGAAAAGTCTGCAAGAACTTTAACTGAACGTAATGAAAAAATCAGTGAGAGGAGACCAAGATGCTCCCCTGTAGTTGATCTTGAGCTGCCTGGCTGTTTAGATTCTTCTTCAGTCGTACCTGTAGAGGGAATCTGCCATCGGTGATAATCTTTTAAGTCCACTTTTCATATTTGAGATGGATCTAAGTAAGAACATTATATGTATAATCATAATCTTCCTTCAACAATGGCTGCCTGTAAACATGCAGTTTTAAGTCCAGGGAATAACAGTGCACATTGAGCAAACAGAAGACGGTTTATTCCTCCAAATCAGTTAAAGTTGTTTATACAGTTAATTTAGGTGTATATCATCAATGGGTGAAAGACACAGTATAGGAAGTTACTGTCATAACAGTTTTTTGTTTGTAGTCGTTTTCTTTTGACTTCACAGTGGAAAAGAAATTGAGAGCAATTTTTAACTTTGGAAAACAGGAATGGCACTCTGGCCTTTGGTAAATACTTTTATTTACCGTTGAAATCATTTTGTGATAGCACTGGAAACAGACTTCTAGGTGGGGCAGAGGAGAAAATAATTTGACCCAGCAGATATTTTCTAAGAGTGTCCGAGGCCTTTTGACCCGAGCTGCATGCGTGTTTGAATGCAGCCTTTGAAACCACAAACAGTCGGTTGCCAGTTTATTAGGTATGTCTAACCAAGGCAGTCTAATACAGTTGTTTCAGTAAATCCCACAGTGCCTTCATGAAGGTTAGAATATACTTATTGATTGTGTTAATGGTTAATCATTTAGTCTACAAAAAGCCAAAAGATTGTGAAAAGTTCTCATCACAATTGAGCCCAAATTGACTTGAGTAGTCAGATTGCTTCTTTTGTTCAAACAAGAGTTCAAAACATCAATGACTCTTCATTTACTTTCACAAATGACATAGAAAGGCAGCAAATCCTCATGTTTAAGAGCTGAAAATGGCAAAGGTTTGGCATTTTTGCTTGATAAATGTTCGAAGGGATTATCAGTTATCAAAAAAGTTGGTGATTAATTTTCTTTCAATCAACTAATCGATTAATCAACTAATCGCTGAAGCTCCAATATAGCTATGGTGTCATTATTGAAAGTTTTAGAGAAGTGTTTGTTAATCGTTAGGGTTGAGGTTTAGAGTTCATTCTTGACCTTGAAAACCTTGACAAAACGAAAAGTTTCAACCTGTTTTTATGCACTTTGATGTGGCAAAATAGTTTTTAACTCATTGCTGAGGCATATCTGTAAAAGCTAAATGTGACAAAGTGCAGGAGAAACCTCTCAATCATGACACACATGAAGCACGTGTCTCAATGTCCACTGAAGCCTCTGCTCCATTGGAGAGACTGAAAATCGCCACAGATAAAAACAACGGATCAGATCTGTGTGGGCTCCTAACCCTAACCCTAACCCTAACGCTTTTACCTAAACCTAACCTTTCCCGAACTGATACGTGACACAAACATCAATGACATATTTAACTTAATGAATGAGAAGTCCTAGATGCACTCAAAATAATGGAAAGTTCGAACATGTAGAGCTCTGGACAACAAGTTTCTGGTCGTTTCAGAGGCAGAACTTTGTGGTGCTGTTGAATTATATTATGTGTTTCTAATATTTTGTCCACCACATTCATATGAATGAGGATTAACGATAGATTAAATATTAGAAACACATCTCAGTGGTTGAGACCTGAATCAAGACCTCAATAAAAATTATATTATAATATTCATAGGATTCATTGCAGGGCTGTTGTATTAGACTGCATTAGTTGTCTCTTTAATAACCTGGCAACTAATCTGTGTATGCTGACCTATACGTGCTCTTAATACAAGAAACAATTACTCAGGAAAACTTTTTCATTTTCTCATGGGAAGATGTTCCCAAAATGAACACACAGCTTACATCAGCCTAAATGAACAGTAAAGCTTTTTGACACGCTGTTACCATGAGAAGCTGGACTGAATATTAACATTGAACAGGCGATGTGCTCCAGAAGCCAGTCTGAGCCAGACTGAAGGGACTTCATGAGATCAGGAGTAAACGACTGGGCTGACCACTGCAGTGATACAGTAGATATGACTCTCAAGCACATTTTTCCCTGTCTCTGTAGCCTACACAGCTTGCATCTAATTATGGAAGCATAATAGTGTTTGCTCTGCTGTTTTCCTTGTGTAATTAATCTTTCGGCTGTGTGTTGATCAAACCAAGACGGTTCTCATAGTCTCAGAAGCCTCAGTCATTTGAAAAAAAAAAACCAAAAAAACAAAAACATATTTATTGTTAACCACATGAGCCTAAGATTACATCAGTATTTGAGTATAATGCTTGGTTAGGTTATAGAGCTGAATGCAGGTATTATTTTCAAGAGGGCAAACAAGTACTGGTCATTAGACGTAACAAGGTCTGACTGTCATAATTCACATGGGTCCAGAACAGCTCTTAAAGAGACTGCAGCTGGAGCTAAATGACTGGAATCCCACTTGTTTCTTTAAATGAATACTTTAATCACTCACACCAACTTGAACAAGGACTCTCCTACTGTATTCATTTGAAAACAGAGCATATCTTTAGCCTCGGGGATGACAGGAATGCCTCTCATCACAGTCTGCACTGGTATTGAACTGATAATCTCCATGCTTCTCCTCCTCCAACTGGCAAGCTGCAGAATGACACCTTCTGAAAAGCACCGCTGTCAAAAGTTTTGGACAAATTGCCTCACTTTTTCGTGTGGAATTCATCGCTTGGCTGCGCCTCGTAAGATGCCATCAAAATCTTAAAGCAAACTCGGAAAAAAAAGAAGAAGCATCGTATTTTAGAGTTCAGCCTATTTGACATTCAGCTGAAGAGTGGGCAGCGTGCGGAGAGATGCCTCTTGTTCGCACGGGGTGACACGCCGTAGGGGCAGCTTGGCTGTAGCTCTACGTGAAAACGACATCCTCTCTTGACAGTTCACCAGCGCTGCTCGGATTCGCCCGTACAGCAGACTGAGTTTTTTTTTTTTTTTTTTTTTTGGACGGTGACTGTAGAGCCCACACCGACACAGCCCTCCACAGTTCGCCTGCGCTTCGCACGTAGCCGAAGCGAACTCGTCTCTCCGCTTCAGTCGCGAACCGGGCACGTCGCGAGGGCGGGCTCGCCTGCCGTAGCTAAAAGGTCCCGCTTCGACTGGCTGCTTTCATTGCAGTCCAGTCTGCCGAGCGGAGCGGACTGACTGAGGGACGAGCCCCGGCTCCATTCAAGGATTTTACTTCGTACACTTCGTCCTACAGCAGAGGACCGACAAAGACCCGCACCTCGCCCTCTGTGGACAATGTTTCTCTTGCAGTACACAGGTACACGTTTCAAGTTTTATCTGTCCTCTCGGTTATTTTGACAGCGGAGATGTGATTTTTTTTTGTCCGTACTTGTCGCTGCAGGCTACAGTGTATCACCGGACGTCAGTCACCGCACGACTTCTGGGGCGTTTTTGCCTCATTTTCTTAATCGCTCACCTCCGCGTTGTTTGATAGAAGTTGCAGCAGAAATGTGAGCTTTTCACGCTGGGTTGAGTTGGTAATTGTCGGGCGTATACCAGCTGTTGAGACCGCAGAAGAAGAGCGGTGCTGCCTCTCTCCCGTGTGGCAGCGTTGTGGTTTTTTTTTTTTCGTGTGGCTCAGCATTTGATGTGTAATGGTGTGATTTATGATGGTAAATGCTCAACAATGATTTACACTTGCTCCTCAGCACAATGGACACGGACGATGGCCGTTATCTTGACTGACAGGCGTCTACCGCGGCTGTTTATGGATGAAGTTTTCAGGATAGGTCTAATCCACGCTGACGCCGGATCACTGCTGGTGAAATGCATATTTTTCACATGCTATTCAGTCCGGTTTCTGTTCTGTTTGGGCAGCATGATCGAGCGTGGTGAGTCACAGTGTAGTGGATAGGCCCATCATGCAGAGGCTTGTTTATGGATGTAAGTTGTTCGGTTTCTTTGCTGCGACGTCAAACTATGAAGCTTTCCGCGGCATTTATTCCCGAATCGCCAGAACGCATGAACAGCTCCATTTGAATGTGACATTTTCTCTGGGCTCACAGGATCTAATTAAGCGAGGATGCTGTTTGAACTGAACCTGCTTACTCTGCTTTATTCTGGCACTCTGTTCACCAGCTTCCTCTGTTTATAGTCATGGCAAATTTACCTCAGATGTCCCACAGCTTTTTAGTTGTGTGTGTGTGTGTGTGTGTGTTTGTAGCCTAATTGCTGCTTTCCTTTAGCTCATAAAAGCAATGACTTGTCAAAGATTAGTCTCATGACATTAATTTGCCATTTGTCAAGGCAGTGAGTATATTGACTAAAAATAAACTGCCACCGGATTGTTTCCTATCCCTCGCTAGAACTTTACAAAATATAATATTCTTCATATACTTTTTGGCATTCAGAAGCAGGCTCCCCAGCTGTCCTAGCAAAGCAAGGTTTCATTAATTTTTTGAAATGAAGCATATAGTTAAGCTAGAAGTTGTTGGGCGCAGTAATTAGAATAATTTCACAGTGCATAATTAATCATTCAGAATTCAAAACACGGCATGTCATCTGATAAAAAATATAGTTTAGGACAAAATGACATAATGCTTTGGTGAAAATAAGCTCTGTCTGGTTGATGAAAATGTGTTTCTTGTCCCTCTCTGATTACAAGGTTTTTGTTTCTCTCGTACACTGTCATTTATCTCGCGCAGACAGAACCGATCAGTTCCCCTCTCGTCTTCCAGAGGCACAAACATGCTTTGAATCAAATTGAGTGAATGGGGGTCGAGCGCCTCTCTATGACCAAAGGTCCATCAGGCCTTGTGACAGCTATTTACCTCCACACTTTGGCAGTTGTCTCTGATCAATCGGCAGAGCATCTTTAGATTGCCTTTAATGGCGCGAGGGAGGGGGGTACTTTGCTTAGATCTGTCAGACGGGAGAGATTTAAAGGTTGTACATAGAGTGCTTGAGAGGGAGCTTAAATATTTCAGCTCTCTTTGGCATAGGATGGTCGTGCTGCAGAACAAATTAAGACTGAATACAGAGCAGGCTACTGTACAATACCAGGAGATTTGGCAGCTTTGGAAACTCTCAAATTTTAATTGGTTGGTGCATGACAATTTGAGGTTACTGAGTGGGATTCCTGTAGCAGGAGCTGTCGGAAAAAAACAAAAGTGACAAAGACAAAAGAAAAAAGTAGAAAAAAAAGCAAAGTGAAAATATGAGTCATGGATGACCTGAAAATGTCAGATTTAGTGAGACCAGCTATCTCAATGAGAGCTCGACTTAGTGGAAATTTATTTGTGACACAGACCCTCAGGATGGGCGGTGGATTAATTTTTATATTCTGTCTGTCCTCATATTTTGGTCATTTATGAAAATGGAGCCCAAACAGGAAACTGTCTCAGCTCTTCAGAAGCTTAAATTACCGCCCTGACAAACAGTGCATCGTGACTGTAAACCTCCCAAAGTTTATTTTGATTGAGACTATTACCATATTGAACACAGGATTGATTTATTTTATTTTTTTATTTTCACATCTGCTGTACAGAATTAACATAATAACCAGTGCAGTGAGTGAGCATCCTTCTCAAGGCTGAAAGTAATACATGCCCACCCACTCAGCAGCAGTGATTCTTTGAATAAAATTGAAGTTATCCAGGACCAGAAAAAATAAATGTGCCAAGTGAATGTAGACCAGCTAATTTATTCATCTTTCTGTTACAATGACGATCACAAGCACTTAACCTGAAAAGAAAAAGCAGTTGGCTTCTGTTTCATCCATGCTTGTGACGAACTCCCAGAGCTATTCACTGACTCAGCCTGCCCATCGGTATTCTGCACCGTCACTGTCACCAGACTGCTCCAAGCTGAGCTGACAGACAGGTAGGAAGCGCTTTGGCTCACTGTCGATGCAAGTTTTCAATCACCTGTTTCTATAAACTGGATGTGGGCTAAAGCAGACCGGGATGCAAGTCTGGGGGAGCCAGTGTTCAAGCTGTCTCTCTCTGCCTGATATACACTAATCAGCCACAGCATTAATCCCACTGACAGGTGAAGTGAATAACTTTGATCATCTTATTACAATGCAGTGTTCTGCTGGGAAAACTTGTGTCCTGGCATTGGTGTACCCTAACCCTAACCCATCCCGCAGTGGTGGTGGCCTCCCCCAGCAGGACAATGCATTGTCCAAAACTGCTCAGGGATGGTTTGAGGAATACAACAAAGCACGAGGTGTCATCCCGGCCTCCCAGTTCCCCCCAGTTGAGCATCTGCGGGATGCACAGGAATAAATCTGATCCACAGAGGCCCTACCTCCCCAACTCACAGGACCCACAGGACCCAAAGGACCTGGTGCAAGACACCACAGGAAACCCCCAGGGGTCCCGTGTCCATTTTCCAACGGGTCAGAGCTGTACACAGTATTCATCAGGTGGTTTTCTTGTTGTAGCTGATTGGTGTACGTACTTTGAATGGCCACCTCTGCTAAGATGCCTGAAATCACAGATTACAGTTAAAGAGAGTTTTTGTATGAGTCTAGCCGCCTTCTTTTATTTTCACTTATTCTGATGACATCTCAATACAATAAATATTCTTTTTTGAGTACATACTAAAATCCATTTTGATACAGAGTTACACCACAGGATGAAGTCTGTTAGTAATGTTCCATAATTTTCCAGTGAAGCCAAGTACAACTTGAAGTTGCTGCATGAGGATTGTGAGATCTCATGACATTGGTGACCAGCTGAGTCCCTTATGGCAGTCTGCACATTACTGAGGACACGCCACATTTAGACCTTTTAACCAAATGGATGCATTTTTCTGCTGAAATGTCAATGCTTTTCCACAACAGGATGTCCTTGTAGTCCCCCTCTACAGCTCCATAGCCAGCACCACACTCAGCTCTGCTTGTTCTTATATCCTTCTCTCTCTAAAAGTAATCCTATAGTTTGGTTTATGAATTTGAGATAAAGGCTACTAACTCTTTTGTCTGTAGATATCTTTTGCCTTTCTTGTTTCATACTGCGTCTTAGTGGTAAAAATATCAATTCTCTGAGGATGGACAATTGATTGTTTGTCTTAACCAATACAGCTGCAACCCATTTCTGGTTGGTGCTGAGTGAATGTGTCATCGAAGGAACCTCGAAGAAGCTTCATGTTTCTCCTTTAACAACCACTCTCATCTTGTTTTAGGGGAAAAAAGTTGCCGTAGAGACTGGTGAAGTTGGTGTGCTATGTTACACTTCAGGTGAAAGAAAGAGTCCTCAGTGGTTCATATTTGTGGACAGAAGTGTGAAAAACACTTGTGTTACCCTCACGAAACAACAGCCATTCATTACAAACACTTTAGGAAGCTCCCGATCGAAACATGCTGTAGATCCTTCCTTGCATCACTTTTTACAAGATGCTTGGCTGCTTTTGTCAAGTTATTCCCCTTCATGTGGTGCTATCGCTGCAGCACACCATCTGTTGGGCTGATGTTTAAGACTGGTGGTGTAATAACTTGATTGTTTCATTGCCTCTCTGCTCATCCTAAATCTCCGTGGCAGGCTAATGTAGGGTAATGATTGTTGTTTATTCCTGTGTCTAATGCTCACTTGTATGTGCCCTCCAGAAACGCCATTTGACTTGGTCTAATTGTTCAGCATTTGAATTACAACAGCAGCATTAAAGTGAGGCTAAAATCCGTTCAGGTTGAAGAAAAGTATATTAGCTTCTGTGGAAGATCCCTTTGAGGATCAGCGGTGTTGGCAGCAGCAGTTCAACTGCCATCTGGTATTGAATAGCTGAGAGAGCTTGGCAGCCTGTAGGCAACCAACTCAGGGGCTCCAACCATATCACTGACAGAGCTCTTCATTTCTAATCACTTTCATGATAAGCAGCCACGCAGGGAACTTTGAAAATGGAGTTAAGGACTCTGCAACTGCATGTTCAGGAGCTACATGAAAGACGAAGTAAGCCATCAGCCTCATTCTGCATTTGCTGTATATGAGCAGTGTGTGAGACGGGATTGTGGCTGCAGTGCTGCTGTGTTAAACCCTGCTGACAGTCCCTTTGAGCAGAGGAGAATAGAGGAGAAGTTTGAAGAAGCTGGATTATGCTGTTCACCAGGGAGTTGCTGTACATCTTCTCTACATTTTCAGATCTCTCAAGAATATATAATGAAAACTTCAGTCTTCTGCATTGGTCTCAGTGTTCATTATAATCTGTATTCCCATGTGTGTTGGAGTTTGTAAAACAAACATTGGAGGCATGTATTCTACATTTGACGCTCTGTCACAAGAACTTTGCTCTCCTGGTTAATGCTCATAATCACCTGTTTATCTCACACACGTGCACACACACTCTTTTACATGCAGTTTTAAAACATGAATTCACTGGTGCTAAATCAGTTCAGCCCCTTTTACACAGTGCTGTTCAAACTCTGTGCTATCTGACTCACCATAAGATGATACACTGTGTCAGCTCTTGATCTTTCTTTTCTTGATCACCCTTTTGGTTAATTTTGATGGCTTGTAAAGAACTCCAGAGCGAATGTTTTTCTTGTTTAGCGAGGGCAGTTGAGAATTGAGAAGTTGAGAGTTGGTGTCTTGATTAGTGCTTTGGGTGACAAACATCTTATCATGAACACAAATATTTCAGTGATGTCTCTGCTGGTTAGGTGAATCGGGCTGCAACTAATGATTTTCATTATCGACTAATCTGCCAAGATTTAGTCAATAAAAAAGTGAAATTGTCCATCACAGAGTCCTAGAGCACAAGGTGACATCATCAAATTTCTGATTATGTTTGACAAACAGTCCAACAGCTAAAACTATTCAATTCATCATAACGTAAGACGAAGGAAAGCAGCTTAATTCTCACATTTGCGAACCCAGAAGGATCAAGGGTTTGGTGTTTTGAGTTGAAAAATGACTAAAACGTTCAGTTATCAAAATAGTTGCCGATTCATTTTCTCTTCAATCAACCAATCAATCACCTCCCTATTCCTGGCAGCTCTAAAATAGATTATCTTGGGTTCACAGGGTCAAAATTAGACTCATCTTGTTCTCCTAACATGAAAAGTGACATCTGTGCTGCACGCTCTTGAACACATTTTGCTGCTCATCCAAAATGCTTTTTTGTAAAAGTAGGACAGTATACAGTAGCTCTGGATGTGTAACCAAACATGTTTTATACCAAGCATCAAGTCCAACTGCTTTTGACTTCTGAAAGGTGTCCAATGAGCTGGGTGACTGAGAATCTTTACAAACATACCATCAGCCTTGACAGTCATATTTGTCTGACTGTCAAACCCTTACATCTCAACATCCCAGCTAACCTGCAGGACTTGTGCTTATGTTTATGTTTTAGTAATGAAGGAATCCACAGCTGTCACTTTAGTGTGCCGACTTACATGTTGCTCTGTCTCCTGACTGTCCCACTTCAGTGTGCTGACGCACAAGAAGACTCTGTGGGTGAAACAGTCATAGAAATATTGCACCTACCTGGCAATGTGACATTCCCTAGAGACAGAATGAACCTGAGTTTTTGTTTTTACGGTGGCACTTTTTCCCTTACCAGCAGTGCCAAGAGAAGCAATTGAAAGCAGCGGAACACGTTGCGTGATGGATCACCAGCGGTATGTAGGACAGTAGTGCTGTATGTCTCTGAAGTAACCTGTGTCCATTGCTGCTTCGGAGACTGTATTACAATACATTTTCTGCCTTAGCACTGAATGATAAATTGAACCACTAAATCTGTTCTGTAGGAGTTGAGCATTGGTTTTGTTGTTTTCTTTAAGTATCAAAAGAATTTGCAAACGCATATACTGGGAATTTATTTGTAAGGACCCCAAAATTTATCGCCGGAAATCTCATGATACTTACTCCACTTTTGCCGCTGTCTTGTGAATATATGGCTGTGCAGGAGTTGACCATCTCAGTCAAAATCTGTTCGTCCAAATATTGATATGTTGAACATTTCCCCTATAGAGTAAATGCAGGAAGCTGAGCCCGTGGTTCAGTGGTTTGGACCAGAGAACAGGGATGTCCACAGAGATTGCTTGTCTGGAAAGCAGCCATCACTCTACTGTAATAGAGACTGAGAGCCCAGATTTATGTGGCTCTTACTTTGGGAAGAAGGAATGGCTTAAGGGAGGAGGGGGGGCAAAATGGTACCAGAATGGATGGACAGAATGTAACCATGAATGCATTATTAATAGAGTAGCAGAGGTTCTCTGTATGCTGTCTGTCTTATGGGGGCATTTTGCCTTTAGTGAAAGACTGAAAGAAAGTGCTTTCATGGGTCAGATGGTAGAATATGTCTGCAGGACTAATAAGTTCATATTCGTGTTTACATGATATCTTGGCCTTCTGTGGAAAGGAAATTTGGAAGCGTTGGGGTAACCCAGGAATTTTCCATTTCCAAGACACATATTTTGTGGTGAATTTTGTTTGGAGCGTTTCTTTCCATTTTACATCAACAAACTCACACTCACAGATCCCCACTGTGCAGAACCTTTCATAGCACCGGAGAAAAAAAACGATCTGAAATGTCATTGGAACTGCTCTGAAAGGTTTGGTGTTTGAGCTCAAAGGAAGCCCTGTACTTGCATGTTTACTGCACTGAGCCTGGCTAAAGTCAGAGCCCCACTGCTGGATAAATTCAAGGCTTTTTCTGTGCTCAGCACATCTTTACTGGCCAGTATTAGTTCACTAGGTTTTTTTTGCCTCTTTCTGAGGAATTGGAGGTCAGCTTTTATGGAAGGATGATACAACACCAGTGTAACATTTTGACCAGGGAGTGGGGTGTAGTTTTCAGCCGGGTTCTTTGAATTATAGCTGTTTCTATTTTGGACCATTGGAATGCCAGTTGAGGTCAGCCTTTGGGTGAACTTCAGAGCTCTACTGGTGACATGGTTGTGGTGAGTTGACTTAAGGACATCCACATGGACAGCTTCAGTTCAATACCAGACTCTTGACTTTGATGGTCTCTTATATTTTTTTAAAAGAAATACAAACTTAAACTATACCTGTATGGTCAATACGTTTCGCAACATTTTGTCACTGAAAGTACACTTTCTTCACATCTGTCACCCCTATTATCTGGACATTATTTTTGGTGGCTAGCTCCTCATTTCATTGTTATTGTTTTGGTTTACTGTTTACTTCTATTGGTCTACAGTAATGATTAACAGTGACTATTTAATGTCCACAAATGTTTCACAGTTTAGTGTTCCTCAAGCACTGGGTAGCAGCCAGTTGGACAGAGGACTACTTTCCAGGTGGTTACGTTTAAAAAAAATACAAGTGTTTATTTTCAATGTGAATAGCAGTCTTCAGTGCGGATGCCTGAATCTGATCAGTACACCATTAGTCTTGTTTTCTTTAAGAACACATTCTTGCTATTTGTTAACCCATGTTTCAAGAAAGCACCACGAGTCTTTGTGGCTAAGGCTGAAATTACGCCATAACCCCTCAGGCAAGTGTCAGTGAACTTTTGGGGGATAATGTAAAACAGGCACTCGGGGGAAATGGTTGGGGAAATAGCGGCTCGGGCTAAGTGAAATACCACTGCACCTGTTTGGCTGTTCTTTCGGGTTTGCATGCTTCACAGTGGTTTAGCAAATGTTGGAAAACTGTGAAAATGGAGTGCCCTTTAAGCACATATCACACAGAAGTTGTTTCAGTAAACATGGGGCACGAGCAAGTAGCCCTGCTTTATTTTGTCCATCCAGGTGTGGTGGAGACTGCATGTTGACAGAGATCATTTGCATTAGGTTGAGCTTTTGTTGACTTCTCCCTGTTGTTCCACTGGATGCCCTTTTAAATTGTAGTAGCTCAGCGGGCTGCAGCGACAGGTCCCGTTCAGCCTATTGCTGTCGGAGGTTTTCAGGGTCATCCTGATGACAAAGGGGTTTAAGATGCGGATCATGTAATCACAATGTCTCCATTTCGAGTCCACACAGGGGCCTTTGTTGCATGTCATTAACCTCTCTCTCCTTATTTCCTGTCAGATCTCCTATAAACTTTCCAATAAGGAAAAAGTGCCAAAAAGCTACATAACCTGTGAGGATATACTGATATTGATGTTAAGGAGTAAAAAAAATATAATCCAATAATGATCTGTCGGCAGATATGTGATCACATGTACTAAGCAGGACGTTTCACAATTGGAAAAATAAACTTGCCAGGGCTCTCTAAGGGATGAACTGTGCAATTGCAACACTGCTTGTAAATGACCTCAAATATGTCTTTGATATTTCTGCACTGCAATTTCTTTTTCCCTTATCTTCCTACACTGATAACCTTCATACCTGGATCTATATCTGCCTCGTCCAATTATCGATCTAGATCTAAAATCTGTGGACTACACTTTTAAGCCTGAGAGTTTCACAGTTTAGGAGAATTTATCTGTCGATGGAGTTATGTTACAGTATCTCAAAAATAATTGAATAATGTAAATGTACCCAAAATCAGTGCCCAGCAATCCATGCCCCCAGCTCCTTGCACTGCATTATTATCAGCACTTTCTCCCAGCAGGACATCTCAATCAGTGTAACATCTTTAAATGCTCTTTGACCCCTCTCTCTTTTAACTTTTGTTTTTGGCTCCCCATGGCCCCTCCACCTTCCTGTACTGCCATACATCAAGATGGTTATTTGATCTGCCCTAGAAGCTGAATGTCGTTTCTCCTGCAGGCTGTGGCCTTAAAGGCATATGCTGACAACAGCTGACTTAACATCATGGCACTGAACACAGCCATTACAGACAGGGAGGTAATTGGTTTCACAAATCAGCCATGGCTCCGGGTTTATAGTGGCACTGGGCTTTATGGGTCATATTTCAGTGACTGGTGGGCAGTTTGTCGAATAGGGGGCTTGGTGGTAACGAGAAACTGGTGCAGGAGGAAGAGTCAGAGCAGCGTCTGAGCTCTCGTTTTGCCTCAGAGAAACTGGTGGAGAACAAATGTGCGGAAAAAGGGTGGATCCTGAAACCTGAAGGTCCCAAACAGCGTCTTGTCAAATATTAGCTCTTGGGTGAAATGGACTGTAATTGAAATGGACTGTTCACTGTCCCTGACCTTGTCTTCTTACAGCCATTTTCTTTCGGTTTATGTGGTCCCCTTTTTGTGCTTCATGTGGAACCTCTGCCTCTTAAGACACGCATTCTGTATATATCTATTTATTCCTGTTCAGTTGCTTTCTCCCTTGTAGACAAACTGAAATTTCTCCTGAGTCACACACAGGTCGATGATAAAGTGTGTGTGTGTGTGTTTGTGAGACTGGGTGGGAGGAAAAGCTGAGGAAAATCCTCTTCCTGTCTCCCTCTCCCAGACCTGAAACAATACTGCAGGTTCTCAGTCATGCTTTCTCTTCGTGTCCCAACAGAAGTCAGGGAGGTAGATCGATATGAAGATTAATTATTGTGTCCAAGTCGAGGGCTGCACCAACAACCTGCATTTTTCAGGCCTCTAGTGAGTGTCCAAATGCTTTCCTTTCTGACAACCGTTGAGCTTTAGCTTGTTAGTGTGGTCTCTGGACCGAAGCTGTGCGGAGAGAAAATTGGACCAGGCTTCAGGGTAACGCACTGGGGCTCAGTGCAGCTCAGCTCAGTACCACCAATCGACAAACCAGGGGTCCCATAGCTGTGTCTGGGCCTAATAGGACCTTCTGGATGTTGGGTATTTGGTGTTCTCTGAGGTATCAGAAGTGGTGGGGTGACTTAGGCTGTGGTCAAATGACATGTTTCTCTGAGGCACCCTGCCTTAAAATGAACCATTTCCTTGGTTTGATCTGCATTAGATCAGTTTTATAAGTCTTTTCCAGTCACAACTCCATGCTAAGAAACTTCTATTCTAATGTATGAGCCATAAATAACTTAAAATGGAAATGAATCCTAATTTATAATGCATTGTACTCTTTTGGTCCGCTTGTCCACATGAGGATTATTTAGAGGGTTTGAGCAATATATATCATCAATGTGTTTCCCTTGAAGCTCATTGATATATTGTGTCCTGCAATGTGCTGTATGTCATGCCAGTAAATCAACAGCATGTGTTCGGGGCAGGGAAAAATTGGCCCACAGCAGAATGATAAATTCCGAAGGCCACTGGAGAATTTAGATATTTTGTAAAGGCGGAGATGTGTTGAAGTAATCTGATGAATCTGAGTAAATCACAATCAGGTGTCAGCGGTGATTATATAAACGGCTGCTGGGCAGAGCAAAAAAAAAAAGATGATGTAAAGGTTGTCAAAGTGGCATTTGTGTCTCAACTGAGTCCATGCAAAAAATTTGCTCTTCCATACCCTGCGATCTTATGGAACAATGACTAACAGAATTTCAGTTTTTCCTGTCAGATTTAATCATTTTAGTGAACAGATGTGGTCATGTTAGGTTCTGTTATGTTGCAACTCACATCTATATGCCTGCATTTACTTTGTTTATGATAACTTGCTGGAGTAGAGTCAACTTGAAAGAGGATACCACTGAATATATGCTTATTATAGTTTAGTACTATTTTTCTACAGTTGAAAAATTGACCATGACAATAAGCCTGAATGGAAAACAGCTGATGGCTTTGGCTTTGATTTGATACAGAAACCCACTTTATTGAGCATCTACAAAGTACATGTTTGATTCAGGGTCAGTGGAGTAGCTCAATGTTGTGCAGAAGAGCCTGTCAATAATTTGTGTCTTTGATCCGCTCCTCTCTCGCTTCTTTCTCCTCTTGATCGGACTATTCAGAAATGTAATATAATGACAGTAATTCTGCAGTTGACATTGTTGAATTCTGGTTAATTATGGACCAGTGTTAAAGTTGGTTCACTGTCTTACATCTCATCAGGGTGACTTAGCAGGAGAATGATCTTTATGCCGACAATATCTGTAATGAGGACTTTAATATCTTTGGTCTTTCTTGATGGAGACAAATGTCAACTTTGATGTTCACATCATTAGTGTCAAAGTTTTGAGAATTTGACATCATGCCGTGATTTTCCCTGTGGCGAAGCATCATGCTAATCACACTCTTGCATGGCAACAGGAAAAAATTGGGGTTTTTTGCAGGAACTTTGAGACACAACACTTGTCTCCATTTGCCAGTTCACACACAATCCCATTTTCACTGTTGGAATGAAGCTGCCAGCACCAACAACTGTGAAAACAGTTTGTGATTGTGTGTGTGTGTGTATATGTGTGTATGCGTATGCATGCACACTTGGATGCTTTGTGTATTTACTCTGTATATGGGAAATGTGTGCTGTTGGGATTAAGAATTATTGGTCAAATGTTTGTGTACATGTGCTTTTAGAGATGAAGGATTCACAGCAAGGAAGTAATAATTGTGTATGTGTGAGTAAGGATGTTTTTCATGATGGATTAATCTGCCAGTTATTTTCTTAATTAATCACTTGGTCTAGACAGATGGCCACCACACTTTTCTGTGGGCAAAGGTGATGCCTTCAAATCACTTGTTTTGTCTGAGAAAAACGGCTCTAAACCCAAAGATATTCAGATTACTGCACTCCACAACTAAAAAACATGAGACGCAAGGAAATGTTTGGGATTTTTGTTCAACAAATGACTTGAACTATTAATTGATTATCAGAATAGTTAAGGACCAATTTTTATGATCAATTAAGTGACTAATTGTGTTCAGGTCTAAGACAGAGAAGAGCAAAAGGTGGAAGAGGAAAACATCCTAATGATTCATATTAGTAATTCGTGTGTGTTGATCTTAGCAGAAATTGTTGGACTTTTTAGATTCTCCATTTATTCTGCTTTTCTGCTGTGTAGCTCCACTTCTCAGGCTATATTTTTTAGCTGTTCTAAGAACCAGACAGAAGCGTAGAGGGTTGGTAGGATATGTGATAGGTAAACATTACTAAGCAAACTTATAACACCTTACAGCAGGTTTTTGGGTTTTTTTTTATGCAGTAAATAATCAGTCTGATGTTACCATCTTGTTCTTGTCAGACCCTTTCTTCCCTGTTTCCTCCCTCATCCCATCAGCCATTAATAACCGTGAGACGACAGTCCCCAGTCTGTCTGCAGTGATGAGTGATGGATGGATGGAAGGCATGAGGAGAGAAAGGAGACAGAAGAGAACAGAGGAGTGAAACCTGGCTCAGCTGGATCATAGCCTCCGGAGCTATCCCTATCTATGGGGCTTCATTTGTTTGTGCTGTTTTGGTAATTAAACAGGGGAGGCCCACTCATTGGAGTCTGGCTGTTGGCTTAGTTTCTCTCCCCTAATCTTCCCATAAGACCAGATAATTAATGGTGGAATGGCAGGAGAGCCCACAGTCCTTCTGTTAATGGAAGGGATTCATCTTGTTTACTCAACTTACTCCTTGTTTCTTTATTCAGAGCTTGGCCAGGGTGTCCTCGCTGTGGTGGTCAAAGATATTGAGATTTGGCATTTGTCCAGATGTCTAATGGCAGATGATATCGTGACAAGTCCTGGAGCAGACATGAATATTCTTAGCTGGGGTTTATCCCTCATCCTAATTGTCTGACTTTATCACTGGTGTTTGTTTTAGCCACGTATTAAATGGATTATGAGAGTGCTGCAAGTATTAGAATCCCACTTTGTCACCACATCATCCATCTCAATTTATGCATGAGGCACTTTTATTGTCGTTTTAAAATGGTCTTTAACTGAGCATGTTACAGGATATGGTTGGTGATATTCCATATTGTAATTATTGTCCACAAATCCCATGAAACGACCAAAACCAGCAGTACATCAGTGTCTCTCAATCCTTTTGCGACCATCCTTACTCTGTGGCACTCAGCCCATTTGTTCCTGCTGAACACTGACATCTTTAAAAATGGATCACAAATATATATCCTTTGATTTTCTGAAGAAAAGGCTATATGATGTCCTAAAACAGCTGGGAACTGCTTTTTTTTTTTTTGGCAGACATTACTCCACAGGAGGATTTGTAGGGAGATTTGTAGAGGACTATTTTCAGCTGCAAAGTTGTTGCTTTAGTATTTACCCTGTGTGTGTTTTTGTCTTTGTTTTAGTATATCTGTGGGGTCCCAACACTGAAAGGCCGCTCACAGTGAGGGGTCCCACAGCTTCATGAGGATCAAAATGCTTGACCCCATGAAATAAATAGTTGAATTTGAAGACTTAGGGTTAGGCAAGTCATCATGGTGAGAGTAAGTCTGTGGGAAATGAATGTAAGTCTATGTAGCATCCCCTCAGGTGATGAAAGTGACGCGTGACTCAAAATAAAGTACAGTGTCCATGCTAATCGTAATGGCAGAACATATCACCAAGTGCATTGGTGTGCCTCACTGTTTTTAAGGGTTTTTTTTTTTTTTTCCTACGTAATGGGGATGATGTTTCTAAATCCTAGTTGGACATTTCTGTTCTGCCATTTCTAGAGACCTATCAGCCGCATAACAAAACCAAGATATTTGTAAGACTAATGTGGACTGAATTGGTTTAGGTCTGTTGGTGGAAATATCTGCCAGCAAGTAACGAGAAATTGCACTACAGACATGCATGAGGTAAATTAGAAACAGCATCGTTAGTGGGTTTCTTAACCCCGCAAGAAAGCGAAAATATTCCCAGACACACCCTTTAATAACAAAAACCTGATGTAAGTCTGTATAAACTGTAGACTGCTAATTTATCTCAGTGCTGCTCCCTCTGACTGTGGACGATATTAATATCAATATTAATTTTATGTGAATTCCTTCCCTGTTATTGACAAGTGCCAGGCCAAATGTGGCTTTTCACATACTGTTCAATAGTTGGACATGTAGCCTGCAGGTAAACAAAGCAGTCGGGGAATGAGAGACATACCCATGATGGAACTTTTCCTGTGGGCAGCTAGCTGCTCAAATCTCCCCCGGAGCAATATTTTGACAAAGGCCTTTTGAAAGGCTGAGCTGTCAGCATCCGCCTCCTGACCAGACCCTCATTAGCCAACACCACCACCAAGAGAGCAGGCGAGATGGAGACACCTCTTCAGCGGCACTCAAGGGAAAATGGCTTTCTAACTGCAAATTAATTTTTGGAATAAGGCATTCATTGGGTGAGAACAAAGTGGGAAGCACACTTAGTATTGTCTGTTGAAGTGGGTTTCTCTGTATGAGTGGCATGCCACACAAGTTGTCATATATGGATGTGGATCCTAGGAAGAGCTTAATCCCCGGGAGCTGCTTAAAGATAAACAGAGCAGTCTGGGCATGAGAAATATCCCCGTGCTCAAAGAGTTGCTTGTTTATAGGTTGTGTTTGTCTTTGCACAAAAAGTTTTGTACGTGTTGCCCGCTGCTGAAGACTCCCATCAGGTCCTGGAGTCTTTGTAACAGGGAGGATAGCGAACATGCAGAGACAAACAGGAGCAACTGCTCAGGTACCTGGCTCCAAAACTTAAATGGGAGACTCTTACGGACTTATAGATCTCGAGGGTGCTTTGTCCTGGTGAAGTGAAAAATGTGAGACAGTTATTGTTACCTTACTGTACTTCTCTCATATACTGAACTGAGACATTTGAGGAACTTATTTCAAGTATGTGTGGTTGGTGTTGGTCAGGTTTCACTGCATTGGGCAGTGTTTAGAGTCAGCTTGATGTGACCACCTTGGTAGCAGTGTGCATTTGTCAGTAATTTTAGTCTAAATCTAATGTCATCCCATTTTTTGTTAGTCAAGTTGTAGTTGAGTAAAAGTTGGAGCATTTTATTATTTTTGTCATTTTAATCAAAAATCACAGATTGAATGATTAAGAAATGCATCTTGGCAGAAAGTGTCAACAATTCAAGAAAATGTTTATCAATGAATTTGATGTGACACAACATTGCATGACACTATTTTTTTATCAGACAGATCTTCTGCAGCCTCCATGTGCAGCTTGAACACACCGGGGAAGTGAGTCTGCTGGAGGCTACACGCACATGTGTGTAGCGCTCCTCCTTGTTTGTAATAAGAGATCGGAAACTGACGTGGCTTTTTCATTTCACGTTGGCAGCCCCCCATGTATAACAGTTGCGACACCAACAGATGCACACACACACACACACACACATACACACACAGCCAGACAACAGTATGACGGATGAAAACATCTATAAAGTCATAAAGGCTACTTTGCCATTTTCAGCTTCTCTCAGTATTCTCAATATTTTAATGTGGTCCTTAAAATAAAAAATTCCAGTTTCGTCTTCAGTCCACCCCCAGTGGTTCCTTGGCTTGAGTCTTAGAATTTATTGTTTACATGATGTAATGTGTTTCAAGTAAATATTTGACCCAGGTCAAATACTCAGATATATTTCCCTCTCCCAACAGGCATTGGGTGAGCTATAGCAGTTTGCTGCCTGCTACCACACAGTCTATGGTGCAGTGGTGAATAGGGACCATGGTTTATAACAGTCATAAAATGGCACAAAGGGTGCTGGTGCAGTAAAATTCCATATTTCAGTTTCACATTCATTTGCATTGACAATCATAAGTGTTCTGGATCCTGTCCAGAATAACAGAGAAGCCTGAACATCTTGTTAAAGTTTAGAGGGTGTCCTCTTCCCCGCTGAAGCCCTGAGAAGTATATTTCAGCAGTATATCAGATGAAAGTGTTTGAATTCTTTTTTTTTTAAGATGTATTGGGTTGTGTGTCAGTCTAAAATGAATCAGAGTTACTAGATGTGTCAGCAGTTTTAAATCATCAGATTCCATTTGCATATGTCTCGAGGCTCTGTTGCAAGGGAATAAAAACAAAGCAGCTTTCATTTTATATTTCAGCATCTCCACGACTTTACAGCACATCATGCATAGATGATACTTTCTCAATCTTGCACCATCCACATTCCAGAGATGAAGTGGCATCATGACATTCGCTGTCATTCATTAGTAATCTTACCGTGGTCCTCTGAGCTTTTCAGACCAATGGTATGGAACTGGGTCTTGTAGTACAGACAGGATTAGGGTTCTGCTGTGGTCCATCATCCAGAAATAGCACAAGCTGTTTGCTGGCTGCTCTGGGACTGAGTGGTTACCAGTGGGCTTCAAGGCATTCAGAGGTCGGACCATGTTGGAGTTTCACTGAGGCTGCTCCTATACAAAGAAAGGTCTTTGCTAATCTGTCCATAATTCTTCCACAAATCATGAGTGCATCCATGAAATCCATTTGTACTGTTCAGTTTTGACATCCAGATCCTGCCTTCCATGTCGTTTTAGACTAAAGCGATTAAAACGCTCATATTGGCAATAGTAGTTTACCTGTTTGGGAATCATGGCTATGGACCAACCTGGAGACTTAGCCTGTCTATAGATGAGACCTATCTACAGCTTTGGAACGCCACAAAGTCAAATTGTTGTCATTCCTATGCCAGTTTAAAGTGTTAGACATCCCAGTTTTCTAATGAGAATTCACCGTGCTCTGTCCCCTCTTGTCACTTTCCACAGATTTTACCCTCTCCGAATGCCGTAAGTCTTGCATGTGTCTAGTGATGGCATTTTTCTTTCTGTTCATTAATTTTTGAAAATGTTCCCTTTCAAAACATAACCAGAAGTGAAAAGTGAGAGGAGATAGGAAAAAAAGGGGGTAATGAAATGTGCCAAAGGCGCCCGAATTTAAACCAGGAGTCTTTGTGACTCCAGCTTTTACATTAAGACGACAGAAAGGAAGACCTGTCCAGACAGAATTATTATTGCAAGACAACACTGTTATTCTAATTTGATATTACTCTGGACTCTACTGTACCTGATTGAATGCATTGTTGTTTCCCTTCCATGGACTACTGATGGAGCATTATCACTGCTGCCAGATACCAGCATGCATCTTTGTGTCAAGTATGTATAATTCATGAATTACATGAGGAACATCAGACATGGGAGTTTTCTGAAAAAGAGTGTGCCTGGCAACTGCTTCTCCTGTTAGACAAGTGCTCTATTGATTGAGAAGGAGATTGAAATTGATTGAGAAGGAGAGAGAAATCACTGAATCACTCCAGTTAAAATTATGTTCCTACTCTCCTATTTCAATGATAATGCATTCTGCACAGGCCAAGTATTATTCTGTGGCAACCCAGCAAGATTATCTTTGCTGAAAACAAACCAGGGTGACAAATTAGCACCAGCCACCAACCAAATGCTGCTAAAATATGGAAGTGGTTGGTCGATTTCAGACACCAAGTAATGATTTACTATGGAGTGGCTGGTCAGTTTGAGCATTTTATCTGTCAGTGGCTGGTAGATGTTCACATTGTTAATTTCCCTCCCTGAACAGTCTGGTTAAATTTTTGGGTATAATTTCTCTGATTTCTTATGCGCAACTGCAAGAGGTCGCATACTGACTAGCGATGAGACATGGGAAGAAATACAATAGTCTCCTCACATACTGGTGTTATGCGTCGGAAATGTTGTATTTGTTTGGAGAATTCTGGTAAATTTAATGACATATGTTCATGTTCTGGTGGGGAGCTTAAAAATAGAGACTGCCGAACTGTAGCCTCGTTTAAAACGCTCTGCTTCCACCTTGCCACAGTTCTTGAGCAGTCCCTGTGAATGGAAAAAGTGTTTTTCTTCAGCATCCCATGTGTTTTTTCTTTTCTACTGAGTGAGTTATTTTCTTTAATCCAATCAAAATCGAACCGAACTCAAATAAAATTGTTCAGTACAACCCGCACAATAGCTGTAGATATAAAATCAAATCAAGGAAGTGCTGCACTGTTAACCCTGCGTCAGATACTAGAAGGCTTGCTCCCACCGTTGCCTTTGTCCAATGCATTAGATGTCTTAATGGATATATGCTTCGAATGGAAGTAGAACTCTTTATTCATTATGTTGTTTGAATGGCCTCTGCTGGGCATGGTTGCCTCCTCTATAGCTGGATAAGTGTGATCCATGAACTGGCTAATTGCCTTTGTCTTGATCGCTTCCATGACCAGGCAAATGGCCTTGCTGGAAAGGTCGTTTCCTGTCCTATTTCTGTCGTATCCATCAGGGAGACTCAGCCACAGCAGAGAGAAAATACTGCAGATGATATTATAGCAATATTATTGTTTGGTGTATTTGTCAAATTATTGCAGCTAATCCCCTGAGAGATGACATGGAATGTGCAAACAGCTGGGAATGTATAACCGATTTCAAAGAGGCCAGCAGATGGTTATCCGAGCACTCAAAGCTGTCATGCTACATTTGGGCAATACAGCTCGTCCACTAGGCCTGAATGAGAAGAGAATTAGAAGATTAGCCGAGGAAATTTTCGTTCTTCTGGCCTGTTTTGGAGCTGAAGTTTGAGAACGAAAGCAGCGGGGACTCTTCTTAATCTTTGTCAGAGAAAACTGAGATTGACTCGACATATGACATGAATACAGAGTGGACACATTATTATTCACCCAACAGTTTTTACCCACTGCTGAATAGTTGACGTGGCAGGAGATGGCTGTGAACTCAGTGTAACTGAATCCAGGTAACTTGTCCTTTTTTTTTGCCAAAGAACATTTAAATAGCAGACTTTTTTTCCTCTGTCTCTGCCTTCAGGTTATATGAAGGGCTTTGTGATTCTTTTGGATCCATTAGGAATAGACATAAGTGACAGGCAGTATAGGTTTTGACATTTGACAAGGAAGCAAAGGTAGTTAAAACACAAATGAACAGATAACTTGGTTTATTTACAGCCTGTTTTCACACCCAAGATTTAGATTTCAAAAAGGGGTTTTGGCTTCGACACAAAGACACCAGAGTCACAAAATGTGTTCTATTCTGGTGCTTGTTGGCACGGTAGATAAGCAGGAAGAAGACAGATTTGACAAAGTAAAGCTGTGATGGAACATCAGTGGGTAGATGGGAAGACAGTTTCTTGAGTAGCAGCCTGCAGATCATGAGTCTGTAATGACAGTATCTGAACTTGATTTTTGTAACTGATGTTATTAATAGGGTATGTGCAGTCACAAGTATGCAACTCTCTAAACACACATTTTGCAAGGTATACGTTCTGCAGCGACATTTTCTTTTTATTTTGATTCTTTGTTCAATTAATCAGTTTATCATTCTGTCTATTACAGTTAAAAATAGTCAAAAATGCCCAGGGTAACCTTGTTTTTGTACTTTCTTCAATACATGTTACCTACAAATATGAGAAGTTGAGCATCCACGCCCCGTCTCATGTTTTACCCATAAACCCTGCATTTCAATGCACTTGCTCTTCACCTGTGGTTCCATTTCCACACAGCCAGAGAAAGTAAAAGTGTGCGCCCTGCTCGTTGTCCAGTTCGAAAATCCAAACCCACCGCAGAGCGTCTCTCCTGCTGGGCTACTGACAGCGCTGTCAGCCGAACACTCCGTCACACTGGACGGCAGTAGAGGAGGTTGTACCAGCATCTGGTTCAAAAGTAGTTAAGCCGACTTCATTGGCAGTCGATGCCGGAGCTGAGAGCGTTGGAGCAGCAAACAGACATGCGTCACGCTGCCCTGCCCCAGCTGTCTGGCATCACGCTGCCCCCCCGTTTCCATTACCCTTCTCTTCTTCCATCACAATTATGTTTGTGGTCATTTTGAGGAAAGATTGGGTTTTTGAAGTTCACAGCCTGCCGCGCTGTTCCTCCTGCATTGCTCTGTGTACAATGACGCAGCTAAAAGAGTTTTTTGAATTGACAAAATTAGAGTCAACTCGGAGGTTTCCACTGCTAATAATGAAACATTACATGTTGATGCTGTCTCATATTTAGTCGTATTCTGTCCAGCTTGCCTGATGCTTGTGTTTTGCCTCTACTCCAATATGCTCTTAATATTATTCTACTCGCCTATGCACTCAGGAAAAATCATCTCTTTGTAGATATTTTAAGAGTATTGTCAAAACACAAGAGAAGTAAATTTTGGTTTGGGATATTTAATTTAAGATGATTGGACTATGCGGACACTGCATTAATCCTGCTACTACACACCCGTATCGCTCTGACTTCAAAACATTTTCCTCGACAACACCGGTTATCGACTCTCTGTGTGCTGCTGCCATTTGACTTCATGTTCAGAATCTGATGCGTTACTATTCTTCCTACAGTGGCATACTTTGCTCGTGAAGTTTGCACCAGGGGTCACATTAAAAAGATGATTCACTTTAGCCTTTGTCACTATGATTCTCCCTTTAAATGAGTCAGAGCTTAGCTTTAGCATGCATCAGTGGAAACCCAAGGCATTTGAATAAATCAAATAAATCATTGTGTTGGTAAGTGGGTGTTTACTTGACTGAGTGCAACCGTTGTGACCCCAACTGCTCCCAGTCTCCCCGAAGTAAAACAAAGATGTTGTTTTGCACTCTTGTGCCCCTCTTTGGCTGTTTGCTTTATTTATGCCTTAAATTTCAGTGTGGCAGCTTCTCCTGACTTGTTCCCTGGTCATTAGAGGAAGAAGTTTCTCTTGCTTCACTGAATAATTCCTTCTGGCGCACTAAAACCCTCATTGCCACAAACACATCCCCTCCCATTTTCCAGTGACAAAACAACAAGAGACTTCAGACAATGAGTGATGACATTTTCTGCCACAGGGTCCATTAGCACTCTCATGTGTGACTAAATATTGCTTTTTTGCACTCACAGCTCCAAATGTTGGCATGTCTGTACTCAGCAGAGGCAAAAAGAGACACAAAATCTCTGTATGGAACACTTTAAATCTTAAACGTGGTCACGGCTTTAGTGTTATGTCATCAGAAACAGTACTATTGATTTTGAAGCTGAAACAGTGGTGCCAAGTACAGCGAAGGAAACATTATTGATTCATTTTATTCTAAGTTAAACATTCAAGGGGTGTTTCACTGGTTTACGCATGAAGCCCAGTTTACTCATCACGACGATGGCCACGATGATTATTTCAGCTTGAGCTTCAGACTTCAGAGCCTTCGTCATAAAAAGCCTGCTTTACAAACTGGGGTAATGGAGTTTGAAAGACATGGGCATTTATCATATGATGTTGAGTTGCATCATGGGAAGTGCTTTGAAAGATTTTTTTTGGAGCTTGACCCATATTTGGAACTAAAAGTCAGATACCGCAGCCTGTGTGGCCGTCCCCCAGCTCTGTGGAAGTGCAATACGAAATCGCCCTTTCAAGAAAAACAATGGTTGAATGCAGCTTTTTGTGTTTTTATAGCTCTGGCTATCTGTTATATCAGATATGGTAATATGCTTAAGACGATTGCAACACTGCTTGAATTTGTTCCATTGGAGCAAGAAACACAAGCTCTTGAGCAGTCACATAGGTTAGAGTTAAGTGACAGTTCAGCCAGTGGATCTGAACAGCTTCACGAACATAAAACCCAGGTTCAAATAAACAGTACCTTTTACTCTGTTACCTTTTTTTTTTGTGCAAAAACAGCAGTCTAAACACTGTAGACCGCAATTCCACAGTGAAAGCAGGGACGGCTGAAATGACAGCCACAGGGATGTGGACAGATGACAGCTGTGACAAGTGAAATCAAAGAGTATTATCCCTCATCCTGACGCTGATCACAACAGAATCCGCACATGCAATGCTGCATACACAACTGTCCACTTTTGAGCAGGATTTCTGATTGGTTCTCACAAAACCGTCAAGAAGTAGGAGCTGTAACTACTGAAAGCTGAAAGTATTATCACTCGTAGACTAATCAGCGGCTATATCAAGGCAGCATATGTGTCCCTCTTAGCAGTGTAGATCGTGATCAACATCAGACTTCACAGTGAGGACTTCAGCTCCCTGGACCAGAATTCAGAGCTCCAACTCATGGAGAATGACAAGTAGCCATCTGGTAATTCTTCTCTTCAGACCTGTACGGTTGCTGCATCCCGAAATAGCATCAAAGGCATAGAATTGTCTTTTGAAAATCGTCTGTTGCATCTAGAGCGCCGAGATCTCACTTGTATTGTCACTCAGGGGGTCTGATACATTTGGATACGGATTCAATCACACTCATTCTCATTTCAGAGAGGAAGCTGCGTGCACAATACAAACAACTAAGGAGCACTTTTTGCAAGTATTAATTGACACGCAAGGGAATATGGCTTCTTATCTCCTCTCCTTGAAACTAAATACAGCCTCTGGGATGTTCTGAAGGGTACTGACAAGGTGTGGGCATGCTTTTCAAAACCAAACTAAAACACGGTTCACAAAGGAACTCCAAGTTGTGACACCGACTGTGACTCAGGAAAAATTACGTTTTAAGAAGCTACTGGCTGATTTAGCCAATGACGCAAATTTCAGTGTGACAGTGGCTGCGAGGCTCAGTCCGTTTTATTATGAATGTGTTGTCTTTTCCAAACTTTTACCTGTTTTCTGTATTTATGGACTGATGTGACGTGATGATGGCCTGACGTTATGATAGTCTTCAGTGCAACATTTAAAGTGAGAAAACCTTCAAAAAGCTGTTAAAAAAGGTACTGCAGTAGAGTGACACATTCAGCAGCAGCATTAGTAAGTATAGACAGCTGAGGCAGAAAATGAAATTCAGAATGAGGCTGAATGGAAGAAGAGCCTGGTGCTACACATTGTATGTGAAGATAATGACTGTAACATTATAGTTCCAGATGCTTGCTAAGCTTTACAGTCTTGTCTAAAAACAGATCATTGTGGTTCAGCTTTTTCTCACTGTTTTTTGGGCTTTATCACCAGCAGCATTAAGAATACAGGAAATTAAGGATGCGAGTACTTGCTCCCATTTCAGAATAAACACTGACCCTTTTGTGTTTTGTCCCCTCGCTTTCTCTAATTTATTATTCTGTCTCTTCTCCTTGCATTTTAAATATTAATAAGCCAAGATATATGTCCTGTAGCATGTGAGCTGCAGTTATACAGCATATGAAGAAACAGCTGCTATTGAAAGACAAAAGTTGGACTCCTGCAATCAAAGGCAAAAATCCAGAGTAGGAAACATCTTGCTGCTGTTAAAAGCTTGCGTCCATGATGGCAGCTGCTCATCATAAATCTCTTGTGTCCTCTGTCCCAGTCTGTCCCCTCACACAAATGAAATATAGGTGGTTTGAAGCAAATTACAGAGCAGTTGTTATTTCAGAAGAGGCAGCAGATGAGACGCAAAAAAACACAAAAAAAGTTGGTGGCAGCTAAGCAGTGGAGTGAAGAGAAAGGCGTAATTAAGAGAAGCTTATGTGTGAGAAGACAGATGGGAGAGAACTAGAGGTGGTGTCAAATGAAGTGGAGGTTTATGGACAAGCAGGCGATGCCAAAAGATGCTGATATACATATGAAGCTCCAAAAGGACAGCTAGTCCCCTCGGTGACCTAATCCCATTTTAATTTGGTGGAATGACTTGCGACTTACTCTTCAGGATCGCCCATGTTTGCATTTAAAGTGTCTGTCACAGGTCTTCAGTCAGCACCAGCTCAGATGCTCATTGTAAATGCACACTTGGTCAGCCACAGTGTGAATGTCCAACCTCAAAGAGAGACATCTTTCAACTCCTCAGCAGTTTGAGTCACCATGCTCAAGTCTCAGAAACTGAAGTTTTAAAGCGAACCCCCTGATGTGCAAAGACTGGATGTACAGTAAAGTCAGCTGTTGGAGCGGCGTGTGCTTTAGAGATGACCGTTCACAGCCGGTCATGGCCGCACACAGACACACACAGCTCTCCCAGCGTGTCATTGTCGCAGCACATTGGAGCCAGTAAGCCCCTCATTAGCCATTCCTCTGGAACACAAAAACACATCGGCATAGGCTGGATGTTTTTCTAACAGACTGCAAATAGCTTTACCAGCTATTTAAGGGAAGGGCCAAAGCGTTCCCAAAGTCATTTGCATAGGAGCGCTTGTGCCAGTTGTAGCGCGTGCCATGCTGTAAAAATGACACAGCGACTGCCCACATAGCCAAGATATCCTTTGTACCGCCGCCTAATTGTTGATATCTTGATCTGACCATACACTGCATGCATTAAAGTATCCTGTCGTTCAAAGGAGAGGCCAGATGGTAAAAGCTTAAACACTGTGGGGCTTTGAGGACAGTAGAATAGAACAGCTCTCCAGGGAGGACCCTGCATTTTGACTTCATTGCCTGCCACCATGAGCATCTCGTTGACTTTATTAGACCTACGTGAAGTATTGTTCTCAGAGGACATTGCACATGCATGTGTAAGCTAACATGACCTTATCAACTGTTATGTTGTCTTGTTAACACACACACACACACTTGTTCACTGACTACATTGCAGAAAGGCCATGGGCCTTTGACAGTAGAAAGCAGATTAGACTGCAAACCAAAGATTCTTAGTGAGTTTAATGGAATAGAGATGAGTGGATGGGAGATTTAAATAAATTAACCTTCAGTAAATTCCCTGAGGCTTGGAGGAATGACAGAGGGGGTCTGAGGAAGAGTTTTTTTCCTTGTCACTGATGTTATGAATAGTCATGACATAATCGTGGTGAGCTGGTCTTCAGCGGGCATGCTAACGTGAGCTTGTGTTTGAGGCACATGAGAAGTGAACGCTGAAAATATTGACAGACTGTAATGTTCACACGAACAGAAAATGAAAATGAATTACCCTCATTTCACATTTCTCGTTTAATAACCCTTCACATTTTGTGTTTTGCCCTTTGTGTTCCAGCTCCACATGCCCGTGTATTGGTAAATTTCGTATGACACGCAGCGCAGAAGGAATTTCGTAAATGCACAATGAGATATTTCAATGCTAGCGTGGTTTCAAAATGTCATCACAACATCAGGGAATAAATTAACCTTTACCAAACTCCCAACTGTAAGAACATAATTCTTTCTACCTACTTATCATGATATTAACCGTGATTGGTGCCTCTGACATTTATTTAAAGGTACAAAATGATGAATATTCAGGATATTAGCACTTCTGTATTGATTAGGAGGTGATAACAGCGTAAAAGTAGAGGAACGTTTGCTCTGTGTTTGACGTTATTTTGTATGGAGGGGCTCAGGTTGGGGTCTTGGCTTGACATCTTATGAATGTTAAATCTAACTTGGAAAATGTCAGCTCAGGTTTGTTTTTGAGTAAATGTGAGTATTAGTGATAAATATTCATTTCCATTTCCAGTTTTCTCAACATTTGACTTTATCATGAAACTGTTCACTGAGCTGAAGTGCGTGTGTGTGTGTGTGTGTGTGTGTGTGTGTATGGTACATCCACCATACAGTGGAGAAATTCTGTACTTTGCATATGTGTAGCGGCGACTCTGATGTCCTCTTCCACCGACCGAGCTGACAGTTTACCCAGCAGACGTCTCTCAGCATTTGGCAGATCTCCATGGAAATGGTCAAAGTTAACAACAGCATCTTGTACCAGCTCTGGTGGGCATACGTCACCATGGGTAACGGTGTCACTGTCGCCACGATATTCAGCGAATTGAGTTAAGGATGCACAATATGTTGGTGTCTGATGTATTAAGTCAGCATGAGAAAGATATTTGAATGATTATTATTGTTTGGATAATGGATTTTCAGCTGATGATGTCTGAGAAGGGATGCAGACGATAGATGGAGGCCAGAACCCGAGTCTGGGTGGGGATATCTGCCCCAACCCCCCCCCCCCACCCCCCACCCACACACATACACACACACACACACACACACACACACACACACACTCATAGGACTGACAGCAGGCCAGAGGCCGGAGGTGAAAAAATGACAGACTTGAGGTCATACTTTGAGTCCAGGACAACAATGCTCGTTATCAGTCAGTAGTGCCACACAGTCCAGCAGTAAAGGAGACAGTACGAGCAGGCAGTGAGGGAGCATGTCGCCTTTAATGTTGCATTTTGTAAGACTGATATTATCGATTGTTGTTATTTCCCCGAAATTTAGCATCGGTGCATCGTCATAATCCGTCCTCTGTGAGACTCGTGACGCTGAAGCTTTTCCAGTCCAGGATGCCTTCTTAATGGTAGATACACATATACTGGTCTCTATGGCAAATTGTTAACATCTGCACTGTGAAGCATGAAATCCTGCTGACCACAACTACAAGAGTCAGAAACACTGCATGGTGCTCTCTGGCATGTTTTTGTTTTGTTTTTTTTTTTTCATTGAAATAAGCCTGAGGGATAGTGCAGCTGTGCATAAAATGGTCCTGTGTGTCCACCACTTGTATGAACTGCCTGTTGTTTTAACTGCTTTTTGTCTTGTCTGCTATAAATACACAGGAAGTGAAAAGCTTGGTTAACACCCTTATGTGAATACCGCAGCTGCTTGACATGCTTTGCCATCCATCGCTAAGCCACGTCAGTCAGACACCTTGTTTATACATCTGCTGAGGGCACTCATAACTTGACAGTCTGCTACCTTTTTTTTAACAACCATGGAGCATGTGCCCATAGTCTAGGGACCATGCTCTGTTGTTCTGATGGACACTGCAGGCTATGAATAGAGGAATAACTCATTTAATCGTGGTGACTGATGTGTGCAGAAGCATTTTTAGCGAGAGCTAATGAAGGTCTTGTGACTTTGTTTCATCAGTAACCTTCCAGGTGACTAAAGGCTAATTTGGGATCCCATTTGTAGACATGCCAGCTGCCACCCAACAGGAGTTATAGCCTGTGACTGTCACTTTACTGTGACCCATAGCAGCCGGCCTGGCAGTAATCACAATGCAGCATGATTTTGAATGTTATCAGAATGTGACTTGTGACCTGCATTTTTAATGCATTGGTGATGGACCTCTTTTCATTGCTTTTAATCCATTATTGGAAGATTTTAATGCCTTTTCCATCCCAACCACACAGTTTTGTAGTGACTTAAATGTTAACAAATGAACTCTAATTAGATAGACTGTAACTGGAATTATTTCTAATTTGTTGATTGATACAAAATGAATCATATATTGTTGATTAATGAATCATTTTAAATCACTTTATGAAGCAGTAATGTTTTCTTTTGTTTCATATAATTGTAAATTGAATATCTTCTTCAGTTGGACGAAACAAGCAATTTGAAGAAGTCACTTTGGACTGCACCATATATACTGACAATTTGAGCAGAAAGAGGACTGTACACCAATTTCACATTGTTTCTTTCTTTCTCACAAAGATGGCTGCACAGCGTTACCATTCAGATGAAACTCATCGTTCATTCCCAGTGGATTGTCTGTATGCACTTAGACTGCTGGTCAGTTCTGTGGACTAATCAGTGATGTCAGTTCTTGGTCTAAAGTTTAGAGAGAAAGGAGCTCTACTTCATAAAAGAATAAAAACTAGCAACACTTGGCTTCATGTTTGTAATGGGACAATGGCTCTGGGAATTCTGACTCCCTGTTCTTGTTCCTGAGCTAAATCTGAGCGAATCATGAATAAATGTTTTCCTTTCACGGCATTAATTCAGCAGACCCAACTGTGAGCTCATGACCTTGTAAAACTAAGGTTTTATTTGTGGCGGCAATTTCCTGTGTGTGCATTTGAGTTTGTTGAATCTGCTAAGCATTTGACCATATTAACACAGTAATTTGTACCATCCAAACATTTATGCTTTAATTGCTCCTCTGACAACATCCACCTCTTCCTTCAGCTGCAGACTGACGCCAGACTTTGTGATTAAGACATTTGTAGGTTCCAATTTCCTTTATACAGTACCGCTTCCCTTTTGAGGTTTTTGCAGTTTGGCATGAAAAGTTGATCCTCTAACCACTGACTGTCAACTTGCGGCCTGTGGGTCACATCCGGCCTGCCAAAGCTTCCCATCCGGCCTGCAGAATATTAATGAATTCAGGAAATGCGTGCATCTACTTAGTCACCGCTGGACGAGGCCCAGTCCATCCTTAGAGTGACGGTCGATTAGCTTGCAACCCCTGGTAATGAGCCAAAAAGTCCATCATTCATAGTTCATCCTGTTCCGTAGAATCAGATGATTCTCCAAGTCCATCCTCTCTACTCCGTGGACCCACCATCAAAACGCACAGCTCCCAGGCCGGCCGTTCCCTGAAGCCAGCAGCATTGCACTGGCCGGACTAAGCTTGTCTGTTATTTTCCATGGCCTGTTGTTGTATTGAATCTCAAATTGAGTAATTGTGTTTGCTTCCTGAGATCCTGAGGAGCAGTTTTTTGTTGAGTTAAAGACTCATTCATTGGTAATTGAACTGTGGATTTTGTATTGAGCACTGACTGCTGCCTTTGTGGAGGTCTGAGAGCATTTTTTATCTAGTTATTGTGGCTTTTCCACATTCTTTAGGAGTATGTTCACGCTGGTATTAACTGATGAAAATAACTAATTTTGAAGAAAGTTAAAATATTAAACAATAATAGGCTGATTAGGTCTAAATGAATTTATTTTCTTTTATTTGAAAGTCCGGCCCCCACAGTGTCTGCTTAAAAGAATTCTGACACTTGGACAAATCTAGTTTGCTGTACACCCTGTTCACTTGTGTCCTGATGGGTGAATGTGCTCAACCACTTAACCTGTTTGATTACACAAGCCACTGGAGCTGAAAGGCAGTTTGTTTGCAGTTATGGTTTAGTAATGAAGTGGAATAGTCGGAGAAACAAATTTACTTCTGATGGGAAATATTAATGTTGTGTGCCACCGTTTGACCCTTTGCCTTGTTCAGATGAATGAACGTGCAGTCGTCTACATGGCCTCTATATGTTTGTCAGCGCTATTATAGATTAATAGTCCACTGTTTCGGCCGTACCCCCACTTAAGCACTTACCTGCGATGTTGCACTGATGCACCTTTCCGTAAACCCTGCATTATTCATACCGTTGGCTTTATTAGCTGATAAGAGGTAGATTAAGGACTATAGGAGAGCTACACAAACATGTTACCCAGAGAATCAATGCAGCAGCATGCAACCGTGGTTAAAGCTGTGATCTGTTCGGAAAGATCACAGGTTTGATCCCCACAGCTGCCAGTGGGTCTTCAAGTCATTATCAAAAAATAAAATCTGGATTGATCGTGTAACTGCTCGTACTTCATGGTTTTGTGTTGCAGCAAACGTGATTACCTCTGTGCCCTTTAATTAGTGTATCTGACCCATACTGTTACATATTGTTAGAGATGCTTACGCAGAAGAGTCTTTTTATAGCACACAGTACAGTCAAGAATTCAACAATTAGTCAGACTTATTGAAAGTTGTACTTATTTTTCTTCTGCCAATGAACAGTTAATTGACTCATCAGTTCAGCTGTCTAAAATATACAGATAGTAATTAAGGCTATTAAAAGTTTGTCGGCATCTATTTTTGATCAGATAATTCGTATTTCTACACAAAAACCAGGCTCGCTCTTTAGTGCTGTATGTTACACGGTGAGTTGTGTGACTCAAGCTAACGTGGTTCATTTTAATCGTTCAAGCCCAGCCTGCAGATTTGGTTATTGGTTAATACAGGGACATGATATCCAGCACACATTTCTCCATAGTGTAGATGTGCTAGTCGGTATCACTGCCACTGCAGTTGAATGGTGTGTTAATGACCCACTGAATTTCATTGCGTACTCTAATAGTCCCGTCTTTTCCTGGCTCTCTGCGCCATTAACGGGGCATTAATGCATCCTTGACGTAAGACCGGGTCACTTTCATTTGTGATATGTCTCGTATTCCATCCTCCAGCCACAGACCATAAAGTTTGTGTCTTTGTTCAGCATTTTCATTTCCTTCATATACTCTGTGGCCCTTGTGCCCAAAGCCTCCACCTGTCTCCACCCAGCCTCCTGGTATTTATTTCCCGCCTCCCCTGGGGAGTGATGCTCACTGACATCACTCTTCCCTCTGGCCAGATGTTGAAACTTAAAACATACCATCCATCAGCCGACAGACAAATGAGTAGCGCAGCAGACAGGGGCGATGACCCAGCAAAGACATCCTCAATTTACAGGTTTACACACATACACGCACAGAGAAGGAGACTGCAGTCCTAAACTGTGTTCCCACCCTCCGTTTTTAAATCAAAACATATTTCTGCTGTGGGCCATAACCGTCCGATTACTGGTTCAGCTGGTACAACTGTTCCAAAGCTCAAACCCAGGGAACCAAGCGTCTGATGTGATAAAATAACGATGTATAGCCAAAAGCTCTTTCATTCATTGAGGCTGCATCTGTAGAACGCTTTTCATCACTTTTCCCTCAGAGCAGACTGTAGTAACGCTATCACTCAAGAGCCAGATAAGGTAACATAATTCGTATGAAATGTACTTGCAGTAAGTCGTGTAGCTGCACATCAGTTTTAAATCACACATCTGAGTGCGACAAATTTCTTCCTCCTGGATTCATCCTCTGTCCGCTCAACTTTACGCCACATATAGAGGTCCTGTTGTTTTCCTGCCTATTTAGGAGACAGTTGAGAAATTTTTCGGACAAATCCGCCACTGTGAGCCAAAATATCTTCTTAACGCAGTAACTGCTGGAGCTGAGTGGTATTTCCCCGTCAGCTGCTCAGCGCTGCTTCACTCTTTCCGTGGTTTCCTCTTGGCCGTTCTTCATGGGAACACTCGTGCTGCCGACTGAGAGGCCGTCTCCTTGAATATAAATTGTAGCTGTTTAGTGGTGACGGAGTTAACGCTGGCAGAGCAATGAATGCACTTCACTTGACAGACAGATGCTGAGTGGTGATAGACTTAAGAAATGTGTGTGGGATTGTGTGCGTGAGCTCAGAAAGAAGATCCGTTTAGAGCCATGTTTCCATCAATGTTTTTTACGCAAAGACGTTTTTATGCTCCCTTGAGATGGTTGAGATGAGTTACTACGCTGAAAGGGAAGTGGAAACACCTTTTCTGAATAAATTCAGACGTTTAAACATTTAACTCCCAGGACTGAACAGCTCTTTCCACTGTTAATATGAAACATGGCCATTACTAGCCCACATGGAAAAACTCATTAAAGCTCTCTGTTACTCTCAGTAAATGGCCAGGGCGACTGGTTTTGTTTCTTCTTCTTTCAGGTTTGTTGGTGGCTGTCAAACAGCTGGTTTTGTTTCTGGTTTTGCAGCCATGCGTAAGGTAGCCGATACCAACTTCTGTCAAAACTACGCTTAGCATAGCCCAGTTTATTCCCTCCACACCAGTTGATGGAAACGCGATGCCTGTTCCTTTTTTTTTTTTTTTCGTTTGAAAAGTTGATTTCAGGTGGAAACATGGCTCCAGTCCCCTCTGCCTAATAAATCTGCCACACACAAGTGTAATGTATTTTAAGGCCTCATTTCTCGGCGTGTCTTGTCTTATTGCAGGCACGACCTTTGCCTCTGCTCTGGCACAGTTTGTCCTCTTTATAGACATGTTTCTTCAGTTTCTCTCTGTGTGCAGAAAACCCTGATAAGCTGCCAAATATAGAAAATACTGTAGCTTACGCAAAGGCAGAGTGAGTGAGCGAGCATGTGTGTCTGATTGAGACAGAAAATATGTTTTTGCATTAGAGCACCTTCTGCCTGAATTGTCTGCCTCTGTTAAACTTCTCATCAGACTTTTTTTTTTCTATTGACCAATTTGAATTCAAGGAAAATAAAAGACGCTTTGACACAGAAATCCATGCTGCCATCAGATCCAGCCTTCCGTGGAAACAAGAAAATGCAGCAACACACACCTTGATCAAAGTATTCTTCCAAATTGGCAGTGTATAAACATCATATAAGAGTCTTCATTTCCTAAAAGAAGATTTAAAAAAAAAAAAACACAGACGACAGTGAAAATCCTTAATGATGTTGTTGACATTTAGAGCACTGTCTGAGTTTGATACCGATTAGGGTCCTGGGGACCTCTGATAGAGCCACATTAATGTGGGGCTCCTGATCTGTTGTGCGATGGAGGAAAAAACAAATCTGTGCACAAAGAAGTGTCATGAATTTTTCATGAATGTAGACTGAGTCTCCCCAGGACCCTGCGCTGAATTATAAACAAATACACAACTCTTAAAGAGTGGAGAACAGCAGATGTATTAAGCAGGAAACACAAGTTAAGTTGTTTATCATTTATTAGGACTCAGGAGCAATCTCGACATTGTTTTTGTTTTCATTACTTTTCCTTGTAAGTGCTCTTATTGTCTTGTATTCATGACACGACTGTTTATTCTGCTATTGTAAGATAACAGTGAGCGAAATAGAAATGCGACAGGAAACGCTTGCCTCCTCTGAGCTGTCTGATAAATTATTATACTGTATATCTCAGTTTTTATGGGGGAGCTATTTGCTATGAAGCATCAGATTCTTTACAGTTCGCAGCGTTCTATCAGAGGAACATTCATTGTGGTATCTGCACCGAATTTTATACATTTACAGATTTTTACTGTTAGTTATTTGCTTTGTGAAAGTTGACCTTGATTGGACGAGAAGGAAACAGCTCATGTGTCTGTGATTCTGTGCATGCTCCAAATATTGATTCAGGAGTCAGCCAGCTAGTGTATCATCGTGCCTCTTTTGTATCTGGGATCAGGACAGAAATATTAGATATATTCTGGTACAATAAAATCCTTTTGCAGAGGAAAAAATCCTGAAATTGATTTGAATATCTCCAAGTTTTTTGTCTCCACTCAGTCCAAAGGTTTTTAAAATGGTGCATTAAAAACCAGACTGTTTCTTGACTTTGCGTTGAAAAGTGCCATTAATGGTTATTTCCAGTAGTGTCATTGAAATTAAAGTGGTTATGAGGTCCTGAGTGATGTCTGTCTTAATTCCCGCAGGGGTTGAAGATGAAGCGCACAATACCTCTGCGCTTTCTCCTCATGTGTCATTGACTTTAATGAGGCTTTTTGTGTTGGTGTCTTGTAGGACTCAACGCTCTGCCCTTTGATCCAGCGACCAACAACGACCCTCTCCAGTTCAACGGTTCCAGTGGGCCACTGGTGACAGAGTGTCCTCCTCTGGAAAACACTGCTGAGAATAGCAAGAAGAGGAAGAGGGCCAGCCTGCCTCCAGGTACTGACAACCGCTACCTCCCAAGTATTGCATCACTGCTGCAGGATTAGTCCGTGGCCTCAAATCCTCACCGTTTTGCCTTCAGCCATGTCGAATTCTGAACGCAGGTGCGCGTTAAGTAAATGGAGTATGCCGCCCTTTATCCAGAAAAGCTTTGATTCAACAGCTAGATTTTTTGTTACCTTGAGGTTCCTCTTCCCCTTCCTCTACTTACATCACATAGCTGTGATGGGAATTGTTACATAATCCCATCATTTGATGGCGGTATGGAGACAAAAAAAAGTAGCTTAGTTCGGTCTTTGTTGTTTTCGATTAGCTTGCCGTGTCCTGAGGCTCTGGTTGTCTGGCCTGTTTGGAGGTCAGGCGGCTGCAGCAGGAAACTGCTCTGCTGAGATTGTATGTCTGACTGTCTGTTACCGTGCCAACACCACCTGCCAATCAAAGCCGCAGCACGCCTTCAGCTTCCTCACACACACACACACACACACACACACACACACACTGACCTGTCACACAAAGAGGGACGTGCTGAGCGAAGTGTGTCTGTGTTCGTTTTTGTGTTACAGAGTGTGCCAGAGAGTGTGGTTTCCCCGGTAATGTGTCAAATTAAAGAGGGACTTTCTAATTAAAGAATTAAAGAAGTACTGACTAATTAATTGCTTTGTAAGTAATAGAAAGAAGAGGGCCTTTAAGACGGAGAGGTTGTTCCATGTTGTCTGCCTTCTTGGTAATGCTAATTGGACTGGATTAATACTCCACATTAACACGGCCCTAATCAGCAATTCATCTTTTCTTCACGTCTTCACATGGATGAGTTCACGTCGTGATAAAGTTTAATTTCATTTTAATTCACTGACCATGTCAAACTCTAATTGGATAATGTATCATGGATGATTGTCAGACAAATAACCAAGGCCTGGTGGCAGAGTTCCTTTAAGTGTTGTAAGTAGAACGCTTACAGTAACTTTCGCTCCCTTGTCATACTTATAATAAAACGTTCAAAACTCATGAAAAGTATTGACAGCAACCGTAGTGATGGTGAAAGTAGTCCGACCCACTGGTGGACAGACCATCACATTTTCTCTCAACATGGCAAAAAAAAAGACCACTCTGTGTCTCAGCCATTCTGCACCAAGTTATTTATATCAGACCTTCAGACAGGAGAACTTTCTTCCTCTAATATTAAATAATGCACGAAGGTGAAATGACTTCTTGTACAATGTTATAGTGCTTTTTCGATTCATTTCCGTAGAAATGTATATCTTCATCCAGCTCGCTCTCCAACTGTTTGGACTTGTATTCATACTCCAACTCCTCCAAGCCATATGTGCATCAAACGCATGTTGTTATGAGTTAATGTGGGCACAGAAATGTCAGTCAATACAGTGCACAGCTGAATGTGTCGACCTGCCTCCACCTTTATGGTCAAAGAACTGTCCAGAATTACACCACATCAGAAGTGTATTCCTTTATCACGCTAATTACGACAAGTGATTACAACTTAGCATTTGTGACCTGTGTGTCTGCTGTTAGTCAGTGTCTTAACATGCATGAGGTTACTCAGAGAGACAAGCTTACAGAAGAAATAAGACAACATGTTTACAGACATATGTAAATGGTCTTAAAATTGTCTTTCTTCAAGACCAGTGTAGCAGGAGAAATCAGATTGCGTAAGTCCTTCTACCCCAGTTATTGAAAACCTGCGTCTGGTTTACATGATGTTTAAGGAGCCAGGCTGCTGCAGAAAGTGGACTCTAACTCGGTCACTTAAGTGCATGCAGTGTCATTGCTGTTGGCCTGCTTGAATCCAGCGCCTGAAGAATCAGCTAAACGGTAATTCTCTCGAACAGCTTCATGATCGTCTCGTCTCTATCCAGTCCTCCAGCTTTCTGCTGCCGCACCAACTCATTAGCAGTCATGTTTACTGAGACTTACTTAAGGGCCGGTAATGGATCGATTTTTCTCATTACAATTGCTATTACACTTGATAATCCGTCATACATGTGTGCAGGCATCCATAACAACACATGCACTTTACTTGAACATTACACACATTACACAGCTGCATTTTTTTTTTTTCTTTTGCACTAATTGATGAAGAATTTAAAAAGGTAGCAAACAAAACTGCCTGTTTGATGTAGCCCATGAGGAATCCAAGTCATTCAATGTCACCCTGCTGATGGATTATTTACTACTGATCTTTAAACCACCACACCAAAACTAAGCAGCAAGCAGGCAGACACACGGTTAAGAGTCTCTCACCTCTGCAAACAGCTACAATAAACGTCTGAAGTTGAATTGATATTCTGCTCACTCTGCCACAGAATAGACATTGTTCATCAGAGTCCACTCACTTCACACTCAGACTGTCTCAACAGTTTTATTTAGTTGAGTATGAAACCGCTCCAGAGAAATGAAGTTCACTGGAAATCGTGCCCAGTTGGAAGGAAACTTCCAGTTTGTCGTGACTCTTTTGCTAAGGCATGTAAAAAATTCATTGTTGTGCGTCTCCGTCCAGGACCCAGCAAATCTGAGGCACTGAATAGTTGAACATTTTACCATGTTTCCTCCTCCTCCTCCTTTTTCTTCAAACACCACTGTACTATTAGAGACGGTGCACTCAGCCACCATCTTTGCTCTTTATCTTTTTAGTTGTCTGTGTTCGTGTGCACACACTGTAAGTGTGTTTGCACGCCTGTCTTTTAACAATCTATAATAATAGGTGGTGCCTTGGGGCAGCAAGCACACTGCAAGGATTTCCCTTATTCTGTTTTTATCAGTTTTACAACACAGCCAGAGATGGCCATTTCCCCCCAAGTCCTGCTGTGTTTAAGCTGCAGGTGGTGAAGAGAATGAGATTTTGAAATGCTGCTCGTTTTTCAGTGGAGCAGGATTTCCCCTCTTACAATGAATATAAATGTCAGTTTGGTCGCACCCACACAAGCTGGATTTCATTATCTCATGCCTGTTATTGCTAACCTAATACTAGCAATAATCTTTATTTGCAAAGCAGTTCAAAACAAAGTTACGTGTGATTTACAACGTGAAATGGAGATGCAAGGGAATTAAAAGGTATCATAACGAGAACACTTGTAATGTCAAACGAGAAATAGCAGTTTGAAAAATAGGATTACTGGGAAATATAAAACATCCGATATAAAGACCTTGGTAAAAAAAAAAAAAAAGAAAAAAGAAAAAAAAGAAAAAAGGTCTTTATATTTAAGGCACCCCTGTGGATTTTTCCACACGGACTGTAAACATAACTTTTGTTTGTTTGCATCCAGTATTACTCACCTAAACACATTGTTGTCCTTGAGGTCTAACAAATGTGCTGAATGCACCTCCTTTGCTCATTGTTCACATCTGTTTTCATGCTAGCAGTGCCTTTTTGGTGCTCTGCAGCATATCTTGGTGTGTTACTGCCACCTGTGGATCAGTGGAATAATGTGAAACCGCTGGCAGGACTTTGTATTCTTCATGCACAAGACAAACACAGCACTCACAGAAAAACAGTGCTACTAGAGGTCAGAAAGTCCACACGGATCCTTTAAGGCTGACGGTGATTTTGCAGGCCTGAGAGCGAGGGCTTCCGCAGCTGGTGTGTAGCAAAGGTCCTGTCAACTTTGGTAGTGAGGTGTGTTTTCACTGAGCACTGCGCCTGCAGCACTTTGCAGTTTCTGCTTTTGGTTAATAAAAGCACAAACGTTAGCCCAAAGCAGCCCTGCTTAAAGGAGCATCATGACCTTTTGGGAAATTTGATCACATTACTCGAAACACATGTGCAACACGTGTTCATATGTAAACGACTGACAAGGTCAATTGTTAATGACTCCTAAAACAACATGTATGACCACTGGAGAGTATCAGCAATAGACGCACCAGACCTTCGCCTTACCAGATCTGGGTCATCATGAGGTTAACGTGAAACAGTCGCTTATGCACCACAACTATTTAGTTATTGAGTTAGGCTCAGGGAAAGCTCATGGTTTGGGTTTAAATAAGTTCAGTACTGTTGGGTACGTGACACGAACAGCGGTCTCCTGGGTGAAAGTCCTGTGTTTGTTTGACCGATCCGTCCAGCCCACCTCCTCCACATGCAGACTGTTATGCTCCTTATGCTACCTTCTGACTTCCTCCATTGCTCACGTTATAATTACTGTGGCCACTGGAGGTTGCAACCTAACAATAGACATAATTATGGGTCATAATAACCTACTTGCACAAATGACTTGTATAGCAGTTTTTCTGTTCAGGACAGGTTGCATATGTGACATGAGGACATGCATCACTCTCTTGGAGAGACTTCTTGGACACAACTCACCAAGCTTTTTCCCTGTTTACAGTTTACCATATAGACAGCTTGCACTGGAAGCTGCCTTTGTCTGTGCAGTAGCAAATGATTTCCTATAAAACTGCGTTTATATCAAATAGGTCTTTGAGGAGAATGCTTGGCCTTTGGCTGAATGGGTTTCAAGCACCCTTGTAACAAGGTTGTTTGACAAAAAATATTGAGTAGTGATTAGAATTGAAGCATATTTTCAAACCTAGGGCCATGTGTATGGATTCATCCAAAGCACCTCCAATGCCGGGATTAAAAAAATACCCTCACTCGTCTGTTTTCCTGTGCATGAAAATCAATTAATTAAATTGTATCACAAAGGCCAGTTCAAAGCCGTAGTTTCAGCAAATAAAAGAATTGTTCTCTCACCGATCCAATCTCTTGTGCTTTGACCTTTAGTGGGAGCTAAGAGAGAGGTGTTGAATAAAATGCTATTGATTCTTCAGGAGAAAGGTTAATGTCATTGAGCAAGGGGAACTGCGGACACGTGTAGGTAGAAAGCAGCAGTGTCAGCCAGCTGAACATGATGACATGACATGTCGCAGCAAATGATTATTTGAATCCACATTATTGGATCCCAGCATTGTTTGTATCATTGAGGCCTGACAAACTTGTCACAAACATTTGTTAGATTTCCTGCACGGTGCTTTACATCAGGGATCAAAAGCCTGTTTTTTAAAGCTTTTTTCATGGAAGATTAAAAACCTAGTTGTTGTAATATACAGCTGTTTATATTTTATTCATGTGTGTAGAGTGAGAATATAATTTAATATTAAAGTGCATTTTTTGATATTGGCTCCTGTCCAGAAAGCTCTACATAGCTCAGAGTTTATTACTGTATCTGCTGACTGTACACATCACAGTATGGCTACACCTATATAAGATATATATTCTGCATGTGCATTCTTTCCCCAATTGCATTCACATCTGTTTCAAAGTATATCCAAGTCTTTAATCTTGAACCTCTGTCGCCTCAACTACGGTTCAGCCGCATTCAGACGGACTCCTGTATGAAAAAATTCCGCTCTTTCATTCATTTGAAAAGGTGCCAGTGCAGGGGTCACCAACAAAAAAAACGAATCACCCAGCAAGAAAGTTGCACCATGTTGAACTTTGGCTGCAAAGCAACACTACATGAATCAGGCAGTCGAACTGCAAGCGCACATTCCTGGTGGATTACTTTTTAACTTGAACACTGCTTCTCGACTGTTTACTCCAAGACAATCGATGAAAGTTGGCGCTATTTCCAGAGTTTTAAAATTCTGTCAGTGTTCTGTGTTATGGCATCTAATAAACTTAGAAATGTATTAATCTGCTTCTCAAACTGGACTCATTTCATCGTCTTGCTGGTTAAACAAAACGACCCCGCCAATGATTTTAATACAGGGCTTACTTCAATCCGATTCCCTCCTAACACGCATCTATCAGTATGGCTTTCGGTTAGTAACTTATGTTTCACTCAAAATGGTGTTTTTTCACTTTGGCCATAAAATTAATAGAAAACCACAAGCTCTGAAATTTTAATTGGCTGCGTCATTGTTGCATGAAAAAAAAGGGGGGGAGGGGGGTGTCATAAAAGTATTTCCACTCTTCCCCTGTAAATTTAAAGTACACATGCTAGCTTTAATGACCGAGGGCAGCATGCTCATGAAAAATACCCCTTGTTGTTTCCATATGCTTGTTAGCTACTGCACGTCTCCAGGTTAGAGCTGTGAAGTGAAGCAGCCCTCACTGACTTCATTTGTGGTCTGGGTTTGTATTGGAGGTCCTGAAACCATTTTGTCAGGACAAGGTTTCCAGTGGGAGTGTGTAGTCCACACCCTGTCTTTTTACTGTGTTTTACTGTGGCCTCCTTATGATGAATGGTTTTCAGTCTAACTCGCCTTTTCTGTGTGGTGCACCGAAACCCGGGAATTAAACTGCACTTCAGTAAACTGAGTGTTGTTTCTCTTTTGAGAGAGTTCTACACAATAGCTTTCAATGTTAAATGCACCAGGATTTCTTTTTTGTGGCTTTTTTTAATGGATTTAAGCTGGGAAAAAAAAATAATGTGATGCCACTGACTCACTGCTGGCAGGCAAAGAGCTGCTGTAAGGTAAATAATGTAATGGACTGCTTAAGCTGTCTGAGGTGACAGTCCATCTAGATATACGGCTGTGTCATTGTCCCAGAGAGGTGTGTGTGTATGCGTGTGAGTGTGTGCATGTGTACGGACTGTCCTTGTTGCTGTGTGTTGGTGCCGGGGGAGATCTACTGCTGCATGTCAGTCTCTGCGGCGCTCAGACCACACAGAAGACTTTGAGTGATGCTGATGGATGGGAGACACAGGATGGCAGTTAAAGTTAAAAAATGAACTCATTAGCTCACAAACAGGATGTTCGCAGGCATGCAGGGGAGCATAAACGTTAATGACTTGGTGGCTCTCGAGTATTCAGTCCAGAAGGATCAGCTGTGTGCTTCTGCAGGACTGTATGTCTGCACAGTATATACATTACATTATAACTGGAGGAGAGAACAGTGATTGAAATGTATGACAAGCTACAAAGGGGCCCGCCTCTCCTTATTCATCTGGGATTTCTGTGCCTCAGTCAGAATATAAGAGGACACTTGTCTGTACTGCTGCTCTGGGAGACATAAAAAAAAAAAATACATGAAGAATATGTGCTTGCAGAGGCATATCAAGCCTTTTTTGAGTGTTTGAAAAGTGCTATATACAGCAGGGCTGCATCTAATGGTTATGCGCATTATCAGTTAAGCTGCAGATTAATTGTCTGTCATGTGAAAATAATGAAAAGTAGATCTGCAATATTATCTTGATTTTTAACGGGTGTTTCGTGATCCAAGTCAAAGTGGGTATCACAAGCGTCATTCTCAATCCACTCTACTGACGATCCTCAAACAGCGAAATTAAACTCACCCCTTTTCCCATTTTTCACCTCCATCATCTTTAATTGTGCTCCTTTGCTCCCTGTCACTCTTCTGCATGCTGTGCCGGTCAGGGATTTAGCACCACTTCACCCCATCTTGCAAAGCCTACAAACATGTGAGATCTAAATAATTCACAGTGCCAGAAGGTGCTCTGCTCTGTCTGTAGACTCACACTGAAGCTAATGGCAAAGCCTCAAGCAAGGCTCAAGCTCTGACAAGATCCTAATACGAAACACAAAATCTTCACCTAGTTCTTATTTTTCCGCTTGATTAAAGCAAACAGGGCCGGCTTGTTTTGCGCATGATCTCCCTTCAATTATTACCTTTACACAGCAGCAGTGTAGGGACGACAGACAATTAGCCTTTAGATGAGTTTTTCTCTTCAGCCTCAGGGACGTAGCTGCCCAAGGAAAACTCAAGGCAAATAAGTTGTCTTCTAGCAGCATTTTTCGTCGATTTATTCATTATCTCTGCAGCTTTACCAAATTGATTTCTAATCAGGATATGGCCTGTGGGCTGGAGTTTTAGATATTGGCTTTTCTGTATCAACATCCCTGAACAAAAAATGTTTTTTTTGTTTAAATCAAACTGAATTAGTAACTGTTGAATAACTATACAGTATGTTTACTTTGCCATTCGTACTATACTGTAGATGTGTTTGTACTTATGTTATCCAGGCTCTCAAATGTGAGAATTGCTGCTTCTCTTCCATTGTTTTACATTATAGTAACTTGAATATTTGGGGGTTCTGAACTAGCGGACAAAACAAGACATTCATCACCTTGACCTGAATGTGTAATTGACCAAATTATTTGTTTTAAAAGAGGGCTGTGATCTATCCCTCTGTCTCTCAACCCCCGAGTTGAAATAGGATCTGCCATTTCCTCCTGTTGAGGGCATGTTTTCTGACAGAGGAGGCTGGCCCAAGACCGAAGGGCTCAGAGGGTTCAATTATGAATGTAAAGGCTGTTTTATAGGTTTTATCTACGTTTTTTCCATAAAGCTACCAGAAACTGTCAGATGTCACGTCTTAGACAGCCCCAAAACACCAAGGAATAACCACTCGCTCTGATAGGTTGGACTATTTCATTAACTATTTATATCATGGAGGTGGGCGAGCTGGGTTTCTGCTATAAATGAATCAAAATTTTGTCTCACCGAACATCTGGTGTCATTTAAATTGCACTCAGAGACTGCTGGGCCCGTGTTACATTGCATGTTTCCTCTGCTATAACTGAAGATGGACGTGTTGGTATGACGTGACCTGACACAGTATTATACAGGATGTGACTTGTTCGGCTCCCCGTTACATGCACAGAGGGCTCGAGTAGAGATTTTACATCAGTTTCAGTCGGAATCGAACCAGAAGAAGAATGGACTGAACCGCGGAAAATACTCTCTCTGACACCTAATGTTGATTTTTATGTCTGCTTTTCTTTTGCTCTGTGCTGCCTCACATCCGTTACCTCAGTGAGAATCTGTAGAAATGTCCCTGTTTTTTTTTTTGTTTTTTTTTACTCAGCGCTCTGCTCACAGCAGCATGTTCATCACAGAGACCCTGCGGCTCTTCTCCTCCGCCATCAACACCTCTCTCCATCCATCCCGCCCCTCCTTTGTCCTTCTTCTTCTCTCTCAGCCTCCAGCCGGGTTAACTGATCCACACCAGCTGCCGCTCACTGCCTGACATTAGTGCTTTAAACCAACGTGCTGAACGTCTCCTCTGCCTCTCCTCTTCTTCATCATCCTGCCACACTGTTCCAGCAACCTCATTTCACATGGCTCTGTGAGAGGCCTCAGCACAACTGCAGAAAAGATCAGGCGACTCCTAATTAACCCATTTTACTGTCCTAATTTACTTGACCAAACTGTGGGCTGATAGATGAGTGGATGCACTTTGAAACACTTTTGTGTGTGTTTGTTTCTAATTAAGGAGGAGGGGGAAAAGGAAAAAAGTAGTAGCATCAGCCCTATGATTAGTGCTGTTGACTATGTTGTCTATAAGATATCGGGGAATGCCCGTTTAATCTCCAAGAGCCCAAGGTCAAACCCTGAGAATCCTTGTTTTACCAAACCATCAGCCCAAATCTAAACTTATGGGGCAAAAAAGCAGCAAACCTTCACAATGGACAACCTGAAATCAAAGAACATCTGGAGTTCCTACTTGAAGAATGACTCTAAAAGGTTAATTGTTGATGAAAATGATAAATTACGCTTGTCATTTCCACTGTTCAGCTGTCTCATTTCCAGATGAAATCCACATCGTATTCCAAATACCTTAAGTTATACTTAGCCACGCATTCAGTATGTCTCCATCGACCACATCCCAGATCTGATTACAGTCTGTCTTGGTTTTCCCACAACGCCTTTCCAGGGTCAGCCCTACCCCAGTCCAGAGGGTGGTGGTGGTACTTTTTAGCTAGAAATAGCTAACTGTCCATAAGATAACAGACACACATGGATTAATTGCATTTACTGGCAGTGTTCTTACTCATGCCTCTCCCTCAACCACAGCACCCGCTCACCCACACTGACAATGCAGTTCTAAAACTGATCGGGGATAAGTGCTATTACACGTTGGTGCATTGTCTCTATGATCACACGTGTTGAAATCGGAGCCATTTGGGGATTAAATTAGCTGTTGACAGCGAGAATGACTGCGAATGCCAGTGTAACTTTAGCTGCCATTGTCACAGGGGGCAGATGCTGCGAGTGGCTACTTCCTCAGACCACTCACTGACATGGTTACAGTTTGGAGAGCTGAAGTGGAAGCTGAAGGGGTTTGTGTCATGGACGTTTAAACAGAATCTAATTGATGAACAGAATAATTGTCTCAGCTGTACATGTGAGGACGATTGCCTGCTGAGAGAGTATGAAAACCGTGTCCTCCACTTCTTGCTTGGTCGTATTCCTTCACTTCACTTTAAGTTTTCTTCAGAGCCGTTTGAGAGGAAAAACACAGGGATGTTTTGTACTCTGTCATCCTTACAGCTCACTGGGCATCAGGAGGCCTGTTTAGGTTTACTCATAGGGTGCCACCCAGCCATAATTAATGCATGATTGTACCAGCCTATACACAAGCGAGGGAGTGTTTGTTAATGTCAGTGCTTCTCAGCGCAGGAGCAGTCTATCAGAACGACATACGAGGTTACACAACATAAAACATCAGAGGGGATGCAGAAAGTGGGATTACAGTTTACAAGCTGGACTTATTTATTATGTTTGAGCAAAGCCTCTGAACCCCAAAATGTCATGGGAGAGCTGCACAGTGGCTAACCGTGTGCTCTGGCTCCTTTGAAGAAATGCATACAAGCATGTAAGCAAGCAAAACTTTATTTATACATCACATTTCTTGTCAAGGGAAATGCAGCAGACTTCAAAAAAATTGTCTTATTCTTTTAGTTGTGTTTTGATGACCATAGCTGGTCCGAGACCTCACCCCACTCTTACAGCTGCATCCCTCCCTCTGCCTCCTCTCTGTAATATATTAAAGATTAAGCTCCATTTTGACTTTGTAGCGGCCAAATGTGTCGAGCTTTCAGTGCCCCTGCTTGAAAAAGTAATGTACTGGAGAAGAACTCACCTCAATTTTAGAGGGAAAAAAGGGAAAGGAGCACCGTGCAAAGGTTTGGAGAGATTTGGGCTGTCAGATAACTTTTACGAAGGTCTCTGACCTTAATTAGCTTGATAGTGCTACGGCTTGTTCATAATCAGTGTTAGGAAAGGTCAGGTGATGCAAAAACCTTATAAATACTGTGACTCCTCAAACCTTGTCCCAACAATCAGCAGCCACGGGCTCCGCTAATCAGCTGCCTTGCACTCTGAAAATTTGAATAATTGATACCCACAAAGTAGGAGAAGGATCTCAAAAGATAGCAAAGCCTTTTCAGACAGCCTCAAATCAGCCTGTCCTTAATTTTTTTTTAATGTAATTAAGAAATGTCAGTTAACAGGAATGGGGGAGGTCAAGTTGAGGTCTGGCAGACCAAGAAAGCTTTCAGAGAGAACTGCTTGTAGGATTGCAAAAAAAAAAAGGTCAATCAAACCCCCCATTTGACTGCAGAAGACCTTCAGGAAGATTGAGCAGACTCTGGCACAGTGGTGCACTGTTCTGCTGTGATGCACCTGCTCTAGTATGACCTTCATGGAAGAGTCATCAGAAGAAACCTTTTCTGCATCCTAACCACAAAATTCAGCGTCAGAAGTTTGTAAAGTCTGATGTATTTTGGAAACAAGTCTTGCGTGCTTTCTGGCTGCAATGAGCAAAGGTCTGTTTGGAGAAAAAAGGGTGCAGGATTTCATGAGAAGAACACCTTATTGCCAAACACATGGGTGGATTGATCATGCTTTGGGCTTGTGTTGCAGCCAGCAGCACGGGGAACATTTCACTGGTAGAGGGAAGAAGAGAAGAATGCATTCAATTAAATACCAGTAAATCCTGGAAGCAAACATCACATTGTCTGCAAAAAAAAAAAAAAAGCTGAAGATGAAAGGAGGATAGCTTCTGCAACAGGATAATGATCCTGAACACACTACAAAATCCGCACTCAACAGGTGCAAGCTGGTTTTGTCATGACCCTCACTCAAAAGAGACCACAAGTAGAAACCTTTTGCAAGGAACAATGGCCGAATGACCATGCAGGGTCCCAAACTTCTGCTTGTGGCCCTTTGTTTTGAAAATAAAAAAAGTAATACTACTCATAATATTAAAGAAATGTGTCATCTTTAAATTAAGGATGTTTGGAAATCAGGTAACCTTTAACTCGCTTAGTCATTCACAGAAATCTAAATTTTGACCAGACCTTTGCATGCCAGTGTATGTGCTGGGCGAGCGCCTTTCTCTACACTGCTCTGGATCTGCCTGTTGCTTTCGCCTTCCTTTTATTCAGTGTCTCCTCCTCCTCTCCTAGTTGTTGTCTGAGAGAGGATATCAACCTCACAGGGGCTTTGCGCAAAATTCTCTATGGACCCCTCCCCGCTTCCAAGGCTATTCGTTCTCGTTTCTTTGTCAGCTTTCCTCACATTAGGGCCCAGTACACTGTACACCGGGAGGAGAGGTGTGTACCTCTTACACCCCTGTGTCTGCTTACTACCTCATTTTTAATATACATGCTAATTAAATTGATCAAATGAGGAATGCAGATGGATGCTAATCTAACTACAGTTTCGCTGACTGTACAGTGAGAACAAGTCTCTGCCTTTTGAAGTGTCAGTTCTTATACATTGTGGAAGCCGCAGGGTATTGTAGCGTGATGATGTTTGTATCAACACAGCGGTGGCTTTGTTAACAGCCTTTTGACGTTTCCCTGCTTGGCTTGACTTCTCCCTCAGGTGTTTGTATTGTATAAGGAGGGCTAATGGGTTTAATCTAAAGTCAGCACACCAGATGATTAGGGTTGTTAAATTTCGAAGTTTGTTGTAATGGCATTGACCGAAACAATGTTTGAGCCATTTGTCAAAGCCACTGGGAGGAAAGCTCTGGGTTTTTGTTACAACTTTATACTCCCTCTCTTTCTCTTTTTTGCCTATCTGTCCACCCCACTATCCTACAGTGGGCCTCCCCTCTCTTTTGCCAAATTGTATATACTTACATTAACTGCACATTGGCTGTGTCGAATTTACATTCAATGTTTTTGGCTCTTCTTCTTGTTGACTGTTCCAAGTTGGTGGACGAGAAATCAAAGGCTTTCTCTCCCACCTATGTTGACATGTTGTATAGACAGCAGATATATAATATGTCTTGTGATATAAAGTAACGACTGCAAGAAGAACTCTGACTCAGTTATCAGAGATATGATGGAAATATTGGCAGAATGGCTCTAGAGATAAAAGTATGCCAAATGTGTCAACAAATGTACAGTAATGCATGACCACACGTTGAGCACATTCTGGCTGAGTACAGAGAAAGTCATGGTTTCGCCATGCTCCCACTCAAAGCCATAATATGTGGGGTCAGCAGTTGACCCTTGCTGCAAATGTGGAGTGGATATAGTAACAGCCACTCAACACCGCACAAGAAAAAGAAAATGTATTTACTGTGGTGTTCTTATGTTAAGCCAGTGAATAGAAGGGTTTGTAAGGAATCAGATGGGGATTTTTTTTTGTCTGCCACAAGCTCTGTGTTGCTGCCACTGCAGGTATCTGTCATGGGTCAAGTCAACCATACTGCCATAAGAGAAAAAATGAACCACTGAAATAACTGCAATAGCCTCCATTCTGAGCTTTATAAGAGAAAGAACCAGACCAGGATTCATTCAATTCTCCATGACACTGTGGAGGTCACTGTCTGCTCGAATCTTGGATGCAGTCTGAAGCCTGACCATACCGCTACAAAATGTAATATCTTGAACTTTCATGACATCCATCTTATTAAGGACACTAGTGGTCCTTAAGCGTACTGCAGTCACAATCCATTACATCATTTATTGTTAGCCAAAATTAACACTATCAGAATACCTAAATTAGCATCATGGATCATGCTCACTGGTGAAGAATATGGCACGTTGCCACTCAGATAGTATTTTGCTAGCTATAACGATCGGGAGCAAGCAAGCTCAGGTTAGCGAGCTAGCTGTAACTTAGCTAAATTGTATGAGTCTGGCATTGGTTGCTTCATAGCGTTTGCTGATAAAATAATTTGCAAATTACAAGCGAACCAATTTAACATTCATCTGCATTAGCAAGTAAGCTATGATTTGATTGATAAAGTGACAGAAATTTGCCTTTCTGCACTCACAGCCATTGGAGTGACAGTAAAGCCAACATGTCTTGTCATCCCCCCTGTTTTCTCTCCACTCTTTCAGAGGTCTGGATCATGTTTGTAAGATTTTGACTTTTGTAACAGTGCCAGCCTAGATATCTATTTACAGTGGTACAAAGGAGGAAAAAAGTCAATATTAAGACACAGTAGGAATGTTAATTGCAGTGACAGATAGGCTGTGGAAGGATTTTGTTAAATGAAATGCAGCAGTAAGACAGTCAAGAGAAGAAATGTAGTCTTAATCAGAACAACTGAAAAAAAAATCAGATCAGCTGTCACTGTTTACTGGCCTTTGATTGCTCTAGAAAAGAGATGCAGAAGTGTGTCACAGGTAAAGATTGGTGAGCAGATGTTTATAAGTAGAAATAATGCATCCTACCTATCATCCATGTCAAGGATAAAGTCATCTCTCTATCTCTTACACTGTAATCAATCTGTCTTATAAAGAAGCAAATGCATCGTGTTTCACACTCCTCAGTTATCTTTGATGTAGTTTTTAATATATTTTGTAAGGTAACGTATTCAGTCTGAACACACACCCAGCTGGGGCCATGTGAATAATGAAAGAATTTTATAGGTTTCTCGTCATCAGATGTCAAGAACTTACATTGCAGGTTTCAGGAAGTGTGAAGTCTGTCTTGGAGGTTTGCGCTTTAGAAACCCTGCTGTACCTCCCGCCCGTCTTGTTACAGCATTGCACCAGCAGTCGTAACTGACAGTGGACTCAAAGAAAGCTGCCTGGATGAAAAGGCGTGGCCAGATAAGAGCGCTGGCAAGTTCACTGAGCTGTTGACATTTCCTCACAGCAATTCCCCTGGTTCTAATTGGCTACCGCTGATAAGATTCCCATGTTGTAATTGGCAGCTGCTGATAAGATGCTGTCAGCTGCTGCAGTAGTCAGCAGCATGGTGAGATGACAACAGCTCAGGAGCTGGTGGGCGGACAAGGCTAAATCCAGGGCCTGAACCTTGTTTTCCAGAGATACTTTCCAGTCAGAGGTTGGCATACTGCCTATGACGACCTTGTAGACCAGGAAAATACTGCTTAAAGGCCCTAAAAACGTATTCTCTCAACCAGTTTATTTACTATAAATGATGGAGTCCTACATCATCACAGTTTCATTGATTTCACATGAGAGGTTTGTCAGTGCTGTTTTATCTGTGCCTTTTTTTTTTACTGCTTTCATTGGGGCAGTGCTGCTTTAGAAAAAGGTGAATCAGAGAGTCTGTTGTAAATCTGAAATGTACTGTATATTAAAACCTGCAATAACTGATGGGGTTTTATTGGGCACTTGGATGCAGCAGAGACCAATTAGCACAACGTTGCCTTATCATCTTTTAAGGTGATTTGGTGAACATGTCAGCAAACAGTTGCTCATTTACACATCAAGCAGCAACAGTAGCTTTCTTTTTGGAGTTGTTTTTTCTGGCCAACTGGCAAATTTAACTCCAATAGTCACACTCTTGTAGCTCTAGTCGTAGTTTCTACCAACTCCTGAGGTAAATATGTGACCTTTTAGCTGCCAAATGCTTCACCATGTTGACCAGCTAGTTGTTAATTGTGTCTGTTTGGTGCTGAGCAGCTAAACAACGAGCTGAAACTCACTATGCAGCGCCGTTCAGCCGAGGGTAGCTGCAGTTTTAGGTGAGAATTTTCAAAGTTCATTACTACAAGCGACCCCTTTCATCTTTTTCACATTGTCATTTTGTTGCTGTAAAAATATGCATCATAGCTTTGATTTTATTGACAATTCAAACCACTTTTCAGTCAGCTTTAATGCATAGAATGAATAGAAATAAAGTGGATAGAATGGACATTGCCATTCATAGCACCACTCTTCTTCCATAATAAACATGGAAAAAGAGATAATCAAACCACGGTGATGTACTTGTCTAATGCATGTTATGTAGATCTCGCTTGATAATGTAGAGCCATTGAGTGTAAGTAGCACTGAGGGATACTGGATTTGCCAGCTACCCAACATTAGCTAGTGCTGCGTCCATAAGTGCAATTCCGCTGTCACTGCCAGCTTCTAGAAAAATCCATTCTGCTTCCAATTAAGATAAGTTGAGTACAGTGTATCGCTAACTGGCATCAGATGCACTGTTTCTAGAACTGAACAGAGTCGAAGCAACACGGCCCGTCCATCAGTCCCAGCTAAGTTGGAAAGTAGGAGGTTGTGAACAGGGAAGAATGGTGTTCATGGCCCGTATATGTCATTATAAGGTATATATGATAGCCCAATTCCTTCATTAACTAGCCACGGCGTCTTCTATCCAGGTCCTGGGGGCACTGGGCTAGTCGTGTCACAAAGATTAATTTTTCTGCTGTATCCCAGTTCTGTACTCAGTAATATACAGCTGACTCTGCTAAATCCAAACCACTTTCTATTGAAATTTCAGGCCAGTTGGTCATGTTTCAGGCCATACTCATAGATTTAGCAGATGTTTTTGCTGGCAGAAGTAGCCTGAAGTCTCTTGGGCTTGAGCTGGAACTGCTGATAAAAGATTTTTGTGCTATTGTGTCCTTAGCCTAGATCTCTGTGTAATTAATACACTTGGAGTCCCTACTTCTCTCCTAACCTAACTTCCTGTCTGTCCTCTTTGAACTCCAGGCCATTACTCCTTATTGTCTGTATCATCCACAAGAGCATACAGGCACATTTTTGATTGATCTGGAGGAAGTAATTATGCTTCTGTTTTTAGTTAATGGAATGTATAAGAAGCTTTGCCTGGCGGACAAACTACTTCATGTGATATTTTGCCACAGTGTAACAGTTCCCAGAGCGTGTCTAATGGGAGGGTGTGTGGGTGTGTGTGTGTGAGTGTGAGTACTAACTGTGGGTGAAGGTATTTGGCTGAGGTCCTCTCCACCCAAGTAATAGGAAGATAAAAGCCAGAGAGTTCACAGCAGATTGTGTGCGCAGGCTTTCCAGCAGCATGCAGGCATGTTTTAAACCATGTAGGTATTTTTTTTTTCTATATTTCTGTTTTTAAATTGAGTTGTTTTAAAGCTTTAAGCTTCATTCTTGACCTTGGGAGTAACAGTTTGACAGAAAATTGTGAAGCTTTCAAATCAAATCTCTCTTGTTCTGAACTGAACAGGTCAGTTACAGGATTCAAGCTGAAATAATTCAACAATCTGTTTGTCAGTTGACAACAAATTTGACCCATTTAATTAACTTTTAAAAGGAGAAGTGCCACAGATGATCTGGTCCCAGCCTATAAAATATGAACAGGTGCTGTTTGTCTTAGCCTTTCTTCATAGTGAACTGTCTCTGGCCATTGTCGATGACATGCAGTCATGTAGTTTTTTGTGATTTCAAAAAGGCTAATGTGTGTTCTTAAGACAAAGAGAATATGAATTGCATGAGCAGAACCATAAAGCCTTTTTTTTCTTAAATGTGTCGAAATCTACTTCTTGAACAAATTCTATTTTAAGTGACTTAATGTGATGTAACAAAGATTGCATGCTTCGCAATTAAAAGATTGAGAAAATGTCTGTACTTTCAATGATATTCACTGGACATTCGCTTCATTTTTAGGAGTCTGTATTGTGGAAGAAAGCCGTGTCTGTCATAGACTTATAATTGTTTTACGGTTTGCTTCAGGACTTCTCCAGCTGTTTATTAACCATGACCATCAAAGATGTTTTCTCTCCAAGCATGGCATAATATAACAAGCTATGAGGACTTGCAGCACTGCTATTCCCTTTACCACAACAAAGAATGACAGTCCCACAGCTTTTTTTCTGAGGCCCTGGTCTCTTGTTCTGACAGTTTAAACTTCAAAGGAGAGAGAAAACAGATTTAAAGAAGCTCTCCAGCTTGTTTTTCCTCCTAGAGGGTGTCAAGCTGTCCTTCAGGCATCAATAGACATATTCAATTTGTGTCTCTTGTACTAAACAAGGGCTAGGCTGTGTAGTGACTACTTGTTAAACAGCAAACTCCTATAAGACTGCAAACTGGACACAGGCTGTCTGGATACTACAGAGTCCTGAAAACACTCAGGAGTTTATACTGTACAGCTCAAGCATTCTGATGCCACTCAGTGTTTTTTTTTTTTTTTTTAAACACAATTTTGTGTTTCAATATTCACTTCTTGTATCACCCCAGGAGGCCTTGTTAACAGGCACGAGGTTGGATTCTCCATTTTCCATCTGTGCCATCATCTTAGTTCAAGTCCTTCAATCATCTGATGGGATTTCCCTCTGCTGCCTGGTGTTTTCTCAAATTTCTTTAGATTAAAAAGATATGTTTGAAGTGCACAGAGATCTCCCTTCCCTTCTCTCTTCCATATCCTCGGGAGAACAATGAGGACATGAGGACTGACTGCACTGAGGAGGAAATTAATCAGGCCCCCAGAACTTCACACTTGGTCACTGTAAGGATTTCTGTCTGTGAATCTTCTGAGGAGAAGATGTGGATTTGTCTATGACACTTCCTTTACTCTTACAGAAGAGTTTGCCTTAAAAAATTGAGTATCAAGCTGCCGTTTTGTCACTGTAAAAATGAGGTTTTGGGTCAGCGGTTTATTGCTCGTCAGTGTATTGAAGACAAAGGATAGTAAACACTGCAGGCAGCCAAATATTAAGCTATTAGCGTGCTTGATGCGTCTAACCCCTTCTTGATTTGAGAGATGATGTACACAGAGTTATGAAAGGGCAATGAAAGGCAAACACAACAAAAAAAGGGGTGTTTGCACTGTGAAATGAAGTTCTCAGCAGGACGTGATTGAGTTCATTGTATCCATCACAGCGTTTTTCAGTTCAAATTTTCAAATGAGTTTCATGTTGTAATTATGACCTTTTTAATGAAACTGGTTTGAATAATGAAGCTTGAAGTGGATGAAGGCTGCGCTGAGGAGTGCAAGAACAGTCAAATCCTGAGTGTCAACACTGAGACAGGGGTGTCAAACTAGGCATAAGTCTTATGCCCCTGCTATAGGTTGTTTTTGAGCCACGGAGCTGAGCACAGAGAAGGATTTTTAGTCAGAGACGAGCTGCTTGCTTGACATCACACGTGGGATCAATTATATTGCACAGCTGTTCAGTTTCCCATCTGATTCAACTGGCCCTGTACAATAGACTACAGTACAGCTTGGATCTGATGCATTATTTGCCTGAATCTGGAGGCTTTCCTTTTATTCTCCTCATCCAAGTCACCATCTGATCCATCCTCAGTTGGTAGGCAAAGCTTTCAGAATTTATATTGATCCCCTGTCTTTGCTTTCTGTTGGTTTGGCTTCCTGTTTTGGTCATTAGAGGCTTTCTCAGATACATTACAGGGGACTGAGCCAAACGAAAAAGCCCCAAGATGTCTCGTTGCATGTGCTAATATTATTATTATTATTAGTAGTAGTAGTAGTGGTGGTAGTAGTAGTTGTCGTCATAGTAGTAGTAGTAGTAGTGGTAGTCGTAGTCGTCTCTTGTAGGTATTAGAGAATTGTGGAAACATTGAATATAGTAAGAAAGAGCGATATGACAGGAGGCAGTCCACTATAAAAACATCACGCTTCTGGGGGAAAGCACAGAGACAATGCTTCACGCATGGCAGGTCTTAACGTGGATTTACTTTAAGAGTGTCCATCATTTACTAACTCAGCTGAAAATGAGACGAGATCCATCAGGGAAACCCGTCATTCCTCAGCAAAACCCTGCAGGTGCAGTATTAGTCAAAAGGACTGCAGAGTAGAATCTGGATAGAGTAAGACTCAGTCGGCACCAGTAGCATAAATGTCCAGCACCCTGAGCTGCTCCTCTGTAATGCACCTTGTTCTTGTGTGATTTTGAGTTTAAATGCGTGGCAGTCTACTGAGATGGTGGCAGAGGAACAGTGACTGCACTCACCTACCTGTTCCTCGCTGTTTATTTCTTTTCTGGGCCTCTGTATCTCCTCATGTCTGCTCACGTCTGCTCACTTTAACCAAAACCGGAGCTCATTAACGGGTCCGTTCAGTATCCACTGGTTTCCACTGAATCTGTGTGAGAGCAGCGTGACTCTTTTGGTATTGAATGTTTTCTCTGTGGTAGAAATGAAGTCTCTGTTTCATTGTTCTGTTTGTGTTGAAATTTAATCGTTTTGTGGACAAGTTCCTTTCTGTTTGGAGTACACTTATCGTGTGATGTTAACTTGAGACGTACCGCTTACTTGTTACATCTCTGATAAACTGCTGCTGTGCCTGCTGGTTGTTCTGGTCTGTCGTAGGATTTTTGATTTTTGTTGTTGTTTTGTCTGTTTGTCTGGCACTGCAGGAGAGCTGAAAGTCATGCAAAGTGCTTACGATAAGTCACATTCTGACGTAATGCATAATAGATGGGTTAAATTAATATAGCATGTATAAGAAACTAGCTGTTTTTTTTTATTAACCTCTCCATGTTTATCTAAATTCACCACCATGACACTCTTGGTTCAGCATCGAGGTTTGAAATCTCAGTAGATTAGCTCATATGAAAGTTTAGCGCCCTGTGAATTTGTCATTTTTATTTTTCATTAGAACATTTAAGTTTTTCTCCCCGCCGTCATGCTGCTGTGAAATTATGCACTTTGTGAAAATGCTGCAGGATTTTTTACCAATTACTTCTTATGAGGGACTTCATTCCATTTCCATTCTAATTAGACATGCTAAAAGTTGTAATAGTTTTTTTTAATTGGTGACATCAAAGCAGAATTTGTCTGTAGCAAATGTGTCTGAAATGAATATACATTGTGTTGTATAGTTGTAGAAAAAACAAGATTCTGTAGCCTCTGTTGAAAACATTTAGGCCTTCAGGCTTTTCTGCTGTGTTACACTTTAGTGGACTATTTATTCATATTTCAAACTTGATTTAAGTTTAATTGGTAACACTTCATTTGAAGGGGTGTGCACCAGACTGTCCGTGACATGAAGGAGTTTTTATGAATGTTTATGACTGCTGTCAAATATGTCATTTTTAATGCAACGTTGACATCGTTTGAGATGTCTCTGTTGTGACAACTTGACATCAATCAATACCAAACAACCCGTCACTGGGCGAAGTCAGCTATTATAATTTGCTGCGTTGCAGGGGGTTGTAACACACATTAAGCCCTTTTGGCTACTATAATACTAATCAATATCTGCTGCAGTTCCTCTCTAGCTGGCTGTTTTTACAGGAAACATGTAAACATGCTCAATCAGCTCTGCTAGCTCCCAGTGATCACAGCTGGACCACAGCGGATCACAGCCTCAGAGAGCAATGGAGGCCGGTTTGATGAAGGGGAATACAGCACCGAGGTGGTTTTCTTGCTGCGTGACGTTGTCTTGATTAATGCTAAGTCGTCATAACAAAGACATCTCAAACAATGTCAACTTTGCATAGGAAATAACGTAATTGACCAAATGACACTTAATGACAACATTGATGAACGCAAAAGAGTCTTTATGATGTTGATCACTGTTGTCCTGTCACGGTAATGACGGGGGATGCTTTGATTCTACACTGATATCAGGCCAACATGTTGACAGATCTACTCAGTTCAGTTCTATGTTTACACCTGTGTGTGCTGACAATGTCTTGCATCTACAGCTTGCCTGTAGTATTTAGCTATAATACAACAGGGGTCAAAAAGAATGTAACAGTCACCTCACGAATGGTTAAAACCATAAACCAGCATGAAAATGAGAATGACCAGCATAAACCACCATGTTCTCAACAGACATTACAAGCACTAACAAAAGGCAACACAGCACTTTTGAAGAGCGCAACAGCATGACACTACGACACTAATACCCATGTAGCCAACGCTATGTGGGTGTAGGGATTGCAGAGCCAGTGTTTATTTTGGGGGATTAGAACCGTTGCACACTGGACAATGTTCTGCCATCGATTCACAGTATGTGGACGTTCCCAGCAGATCAGAGATTTGTCCTACAGTAAAATTACTGACACGTTTCCTGCCTATTCATACCCACTGTAAAGACCCCCCCCCCTTCCCCTTTTAACCTTTAACAGGAACTTAAATGTTGCAAGCCACAATCCTACAACGCCTCAACACCTGGCATGCTTATTGTTGCAGACGTTTTAATTCCTGATGAATTAAACACTTGAAATATAATTTCTATTAATTTTGAAGATTTTTTTTTTTTTTTACAAAGTTGCTGATGCAGCATTATTTATTATTTTAAAAATGAGTAACAATTCAGCAAATTTATGTCGAGCCTGATGAACGCTCCACAGATATGAGGTATAGCATCTGTGGTCTGACCGGTGGGACCATTTAGGAGTAGGTGATCTGTGACTGCTCTCGTGGGTGTGTGACATTGAACTCAGTCCACCTCGATGATCTGCACCAAAACTGTTTAGCTTTTCAGCCCGTGGGCCCCAAACACAGACACAAGAAGAGACACAGTCCAGGCCTCTGTTCCACCGAGCCAGGTCAATGGGAACTGCATCATGCTCCCAACTCGTGCAGTTCGACTGTGTCTGCGGCCTTTTTGAACCTAAATGTGAACCCTTCACAATAAGAGTCAGTCGATCAATCAGCAACTATCTACCAAGTTTCTAGTAGATAGTAAACTGAATATAATTGGACTGTTGGTTGGACAAAACAAGACATGTGGAGACATCGCCTTGGGCTTAAGGAGACTGTGACCAATACATAACATTTTATCCACCAAATTGATTAATTAAGAAAGAACATAATTGGCAGATTAATTGATAATGAAATCAGTTTCTTAGCTACAGCCCTAATGTCCTGTTCATAATTTAGCGCACCACATATGCCAGTGTCATCTTTGCCCTTGCTCCTGCTGCTCGTACTGTAGCTCTGTCAAGATAAATGCTGATGAGGTTCTCTGTGTTGAAGCTAATTTCAGACTCCTCTATGTTATCTCACGTTAATAAAAGTAATAGAGTGCGTTATTGGTCCCTGGTTGATGAGATAGTAAATGCATACAGGCTTAAACATAGTTCATCTGGTTGAAGCGGCTTGTTTTTATGCGCGTCATAAATTACTGGCCCGGCTCCTGCTGGATTTGAAGCCAGGTTTCATATCTTCCTTTTTCGCGCAGCTCACTTTAAATGATCAAATGGCCAATTACCTCCCTCCTCGTTAGACTGTTGTTCTGGTAATTGAGTCAGTTTCTTCATGACTGTACCGCAGTGTGTATTAGATCACATGCTCACAAATCACTATTTACTGATGTGACAGCTTGGCCATCATAAGAAATATTTCAGGTTTATAGTGGCTACCGCTGTCGCTCATCGACCCCCTCCAGTACAGTGGAGTAGATGTTCATCTTTGGCACATTAAGATGAGAGAAGCCATTTCGCCAGCTCAGTAATGAGATCTGTTGGACTTGTCTTTTTTCCCCCCGTCTTTTTCTGAACAGCTACTGTGTAAATGATAAGAGGTGTTTGGAATTAAATTCACATCGCAAACATTGATTATGGCACAGAGGCACATTTTTGCATCAGGCTTCATGCAGTTTTATGCTTCAGTGGTTCAGTGCGCATGTTTGAATTAATTTGCCAGCAAATGACAATAGAGTTTTACATTATATAATGCTTTTGTGATTCATTGTGCATGTTCAAATTAATAAGCCAAAAGGAGATGCATAGACCTGTTCCCATGCTTAACATTTGTTTCACAGATTTCCCAGCTGTGAGGCATTTCTCTGTCAGGTGTGACAGAAACACGTGACAGTAATCTGCGTCTCTTCGCTGCTGTCAGTGTGGACAGAAGGATATCAGTAGACATCTCAGTAAACTTGTTCATTAAAGTAACTTCCTGTCTCTTTGAGCTCATCATTCTAACAGATTAGTAGCAGCTGGTTTGTTGCATCATTAAGATCAATGCCACAGTCGGTGTGCTCCTGCCTCCTGTTGGTCACAGTCGTTTTCCTGCTTGTAGATGTCGGTAGTGTCTTTGTTTAGGGTGCTTTGTGTATTGATTATTCACTTATTTCATAAAAAAAAAAATCTCATGTCACATGATCTTCCTCAGCAGATGGACTGGACTCAGTTGACATGAAGTTGTAGATTTAAAAAGAAAAAATCTGAGCACTTCAGGGACTTCTCAAGAGAAGCTGAGCTACAGTGTGATACGAGCTTCAGAGCTGCACAACAGCTGTTTCAAGGTCAACAACCAACTTGAATTATGTTTGCGTTTACTGCTTCTTCCTCTTAGTTTTTCAGCATCCGTTCTTGGATTGCCTCGTCTGAGTTTGTGCGCGTTTTCATCATAAAACATGCATATAAATCGACTTCCAATCAACCCCCCCCACTGCTTGTGTAACCAATGAGGAACGTGACTGATGCGGATATTGTTTTGCATTAATATGACTGGATCCTTCTCGAAGATAAAACACGGCAGCCAGCAGGGATCGTGTTTGAGAAGAGTCCGTTTACATGGTGGCGATCCCGGTGCTAACTGAGGATATGCTCAGGATGACGCTCAGGAGCTGCCAAGCCAGCTGTGCTGCAGCACAACTGGAAACAGTTTCTTGGTTCTGCAGCCATTCAAGTTGAACTTTGTCCAGGCGGAGTTGCACCTGGTGTTACTGGCAGATGAAGACTAAGCATTTTATTATTATTCTGACCAATCAGAAATGTCAGAATCCAACACCACATCAAGTCAAATCGACACCAGTAGAGGCCAAAGTTTGATTATTTCCACCTCCAATCACTTGCTTTGTCCAAGCAGAGCAGTGCACTCTGCTGCTTCCACCTCACCCTCACAATGCGTCCGCTGTCTGATGCATTCAAATGTTAGCACCGCAGAAACGTCACGAGGCAGTGTGTCAGCCTTATGAATTTCCTCACCAAACACCGGTTTTACTGCCCCATGTGTTGCATTAGAAATTCCCCAGACAAGCTCACATCATATTATCTTGAATGCTTTTGTAGTATTGGTTCGGTGAGGCTACAGCTCTGTTTGAGATCTCATTTCTTTCTCTCTCTCTTTCATGCACTTTATCTCCCATCCTTCTTTCTCCCCCCTTACATATCAGAGTAATCTGTTCTTGTCTGTCACCTCTCTCAGCCCGATAAGGAAAGAAAGAGTCATGCTCCTGTCCAGGAACGGATGTTCCTCCTTGACAACATTGACACAAACACAAGTGCCTCTGCTCCATTTGTATAAAAATAGCCCCTGATAAGGCAATAGAAACTGAGGTTGTTTACCATAACTAGTCTGCCCAGGGAAGTCTTCTGTGAGATTTCTTCCCTTTGTAAGATAAATGCTGATGCCCACTGAGCATCTGTTTTTCCTGTCATCTGTCATTGTCTGTAAAAGACTATAAATTCATCCATCAAGAAAACAGAAGTCATATCAGTTGGTTTATGGCTCTGCAGCTTTTGATGTACAAGAGTTTCCCATCAGTCTTTGCGTCATTTGCTTGAGTCTCTGCTTTTTAAAAGAGTCGTCTTCAACATTCAGCCATTTCAAACCAAGAGCTGGAGCTCAGTTTGGGAATTGTAATCAGGCGTTTAACTGTAGCTGCTGAGCAAAGATTGTTGGAGTCAAGACCGAGCATATTTCATTTGATCTTTTGTCACGTCAGCAGTATTATTTGGCGCCTCTCAATGTGAACGATTGTCTGGATGAACGCTTGTAGGGTTGATTTTCTCATGTTTCTCATGTTTGTTTGATTGCTCTCGACTGCTTTGTGGTGATCGACAGTTTGATGAGGCGTGTATTTGGTCTGCTTTCATTGATCAGGTACAGACTGACACGTCTTCTCTAAAGCTACATGAATGTTTTCTTCAGTCTGCTGGGAATGGATTTATTCATCAGGTAGAACAAGCGAAGAAATTAATTAATCATATTCTGATGAGGGACCCGTCAGTCAGAAGAGCAAATTGATTATTTAAAAAATTGATCATTCTTCAGTCCTGTGAAGCAAGCAGGACTCGCTGCACTTTGACTCACAGGACTGAATCATGAGTGTCGCAAATGGATGCATTTTTATGAGCACGAGGGCCTGATTGGATTATAATATGGGCTGGATATGCATTACTCTTTTAGTATGTTGTTGGAGTTGGAGTTTCAGTCACCTCTGCTGTGGATTGGGTTCAGGTTAGTTTTTCCAATCCAATTTTGGAGGCAGTAATTTGATTTGACAACCTCTGCTGCCGCCGCTGCACTGAAGCCATGGTCACCTGTTAGACAAAAAGGCAACATAGATTCACTCCCAGCCATCAAATTGTAATGGAATTATTTGCAATGAACACGAGTCTCTGCACGCAACTCATTTTTCGGCAGATCTTTAGGGACTCGGCGTTACGATCGTATTTTTAAGGTAGCACAGAATTTGAACGAGGCATTGTCCCACAAATTCTTTGTGCATGAAAAAAGGCCCGAGGTTGTCTCTCACCCAGTTTTGGAGGGTAATAGAATTACTTTTGTCCATAACAGTAAGAAGCCATTGCTCTTTCAGTTTCAGTAATGACATTATAGACAGCCATTCAACAGCAGGTCATTTTGTTTTCCAGTGTTCAGCCTCTCAAACCTATTTATTGTTGTAACATCTAACAAGATTCCTGTCAACTTAAAGGCTCCCTGTGGAATTTTCTTGTAAACAAATTTTCTGTTTGCACTCAGTGTTGCACACCAAAACACATAGTGTGAATCCTTACGGCTAAAAAAAAAAAAAAAAAAAAACCCACCTCATTCCCTCCTCATAAAACATCTGCAAAGCTGACCTCCACGTTTGCTTGATAGCAGTCAAGCATTGTGGCATTTCAGTGTTACCATTATGTCTATCGTGTGCTCTGCATCTAAAAAGGAAACAAAACAAAATAAAAAACTCAACCTAAGTACATAATTAAAATGAGGGAATCCATGCTTTGACTAATATTGGCCTAATACATCCAGAAGTATTAAAGGGGTAAACTGTTGGTAGACAATTTACATTACTTTACATATGTGTTGTCCAATTGTTGACTCATACTAGCCCCAGTCAAAGACAATAGCATAGTCGGAGCATTGCAGGAAAACGTCACAAATTCATACAACCTTATCAAACGTCACAATAAAATATAGTATGATGAATCTATCAGGCTAAGCTAATTCCTAACCATGTATCAACACATTATACATGCCAAGTGCTCACAACTGGTTTCTGTGAGAAACGTGAGAGAAATTTGTCTCAAATCTGAATGAGAAAATTGTGATTCTCATCCAGATTTTTGCAGCTTTAGTGTGAATCACGTTGTTTGTCCCTGTGATAACCGACACAGAGCATGAGACGGTCAGCGCGGATGCCTCCTCGGCAGGAGTCGATGTCCATGAACTCCACTCATGCTAACAAATGTATTTATCAGAATATGTCGGGGTGATTTGGAAGAGGAATGGCGGTGAGTTTCTCCCCACTGTTTTTATTTAGTCCCACGAGGCTCGGGTCTTCAGGCGTCTTGTCATCTTTACATCTTCACTTTGTTGTCCTCTTTTCGGTCCTAAATGAGACGCTGTGTAATGTAACACTCAGGGCACTCTTCACTGTGCCATCACTAATCACCAGACCCCTACCAGTTTTATCATAATTAACAGATCAAAGAAGCGGAGAGAAGGGCACTTATACATTATTAAACAGACAGTGTGTGTGTGTGTGTGTGTGTGAGTCTTATGACTGAAAAATAATATATTGATCTTTAGAAGCACATTTCTCTACTTTCAGCAGGCTTTGATGATTCATCAGAGATAAGGTTGTTCACATTGTCCTCTAAACAAGGTTTTCTACTGATCATCTTATCCTTATGTTCTTCTCACATTGTGATGAGACTTATTTTTCCAAATGACCCTGAAGGTGCCTTTTGACCCACCTCTCTACTCACACACACAATGCACAAACATACAGACCTGCATTCAGGAGATTAAGGTCGAAGAGGCATCCGCTCTCAGAGAGCAATTGTGCGCCGAAGGCATTTTTTCTATGTACTTTCCATTCATAAGTAAGGGCACTTCACATACACCCTTCCAGAAGGAAACATCTCCTCCAAGGCTTTGTCTCAAACCTCTCAAAGAATTCAGGAAGTAGCCAGCAACAATCATTTGAAGGTTTTATTTTTTCCCCTTTGGTTGGAGGACACGTATTGGATCTTAATTGTGCTCATTTGTCTGCTCAACCACTTCATGTCCAGCCATGACATTATATTATGCACTAATTGTAGGTTTTTGGACATAATGGCTGTCATCAGGCCTCTGTGCTTCATTCATTACTGCAGTGTTGGAAGTTCAATTTGAGGCAGCTTCCATTTTCTACTTCGCTCTTCCTTCTGTCATTCTGTCTCGTCAGCATTGCATCTGTCTATTAAAAGCGACCTTTTCTTTCTCTCTTTGTCTCCGGCCCTCATCTTTTTAGCTGCCTCTTGATTTGCTCTCTCGGGGCTGTAATAAACCTGTAGTTAGCTGTTAACACCATGTGCGTTTTAGACTAAATGGGCCCTAGCGTCTCTCTGCCTGCTGTTGGGGCTTACGGCCAATGGGCCTTTAAATGACCTAATTTCCTATCTGCCTCCTGGGGGAGCTTTCAGGGAGGCTAAAAGCTGGTCGCCGTCCGCAGAGAACGAGTATCAGGAAAGCTATGGCCTGGGGCGGACCTCTGCTGAATCAAAATTACTATCACTTTAATTGCCATGGGTAATATCCACGCAGAAATGTATCATGGTGATAGTGGTGCAGTGAGTGGCACACAGGGTGGTCTAGCAGCACTTCAATTAGTATTTGTCACTTTTTATTGTCATTGTTTAGGATTATGCTCCTTGAGTTCCCTTTGCATTCAGTGGTATTTTGTCGATTATCTTCTTGATGAATTAATTAAAACCAGAAAATATTCACGTGTGAGAGGATGGAACCAGTGAATTTTTTGGCATTTCTGCTTAATAAATGATTTCAGTGACTGATCAAGAGCTGCCAGTTGAGTTCCTGTGGAATGACTAATCTATTAATCAGCTAATCATTTCACCGCTTGCATTATTTGGAGTGTCAACATCTCATCTTTATCCTTTAAAATCAAATTTTGAGCAGGTTTATGACCTCGGTGGCTCGTATTATGCAACAGTGCATGGGATTTTCCTGTTTGAGTTGCTTTCACATGATGTTATTTTCACAATAAGTCTCTAGATTTGGTAACTGTGAACTACCCGCCACATTTCCACACGCGAATCGTGACATCCAGTCAGAAGAGATAAATGTAACCTCCACCTGTGGCTCTACTTAAATCTAGCCGGGCTTAACCTGACTTATGTATATTAAGCTTGGCTCTACAGAGTTCTACATTTGGATCTCTCTGTCATGAGGTCTTAGCTACACATGATTAGATTATTCAGGTTGTAAAATTAGACGTGGCATTTGTATGAACTCGGGCTAAATTGAGCCAACAGCTGAAAATAATTTGACTTATTTTTATGATTTTTACCTTTTCTGATCTCTTGACCTTGGATTAAACAGTTAAACCGCAGGGATTCAATTAGGTACTTTTTATTCCACGCCGGCGCCTGGTGTCAAAACGGCAACGCAAAGTGCTCTAATCCATGTTTTCAGTTAAAAATATTTACCAACATTGATTCCCTCATTGGCAGTATTGTCCCTGGCTCCCATTCCTCCTCTCTGGCAAGGTTAACTTGTGTGTATCTGTGCCTGGGTGTGTGCTTGCACATGTGTGTATCCCTGTGTTGATTTTTTCTTTTTAGCTGCTGCTGTTTGTCGTTCCTCCCTCAGCTCCATATATTGATGCGATGTTGTAGGATAGTTCCTTTAAGGGGAACAAGGCTGACTCCTGCCCTCAAGGTCATCTGTGCTGTGCAAAAATCAAAAGCCCTCAGTGATTGACGCACAGAGCTGCAAATCTGAAAAGTATAATTGATTCATGGAGGAAAGAGAGAGTGTGTGTGTGTGTGTCCATCCATCTGTGTGTGTGTGTGTGTGTTGGGACAACACGAGACAGTTGAATGCAGTTGAGTCGATGCTCGACTGGCAACAGAAGAAAGAACAGTACAATGAATAGAGAGGTTGACACAGGAACTGCATAAATTAAAGGGAGCAAGGGGCAAACATTAATTGGAGTGTGTATGAGTCAAATGCAGATTTGTCGGCCGGGTCAGAAGGCTACTGTAGAGGAGTTGTCTTGACCCAGCACTTACAGTGCACTTAAATGTCGATGGCCCACCCAATCAAATGCACGCCTTTTCACACATGAGCCTCATAATCAATAAGGACTCCAGTGAGGAACAGAAATGAATTCTTTTCAAATGTCTTCGGAAATCCAATGACCTCAAATCATTTCCCATCAAAGGCAATCCCATGTTGGGTTTTCAGTCACAACTCAGTGGGTTAAATGGGAGGACAAATGGATGTATGGATTTTAAGTGAGGTCCCATTGCGTGGCGTTTAACTGAAGACTATTTGTTGGAGACTTAACTGTATATGGATCAAATCTGCCATGGGACCGTACATATAACATGTGCATTTAAATCACTGTAGACCGCTGTAACAGTATATATCCTGATACGGTGCATTTTCTGGAGAAATGAGTTATTTTTGATTAATTAGCACATATATGATATTGGTAAGCAGAGATATGAGATGTTGTGATCATTGATTTGTAGCTTTTTATCAAGCAAATGTTTGCTGGTTCAAGCTTAGCAAATAGAAAGCTGTTTTGTTATAATATGCATTACAAGTGGCACTCAGTGACTGTAGCACAGCATTAAAATTTAGGATATATCTCAGTATTACAGATAGCAGAACCCAGACCACGCTGAACTCTGCATCATAAAATCAACAACATGAATTTTTTCCAGCTCTAATTATCATTGTTTTTATTAGCCAAGCCAGAGTAATCAGTTATACTGAGGACATCACCTGTCAAACCCTGAGTGTGTGTATCCATCAATACTGCAGTGGCGGCAGTTAATGTACTGTAAACTCTAATAAAACTGCTATAAAACAGCTCGCCACCGCTCCTCTCCTCCTCATTTTAAGTCCTCGAAAGTGTCCCAAGTTAATAGGGTTGTGTTCGTTAACACGCCTGTGAAGTCCTCGTCAGCAGCATTATCACGGCAACACACAGGCGGTTTTATCAGGCCTCTCTATGGCAGTGACAGCAGACAGCCCTGAAATTAGTAGCACGGAGAGGGAGGCAAAGAGGCAAATAACATTATTACACATTGCCAGCTGTGTCTGAACACCAGGAATACCAATATAGTGGTTGTTTTGCAGGCTGACACACACATAGAGCAGAGTGTAACCTCCACAGTGGGCCCTGCCACAGACCTTCTGAGGTGTGAAGTGTGTGCGGTGTGCAGCGCGTCTCATTATTAACAGTAGTGTTGGCTCTGGCATCAGGAAAGAAGAGGGCAGCTTGGCTAAGCCAGCAGTCACAGCAATTTACAGGTCCGTCAGAGAGAAAGAGGTCGACCAGAGGAAAGAATTAAAGAGCATTTAGAGCTGTGAAATCGACTGCAGATGGGGAGAATGAGCCGCTGGTGGATGTATGATGCGTTCATGTTGACTTTACTTCAGGGTTTTTATTATGGGATCTAAATGTGTTTGCTTTATTATGCAACACTTGGCAGAAAACCACGAGTCTGGGGTTGTGAGTTTGAGATGATGTGTGTGTATTTGTCGTGCTAAGTTGGAGATTTTTCCAAGGTTTAGTCGCAGAGCGCCTGGCAAATGCCTGATAGCATCAGGATTTGTGCTTAGTGCCATGATAATCTTGTTTTACGCTGTATTATTTTCTTACTCTGGCTTGCAAATGAAAGCCCTGATCTTTCAGTGGAGTACTCACTGGTGTACATTTTGTGTAGGTATATGAATACGTTACTGTTTTTTAAAATCTGCTTATGCCTATATGAGCGTGATGCTGCATTCGTGTGACAGTTTTTTCAGTCACACTGCAGCATTTCCAGCAGACTCTCAGTGCAGGTCACTGAGATGGGAAGTGTCAAAAGGCCGGGGTGTTCTAGCTCGGTGCAGAAACTGAACAAACATCGGGATGAATAGACTCTAAATGACAGTGTTGTTGAAATTACTACGGTGTCAGACAGACTGCAGGGTCACAGTGGCCTCCCCCACTCCTCTCCCCACAGACAGACCACAGAATTAAAAGAACGATTTATAGAAAGGAGGCAGCTGGAGATGATGGCACCCCATGCTGCTGAAAATCCTCTCCCTCAGTCTTTGCCGTAGCACGATTACTCTTCTGGAATGACTCTATATCATGATGATTTAGAGGGAACAGGAGCGGTACTGACTCTTCTCTCTGTCCCTTGTTGTTTTTTCCTGCAGAGGGGATCTGTAACATGACAATGGACTCCAACTCGATGACAATGCCCATGTCAGACCCCAACGCCTGGGCAACAGCCATGAATAACCTGGGGATGCCTCCCATTGGAATGACTGGGCAGCAACTCCTGCCAGGTACCACACTGCCGACCACACAACACCCAAAGCAGAACCATGAGTTGAAAGTATATCTCAATAACTGTGTTATTATTGGAATTAGATATCTAGTGACGGGCTTCCTTACCTCCAGATGTTGTGATTTTGTCATGTTAAAAAGATGATTATACATACAGTATCCCCAGTTTTGGCTGCCCTGTAGCTTTAGCTCATAATAATTAGGTTCAGTCATTTTTGCCCTTGTATAAACTGTTAAGATTATAAAAAAAAAATCTGTATTTAAAGATCGCTGTCTCTTTTTGCATCTAAGATGAGTTTAATTATGCATCTAAGATAATAATAATTGACTTTCTGTTATTGTCTAGGATGAGGTTTTAGATCTGTGAAGTGGCCCATCTGTAGATCAGCAGCGTTGTCTCTGACTGCTTTCGCGTTCAGGAGTGGAAACTATCTGCTGCTGTGGCTTTGAGGGATTAGCAAATGGAGGCTCATATGTGGCTGCGTTGGTCATTTAAAATATGTATGTTGGTGACTCAGCTCATCCTGTTTATTCCAAGTTTGGATTGCAATGCTGTAAACAGTCTTAGGATGGCATGCACCGACACACAGGCTCCGTCTAACAGAGGCTGGTGTGACTCAGTACGATATCAGTGAAAAGCAGCAGGTTTTGTTTTCAACCTTTAAGGCTCCACATTAAGTTAAAAAAGTCAAAACCACGGCTTATCTTTCTGGTTGTTAATGGTACATACCAATTATCACTCTTTTGTAGTGTTTCATTAACTCCTCGCTTTTCTTCTCAACTGTTTATATCGGCAAAAACACTTTGATAAAATGCACACAAACAAATAAACAAAAGTGACTGATGCTTGCATACTTGATGTTCAGTCCATGCTACCGACAGCCTTAAACTTGCCGTCACATGAACCCCTCATACTCGGTTTATTTTCCCAGCGCTGTCTGCCAAAAGCATATAGATCATCATATAACAGCATATAGAGACGTTATCCTCATCTCTGCTCGCTCCTCTAAACAGGTAATGTGCACCGTAGAGAGCTGAGCTCAGCTCCATACAATGACAAGAGGTGCATTGTCGATGGTTTAATGGCGTCTGTTTAACAGTTTGAAACAGCAGGTTATGGGGATTGAAAGAATAAAATTTCCCTTCATTTGACTGTTCCTCCTATGTTATTGCAATATTACTTGGCATCTTGTAAGCACAAGGTTGAGCCACTGTATTCTGATCTAGCTCTATAATATTCAGCTTTACTGATTGTTCTGCTATCTATCTGTAACATTAGGTTCAGCAGCACCCTCCCACTCTCCATCTCTGAAGAGTTATTCTGCCATGTCTTTTCTCTCTCCTCAGTAGAAAGCCTTTCCCTAAAGCCTTTTATAAATCACTTCCCACTTCTTAGCTGAAATGCACTTTCATATTTGAAATATGCCAGGCTTGTGTGTACGTGTGCGTCGATGCATGTGTGTGCACACTTGGAGACGAACAGTCATCCAAATGCAGTCCTCGAGAAATATTAAGGAAAGCACACACACACACACACACACTCAGGCCTGGCATAATTCAGACATGGTAAACAAAAGCCTTTCTGCAGAGGAGTGAGGGAGAAAGAAGACACAAGCTGTGGAGGAACTTCTCAGAAAGGAGAGGGAAGCAGAGGGACTGAACCTAATGTTAGAGATGAAGACTGCATGCTGGACACGCACACATCCATTCAAGAGTGTGTTTTTCAGATGAAGCGTGCTTTGAGGGTACCAATGAGCGTCCTCCTCTTGACCTTTATTTACATATAGAAGAGTGTGGAATTTGATTTTTAGTCATGTCCAGGTCTGGATAAGTAATAATAAGTGATAATCGCCTCTATTCTGTTTGCTAAAATATAAAATTCAGAGTTTCTTCATGCAAATTGATCTTGAGCTGCCAGCCAAATGTTCACCACTATGTCAGAGAGCAGAGGCCAGAGCGGGCTGTATGTCGTTCAAAGCAAGGCGAGAAGATGTCTCTACGCCTGTATGTCACAGCTCTGACTCAGGTACCTTATAACTGTACCAAATCCAGACCTTCATTAACCAAATTAGTTTGAAAGAAAATTTCCCAATATCTTAACAATAATTTTGTAAGAGCTACAGTACCAAGCTACAATCTTCTGGGAATTAGCTGTCAGCACAATAGCTGATGTAGTCAGTGTAACATAGCCTAGATGTTATTTTTGCATAATAAACATTGAACTATTTGTACTCCAATGTCTAATATAACCATCTGGAAATTTGAGTCTGGAAAAGTATGGAATTTTTCAGGTGGAAAATGTGGAGGAACCCCGTCTGCAGTGCTTTCAGGGCATTTTTAACAGCAGATGTTTTAACTTGTCATAGCAGGAAAATAGCATTAATGATGGCTCTGTTCCATTTTAAGGATGCCATTAGGCCGGGGACGCAGCATGTATAACTGAAGCTGGTACACATGAAGGGAATGCACTTATTAGTGATGTTATTGGCTGCAATTGTGTTTGGCAGGTCAAAAAGTCTGCTGCAGGAAAGGTCAATTAAACTGCTCTTACACTTAATCAGACCCTCTGTCGTACTTAAACCAGGTGTGTATACTCGTTGGTTTTGGGCTGTGTTTGCGTAATAGGAAGGAAATAAGAGACCTTTGTCACAACAGACGTTTACTCTTGTCACAGCAGGAAAAGCGCAGGTCAGACCAATTGTGTTAACAATGCCTCAGTTCCATCAAATCCCAGTAATTTATGCCAGTGAGCCAGTATGCATAATACCAGAACACTGGAACTCCCTCACCTCAATGGCCTGCTGTCGATTTTGATGTTATCAGTTCCACCTGTGCTTTTCCTGCTTTGACATGCCAAAACGTCTGCTGTGAGAAACATGAGCAGCCCTGCATGCACACACAGGTGTTTTCACTTACTCTGTCTGACCAGATCCCTGCGCGTGCTGTGTTCACGTCGTATGGGATGGATGGGAGAGATGAGAGAGATTTATTCATTCATCAAGATTGCAGAGCTGGTCGCGTGAGTGTTAAAAATACCATGCATACACTTTACAGCACCGTATCCATTAAAGTTGGGTTTAATTACCGTGAACAGTGGACTTTGACTGACATCAGGTACTCGTGTTTTGCTGGATATTCTGTATTATTCGGTGTCAAGTCATTTCTATAATGCAGATAACTTAGATGTTGACTTGATCTCACGTACTAATGAGACGGATAAAGGTGAAGTTTGTCCCATCAGGCGCAACAAACTGATTGAGGTAGATGTCAATCAAACACACACACAGTCCTGAGAAGAGCTCTAATCAGGCAAAATAATTAAACTGTCCTCTGTGGGCTTACTGTGGGTGTGCAGGACCTTTCAGCCTCGTAATACAGCAGGTATCAGAAGCAGTGATGGAGAGGGAGGACACTCGGGTTAAGGGGACAGCTGTGTCTCCCCTAGCGGATCACCTGGAACAACAGCTGGTGTCTCCCTACCTTTCCGTCTTCTTGCTTCCTTTCTCCTTTCCTGTTCCCCCTCGCCAGCCTAAATTATCCAGCATCTCATTTATATCTCATTACAGCTGAGTCAGCCACTGTAACCCACAGCCGCATCAGAACACACACTGTTCATTTGCTCTGCACAGAGCTGAGCTCCTTTACACCCTGAGCTGAGCTGAGCCACTCTGAAACGCTCATCTGTGCTCATACACTACATAATGTAACCCGAAGGTGAAGCCAGTCCAGCAATCAGTGTTGTGCAAGTTCACGCTTGACAAGAGCTCGCTCAAAGTTCAGCTCATATGCGTCAAAATGAACTAGTTCGCGATCATAGTTCACAATTTTTAAATTTGATAAGTTCACAGTCCCAAAAAATGAACTACTTCATGTTATTTTATTCTGTTTTATGAGCTGCACAGGCTGCAGATCTCTTACAATGTAATCTTGTAAGTTACAAATGTCTAACCGGTCCTTTACAAAATGTGAGTTTGATTTGGGTGGAGGAACTCTGCGGCTGTTGGCTCGTGGTCTTACCTTAATGATTTCTTGTGATCATCATTCACTCACCGATGTTTTCCAAGACCCAGCAGGTGCAATTTACATAAAAATGTGAGATTTGTCCTTTGGAATCTGTACTGATTTGTTCAGAAAACTCCCCCAGGATTGCAAAGTCATGAACCGGCCTGCTCTGCTCCTGATTGGCCAGTGCTCGTTGCCTTCATTGGGGTGGGTTGTTGGGGTGTAGGTGTAGGTGTTAGGCAGGTTAAGGAGTGAGAATGGTCTGGGGAAGAATATCGGTGTAAGCCAATCAGAGTCAGAGTACAGGCAGGTCAACGTGGAGAGAGCTGCAAGACACACAAACATTAATGACTTTCACTTTCATCAGCTGCACACTGATATGTTCAGTTCATCATTACCCAAAATGAGCCCATTCGATGTATGTGGTCTTTCAGCACTCATGCACAACAGTTGACAACTGAGGTAATTTCATGGTGTATTAATAATGTAACTGTGAACACATTCACAGCTTGTTTTCTCTCCCATACGAACAGTAAAAATACATACAATATGCAAATTTCAGCCATGCACTGCGGTTTGATCATCCCTCTACACTCCAAAGGAATTTTACATACATTACTCACACGCCTATATTTTCCACCCCGGCATTTGTCACTTCTCTCGAGCCAAAAGAACTTCACTTGTTGAACCCCAGGAGAAATACGTAAGTGGGAAGAGATCCACTTAAACATTCTCCTCTTGCTGGCCTCTTTTTCTGGGTTTCCAACAAAAAATGAGTAGTAGTTCAAGGTTAGCCGCTAACAACTCTGAAATATTCATAAATTCAGTTTTTATAAACTATTTAGTTGTGCATTGTATGGACTTTGAGCGAAACATGGCATCAACATGCCTTTGCTTTGTGTAGTCCAGCCGTTTCCTCGTGAACTCTCTTATGAAATCTGTGGGCACAAAGCTCGAGGCGCACGCTTTACCATGTCACAGCCTTATACTGTCAAGCAGTACTTGTTACCAGAGCACCTTGTGCCTTTGAAGTAATCCAGGTGGATTAGTTATTGATTCCCCTTCATGACCGAACATCATCTTTGTCTCCTTTTTGTTTCACCTCCGAACAACAGAAGAGGATTCGCTGTCACTCTCTTTGCTCTTTCCTATATGATCGGTCAGCGTCTTTGTGCTCGAGTACAATGGGTCATACGTTCCCTGCACATACGTTTAAAGTGGGTTTTTATGTGTCAGTTTCAGCCTCATTCATTACAAGAGAATGCCTGCACCGGAGTGTTTTCATTACACATTAAAGTTTGCCTCCGTTTCATCCACTGTGAGCCTGGAATGTATTTCTCCACCACTGAGTCCTTCCCAGCCAAGCGGATTCATCCAGACAGACAGCTGGATAAACAAACCATTGTGGGCAGAGCCTCCAACAGTGCGAAGCCTCACAAATCCCCGTGCACGTCTCCGATAATGACAGTTTTATTTCTATAGATGGACCGGGCAGTGCTTGTGTATGTTAGAAAGTTATCATTGTATATTTGTGTTAGTGAAGTGTTTGGATAGAGGGAGACTGGACTCAGGCCGCAGGCAGGAGTCAACTTTGGATTAACTGTATGGTGTTCAAGGCACAGAGGGGCTTTTGTGGTGCAGTTCTGACCAGCTCTTGATGGCACCTGGAAGTTGCTTGATGTCCTCTCTGATCCATATTCTTCATATATGTTTGTACTTCATTTGCATAGTGTTTTCATTCCACTTGATAGTATCATAGTTTTCATCACTGTTTGTCTTGGTTTTACTGAGATTTTCCCTGTTAAAAGAGTTCATTCTTATCTGAATGAAGGCTCTCAGGACGGGTGGTGTTGTGACTGATTGTAAAGCCCTCTGAGGCTTTGGCTTGTATAGCCCGATGTGAGCAACGTTTTCTCAACGAGGCAGCAGACCCGATCGAGTCCTCAGACAGCAATCAAAACCAGGTGGGGAAATGGAAATAACTGGAAATATGAAGTTGGGAAACTTAGCAGAAATCCAAAAACAACTGTGATTTTAATAGTTCCACTACTTATATAGTAAGTCCAATAAAGTCATGAAACAAAGTATTAAGTACAATATACATTCTTCATATTGGACTTTAGTCTGATGTGCCAAGTCAGGGGAAAGGTCAACATTCAGGGCAGCTGAGATGATGACAGTCACAGTGACTGAGGAGGACAAAACTTACTTTTGAGTGAATGTTGTCGATAGCAGAATCATTGATTACATGAACCCACTGGGCTGATGCTCAGACAAACCACGAGGAGAAACAAAATGGCTCTTCAGATGCTCAGAATGTGTTTTATGTCATAGGCTTTACATGCATATGTCATGCCATACGCTTAGCAAGCCCAAAAACCTGGTGTGTAAAATCCCAGATATGGTGTGAACTGTGAGAACGGAGCAGAAATTTTATTAACAGCAGGAGTCAACATCTGGTTTCAACATCTTTGACATTTGACAGTGACAGAGAGTATGTGCTTTTCCAGAAGTGTTCACCCTGGATTTCCTCTACCTTCATCAGTGTTCTCTCTAGCACGTCCAGACTATAAGTACAACCAGATGGGAAGCTATAGAGTTCCTCCTCTGCATTTCTTTCAAAATACAGACCTCCAAAGACGATTTTTACTACACAAGGCTCTTGACAGTATGTATTGTGTCGCCGTTCTTGTACATTTAGCCAGTTCCTCAGTACATTTGTCTTTGATTGAAAGACTCCACCAGCCTTAAAATGAAGCGGCTTTATAACATTTTTTAGAGAGGTGCTGTAAAACTCCTCATCAGAGGGTATGGTCTCGGTGTGGGCATGAGCTGAGATAGTGGTTTTTCCTTTTCATCTTATTTTATTTGAATGAGTTTTGGGGTTAGGGGTTTGGGGTTTAGATAGATAAAAGTCAGAAGAAATAAACAGAATTTTGCTGAACAGAAATAAATATTCTCTTCTATGTCTTTAATCACCTTGTAACCCTTAAAATTTATCTTACGCTCCCAAATTGGACTTCACAACCTTCAGAGAATAAACTCCAAACCACCTCTCGGGGAGGCTTAGAGAAAAGTAGCAGTAACGCTTGTTTTTTTTTTTTTTGGTTTTTGTTTTTTCTGGTACCAGGCTTTCTGATTTTTGTGTTTGTCCGACCTTGAAAATTAAGTGTGTCTTGCCTAACCAGTAACTACACAGCAGCCCAGTCCCTCCAAGACATCTTCGGCATGTGCAGTACGCTCCTCTAATAGTATCGATGTCTGTTTTCACAGGAATGGTGGGAACGATTAGTCATTTCGGTTTTCTCACATTTTGACACAAAGCTCCTCGTTGGACAAAAGCAAAATTTGTGAAACTGACAAAAGATGCTGAGTGGCCACACACACACACACACACACACACACACACATTCCACCAAAAGGAAAACATTTAGCTTTTTCCACACATGTATTTGCAAGGTTATCAGAATTAATTTAGATGCACATTCTTATGCATGGATACACACACGCACGCACACACACACACACACACACACAAACTCACCCTGGAGAATAGATAAGCAGGCTCCAGGGACAGACGACTGTTCCCTGAATAAACAACCACTCCTTTGTCTGCTGCATCCCACTCGTCCTCATCCCTTCCCCACGGTTGCCACAAACCCCTCCACCACAGTACACAAGTACACACACACGTACACACTGACACAAACCCACAGTTGAATATATGAAAACTTAGTGTCATGCCTCATAACCACCCATCTAAACAGCGCTCCTTTTATGAATTTAGAGGGCACGAGATACCCCCCTCAGATATGGATTAGGGTCGTCTAATTCTCGTACATTAGCTCACCTGGATTAACATCAGGGAATATATTAACTGACAGTCATTCCTTTGCCGTAAGCGTTTTCCGATCCTTGGACTGAGCGCCGGGTCTCTTTCTGCTGACTGCTCAGGAGCTGCAGTGGGACGATGCCAGAGGTTTTTGGCTGCATGTAGGCGGACAGAGTGGATATACTTCAGATATACAGTGGCTGGGGTAAAAAAAAAAAAAAAGTGTCGTTATAGGAGGACAGAAATGGGACTTTGTGACAGTTCCTCCTCTCCATGGCAGCCATATTAGATTACAGGCTGGATATTTTTAAAGACTAGATTTGTTAAGGAGATTTGACTATGGAGGTGTTAGATAAAGGAGGCTGATTTTGTAGGGCAACATAAGGCAGATTCTAATTTAGATGTGGAGGGTGAAATGGAGATGGAATAACTTTTTAAACAGGAAAGTTTTTTACGCCTGTCCTGCAGGTGGGAGAAATGTTCCTGTAAGAGAAATTAAGTCTGAGATGTTCATACGGAAATGCAAAGAGGGTGACTCTTGGCAGAGATTGAGAGAGGCAGATTTCAGCCACTGGTGGGGTTCCAGGTGGCATGGCTAGCGCGCCTCATTAGAGAATATTATCCAGCATGCCTCATAGCAACCCCCTATGCCCCCCTCAACCCCCCCCCCCCGCCCGTCGCTGGCTGCTAGAAGGGACGTTTACCCTGGAAATCAGAGGGGAGAAAGACGGGAAGGGGAAAGGAGGATGACATTAATAGCCAGGAGCTTCACAAAATCAAATGTCTTCTTTCTTTTTTTTTTTTTATTTCTCTCTCCTGCACTTCCTGATTGATGGGCGGCTCAAAATGTAATTACCTTGAACAAACCTCCGGGAAATAGATTGTTTAACATCAAATGAACATAATGGAGAAGAAATAGAGGGAGAAAAACGGAGAATTTGTACAATAACCTTCATAGGCCAACTTTGTGTGTGTGTGTGTGTGTGTGTGTGTGTGTACGTGTGTGCACGTCCACTCGCGTCTGTTAGTGTACAAGTACGAGGCGTTTGCAGGGAGATGTGAATTTCAGTTATCTAACATGAGAGAGAGAGAATATGGGCTCATAGACGAGCACCGTAAAAAGGATCAGACAGATGTGTGGCCATGTGTGGGTGGACCCAGCCCCAGGTTTCTATTGTTGTTCTTCTTCAAGAGGACCCTTGGGCTCTCCAAATCTCTCTGTGAAGTTTCCACTGAGTCAAAGAAAACCTACTCTTCCTCTCTCTCATTGAGTGAACAGCATATTGGCAAATAGTACATGCAGTATCTCAGTCGGACTGTTTCATTTGCATCATTTACGACCTGAGAGGATTGTTCCTTTCAAAGAGACTGGAAGAAAAAAAAAAAAGAGATTCTTTTAACGCAATGTGTATTTTATTATTCAAAACAAAATGTCTTATTTTGAATGTAACATAAGCAGAGTTTTTAATAATTGTCGATGTTCTCCACACCAAAACAAATGCAAAGAGCAAATGCAGTTCTGAAATGTTCCCAAGTTAAGGCTGCAGCTAAGGATTAGTTTCATTATCAGTTGCTTTGCCGTTTATTATTATCCTTGATTAATTCAGTTTCATCAGGAAATGCTTAAAAATGCCCATCACGGTTTCCCAGAGCCCATCGTAACATGTTTAATAGCCTGTTCTGTTCAACTAAACCTGTAAAACCCAAAGTTTACCATCAGAGAAGACTTCAGAAAGCCGCCAGATATTCACATTTGAGACGCTGGAATCACTGCATTTCCTTAAATTATGACTTCAATGTTAAACTGATAATGAAGTGTTCAGATTAATTTTCTGTTGATCAACTAATTAAGCAGCAGACTAATCATTTCAGCTCTTCTCTCAAGTACTTAACCGCCAGAATCATTCTTGCCCATTTGTACAATTGACGACGCTCCCCTTCACGAACCCAGCTCTCGTTCTGTAATCCATCCCTGGCTGCTCTCTAAATTACCATTCATCTAGTTTGTTGGTTGAATAAATTAAACATCAGTAATGGTCTCATAGAACAATTCAGTGTCTAATCATGTTCTCATTATTTGGTATGTGCTACCTTTCAGTGTTTTAATTCACAATTAAGTACCATTCCATTACACGTTTATAATACCTACACCCACAGCGCTTAGGTATTCAGAGGCGTCTCCTCATTTGTTAAAACTAAATTGAAATAACTCTGGAGGTATTTTCTGGCTCACTGTTGTTTGTGGCTGAATCCATTCCCATGGTTTACACGCAGGGTTCACAAACCTGTCACTCAAGGTTTATACTCAGGGTCAGAGGTCTGAAGTGATCGCAGATAACAAACAAAGCATTTAATCAGTTCATTAACGTCACCTCTCTTGCGATTGGGCCAGTACCAAACCCACAGACAAGGCCGAGACAGTCCATTTTTATTTCTTTCTTACAGACACATTCTTACAACTACCTTTATACTACTGTACTGAAAAGTAAAGTACAGCAGTTCCCTCAGAAAGGACGAGTACTTACACTTGACTTGGATAACAAAGCTTGGTGCTGCTGCTGCTGTTCACTTTCTGCACTTAGATGAGATCAGGCTTCTTTGAAGTGTCCGATTTCTCTGAAATGTGTCTCATTTGTCTCGTCTCAGATAATTTGGAACATTTAAGCCACAAAAGTCAGATATTTAGTTTTCTACTTTCAGTACAGAACATGTAATGGAGGGAATTTCTGAAGCTCGGTTGTGTCGATAGAGTCAAAATAAACACACAATATTTGTAATGTTGGGAACTATAAAGTGCAGGTAAGGCTACTGTTTGCAGCTATAGTTGTACTTGTGTCCAGCGGCTGTGGAGGACACTGGTTCTGTGTTGCTGTAAACATTGTTTGAGGCCTTTTGGATTTGTTGTAGTATCAGATGAAAACACTGTGATGTAGGTGCCCTGATGATCTACTCACCCACTCATCCCTGTAGCATTACAGATCAGTGTTTGGTGAATGGAGCTGCCTGACTGCTTGTCCTTTTATATTTATGAAAGTGCAGCCCAGCGCTCAGTGGCAGCCACTGCTTATTAACCTCATTCTACCTTCACATGATCAGCCAAAAATGTAATTTAGGATTGATTTCAAAATCTCATTGATCTGCGGTAATGCTCCTTTTGGACCAGCGCCTGGCTTTATTTTTTAACTTCCTTACTTCAGCATTTTCACTGTGGTGTTTACACCACTGAGAGAGGGAAAAAGAAATAGATGGGGACAGGAAACCAATGACCCAGGTCAGCTTCAAACCCCAAACGTTGCCATTACATTGAATGCATCTTATTGAACTGAATTACCTCAACAAGAGCAATATAGTAATTTTAACAATTTTCTCTCTGGAGTGCAGGATGCAGGAGCCAAAAGAAAACCCAAACATCCATCCCCAGCACAAGTGTTAAAATTGCACCAGCTGCTAACCTCCTTTACCCGTAGGTGACAATATTTCTACGCTTGCCAAAGTCCTGCTGTCATTTTCCTGTTCCATGGATGGCGCGTTGGCATTTGTGGGAATGGTCTAACTGCACTGCTCCCTCTTGTGGAGAGTCTGCAGCCTTCAGACCTGGACGTGTGAGTTTGTGAGCGACTTGCAAAAATACCAAGTTCTTCGCATCTGAACCACTGATAAAAAGACGGACACGTCGTATCTCATTGACTTAAGTGGAGCTGCTGACTGTTGTGATGGTGCTGCTAAAATTTTAATCAGGTGGTGTCACTTAACTCGTGTCACTCGTGGAAAGCTGTTTTTCTGGAGATTCGTATTGTAAGACATCCGTAACTTTGAGATTTTATCCTCTGAAAGCTGCTTCTCTGACAGGCAGAAGATGACAGGGAAAGTGTTTTTTCCTGTCAGGCCCCAAACTACAGGATGCACTTTTCATACTGGCTGGCATAAGAGTCAGATCCGCTCGTACAATACTTTCTCAAAGCGGTACAGTGTGCTGTAATAAATATTTAAACAACGAAAAATACATTTCCTCAGAGAACTGCATAAACGCGTACATTGGATGAACTGCACCAGTGTGATGTACATGTTCGCCTGTATCTACTTACAGCATACACTGTAATGAGTAGCACTGAAGGAGGGAGGAAATAATGGTATGTCAGAGATGAAACATGTCCTCAAGCTACACTGTTGAAACTGGAGATGAGAGAATTCTGGTGGAGCTGGAAATCCTAAGGAATAAGTAAATAATCTCCTTTATTACGCACAGCTCTGCTACATGCTTGCTTCAGGTCTCAGGGTCTTAATAGACCGGGATAAATACACTGATGCGCACATGCACACACACACACACACACACGCAGCCACACACACTCCAGAGGGAACATGAGCAGCACTGCAGTGAAATTGAACCAGCCATGCCCTGATGCAACCAGATCGTTTCCTTCTTGTGAGCTGAAATCTAGCTTGCTTTGCATCAGTATACAACATATGAACTTATAAGCATGTTTGCTAATTTTACCACTGCAACAGTGGAGCATGCAGAGAATGAAATGTGGCTTCCGGAAATATTGTTTCCAAGATATTTTTATGAGGATTTCGTCTGTGGGGCAACCTCCCACAACACTGAGCGTAGTCCTGGTGGATGCTCTGTTGTTTCCTCAGTGCAGTTCTATGCAAAGTGTTTGGCATTCAGGTTGGTTATTGCACCAGCCTCCCATCTATCCACCCCTTCTTATCTTCCCTCCTGCTATCAGTCTTCTTTTCCCTCACCTTAACGTGCAGAAGGAGCCATCAATTGCCTGGCAACTATGGTCCTTCTTATCACCTGTTCCCTCTTACTCTGACACCTGGTTAGAGACTGATGGTGAGGTCATCAATAGACATATAGTCTCCATCCATTTTCCTTGAATGTAGTTCGCCCGGCCCCATTCTTTCACTCTGTTTTCTTTTCTTTATCTGGCCTCTGTTTCTCTTTCCTCATTTTTGTCCTTCAGCCATTTTTTCATCAGTCTAACGTCTTTATTACACCCTCTCTGGCTCCAGGGACCGATTCTGAGTCTTCTGTAATGTGCATATTTCTTTATTCTCCTTCACTGAGTGTCATTCAATTCATCCATTTTCTCTCTTACAGCAGATTTAGAGGAAATCACTTATGAGGAAATGTAGTATCTATTTCCAGTTAATGGTGTATACTGTAGAACAGTAAATATTATTTCTCCCTCCCTGGATTTATTGCTGTTGAAGATCAAAATAGTCAGAATTGTAATGGAGCCCACGTAATGTTTGCTCCTGTTCTCCTCTTTTGGAGGGGAATGTCACAGTGAACTTTAAGCACATATTTAATTAAACACATAAAAACTCAAAACAAACCAATTCAAAAGTTAAATGTGAAAGTTTCAATGGAAAAACTACAAAAATGAACATCTTTTTGCGTTGTTGTACGTTGTGGTTTCTCTTGTACAGAGCACCAAAATGACCAAAAAACCACACGAGTATGTTTGAAATCTAAAAATGAAACAGTTATCTGAACAAACATGCACATAAGGGCCACAAGAATAAAAGTAGATTACAAAACACTTGTCTGTCTGACAGCAGTTTTGACTGAAAATGATTCATTAGCAACACATTGGCTCCAGACCGCTAGTATAATGGCTAATTGATTAGCAGTGAGATGATCAGAGGAGCCTATAGATAACACTCCAACAAGGTCATTCGGTGAAAAGAAGAATGAAGGATGTCTGCTTGGCGACAGATCTGAGAAAATGGTGAATGTAACTGCTGTAGTGTGGATGTGTGGCAGTTGTGGTTGCTATAACTGCAGGACGTTCGGCTCAAGCCAACTGATGGTGGCAGAATAGCCATTATGAATTAAAGCCATACTTTCAAAAGGGGTGTTTTGAAATGATGGCTCTAATAAAGAAAGACATCTAGTAAGATTGAGTTATTATGAAAAAAGATTTCACTTTTGCAAATTGGAAAATTGAGGTTGGAAAAGCTAAAGAAACATGTCAAATACATGCTCCCTGGCAACTTGACACCTGTACAATTTAATGCAGTTCAGTGCAACAGCTCCGCCTTAATGAAGCTTATGAATTACAGCTTTCCCAGAGGTGTTTATTCAGCTTTATAATTCAGCTATATGAGCTGCTGAGGTCGTCGTTAGTGGGGGGCGTTACGCTGGACTGCATCATGCGGCATGTTCCTTGTCTCTTAATGCGCTTCCTGCTTCTGATTTCATCAGCTGTGTCTTACCATTAGCAAATAATGCCTCCTAGAAATTATTTAGCCAGTGTGTCAGTTTGATTTTGTTACTCGTCTGCTACATTTTGTGTGTGTATAATCTCAGCGAGGGATTTGTTTTCGTGAGCAGTGCTCTCGCATGCTCGTACACAGGTGCATAAACATTACACACCCCGCGGCATAATTGTCATCTCCAAATCCTCTGCAGGTGATGTTGAGGCACATACTGGAGGGCAGCGTCATTTCCATTTCAGAAAGCTCCATCCTGGGACGCATGTGCACTCAAAAGCACACGTGTTGGCCATGGATGCCAGTGCTGCAGCGTAAATCAATTTGTAAAGAAAGCTTCTCTCTTACATAGGGTTTAGACCCAGCTGTGTACATTTTCTATAAGGTTATCAGTCAAACAGCAGGAGTGACAGAGAGAGGCTCACTAAAAACTTCTTAAAATATGCATGTTGTTTACGAGATGATTTATTCATGAATGGCTGTGTATTCCATTATGTGTGGGCTGCTGGTGTGTCGCTGGTGTTGACGGAAGGATCACTCAGGGAATGAGTACACAACATGAAATGGAACTTAAAAGATAAACTATGGGGTGAAGCGATACCTGACCAAAGCTTGGCTGCTGGAAACGACTCCGTGTTTAAATGTTACTGTGTCAGTGTTTCTTCTTTCCCAGGGAGGATCTGCTGAGCGATCTCATTCATATTTTTCTCTTTTGCCTCCAGATTTTGATCCCAGCCTCGGTATGATGGCTGGAATTACCCCCTTGAATCCCATGATGCCCGGCCTTGGTATGGTGCCGGCACCCCTCTCCCAAGATGTGCCACTTGTTAAGGAGATCATCCACTGCAAGAGCTGCACCCTGTTTCCACCCAACCCCAGTAAGTCATGATATCTAACAACTCTAACCTGCACTGTCGACCCCCAAGACGTTGTCCTTTACCAGCATCTCCATGCAAAACAGTCACACCACAATGAAAGGTTTTGGAACATTATCAGACCTTGGAGGCACTTTATTGATCCAAAAACACAAAGGCCACCTTACTTTCCATTTCCACCAATAACCCCCCAAAATCTTACACATTGGTCCCTTAAATGTTGAATCTATAATTTTTCTCCTTGTCTTTCATCGTTTCAACTGTAGACGTTTTACAGCTTTGCCCAAAAGATTTGCTTGATTTTCATTGGATACATGAAGTGGCAGACGAGTGTGGTTGTAGCCGATGTCAGCATGTATGTTTGAATTCTTCATCTCTGTGAAGACTTAACAATGTGCTTTTGTTAGATATGTCAGCCCGTTAATTTTAATATGTTTTCTTCCTACTTGGTTATTCCAGTTTGGGAAACATCAATGAACAACACCAGAGCAAAGAGTTAATCATCTTGTGTGGTTCCTCTGTAATTTTTTGTCCTCCTCTTCCTGTCCAACCGTTATCCTGATCACCACGAGCTGCATCAGCATCCACACAACAACTTGTCAGGACAAGTCACTTTGTGGCATCTGAGTCGCTGGCACAAGCTGTTGTTTATATTTATCTCACCTCCACCTTCCAATTACCCAGAGTTAGAGACGAGGTAGTGGGGGGTGCTTTGATTGATCCCACCTTCGCTTTTCAGATTTCCTGCTACAGAAAAGTTTCTGCCTGGGGACTTCACTCAAACAAGTCATGTCATCTTCAAGGTGAACCGACAAGAAAGCCTCCTCACCGCTGTAGCATTTGGGAGTTTACAAACCTTTCACAAAACAAAACCCACACTCTTGTATTCTCTTAGGCAAATATCATTCTTTTAGCACACCTATAACCCTGTTTAAAAGCGATGCTTGTATATCTACAGTGTGCATTATGGCTCAGTATAAGCTGTCACAATATGGTGCAGAGGGAAAAGCTGATTAAAAGTTTAATGTCTTTCTAGCTAGTCGTCAGTATAGGGAAATGAACTAGGTGCTCGGTGCACTTATAAAGCCTGAGGCTGTGTGAGGGATCAGCTTGTCAAGACATTACCAAACAACTTAAAAGCTTGTCACTATCACTGTGCGACACGAGTACAACTTTTTCTGTGTTGTATGTGGCCTAGTATGTGTACATGGATTGGAGAATTTACATCTCAGTTTAATACCATGTCTAAGATTGTCTTGGCCCCAGAATCTGAAGCTTTTTCAGTCCTTATTGATGCATGGACACAACACTTAATTGTGGACCTTTCACATCTTCACATTTAATTTTCTGCTTTCCGTGCCTTTCAACTCTGTCCCAGTTACTGTTCACTCACTTTTTTGATCCCCATCTCTACTTAAGATCTTTTGCCTGTCACCTATTTCAGCGCAACAGAAAAAGTTAATCTCTAAGCCAAGCATTTTGAATAGGCAGACATCTGAGGAAAACTGCTTGGCCTTGATTCTTCTCATGAAAGTCAAGTAACTCTGTAAGATTCAGCTCTACATTGTACACTTAAGCCACTAAACCCTGGGAGTTGTGTTGTTGGGGCCAGCAGCTCTTGGTAGCGTCTATAAAGACAAATTGGTCCCAGACGAGGGGTCGGAAAAGCAATTCAATTGACTTGTATGGATTGGTGTATCTGCAATATTGATTATGTCCATGTACTGATTTACATGGACAGCATCTCTCCTGTAGGTGGAGTGGACTTCTAGAGGGACCTCTTTGGTTATCTTACCTGCGTTTGTGGCAGTGATGTAGTTGCGCTGACCTCACTGGACCATGAACCCACCGTGGACTGTGGTGGTTTGCAGCCAGATGTAAAGCACTTGGGCTTTAGGCTGCAACTAACAATTAATGTCTTCTCAATAAGTGATCAGTGAAGATGGAGCGTGACATCCAGAGGGGTGAACTGAAGAAAAGGGAGCTGCTGTATTAGTCAGTCAGAAGGAGATTGGAGTAGAACTGGTGCTTCTGTGCATCGAAAGGAGCAGGGATCAAGCATCTCCTCCGGATGCCTCCTGGACACCTGTAAGGGGTGGTATTCCGGCCACGTCCAAATTGAAGGACACACTGGGTCAGAGTCAGGAAATGCTGTAGGGATTGCATGTCACACCTTGACTGAAAGCGCCTCAGGATCCCCCTCCAGGACCTGGAGGACATTGCTGGAGGGAAGGACATCTGGGATATAATAATAATTAGAATGGTGATAATGATAAACCTTATTTATCTCGCACCTTTCATACAGGGATGTAGCTGCAAGTGATTTACAAGAAAGTGAAGAAACGAAAAAAGAAAGAAATGTGCAAATACTGTCAGCAATTAAATAAATAACAAACAAAAGAAATAGTAAATAGCAAGAACAGTTATGCTCAGAACGATATGTGAAGGAAATATAGCAAAGGAGGGCATAAGAACTAAAAAATGTGGACAAGATAAGAATGAAACAAAGGAAGAATGACAGCGGCAGTGCTGAATGAATAAGTTTTCAGTTTCCGTTGAAACGTGTTCACAGAGGTTGCGTCTCTACAGCCTTGGGAAAGGAATTCTGTAGTTGCATTTTTAAAGACTGAGCTGCTGTTTTTCTTATTTGTGTGATAGTTTGTATTTAAAAAAAAAAAAAAAAAACTGGCAGCAGGGGATCTAAGAGGCCGTGAAGGATTATAAAACAAGAATCAGTTGGTAATGTAGGCCAGTCTCAACCCATTAAGAGCCTTGTAAACAAGGAATAGAAGTTTAAAATCAATCCTAAGGGATACTGGGTGATATAGAGCCAGCACAGGTTAGCTAAAACAGCCTGATAATATACTCTGTCTTTCTTGTTCAAGTTCAAAGCCTGGCAGCAGAATTCTGAATTAATTGTAGTTTATCAGCTCAGGGACTGTTTTGGAAGACCAGTGAAGAGCATTACAGTCCTCTAATGGACCTCAAATTAAATGCATGATAAGTTGTTTGGCATCTTGAAACGGCCATACCTCTGCAATATTTCTTCAAGCTGCTTCGGTCACCTTCCGTATGTGGGATTTAAGATTTAATTCTAGAATAATGCACAGGCTTGTGACCTCTGATTTGACCCGATTTAACAAGAACTAGCTCTCTTTTTGTCTGGGAACCTCTACAGGCAACACAACCCGGGCCTGCAGAACACAGAGGAAAACTGATAAATAGAATTCCCTGTGGGGTGTTTTCCACCCTTAGGAACAAAGCCTACACAAGCACTTCATGGAATGGGCACATGTCACCAAGTTCTGTCGCTGTAAGAGTGAAATTTCTGGAAATGAACAGTTTGACAAATTATTGGTTACACCAGGTTCTTGAGCAGACGAAATCCACCAGGCCTGTCACATCGAAAAGCTGAAATGCGGTAAAGTAAGTGTTATTGTTGAGGATCGTTTCAGCGTCTGTCTCACTAAAGTTGTGTCTCCTCTCAGTGGGGTCGGGCTGAGCGGAAGAATGAGAGGAGAACATTGATTATAGAGGCCAATCATCATGTAAGAGGTGAAGAAAATGTTCTCTGCCAAGCTTTTATGGCTACAGCTAAAGATTATTTTTAGTGTTGATTAATCAGTTGATTGCTCTGCAGAATGTCCCAATGCAAATAGCAAAAACTGCCCATAGGAAGTTCCCATGGCCAGCGGTGATGTCTTAAAATGTGTAGTTCAGTCTGACCAACAGTCCACAACCCAAAGACCATCAATTGTTGGGCTATAAAACAGCATGGGGTCTACGTAAAACTTGGTGGTACAGCAGCCCTGTTGGTTTTAGAGAAGTAAGACTCTGAACCAGAGATGTGTTAGCGATGCTGCTGGTTTGGAGGGTCATACAGTTTGTGAGGAAGAAAAGGAAAAGAGCATTGATGCATAGGGGCATTCAGCAAATATCACAGGCAAAGCACTGCCGCCTAGCAACACGGTTACATATGGTGTCCGTCACAAGCAGTCATTACCCTCTAGCTGCAAACACTCAACCCGACACCACGTGCAGCATCCCCTCTCACTGACCTGCAACTGAGCAGCAACAACCCTGCAGCCCTCCCCCGGCTCTCGTGCCCCCTCCCTCTTCTCCTGTCTCCTCAGTGTGCGTAACCTTTACGATCATTCTGCATCCTCATCATTCCTGTCACAACCCTTTCATATTCAGCCTTAACGCCTCTCTCACCTTCTCCACTGCCGCTTCCCCCCCGCCTACCCGGTGCTGAAGTGATGTGGAGCCTTTTCTTTCTTTAGACTCTCTGGACCTGTGGACTCAGTTTGGCAGTCAAAACTATCAAACTCTTACGCTGTGTGTCTTTCTCACTCTTTTAAACTTCTGAGGCTGTCTGAGAGAGATATTTCATAATTACCTGTAAGGAAAGATGAAACATATTCTTTTCAGCCTTGAGGATACCGTCCAGTGTGTCCAGTGTTAAATATGCACACATATAGCTTGTCTGAGGTAGAGCGCCCAACTACAGGAGTGCTTTGCTGCTTTGCTGATGTCTTTCGATCTGTCATCGAATCAATCAATTGTTTGTCATCTGAATTCTTGGATTAATTAATTAGTTTTAATTGAAAAATCTTTTCTGGTATTATTGCTCCTCAGCAGATAAGTGCAGTCATGCACAAGGCTGCGAAGTCCCAACAATGACTAGTAACTTTGAAAATAATCAAAATTCATCAGTCAACCGAGACTAATGGGCAACAGACAACTGGACTAATAGAGTACGGCAGGGAAGTCCTCGTCCTGTGCTGCCCCCTCCGCCCGTGTGATAAATCTTCATGTGTGCAGGTTCACGCCTTGTGTTTGTCCGTGTGTGACGTGAATGAACTGAATACGTTTACTTGAGCGTGTGTAAATGTAGTTTGTCTTCTGAATAACAGTCCTTCGAGGGTTGAAGCCTCCTCCCCAGCAGTCAGTGATGGATGGTGATGACCTGTGTTAGTGTAGCAGACCAGCGGGTGGCCGCACAGACGGCAGGCCTGTGGGACGGGGCCGGACTGAGAACCAGCCTCTGTGTTTGCTTCACAGCATCTTCCATATTTGTCCAAGTGACATGTCAGAATAAAAGCACATCAGCCAGCTTGTTAGTCAGCCAATGATTCGTCGTATCTCCAAATGCAGTCTAATTTTCCCAGGATTAAAAATCAATAGCAGAAAAACAGAAAGTCTTGTACATCATAATTCAATCTAGTACACCAAATTCAATTATGTGGCAGTTTTTTTAAGGTAGTTTGTTGTGCTTTAGTAATTATTGCCTTAGTTATTGCTAATACTTGTATCCTCAGTATTTGCAAAAAGGTTGGGCAAAATAATCATATAATAAAGTTTCCAAACACTTCTGGTCTCTCTACCCCTCTCACACGGACCCTCCATCCTCCTCTCTCTCCTCACTGTGTCGGTCTGTGTTTTAAGATTACCGGCCTTGTGTGTGTGTCCGTCTCATAGCTCCTCAAAGGGACGCCCAGTCTGAGTTAGACAGAAAAAAGCACTTTTCAAACTGTCTGGCAGCAACACCCGCAAGTTATGATTTCCACAGTGGATCCTGAGCTGCTCTCTCTGTCCTCTTCCTGCCTTTGCGTGCCTCAGGTTCAGCTGCTTTTTATTTGCATAATAAATGCAGTCTCGAGGACTGTCACATATTGCATAATATCATGTGTTTATTTTAATTCAATCAGGATATCATGAATAGTTCATCCGAATCTTGTGCTTAGCGCATTTGCATAAAATGTCCAAATGTGCAGAACAGTGGGGTTCAGCGGCACAGCAGGTAGCTGAGAGGAGAGCAAAATTATCTCACTCCTGCAAACTAGCTACTGGCTACTAACAAATTACCCAACTGAAGCCAAAACATCCAAAACTTTCGACTGCAAAAACAATTTTTTACTGAATTTACAACACGACACACTGGGTTGCTGCTGCACTGCACCTGTTCTCCTGTCTGTGTCCTCCCCATCACCACCATCGCCACCATCAGCCACTCGTGGACCGAAAAGGTCAGTTAATTTGGAACTCTTTGTTGCACCTGCCAACAAAGCTTTTTCTTGCTATCGCAAGCTTTTTCTGCTCCACCTTCACTTTTTCCGTCCCTCTCAACTCAAAACTAGTTTAATCCGCCAGCTGTGGAGGTCAAGCAATGAAACTTCAGTCAGTATTTTGCTTTACCAGTCACTTTTAATGGAAAGAGGAGGCGGTGGGAGGAATGAGCAGCGGTAGCCTGTGTGTGTGAGACAGACAGTTAAAAGAAAGAGGCAGTGCTGGCTGGGACTCAGGGACTGAAAGTTTTGTTGCAACTCTTCAGAGTACTGCATGAGAGTACAAGGAGCTCTGACAGCAGGGGGATTATGAGCTGATAAATCTCTTTAGCCAGGAGAAAACTCTGACTTTGGATTGCGGTGTTTTCACTGCTCGACATCCCATAAAATATTTATTTTTATTTTTTTTTTGAAAAGTATGCATTCCAGTTGGTCGATTGGTTTATTTATTGTCATACGATTAGGATTCATCTTTAATAGGACAGCTGGTTCCACTAAATGTGAAGCATTAATACTGGCTCAATACTGAGGATTTCATTCTTTCTTTCACCACCTAAATCTGGTCCCACAGTTGAGGTTTGGAGCAGTAAATTTCGAGCATTTTATGTTTTTTTAAGTTTAATAAAATTAAATTATAAGACTTTGAGTCCTGAGTTGGCTTTCCCTCGTCTCACAGAGTTTAGCTGCGATGGCAGGGAGTATTAAGACTGTTTTCTATATTTTTCTTTTGGCTGATTGGAGTCAAAAAAGGGAACCAGAAGGCGAGATCTGTTTCACAACTGTTTGTTATCCAGAACAACAGACTTCACTGTTGAGTCCCAGTGATTTCGCCGCAGAAGTCAGAAGTCACTGAAGTTTTTTCAGTTCGACAGCCTTTTGATCGCACTTGCATAAACCCCCAAGATAACTGAATTGCTCTACTTGGTGCTCCTCATGATGCACCTCAGGTATCCAAGCAAGTTCAACCCAGCTTCTTTCCGGAGCGTCGATATCTGCAGCGGCGGGAGCATCAGTATCTGTGATTGCAAGGCCTTTCCAGCAGACATCCGGAAACGCAGCGTTCTCAGCGTTCCACTGATTAGCTGGTTCACTCCTCATAGACCCGGCTAATCACATTCATCATGGATGAGAAGCCTGATCTATTGGAGATTAGATCAGTCAACACTCATCTGTGTTGAATAAGTGATTTTTTTTGCAATGCAGGGGACCTTCCACATGAGAGGATTTGCAATCACTTTGTGGCCAAAAAGGATTTCATTTTCATGCATGGAATGGTTTGATATTAACATTTATCTAACAAAAAACGATCTGAGCATATTGCTCCAAGTTATCATTATTCATGCATTAAGCTTTATCATTTTTTTAGGTCATAAGTGCTATGTTTTAAATATGACTTAATCAAATTCTACCAGCGTCGAGCTCCAGCATGTGGTATGTTTTCCAAATGACATTTTCTGCCTCTTCTTTAAATGTTTATGTGACCCGGCCCTCCTCTTCTCCGCCTGGGTTTTGAGTTTGACCGCAGGTTCTTTTGGGGATTTACAGTATTTGTCATTTATGCCTTCTGGATATTATGTATTTGCTTTTGTTTTCCTCATTATGAGGGGATTCGATGCTTTATCATGGCAGACTCCTTGTGTGCCACTTTACCCTCTTAGAAGTCTTTCCATGATGGCTCATTTTTATTGTATATAATAAGGCTCAGTTTGTGGTTAAATGGCTGGCTGTCAGTTCTGTCATAGTCTCGTCTATATTTTTATGCATGTTGAATATACTGACACACCTAGCAGGCAGATTGTACAGTATAAATGGCCATTCGAACGCAGCATTTAAGGTAAGAATTGAATAAGTGCATTTCTGGGTTGGGTAGAGCAGCTGCTTCTTTTCCTCCTCTGCTCTGATAATGTTGTTTTTTGGATTTTCTGTTATTTACTGTACATAGACGCATACATATTTCTGTGGGTGAAAACAAAAGACAGGAAATGAAACCTGCTCCTCCAGTCTGCCAGAATGATTTCCAGCAGCGATTTAATCAAAACAGTATGTTCTTACCATTGAACATATTGTTTTCAGCATCTCAAAGAGCATAATTCATACTCAACATGAATGAGTGTCAGTGTTCCGGGACAGCTGAGTCATTTCTTGAGTTGTTTGTACAACCTCTCCATAAATGTGTACACAGTTTCATCATTCAACTTTTTTTTTCCAGCCTTAATATTTAAACCTAGCAATGGCTGACATGCTCACATAACTGTACTTCCTCTCCTGTGTTCCGCTACTTTTGCTCAGACCTTCCTCCTCCGGCCACAAGAGAGCGCCCTCCAGGGTGCAAGACGGTGTTTGTCGGCGGTCTGCCCGAGAACGCCACCGAGCAGCTCATCATGGAGGTCTTCGGACAGTGTGGCGATATCACCGCCATACGCAAAAGCAAGAAAAACTTCTGCCATATCCGATTTGCTGAAGAGTTTACTGTGGACAAGGCTCTCTTCTTGTCGGGTAAGCCTTCATCATTCCTCATCTTACTAACTGTCCAGCTGCTCATTGGTATAATATTTCAGTGTATTTATGTCAGTGTCACTTAGAGTAATGTCAGGTGACGTCAGGTGAGTCACAGTTAAAGCGCTCTCCCGGCTGACAAAAGAGCAACTGCATCAGAAAATATCTTGTCCCTTGATTAAAAAGTTGGTGTGTTTTGGTGAGAAATATCCAGAGCTTAAAATGATATTATGTGCACTGCTAACTGTGAGTGAGAGCTTAAGATTGCACTGTTGAGACAAATGATTTCACAGTCTGCATCTTAAATGAATTCACTTTTGGTTTCTGGGTAAAGTCTGGATGAATCCAGCATCAGCGGCGCCGTGTTTTGTTCGCAGCTGCAGCGACAACACATTCTGAACCACAGCAGCTCTGATCCGTGCCGTCTTCTCCATAGCAACCAATGCCAAGGCTCATGGGTATTGTATTATTTAGAGCCGCCCGCCATGCCAAACGTACCCAGAAAATATGATTTCTCAGAAACAAAGTAAATAATTAAAACTGGTGGCCACAGCGCAAACCTAAATGATCATTAAATTATTCATGATACTCCCATTTCCGTGTTAAGAAGTTCATTCAAAGAACGTTTTCAAATGGGAGTTCAGCTTCTGCTTCCCTCTTCACAGCTCCGTTGGGTTAACAGTTGGTAGACTCACAGTGGTTTAGAATAATGGCGGCTAGAGATGGAGTGACACCAGCTTATGTTTTTCTATCTTTTCAATCTTCATTTTCACAGTCCAGACGTCTTAAATCTCTTTATGTTTCTACCTTTTCAGGTCCCAACTCAGTAGCATTCCCAGCAATATTAAGAGTGTGGCCATGCATTTCCAATCTGTGTGTGTGCGTGCGTGCGTGCGTGCGTGCGTGCGTGCGTGCGTGCGTGCGTGCGTGTCAGAATTAGTTTGAATGAAAGATCCTGTGATTTCGTCTGCCTCTGTTCTTACAGTGAGATGTGGGAGCTGAGGCCCATATATTAGCCAGATGACAGAGCTGCGTAGTTTTGCCATAAATAATACCCCACCTACACACACACACACACACACACACACACACACACACACACCCTGTGCAAACACAGTACCCAGAAAAGGACACACACTCCAGCAGCCCCAGCACACTGAGACCTCCTCATATGAAATATTGACGTTGTGTTAGATTGGGAGCCTGAAGCAGAGAGAGTGGACTGAAGTAGAACCCCCCCCCCCCAACTCACATGCATTTCTTTTCCTGTTTGCACTGGCATCCACCGCTGCCCCCCTTTTGCTGTGACGAGAGTGGGTGAATCGCACCGGGCATCATTATTGTGTCCAGCTAGAATACACACAAACACGCACAAACACTCTCTGATCATTTCAACCAATTAAATTACAAAATAGGCATGATTTCACTTCAGCTCCGCAACCAGCCATTAGTGAAAATTGAGTAAGGAGGAGGGAGTGAGGATAAGAGGGGAGTAGTGAGGTAATGAGGGATATTCTGGTCTTTCAGTGCTACTAGAGAAGTAATTGGCCTTCCTAAGTCTCTCTCATGTATTGACAAAATGACACAGGCCTTCTGTACTCCACAGCAACAGCACATCCTCTGAAATGACAGCGTGCAACAAGTTAAAAAGGAAGTGACAAGTGTGCAGAGAGACAGGTAGACCCCCATAAAGTGCTGGCTCAGTGGTTTGCCTTCATCTATTAAGTGGTCTAAATTCATATTGTGGAAGCTGGTTGACAACTGGCCCAGAAAGACACCCTGTAACGAATCCAAAGAAAAGCTCGTGTGTACCCTCCGCGGTCTCCCGCTCTGTCTTTACTGCACTGCTGTTCAGTTGACTCAAATTCATGCTTCCAGGCATGTTTTGAATTTACATTGAAAAAGATGCACAGTGTCCCTAATTCAACCCCTCCGTTTTTATTTTTGTTTTTTTTCATTTTCGTCTGGAAGATGTAGGACTTTAGTGATTATCATATCGTATATATTTTGCCGAGAAATGAATATTGTATGATAAAAGAGTGACTGTCAGATGTGAGTAGGAAGTGTGAAGTTGACAGCTGTCAAAAATTAGAGGCATTCAGGCTTCATCAGCCTCAAATCGACTGGGGACCTTTTGTCACGTCACCCTGTTCTCTCTCTCTCCCTTTGTTTCCTGTTGCTCTCTACTGTCAAATACCTAGTGAGAGGCTACAGCCATCTTCTCTGTGAGAGTCCACTCAGGCGTGGCAGTGCTTTGAGCTAAATGCTAACATGCTCACTGCTGAGGCTGATGTGAATGTCATTAGTTTAGAAGGTATTTCATTCCACTTCCTCCCACCTCCTCTTTCTTTTTGGTTTTTAATTTGGACACATTTTGCACCTCTCCTATAGGTTATCGTGTCCGCTTGGGCTCCAGCACAGACAAAAAAGACACCGGCCGCCTCCACGTGGACTTCGCCCAGGCCAGAGACGACCTGTACGAGTGGGAGTGTCGCCAGCGCATGTTGGCCAGAGAGGAGAGGCACCGGCGCAAGATGGAGGAGGATCGGCTCCGGCCGCCCTCGCCTCCTCCCATCGTCCACTACTCCGAGCACGAGTGCAGCCAGCTGGGAGACAAGATCAAAGGTCGGTAGCCGTGGTAAAATACAAGGCATACAAACACAATGCGTGCATGACACGATAAAACCGACATAAGAAACAGAGCTTGCTAAAGAAGTAAAACCCTGACACAAGTGGAAGAAAAGACAGAAATACATTTGTGTGCTTGGAGAGGACATCCGATGTGAGCCAAGGCATTACAGCAACGGCCCTAAACTGCAGCCTGTAAAACTGACGAAGCGGCTTCTCTGATCTTCTAACAAATTCAGGGAATTTGTTTTCAAAAGACTTTACACAGAGGCTGTTAAACACAGTATATCAGTTTACTCTCCCCTCAGCACATGCTCCTCTCGCTTATCTTGTCCTTTGTCCTCTCCTCTCTGCGCTCTCTGTTCGTCTCTGCTCATCCTTGCTGTTTCTCTTCCCGCTCTCCTTTCCTCCCTCTTCTCGGCTTTTTGTCGAGTTTCTGGCTGAATAAACTTGTTCCACTAATGAGCAATGACACTTCCAGGTCTCAGTCACAGTTGCACGATAACAAAATGGCTGTGACTTTCTACCTCTTTACCTTTTGTGAGTGTCTTTTTTAGCTCTGCCTCCTCTGGCATTGGTGTGAAGAACACCTTGGTGCTGTTGTAGCCGTCGATTTGTCTCTGATCGCTTTTGGCTATTTCCTGCAGATTTAGGATTGCTTTTTTCTGAATGTTCCCCGTTCCAAAAGGGGGTTTAGCACTTTTCAGTTCCAGTCGTATTCCTGTCCTGATTTGTGCTTTTGATGACAAGAAGCTCAACTTTTCACTCAGACTGCCTCTTAACGGGTTTCACGCCCTTTTTACTTTTTTCTCCGTGTCCTGCAAGCGACATAGGCCACGTTTGCATGCACACTAATATTTCACTATTATTCCAAATGTGACAATATTCTGATTTTTCTAAAGGTCATGTAAACATCGTATTCTGTTTGCATATCATGAAACGGACATTATGATGGAGCATTATCCGTTTAAGACGCACACAGCCTCTTGCCTGTTTACAGTCAGCTCTGACCGTGGAGAGGCGGGCTTAGAGATGCATGCACAGAATAAAAGCCCACGTTTCTGGTCATCTTAGATCAACAGGTATTTGGATATGTGCAAATATCACAACGCTGACCTTCTTCCAGAAGGTGGTTGAACGAATGAAAGAGCGAGGCTGTGTTTGTTAATGCACAGCTGCACGTGAACAGGAATGTTAGTGGAATATTAATTTCCATTAGCCACATAAACAGCTTCGTAGGAACGAGGGCAAGAAGCGTGAATATTTTGTGCATGTAAACGTCGTCAGTGTGTTCTGTGAAGCTGTTCTGTTGGTGAAGAGTATGACAGTCTGTCACATGTTCTCTTCTTTCCTTTCATCCAATGGCACAGAAGTCTCTTTGTTCCCTCGTCCTTGTTCTCTTCAGTTTACTGTGGTGTTGTTATTTTTAATCTTTTCTCCAGTGTCACCTTGCTTTACTTTGTCTACTTTTCGCTCAACAAAATAAAAATTGCTTGCTACTGTATTTAAGTTGTCCGTGCTTGCCTTTGTAGCGTTGTGAATATCTGCTACCTTCCAGAAAGCAGGGCTGCGTGGTCACAATTTACAGCCTTGTCTGACATGAATTATGATTATCATGTTTTACAAGGTTTTGCAATCTTTTTTGGCTTGCCAGCTGTTGTGTTCGCTGTCCTGGGACCGTGCAGGAATAATTTATTTTTGCCTCCCTACATGGAATCTGACTCTTCCTTTCTGTGTCCTGGCCAGACGATGGCAAGTTCCCCGAAGCGGTGCGTGTGCTCTTGACCTGGTTGGAACGGGGTGAAGTCAACCGCAGGAACGCCAATAATTTCTACTCCATGATCCAGTCCTCCAACGGCCACATCCGCCGGCTGACGGGCGAGAAGAGTCAGCACGAGAAGGAGATGGAGGAGGCAAAGGACAAGTTCAAGACCGCTCTGGCCGGCATAGTGGCTCAATGTGAGTCATCTGTTCCCAATCACACACACTACAGACTAGGATGTGTACTACAGTTTGTACTGTATATACTGTAAATGCACAACAGTGTATCATCATTTTTGTACAAAGGCCAAAGATAAGTTCAGGATCACTCACACTGAGCGAGAGACTAACTCATTTAAAGTTTATGACCAGAATACACCATACTTGTTGTGCAGTATATTATGTACAGGAGGAGGAGGAAAAGCATGAGTCCAATCCATGCTTGGCCAAGTTTCTGGTTCAGTGTAAGTTTCCCTGTCAGACGACTAAACACACATCATGAACATACTGTAGATCGGAGGGCAGTATACAGTCAGGCATTCACAACGGAAGACAAAATCCCATCAAGCCTTTTTGTGCCTGAAGTGCTTAATGCTGCAAATAAGTAAGTATGATGTTGATCACAGGCCTCCATTGACACTCACATGATGCACAGAGCATGTGTGCACAGTATTAATCACTGAGGAGTTCACATTGTGGAGATCAAGATTGAGTTTAATAGCGTCATAGAAGCCATCTTGTTTCATGCTAGTTTGTTTTTGGAAGGCTTTAAGGTAAGTTTCATTTCTTTCCTATCAGTGCTGTTGTATCACTCTAAACCACGAGGCATTCAGTCTCCTGCTCCTGAGATACAAATATTTTAAACCTGAGAAGGAAACAAAAAATACTGGTGCCAGCGGCTTGACTGGAATATTATTCAGGTTGCCTTCAGATGAAAGTAGTAAGTAGCTCAACACATTCATTGCATGCATACAAACATATACAGTACATGCATGCTTGGCTCATTTCGGCTGATGGAAGGCCGAAGGCAAAGTATGCGACCTTCCCACATTTGACGGCTTTGGCTGTGCAGCCTCTGGTTTACACCGCCGCCTGCAGCACACCACATGCATGTTAAAGAGAATGTCAACATCCTTGAAGAGAAAGCCAGGTACTCAGGTGTTGTTGTGTATGAGTATTAGGTAAAAAATATATAGAGAAGGTGTGTGTCTGTGCGTGTGCAGTTTAAACTACACAGAGAGAAGTAGAGTTGCTGTCCTTGTGTTAGCTATCCTCCATCATTTCAGCCCATACAAACACATTCCTATTCATGACTCTGTCTGCCTCCTTGTGCCCTGTGGGTCATGTTAATGATAACATGGAGACTGGGCTCCTCTGAGGAGGCTTTACTCTCTGTCCATACCAAATACATTCAGTCCGTCACTGCTTTTATTTGCCGTCCACATAAGTCTACCATTGACGCGAGGCCTGAAAGGTCAGTTCACCCAGGTCACAAAAACTTTGTTGTCACTTAATCTTTCGTGGTGTTTCAAAATGCAGATTGCTTTCGTTTTTTGTGCCCAGGTTTTAGGTATGAGCTTCTCAGTCTCCTGCTGCTGCACGGATATAATAAAGGTGCAGAGAAATTTGCTCGTGGTGCTCAAAGTATTGAGAAAAAAACATGTTTCAAAGACTCAAAAGCATCTTGCCTCTCCCGAAACAATGTCCCTTTCTCTAAAGATAATCCACAGACCTCACTGTGAAGAGTTTCTGTTTGAACTGCTTTCTCCCACATTGAAAACAGCTAGAATATAAAAATGTTTCTCTCTCTCTCTCTCTTCTTCTCACACACAAACACACACATAGATACTTTCATATAAGCTCACAGGCCTGAACGTCTACCCTTTCCTCCCTTCTCTGACTCCACCATCGATCTGCTCCATCAAATTACAGGGTGCTGGGAAGACGCTATTGATCCCTGTACTGTTCTCTGCTTCTCACACACTCTGCAAACACGTACACACACATAGACACTTAGCTGGTGGTCATATTGACTCCCACCACCCTTCCCTGTGTACATTGGGACCTCTGGGATACACAGACCACCCATGCACTCCTCCATGACCACCCACATGACAACATGGAATAACTATATCAATACACTGAGCTAAGATGGACTCAGAGCAGCTGTCGTCTTGCACAGGGAGACGGGTGGGAAACCTCAGAGTTAAAGGTCTGGTCTAAATCAGACTCAGTCCAGTGTTCAGTTTCTGCATCGTCATTTTCCTGCTGCAGCTGCACTGAAGGGTTAACTGCAGAAGCTTGAAGCGGTTCCTTTTTAAAGAAGAGAGAAATCTGCATAGGCAAAGTAAATCAGGAGCACTGTGCTACTTTAAAAAGGTGTCCTTGGGCGAGATTCCTAACAGCCGACTGCTGTGGTGGAGCTCCACAGTGGTCAACAGTGGCACACTTAAGTAGGTTATTTTTGGCAGCTGCCAGTTGCTTAGCAAAATTTCCCTTGTTAAACAAATATGAAACGAGACAAAGAGTCTCCGGCCTGCACTTAGGCACAGAGCATCTTTGGCGACATGTGCGTGTTTAGCAGGTGTAATGTTTGCCACTGGCACACTCTGAGTTTAGCATGTTAGCATGCTCATGTTAGCTACACAGAGTACAGTGTAGGTGTGAGAGGATCACCAGCAAAAATCAGAGGATCACCAGCATCAGTCATATTCAATAGGACGGCCTTGGCAGTATATCTAGTCCCGTCAGTGGAGCCATGCCACCGGCTAGTAAAAATCAAAGTCAGTCTGAGCAGAGCTGCAGTGTTAAGGAGCTTTATTCTAAACAAAGCAGTACATCGTATATGACTGAAGTTTTGCGTGTGGGAACTATCTGACCAAGCATCCACGAGATGATGCATTGGCATCAGCTGGTAAGTAGATCACACTCTTGCACACACACATATGAACACACACACACACACACACACACACACACACACACACACACACACACACACAGTTCTTGACATCCCTAGTTGACTCCACTTTCTCACTCCTCTGCTCCTTCCCACCTGCCCTCTGTCTTTCTTTCTCTCTCTGTCTCTGGATGGTCTCTGGTCCTTCCCTGCATCCCGCCACAGTTGAACAGATTGTGTCTGTATTCCAAGCTGCTTCCAAACAAAAGGCATGGGACCATTTCTCCAAAGCTCAGCGCAAGAACCTGGACATGTGGCGCAAACAAGCGGAGGTTAGTACACTTTTGATTTCATTCTGTTGTTCACATGATTTATGGAAAATTAGACTTTATCCCACACCTGTTTCCTCTTTTACTCTTTGTAAAGTTCTTTATTCTTCTATTGGTAGTTAAAATGCTTACAATAGCGTCACTTAATGATACTCTTATTGAAACAAGTGAAGAAAAAATGCAATCAGAGGAGTCAAAAGAGCAGACTCCTTGTTACAGTAAGTACTTTGAATGAAGCCAGGCTGCAGCACAGGTGCCTGCTCACTCCAGCCAGCGTGAGATACAGACAAAACCAGGTCACAAACCTCTGCCCCGACCCCCTCCCCTCCTCTCCCCCCTCCTCTCCCCTCTCCTCTCCTCTCCTCTCCTCCCTCCACCACTGCCCTCCCCCCGTGATACAAACTGCTGGGTGAGTTTTCCATCTCTTCTAAGGGTGTCCAGGACACAGGTAAATAATCTGCACAAGATTTTAAGATTTTCTTTTGAGTGGATAATTAAGGTGGAACATCTTGAGCCATAAGAGCGTATTTATTTTCAAATCTAAAAGGGTTTTTTTTTTGTTTTTTTTTTTCCCTCATCCACTATCACCATTTTTCCTCTCTGCCAAATGGAGCATTAATTAGCATGATGATGGGTTGTATGTAATGGAGGGTCTGGAGTGTGGTGCAGTCCTGGGTCTAATGGACCATATATGATCATATCCAATTGGTAAGTTTCTTTGAACAGATTTGAGATGTAATTTAGAGTAATTTTAGGCACGCGCACACACACACACACACACACACACACACACACACACAAACACACAATAATGACAGAATCTCAGACAGCAGGAGCAGCAATCAACTTGTACAAAAACATCTCTTTAAAGGTAGGTGTTTACAAAGTAAAATTGTTGCTCTAATGTTCAGGTTTGCTACAGAATCATGGAAACAGTGAAATTACCCATCTTTCCAGCAGCCATTTATGAGAACTTATCATGCTTATAATAGCTTGTGTGGAGATCTTTTAGCACACACATGATGAGTAAGTAGGAAGCTGGATGATGCATGTTTATTTGCAAATGCTTGAGTGCATGTCTGGGTGCCGTGACGTCAGTAAAGACCACTTTTGTATTGTTGTCCTCCCTCACTCAGACCTTGAGGGTCTCTCAGGGATCTACTTGTTAGGCAATCACTCTTTTCTATATTTACACTGTAGCACAAGTAAAGTATTCACTAGTATTGAAATCTCTTATGTGGGTACCAGAGTGTTTTCATCAAGCCTCAGGGATCTGTCCATTCTTTCTCAGACTTTCTTTATAGAGATGCTGTATACACACCACATACACCAGGGAGTACAACATGACCATAGACGTGAGCAAAAGAGACCACTGTGGGTGGACGGTTTACTGCAGAATATGTCCTCATTCAGAAAACATTGTTATGAATAAATCCTTTAAAAGACATCCTGGTTCAAACGTTCTTTGTAGCGTTTTTCTCTTGCAGCTGCTTTGCCGTGTGTTATACCTGTGAGAATAGGCTTTATTCTCATTCAGAGTGCGTTTTTGTGTGTGTGTGTGTGTGTGTGTGTGTGTGTGTGTGTGTGAGAGGCGAGCAGACAGCTGAAGTCATTTATACTCAGCATTGGCCCAGCTTGAGTCTATATCTCTCTATAGCTTTCTATAAGTTTATACAGAGCAGGGAATTGCACATTCAACAGGTAAAAATTAACACATTCAGCTGGTAAAAAGTATTTTTCCGCCCATGCACCGTAATCACTATTTATATCTTAACAATGGATCATATCACTAATTGCATGTAGCAGGTTGTTCAAAGTGACAAACCTACCGATAATTATCACTCAGACTCTGGCTCTTCACCGGCTCTCAGCTCATTGTTCTCGTTTTACGACTGAAACAACTTTTTTGGTCCATCTCTCTCGCTCAGCATGTTTTCTTTTAAAGCATTGTCAGCTCAAAAAGCCACCTGTTTGTACAAAGTCAGCGACATAGTGAAGCATTTAGCATCTAAAGAGCCAGTTATTTCCCTCAGGAATAAAAGAAAAAAAACAGCTTTTCACAGTATTTACAGCTTGTTTCTGCCATCTATCAGTGGCCAGAAATCAGTCATAGCAGGTTTAAAGCTTCATTTAACGTTTAAGCTACCAGGAAGTCTCCAACAAACCATATAAAACCTAACCTGTCAGCAAACAGTTGCAGGAGAGCATGAGCTTCCTCTCTGAGTCTTGATCGAGAGGAAGTCCAATATTCACTCGCCTTTTAGCTTTGTTTGGTCGCCATCAACTACTGAGGGGATATTCTGGACTCTTGGCTTGCTACATGCTCGACTTCCTTCACCAGCAACGTGTTTACTTGAGCTCTCTGTCATTAATTGCCAGGCTGGTAGAGTGCACTCAGCTTGCCTGAGCTGGGAACTGCTGCCTTTGGGTTATATATATGGCTTTAATAAGAGCCGTGAGATGCAACCATATATTCTGTGTGAGGGTCAGAGAGCCAAAATAATGAGCTGAAAGTGTCAATAAGCCGCATAGAGCGGCAGGTGTAGGTGCTAATTTTCAATCACTTTCAGCTCAGGTCTTTTTTTTACATTACGTGGAGGGATTGGATTCAAAATCACAAATGGGGCTTCATGCAGATTTGCTTTCATGTTGATCATACAGACCTGCCTCAGAGGCTGCCATGTATAGGACTGGCAGCCTCTGGCCAGCATAAGGAGCATAGTTAAGTAAGCGCAGTTGCTCAGGGATAGTTTATCATCAAATAGCCAGCCAGTTTCACTCTCAGTCATTGTATATTCAGTATGATTCTCAGGCCTGGAGGTGAAATATGGAACGAGCACCAGTGTTGAGTAGCTGCAGCTTCCAGGCAGAATCAGACAACAGCTGCCTCCCTCTATCAGTGTTTTTATGTGTTGTGTGCGCCTGTGTGTATGCAGCGGATGTGTGCGCGTACACAACGTGCCCCACACACCAGATGGTTGTGTGTCTGCATGTGGTTGTGTGTGCAGAGTACCTGTTTGACCTCTGCCATGGGCTCAGGCTGATAACGTCCGCTGACAGATGGTTGTAAGTTTGCTTACTCCTGGGCAGCTTTTTGCTCCCTTTTGCTTTTTAGGAGTGTTTTGAGCCTGTCATTGATCAAACGCTCCTGTTTCTAGTGTTTGTATATATGTGTTTCAATGCATACTGGTTTGCTAACGTGATGACCAGATATCCTTGTGTGTATAGTTAGAATTTGTTTGTTTTGGTTTTTGATTGGTTGGATTTTGATTTTGTTCCAATATAACATTTAGCTTTTTCCACCCATGTTTACACGCATGTCTGATCCTGCCTTCACTGTCGATGGTCATCTTCATTTTTCTGCGACTTTCCACCCTCTGAGTGTGCAAGAGGTTTCTCTGTGTCTCTTCGCAGGTTAATCAGCTGTGATGTCTTCCTCCTCGTCTTTTTAATAGAGACACTGTAGCTCAAACATCTACTCACCGCGGGGAATGAAAGCTTGAACGGTGTTTAAAGCCCCATGCAAACACACTTTCTCCCAGACAGGATGTTCATGGTTCGGTCTAAGCTTGAATGCAGTGTGTGAAGTGTGTAATGAGGGGTTCGTTTGTTTGTTTTGCATTTCTCTTGACACGCACCTGGAAGGTTCGGGCTAATTTACAGCCAGTTTAATTCAGCGGGTTGACCTTAATCTTCAAACCATTTTTGAAAACTGCTTCTGGTTCCTGCTCTCCAGATGGATGCAGTCATTAGGGATTCTGTATGTAGGGGTGAAGTGAATCAGAGAAGAGTGGTGTTGTACAGTTACTACTGTGGGTTTCCAGATGTGCACTCAGTAAGAATAAAACATGGGTGTAAAGAAACAAACTACGACACATTTCATGCTTTGTTGTCCTTAATTGGGCGTCTTCTGAAGTTGTCGGAGCCGTGGTTTTCAGAGCCATGCTTCGTGTATTTTAGCTGCATGAATGTGCTGTTTTCTCCAAATAACACGTACAAACTGTGGGGTCTGGCGAAATTTGTGCTACCACCTGCCCTATCGCTGTGCCAGAGGAGGTATTTACAGCAGCTCTGAGACCATCCTTTTCATCTTTATTCATCTACACGCCTTTGTTCTGTACCGATCTGTTACAGGCATTCTTTACAGCTATTGCTGAACATTAACAATGAAATCAAAGACGTGCCTCACTATTGATCCTACTCCTGCTAACACCTGCTAAAACGTGCATCACCCATGAGTCTCTGCAGTTCTGACCCGCCCCTCTTTTGGCTGTGTTTCGCAGGAGATCAGAAACATGCACAACGAGCAGCTGATGGGCATCAGGCGAGAGGAGGAGATGGAGATGTCTGATGATGACATGGAGGACGCCCCTGACAGCAAGGACTCGGAGGACTCAGGTATGCATATGCATGGACATATTCACAGTTCAACACTTCTGTCAACATGACAGGACGTACACTGATCAAGGTCTCCAGAGGATGAGCACAGAGAGCGTTGAATAACAGAAGGAGACAGCTGTGTTTGACTGAAATGACAGTAATCATCCCCCAAGCATGTGACAACTCTACATGAATAAAAAACACATTCAAAGTACGTCAAGATGCTGACACCACACACGCTGTACTGAGTTGATGCTGAACATGACTGATAAAATGACATCCACCCAAGTCCACCCTTGTGAATGTATGCAATTCCATCAAGTGTGTGTGTATGTGTGTGTGTGTGATGATGTGGCTACACCTGCCAACTGCCATGTAATCTCAGATCGGGGTACCACTGAAGTGCTGTAATCTCCCGTTTTTCCCTCAAAGGAGTCTCTTTGTGTTTGCTGAAGCAACAAAAACTAACAGTGCTGCTAATCTCTCAACCCCCATAACAATAACCCATAAGTCTAGAGTAGTCACCAGGGCAACATGCCTGTAACCGTAACCACCGCATGTAAGGCCGTGTTGTGTGCCTCAGTTCGTGTCGTAATGCTCGCTCCACGTACTCTTTCTTCTTGCCTTTTAGTAATTCCGATCTCTGCCATTTGCTAATATGACAGCCTCTCTAATCAGCATGCAAATGTATGTAAATGCAGTCATCAGCTCAGCCCCTTCTCTTTTGCAACCTTGCTATTTAGCTATCAGTAATTAGCATTGCTGTCAAAGACCTGTCATTTCGCTCGATGCTACAGGATTGGCTGAGGTGACTGGTGTTAATGTGACACTTCTTGGTAGTTGTGTTAACAGGCTGACTGTTACACCTCCTTTACTCGCTAACCTCTAAGCAAAGGGGCATATTTACACGTCGACCAGCCTGCTGAAAACACCTGTGTTATGACTGCAGCCTCCTAAAAAGTGAATCGATGCGCTGTATCTGACTCATGTACAGAACAGAAAGCAAAAGAACCGCCTGTGTGGATGACTCTACTGCCTGTAGGTGTGTGTGTGTATACATGCACACTCATGGATATCTGCAGGTCGATAGCGTTGCCTGTTATGTAACAGAAGGGGAATTGCTCAGAATCTGGCCAAGTGGTTGACATCTCCTCACGCCAAGTTGATGAGGCTCTCAGATCAATACTCTTCTCACCTCAAACCTTCATTTTGCTGGGAGAGAAGTACCCACCAACATAACACGGACACACACACACTCACCCAGCAAGAGTTCATTAACACTGCCAATGGTCCTCCTTGATAGACTGGAGGCAGCACTCGTGAACACCCACACAAAACCTAACCAGACATGCATTCATGCACGCACACACACACAGAGACACACACACACACACATGTGCACAGGATGGGGCTTATCTCCTCAGTCCAGTCAGTGTATTGCACTTTCCCAAAGAGCTTCCCCTCAAGGCCCACAGGAGGAGAGCAGAGCTGATAATACTGGACATCTCTGGAGCTGAGCAGGTCTCGTATAGTAATAACTCCCACTGTCTCCTCTCTGCTCAATATGTCAGGTCAAATGTCCAGTAGAGAGCTATTGGACAAAACACTCAGGGATTATCGCAGCTTTCAGTAGTTTATGTTAATACACTGTAGTTACTGATTGATTAACAGACATGGAGTGAATATCCAAACAGTATGCTTTTATGGCTCCTAAATACAAGTGATGGGATCCTGCATGAACACACTATTTTCTGCCAAAGCGAAGACGATTTTAATTTCACATGAGAGGTTTCCGTTTCGGTTTTGTCCAGGCTCGTCTCACTGGTTTGAAGTGAGCAGGGCTCCGTCAGAAAACGGTGATTTTGCTCGCACCATTCAGGACGTAGCAGCGTTTGAAACGGAGTCTGATGACAGCTGCGGAGTCGCTTGCTCATGATGCCAGGTCTCTGTCAGCGGAGTTGTGAAGTTGTGACAGGACTCTCCCTGATGATGTTAAGATCATGTGGGTTTTTGAATTCTGGGTTTAGTTTTATTTATTTCACCTTCGTTTCTGAGGAATCGTGTCTGGTTCATCACTTTGATACAGCAAATGGCTACAAGTGCTGCGATACCCATGAGTTTGGCTGCCGTGGCTCTGAAGAGGAAACCATCCTGTTTGCACAATTAAAGGCTGCCAATCAATCAGTGTGTTTCAGTCCCTTTTTTTTTTTTCCCTTCGATGGTTTGTCGCTGACTCTAGGTGCGAATCATAGGTGCTAATTAATCCAAAATTGACCCAGAATTGAAAAGTAAATTGATTTAAGATGCAGATTATATTGTCTCTACATGGTGATTAGATTCTCTCCCCGAAATCTTTATCTATATAAGCTTGTACCTTCAACTTTCCATCAAGGAATCGGATTTTGTAATGCAGTTGTTTACTTTTTGCACTGATGAGCTAAAAGAAATTCTATCCAAGATGTAGAAAAGCTCCAGCTGTGAGTCACCAAACTGTCTGAGAAAAATAAATTTGGGCTTTTGTATCCGGAATCAGGGTCTCCAAAAATGGCTCCAACTCAAACCAGATCCACGCAGTGCTAACGAAGATGATTAGATGAGTTTTTAAGGGTTTAACTGAAATAAATTACATCGAAGGACACTTCAGTTTGTATCTGCTGTTACAGAGAAATAGTTAAGATTTAAACCCACAGTCTCGGGGGCTTTAGTTTGACCTGGCCTATCCACAGATGCACAGATGTTTTTCTGCAATACTTCTGCAGGCATGGGCAGAGATATATTTATCTGCAGACATCTATCAAGAGGACATTTTGTGTTTCAAGATGCCTGAAATTTGCATAAAAAGTAATGTTTAACTCTACTCTTCTGCCCTTACGCTTGGAATATTAAGACGCTCACCAACCTGCAATCCTGCTCAGTATTTCTGTGCCTGCTCTCGCTCAAATGAGCAATGAGCGATCCCATCACAATTGCAAATGTCATCGGGCAAGAGCCTTAATGATGTGTATTTATTTTAATGTGTGTGTTTCCACGAACGACACAGATCAGGGATAACTGCAAAACAGTTTGTAGCAATGAGGTGTAAATTGAACACAGTGTTATACATAATAAACCATATTCCGTGCTGTTGTCTATACTTATGTCTGAACCTGTAGGTGTTTCCCAAGCAGAGGCCTTAAAGGAGGAGAATGACTCCCTGCGCTGTCAGCTGGACGCCTACAGGAACGAGGTGGAGCTGCTCAAGCAGGAGCAAGGCAAGAACCAACCAATCAGGAGCGAAGAGGACAACACACACTCTCAGCAGCTCAGCTTCCTGCAGCAGGCTCTGCAAGGCATGCAGAAGGTAGCACACACACGCAGATCTGCCCAACATTACGTTTAAACTCCTATTCTTCAAAACTGTTCTGCTTCAGGGTCTGTATAAGGGCGAGGTCGCTCAGGTTAGGCCATTGAGTTTTCCATGCGAGATGAGAAACCCGGCTGTCATTTATTCATCACCCAGCACTTTAAAAGAGTGCTATGTGGGAAGTGAACAAGTCGGAAAGTACAGCTGTTTGCAGCAGCCGTTCGTCTTTTCTGAGGTCCATTTTCAGGTTTAGTCTAGTTAAAAGGAAGCTTATTGGCAGGTGGAACGGGTTTTACTCGGGGTTGGAGGGTTGTGTGCTGCGATTCAAACAGCGCACAGATAATTCTTGGAACAAACCCAAGGCTATTAAAACAATTACAGACCGTTTATTCAAAGAAGATAATGAAAAGTATTGGAGGTGTTTTTTTTTTTTTCTTTGAGAATGTGCCTTGAATATCATCAGTATGTGACCTTCCCAGTGGTTGGGATGGCCGTCTTTGGTTTGCATTATAACATTTTCACATATTCAGAAAGTACAGCGTGTCAGGCTTTGACGGGGACAGCATGTCCGTATTTCTGCTGTTATCCCTGGTGTTTTTACAGTCCACCCAGACAGAAGCAGTAATTCAGTGTCTGACATTAAGAAATGTTCGAGAGTGCAAACCAGAAAATGGAAACAGATAAACATATAGCAAGGTAAAGAAAGTACATCATGAAAGACCACAGTTGTTTGAGACAGTCGAAGATTTAAATCCATTAAAAGTAAAACATTAATATTGTGATGAGTGACGTTGTGAAGCAGATTAATGATTTCTCATGACGGCAGTTGAGAAAACTCACCACAAGGTCCGTTTAGCAGCTGTGCTTTCAGTCATATCGCATGATCTTCATCAGCAGATGGAGAAAAAACGTCCATCACTGACAGTCATTCATGTCGTCGTCAGGGGGGAAAAGCAAAGAACGGACATTTTGGTGACATTGTTTTCTTAACCAGTAAATCTTTACAGGATGACCAGCTGTTCCACATTCAAAAGAACCTTTCATAATGTCAGAACCACTTAAATCTGCTTTTTAAAAACCAAAGAACGACTAAATTGACTCACTCTGGCATTTGTCAAGTGTCCTCACTTATCTGGCTGTCACAGGTAATAGAAATTCTGATCGATTCACATTTCGACGAAGAAGAGACTCCATTAAGGCCCCGCTGTTCTTTCCTGCTCGCAGGGACTAATTAGCTCTCCAGCTTACGTCTCTCATGATGTGTTTATGAAAAGATTAGGTGAATGGATTAAATGAATTGGAAGACACTGAAATTGGATACCTCCCCTTGCCAGGTTCCACATGTTGTATCACGCAGACTCACAAATTGCAGTGAAATATTATCAGCGTGCACTGGCAACCCGTTTCCTCTTTCCCTGAATTATAGCGCATGTAATACAAAAACACCCAATGCGTTGCTCTGCGTATGAAAATTCCTGGCTATAAAGACCCCCCCCATGCCTCGCGGACCCTCCTTGTGTTGAAATGAACACAGCAGGAAGTGAATCGTTTCATCTGTGTTCAGCAGAAAACTTCAGAGGACGAACTGGAGACGAATGTAATCACCAGCTATCAAAGCTTCATCAAACACCAGTTTTTGTTTCACCGTAATGAGTGCTTCCTCTATATGTGTAGTTTGTAATTTTTGAGTGTTTACAAGCAAAGGATTTGCCAAATTACTCCTTTTGGACACATACAACAGAATAGAGTGAGACAGAATATGATACAACAGTTGTTTTCCGCCTAGAAAATGTTTATTGGAAATATAATTCACATCAGTGTCGAATGCTTTTTTGTATCAAGCTGAAGTTCTAATTGCCGGTGTCGGGATTTCACGCTAAATATTAATAAAACAAATGGCCGATTGTTCCTCTGCTTTCAGAGCTGTTTGAGTACGAGGTTAGCATTGTCACGGTTAGTTAGCTCACAGTAGCATTAGCGGCTTACTATTCTCCCCTTTCTCTTTTCTTTTTTGCAGCAACTGTTAAAAATGAGGGAAGAATTAAAACAGCGAGAGGCAGAGCTGGAGAAGAGTTTGGACGACAAACAGCAGCTGAAGAGCCAAGTCCAGAACCTGAAGGAGGGACTCCAGAACCTGCAAAACACACACGCGATGCAGGTTAGTTTGACAGGACGCACGTGTTTTGTCAGCTGAGTTTCCTCAGAGTGAAGAAAGGGCGAGAGTCTGCCGTGTTCCCGGGCTGTGTTTTATTAGAAAGCTCGTTTCTGAGTTTGAAAGTAAACCCTGTCTAATTTGCACTTTAATAAGAACGAAATGAGTTCAAGATGAGTTCCAATGCGCGAAAGATATTGAGGAAATAAATCATTAATAAACAGAAGGACAGAGTGTGATAGTTGTAATATGTAGTTGTGGGTCGAGACAATGACTCAATAATTAGTAAATAGTCTAGAACTTCTTTCTAAGCTCATCGCATCTCCCCAAATAGCTATTTTGGGTGCATCTTTATAATATCAGCACTGTGGGGAAGGGCCCACCGCAGTGAGACAGACAATTTCTAACTTCAATCAGTGTTCTGGTTTTCCCATTTTCCTCCCAGGGAGCTTATTTTGTTCTTCTTTAACACACAGTCTAATCGACTCTTAAATTTCTAATTTCCTCCCAAAAAAGTTAATAACAGCTTTGAGTTTTAAGATTATCATTTCCCTTCATTTAGCTTTTATTAGTGTATCGTAATGCATCTGATAGGAAACTTACTCAAGCAATAAGCAGCTGAAGGACTGTTTGCTATCCGTCGTCACAGTTTGTTCTGCATTAGTGTGAAAATCCCTCATGAACGCTTCATATTGACTAAAACATAATCACTTCAGGGTCACATGAGGCTAATAAATTACGATGTGTTGCTAGACTGCATCGTCACTGCTGGAATGATAAATCTGTTAATATGTTGGTAGGTAACAGTCAGTAACTTCGCTCATTTTGCAGGCAAAAATGCCAAACGCTGATCAGTTCGACCTTCCAAAATGTGCCGTTTTGGTGCTTTTTCTTATGCTATGTGAGGGTAAACTGAGTATCTCTGGGTTTTGGAGTGTTGGTCAGATAAAGCAAGCAACTTGATAATGTCACCTTGGGCTCAGGGAAATTATAATTTCCACTGCTTGTCGCATTTTAAGGGACCAAGTGATTGATCGATAATGAAAACAGTTGTTAGTTGCAGCCCTGCACATCTTTATCTTCATAAATCCGTATTGACTATTGTTTGCAGCCTGTCGCACCTCCTGAGCGTAGTGAGGAGGCGTGACTGTCAGCACTAATTGAAATGATGAAACTCGTTGGTTTCACACTGAACTCTCCACTCTCACCTTTCTAATCAATGGTGATCAAAACATCACAGGTAGTGATGTTCCACCTAGTTTATCACTCTAATATGGCAGAGAGAGACGAACGAGGGATCAGGAGACTCAGAACAGGTTTTATTTGAAAAGGGAAACACACGTATGCTGTCAAGTGTGAACGAGAGATTAAATATGTTAGCGTCAATAATGCTTCAGCCATCATTTATTATTCGCTTCTGCTGGACTTTGCTGATTATTTTTACTAAACGACTGTACTGTATGTGGCATAAATATATTCAGAAATGATGTAAACATCAACAAAAGCATCAGAAAACTACCTCTGGCCAACAAATTCCTCCAAAGTTAACTCCCTAACAGTTACTGCATTCTGTTAACTACCAGCGGCAAGTCCCATTTCATTGGTGTTGAGTCCCAGGTAACAGTCACTGCACAGCACAATACCAAGCATCCATGGTGGTGCACATCAGTGTTATAATGACTGTAAACAGGTGTAGTCAGTCATAATAAATGTGCTCCAGGTGCAAATCATGAAAAACCTTTTCCTTCCTCATTTTTTGACCCGTTCCAAAAGGGAAACTGGAATCATTCATCCTGTTCATACTGGCCAATAAGAGACCCCTCTCTGATGTGCTTCCTCTGTAAGTGCAAAAATCCATTTGAAAGTTTATCTGAAGTTAATATGAGGCTTTAACAGTCTGATCAGATCAAGTGAGCAGCATCCAAAGTTAAAGTCTTCTGAGTATGAAATTCCCGTTTTGTGTTCGCGTCCCTCCTCTGCAGCTCAGCACAGAAGCACAGATTCTGTGTTGATTCTGCCTGCAAAATATTTAACTTGACTTGTAACTTCCTTCAAATCAACTTTTGAAAGTATTTTGTATTTTTGTACTGTGGATTCACTTCCTTTGGAGGCATGTTAGAAAGGCATTTCTTCAATCACCAGCGTGACCAGAAGGAATGATTACAGCCAGTAAAACCTGTTTTAATGATGCACATTAAACTTACTTGCAGGTTTAAATTTGGAGTTAGATCTTAAACTCTATGTTGAGCCTAACTCGATTTGTGCAGCCCTCTCACTGTGGGCCTCCTCCACAAAGTTCAGACTAAGCTGTGTATGTAAGTCAAATACATACAGTAACAGAATATAATGTGTATAACTTAGTCTCACGCCATTTTTAAATGTCTTCAAAAAAACACACAAACGAAATGCATTTTCCTTCAAATTTGCACTCCTCTACCAGGCAGGATGTTATTTTGTTCACTCCTCTGTGACTGCATGTTCTCACTGCAACCACATAAAGAAACCCAGACGAAATCCATCCATTTCCTAACGAGAAACATCTTGCGATTGGGTGACCGCAGTGAAACTATTTCCTTATTTGTCTGCAGCTGAGATTTTATGCGACATCAACCACCAGCAAGCCAGTCACGTCCTCTCATTCCTGAACATTTTGCCCTTTGGGTTACATCTGCACTGGCATCACACAGAGCAATCATTGTGTTTGAAGATCAGTTTGATATCAGTGTGTAGACACAGCAACACTGCGATCGCCAGATAGGGAGATATCACCTCCACGAGACACTGCGCTAATGTAAACCACTCGTGCTTTCTTAGAGCTGTTCTACAAAGACGCATCATCAGTTCGAGCCACTCCTGCTGCATTATTCATCCATCCCAGCATCGCATTTGTTATTTGATTGAATGCGTTGCTCACGTTCAGACGTGTTTTTCCCAACAATACTCCGTCTCATATTGATTAGCAGCGACCTCCATTACTACAAGAGTACATTGCTAAATACAGTGCACCGTGATATAAAATCTCATTAAACAATTTCAAGTTTCAAGGGTCATTTTTCTCTGTTAGACTTGTCATGTTTACTAATGTTTCAGGTGTTGTCCCATATTCCCAGTATTCAAGTGCTAATGTTTGCTAATGTTCCTTCTGGCTCGGTATAATGAGAGGAAGGGCTGTCATTAAAATGAGCCTCAGGTTCAATCGCCTATTAAATTGGATAATAATACAAACGAGAGGCTCTCAATCCACGTGGGGAGCCGCTCCGTGTGTCGCCTGTTTGCTCTGCGACGTACGAGCCGACTGCAGGTGCCACATAACGCAGAGGTGAAGCGGTAATTTGCCAAGGCGTAGCCTTCCTTCACATCAGCCAGAGAGTTGTCTGAGTTGTCAATAGCGCGTTAATGGTGATGAGTTTGATTAGAAATGTTTCCTCACAACTGTGAGCCCTGGGAAATATGCTAATTAAATTCCTGCATGTGGGAAAACATGAATCATGTGAGGCAGTCTCATTAAAGGGGGAAAGACAAATCAATTTTTGGGTGTAGGTTTCTGTGAAGATTAGCGTTGTTGTGGGGTGATTTGTCCTGATGAAGAGCTCCCTTCATGCCATCAGTTCTCCTTCGCTGTCGCCACACATCACTGGACTGACATCACTGCAGGTCGTTGGGGTTATTAACCTTATTTCTATTGTGATCACAACGAAGGCCTTTCTCATCTCTTTTCAGCGTATATTTTAGTGCCTCCACTCATGATTGTTTTCATTATCGATTGAGCTGTTGCTTATTTTTATGAATAAAGGAGTACTCCAGTGATTATAGAATTTTATATATGTATATACATACGTATTTTATGTATTTTTATGTTTGAGCTTCCACTTCCTGTGCATGTCCCTCAAACTCCCCGTCCTCAGTTGGCCAAACCTGCTCTGTGGAAATGTCTTAAACTCAGCTGGTACGAGCTGAGTGGTCACGAGAACTGATGCTCATGTGTGAAACTGGTAGACCGTCATGGTTTCCCAGAGCTCACGGTGTCTTTGTCAAATTGCTTGTTTTGTCCAACCAGCTGTCCAAAACCCAAAGATACTCCATTGCTAATGTTATAAAACCAAAGTTGGAACCAGAGACTGTTTAGCATTTTTGTCTGATAATTACAAATAAATTGATAATTAGCGGACTGGTTGTTAAAACTGCCGTCAATGAATGTGTTGTTGATCGTGTTAAACCAGTGATTCCCACCCAGGGGTTCTTGTGCAGTGACCAGTGGTTTGTGAAAAGACTGTGGAGCGCCTCCACTGATTTGAACAAATAGAAATTGGGATTTTGTTACATATTTATTGTCGCAATAACCAATAACCCCCCAGCTACAGCAGGGCAGCTGCACACAGACACGGCTCGGCTTCCCATTGATGTGACTCCCTTTTAACATCAAGGTGCTGCCATTGAAAGAGTAGAGAAACTAGTTAGACACCGAGCAGAACAGTGAAATGGATAATGAACGTTATGAATTGAAGGGGTTCAGTGAAGGGGTACTCAAGCCCACCATACGGGGCGTTGAGCGTACGTCAGAACAAAGAGGTTGATATATTCCAGAGGAAATCAGACCTTAAAAGTGTTGCATTGTCACAGATATAATAGCTGACTGTGCTAATTTTGGCGCACAGAGTTCAGTTTCTCTGCTTTCTTTGTTCAGAATAAGCACATTTCTGGACGTTATTCTAAAAATCAAACAATGCTTGTGTTTGTCTGCTTTTGCACAACATGCTGTGCTCGATCACGGTCCCCCGTCTGTCTACATTAGCACTTAGCTTGTTTCTCAGCGGCTTTTCCTCATATGTTTATAATGTGCCACAGCTGGAGATGTCGAAACAAGATGACAGAGGCAGCGAGGAGAGCGCTAATCAAACCAGTGTAAGTGGAAAAAAAAAAAAAAGTTTGAGCCCTCCTCTCCAGATATTGTTTTGTGTCCTCATTCTCCCTCCTTATTCGTCTTCCTCCTCCTCTGACTTTCCTCTCTAACCTCTTCCAGCAACATGACAGATCATTACAGGCCAATCCAATTCACTGCAACTGCATTTGTCATTGAATAAATCACCCAGACACAACTGGGCTACGAAATAAAGGAGTCATAAAGTCAAAATGGCTCGCACATGTGCATATGTCTGCACACCCACACGCTGACACACACTTGCAGGGTGTTATGGATAGATTAAAAGCAGAAAAAGGCCACCAGGCATCCCACACACACACAAGTGGAAATAGTACACACGATACTATGTAGGACAACAAACAGACAAAAACTCCTCTGTTGTTCCTCTGCCATTTTTCTGCCACCTGTCAGAGATCTGAAACAAACAGCTTGATCATTTGCCTTCCAAGTCTCTTCCTCTCTCCCTCTATTTGTTCTTCTTACGCTCCTCTCTTCTTTGTGTGTTGGTGTGTGTGTGTTGGTGTGTGTGTGTGTGTGACAAGCATTTCATCCCTCCATCAGAAATATAGCTGCTGGCTGAGAAGTCTCCCTCGCCTCATTATCCTCATCCTCATTGTCTGCCCGTATTAGCATGTTGGTGGTGAAACTTTCTGATGTGTTCATTCTTATTCGTGTTTGTCTTCTCTATTGTGTGCCATGCATCAGCTTAAGTTTAAGCTTGTTTACTTCAAATCAGCCGCAGTCAAACTGGCTGGGACCAAGTCCATTAGTAACTCTGCGTGTGTGTGTGTGTGTGTGTGTGTAGGAAGCCACGGTATCAACAGTGGTGTCCTGCAGTCAGGAGAAGGAAGGTCACACGGAGAAGAATCCACCGAGTCCCGTCCACTCCGAGAGGGAAGCTCTGCTTGTTGGTACGCTGACACGGATCTTCCATCAATATCGTTTAGACATAAATGTATTAGCTGTATGTGTACCTGTGATCTGCTTAGTGGAACTATATACAAGCAACCATTGTTATTATGCATTTGTAAGGATACGCGCTCGTTGGTTTGGGAATATGCACCACAAAAGCACAATATGAACAATGACATCAAAACTCAGACGATAAGCGCATTTAAAGCATCGGTGCGCTTCAAACAAGCTTTGTTGTACAGCCAATCATCTGATGACCTCATCTAAAGGCGGAAGTGTTTATACCAGGTCGAAATAGCTGCGCCGCTCTCCTGAACCCTCTCCAGGCTGCACTCCGCTGCCTCCCTCATCTCGCTCCAAGAACTGAGGTGCTTTCAGACACAGAGCGGCTGCTGCAGCGTCGTCGTTTTCTGTTTTGAATTGACATCAGCACATCACCACCACCACCACCACCACCACAGCTCCCAGCTACTGTATCTTCAATCCTACCAGTCTGTACACCACAGGCAGCTGCTACCACCTACTATAATCTCATTATGCAGCTAAGTGGAGTAGGTTGTAGCCTAAAATAGAAGAAATGGTTTGTAAAATGACACCATTAATATGACGGGTTTTACTAAGCAGTAGCATTGTTTATTGTTCCAGACCAGATGATTAGACGTTGAAGCTGAAGCGATACCTTTTCTCTTCATTTCTGTGTCTGTTCTTTGCTGCTGGAGAAGTGTATAATTCAGGGAGCGCCTGTGTCATTTCCGTCGCTGTGGTTTCCACGGCCACACAGCGAGCCGCGGCGGCGATCTGAAAAAGACCAGCCATCTTCAACTCTGAAAGCGAAAGCTGTGCACAGTGACAGGCGTAGCAGCCGACCTTCCTCCTCCTGCCGCTGCTTCTGCCGTTTACGTTGAGAGCAATGGCAGCAACCGCTCGTTGTCTGAAAGCACTTGGAATTGTCTTTTTTGTATCTCTGTAGTACAATTAATTAGAAAATTGGGGATAATGGTACACATGATTGGACAGTCTCTACAGAAGGGTCAGAGTGACAGAGGTAGTAAAATGAAGTAGGAATATTATATGGACTCATTTTAAGCATACAGGAGCCTCAAGCTGGGCCCTGCAGTGTTTGTACTGGGGTCTGTTTTGAAGGGGGGGGCTGTGTCCAAATCTGGGTATGCAGACTGTGATTATTTCAGATTATATTATGATTACGTGGTGCATATTCCAAAGAAATGCATATAAAACAAAAGCACATTTAAGTGATCGACACCCAGCGAGCCTGTGGCCAGGAAGCGTTACAGCAGAGGTTTATGAGTCGGTTTCTGGGGCTGCAGGTGCTGTACTTGATGGATAGTCGCAGGGGCCCAGATGATACAAAAATCACAGAATGGTGGGGCCCACCGCTCAGTGTTACCCCAGGCACTCCAGCAGGCTACCATGGCCATGCACTGTTGAAAGCTTGTTGCAGGTGTGAAAGCTGTAAAAGCTCAAGCGAACCTCTTTCAGATGCAGCATGAAGCACAAATGCATACAGAGTCAGAAACAGTCAAACAGAGGTGAACAGACTGCATTTAGCCGCCTAATCTCATCCGCTGCTGTTTGGGAATGAGCTACACATTTGCATGACACTGCATTTGTCCTGAGATGTAAGACTCAAAGGAGGAAATGTGCTGTAAAATCAGAGGAACAGTTGGAGTTTCTGTTAACGCTCAAAAGTATTTAATGATCATCGTTCGAAACATTTGTTGATAATGAGTCTGAGTCTCAGTATGAGCTCCGACACACATATTCTGGCAGTCTGCACACACATGGAGTGGGTGCATGTTGTTACAGCGAACGTCTGGAGGACATTTTCATTGGCTCTTTAAGGCAAATGGATACAGACAGCAGAACCGCTCCAGTGGGCGATTCCATGCAAATGAACCAACCTGAAACTCCACTTGGTGTCGGCGTATCGCAGTGCTTTAGTCGTTCTCTTATTCATCGCCAACGGAGCGGCTCAAGGCCAGCTCATTGTTTGTGTTCAAGTATCGACTGACGTCCTGCAGGTGGCAAAAATGAAATCTCTGAGTAATAATTTCCTCTTGAAAAATCTCAAGCGACTGCGGCGTTGTTGCTCTCGCGTTCGAGCCAGCGGAAAGCTTCGTGACTTAAACGCTGTATGTGTTTGTTTCAACCGCTGGTCCCTCGGTGAGCTGTCGGTGGTTAGTAAGCAGGTAAGGCGGAGGATTATCTCTCTCCTGGCCCTATCTGTGAGCTGATAGCAGATGGTTTGTTTGAGCGGGGGGAGAGTATGGCTTTGATGAGAGACAACGGCATCAAAGCTGTCATTAAACACTCCCTCTAATCTGGAGCCACAATATACAAGAGGCTCTTAACAGTGCTGGGACTCTGGGAGAAGTCACTTGAAGCTTGTGTTAGACTCAGCCAGAGGAGAGGAGGAGGAGGAGGAGGAGTGCCTCCTCTGGCAGGTTGTCAATGTTTGACAGGTGACAGAAACTGGAGGTATTGGGACATGTCTCTGCGTTAATATCTTTGCATGACTCGTTTTTTTTTTTCTACCTCAGGGATCATTTCGACGTTCCTGCACGTCCACCCGTTCGGAGCCAGCATCGAGTACATCTGTTCCTACCTGCAGCGTTTGGACACCAAGGTAACAGGCACGCACCATCCAAAACTTCCACTGTGGAGTAGATTAGCATAGCAGCGCTCAATATCACTTCAGACTACATGCACCCATACAGACACAGTGTCAAGCCCCCCCACAGGGCTGACATATGGGCTTGTTGTATGCCAGGGTCCTGCTGTGTAGTTGAGACACAGCACCTTGATGCTTTTACAGCCCTTTCCATAGAAAGTGATGCTTTAGGAGGAAGTGTTGAGGTGAAGCCGAAGCATTTGCGAGGAATAGTTTGACATTTTGGAAAGTAGTATTGATATTCTGAGACGACTCTCTGACAAAATGTCAAAGTATCCTTTTAAACAGACAGGAGCTAGATTTAGATTCTGTGATGTTTCTTTCCTTTTTTGGGTAATCTCATTGAGATTAAGATCTCTGGTTTTGTAAAGTTCCAACACTAACTAATCTCTTATCAGACCTTCTATCTCTAATTATTCTTTTTTATTAGCAAAGACCAAAGGAAAGCATGGGTCGAAGCTTTTTTTTATGTCACTGCTTAACATGACAGACATCACTGATGGCAGATTAGAGCAGATGGGAATGATTAGCATTAAATTCTGCTTAAATGTGCTCATTAATGTGCTCTCCGCAGCTGTTTGATCACCTCTGATCACCTTGTGGCAATTTAAGAATCTCCCAGTTAAAGTTTGATTCGCATCATATTAACTTTTTAATCTGAGCAACTAATAGTGAATCAGGAACCTTCAGTGTTCGGACTCAGGGGCTCGTAAAGTGCAGAAGGCCGCAGCTATTGATTGAACATTTTTTAGGCCGTTAATAAAAACACAGGATTCTTTTTTCATAAATGGATTCGATACTGAATTTTAATTCACAAAATGCCATTGAGCCCCATCCCAAGACCTGAGTGCAGCAAGAGAAACATTCACAGAGAAAAAGGCACACAACGAACGTAGTCACATAAAGGCACATACACAAGCAGCATCAGAATTAATTCGACATCTCCTAAATGTACGTTTGGTCGGAAGCCGAACGCAAAATACTTCAAAAACCGTTTCGGAGAAAGCTTCTCTCACTTCCCTAATCTGAAATTTCACAGCTATATTTCCAGCCGTATCTGGCTAGTTGTGTGATTTCCCTTGATGCCGCAGCATATTAAAACTAGATCCTTCATTCTGACACTTGAAGCCAAACACCACCCTCAATCCTCAGACACCCTTAGTTTTCACTCTGTCTGGCAAAGCACAGCTATTTCATCCTCGTCTTTCTGTGGCGGCATTTTAGACGTATTATCGCTCTTCACTGCCGCTCACACGAGGCTTTCAAAATGCCAACTTTCAATGTCACCTCCAAGAGGTAACACTGAGATTAATGGCCAGTCCTGCTCTCCGCCCAGGCAAGAAGACCTTCAGAAAGAATGGCCGCTGTCACCGCTCCCTTGGAGTCGTAGTCGCCGTCAGATTTCAGGCTACTTCTACGTACTCATTTTTTGGACGAGCTAAATTGCCATCTGCAAAAACTTTGTCACTACGTCCACAAAGTCGCCCCAAGAAACTACTGTTCTCTGTAGCAACTCTTTGAGCATGTTCATCACCACCCTGACTCATTCTCACACATGCAAAGAATAGAGTGTGACTGTCTTCTCTCAAGCCTTTTGGGGGTTTTGTCTAGTGTGTGTGTGTGTGTGTGTGTGTGTGTGTGTGTGTGTGTGTGTGTGTGTGTGTGTGTGTGTGTGAGCGTACGCCCACGCTTGTCTGTCTGTGTGCGTATGAATTCGCCTGAGCTGTGTGTTGTTCGCACGCCGACTCTCCGCTCCACACATGAAGCAGCCCACAGAGTTTTGTCGATATCACTGGCTAGACTCCCCAACAACAAGCCCAATCCTCTCTGCTTATCTAGAGGCTCCACACGCAGCTTCATTGTCTGCAATGACACACCAGTCATATCTCCATGATAGACCTTAATGCACCCCGACATCAGCACAGGGCTCGAACAATACTCGTTAAAGCGAGTCACTGTGGCTCGTCTGCAGCAGCTCGTACAGGAGATTTTGACAGCGTCACTTTAGGATCTCAATTGACGAATGATCCCCAACCCGCCCGAGTGGCGTGAGCCAGATTACACTCAGTCAGGTGGCTGCTATGTCGTCACACTCTCCCTTAAAATTTCCTTACACTATGATTGTGTGATTGCAGTGGAGGTGTGAGGGTAGTGAGTGAATGTTTTGAGAGTGTGAGTACAGAGGAGGTGTGGACTGTGGAAGAGAATAAAGTTTGGATGAGTCTAAAGTTAACTCATTGGTTGGCTGGTTAAAAGTGCCTTATTCAAGCAGGAAAAACAATGACTAAGCATTTTTCATAGCAACATGGCCTAAATATTATCTGCAAAGGATGTGTTTATTTAAAAATTAACAAGGAGCTTGAGATGCGCAGCTCTTTGGAAATCAATGAAATGAGCAATGCCTGCGCAATGATTCCAAACCACACATTTATTTCAACGTTTCATCAGTCAGATCTCATGGACAAAACGTTTATCAGAGACTTTGTCAGTGATGGACGATGATCCAACTTGTTCGGATTGTGCAGGTGTTCATATGCTAAGGAAAAAAAAATCCCTATGCCCTTGAAGGCAGCAAACCAAAATCTTGTTTTTGGCTTTGCAGGAAGAGAGCAGAGGGAAATTGTATGAACCACCTTAACGAGCGCACATTTCTGAAGTTGGTCTCGGTCACAGAGGTGATAGTAAAACAGGAGAAGTGATATGTTTGAGTTAAATGCCACGACTGTTTCTGCTACTACTTTATTCAGTCGTCCTCAGTTCTCTTCCACAACAGAAGATCGTCCTGACAGATTCATATAATATTAATATTTAAAAGCACTTTAAAGTGTGAAAACAAATAAGTCTAACAAATGGCTCGAATCTAATGGAAATAATAATGAGTTCATGAGATTATAATTAAAAACTGTAACAATTTTGAGAGGTCCAGGAGATAAAAATTAGTTTTAAGTGGGGATTTACTATAAAAAATGATATTGTCTTTGAATATTCAAGAGTCTAAGCTTTAATGTGATACACAAGATCCTCTTTGATTGCAATTTGTATAAAAGAAATGCTTAAAAATTAAAAAAATAAAAATAAAAAAATACACACACAGGCCAGGGGTAAGAAAATCACCCCATCACTGGCATCAGGCAGGGGCTTCCACTCCCCTCAGTGAGGAGGTATGATATGAGGACCACTAGAAGGGCTCTTCAGAGTCTATCACGCTACGTTTAGGCTCATACAGGGTTAAAATAAAAACATGGTTATAAGCAGCAGCCTGACCATGCAAAGCTTCAAATCAGAAAAATCTTAAAATGAATTGACAAGCAGCCAGCAGCTGATAGCAAGGGCTCGGGTAATGTGTCTGCTTCTGTTGGAGCGTGAAGAAGTCCGGTGGCAGGGCTCTTCATTAGCTGCAGTAGCTGATATTTTAGAGCATGTTGCCATAATCAAGCCTGGAGGAGGTACAAGCATGAGTGATCCTCCCTCTGGGGCAACAAATAAAAGAACTGAACTTAGTAATGCATCTTAGCTGAATAAAACACACTTCAGCTGCCTGAACACTGAGCTGACAGCTCTGAAAAAAACCTCAAGATTATGGCCTTCAAGCTCCACATTTGTTGACTGGCTATCCAAACTGGACATCAGATAATTGACAGCGCGAGTGCTGTAGCTGTGAAGAGGAGTTAGAGAGAAATCTGACTTTTAATCATTCGGCTGCTGAAAATGTTGGACATCTTGGAGGGACGCGACACAGTGCAGCACATGTCAGTGAAATCAGGCCGTGCTTTGTTCATAGAGCTGTCTTTCTCATTACAGTGAAGGCCTGTTTTGTGTCTGTAGCTCATATGTCCCAGTGGTTGGAGTACGAATAGAGAATTAGAAGGGATCAAAGTTAGAGCCTTGTGGAACCCCTTAAGTTTGTCGGCAGCTAGCAACAAGTCACTGGCGTGTAACTCTGTGCAGTGTCTGTTAATACATGAGGACGTCCCTTTGGTCTTTGTCTTACCCTGGTCTGATATGTGTGTGTCTGCAGATCAACCCCGGTGAGGTGGAGGCTCTTCTTTCTCGGCTGCCCTGCACCTTCAGACAGGAGCTGACCGGCGTCGGAGCCAGTCTGGAGAAACGCTGGAACTTCTGCGGCTTCCAGGGCATCAAGAGCACATAGACTCTGCTGGTGACGCCGCTGGGACACGGAAGAGACGGCAGGCGGACGAGGCGACACGGGGACACTGTAGAGATGTGAATGACGCAGTATAAAGCCCACAGATATCAAAGACTGGACTGTACCTCACTGTACAAGGACACCGAGGACGGAATGTTACATGAACATTTCAGGGACTCTGTGTAGGCGGCAGAGACGTAAAAGACGCAGCATTTCAATGGTTACAGGAATGTTGACACCAAATCACGGTGACAGTCTTCATGAGCTTCAACCCTCAGTTTCTCAGTGTCTGCAAATATTTTTAGACATAATGACTCTCTGGGAGTCACAGAAGAGCACCGATTCCTACAGTCACTGGATTATTATGTAGTTATTGCCCACACGGGCCGGGCATTGTACTCTCAGAGCCTGCAGTTGGCTCTGTGTGGTGTCAGTGTGGGCCAGGACTACAGGGCTAACCAAGGAGGACTATCAGGGTCTAACCGAACACTCCAAACCTCCAAACCCTTCGGCCTCCCTCTCTTCTCTTTTTGCTGTTCCCGGTTTGTAACATAGATCAAAATGGATATATTTCTTCATTTTCTGTAAAGGCTGTTAACAGTTGCATAGAATCATTTGTTGTAATACACTGTAAATGCTTGGATGATATTTTTGAGTATAAAAAGACGTTTTGAGTATATAAACACGAGTTTGTTTGTTTTTTTTTATATCTGATGCTGTGAGAGGCTGGTTGTAAAATGACTGTGTGTGATTTTGGTGCAGTTGTACAAATATTTTTAAACCAACCCGTCCTGAGAGACACAGACACACCTGCACAAGACAAGCTGTCGTCTTCTAAGTTTGTGCCCGCTCTGGCTTAAAGGGCATTGTCTTTTGTGATGTCTGCCTCTTCTGTCCTCACAGTCGCTGTGCTGGTTTGAGAAGCGTACAGAAGGGCATTTGTGTCTTTCAAAGGCCAATTAAACCTGGCTCTCAGCCTGGCTAAAAACATAGCACAGCAGCCTCACACTTAACTTGGAAACACACCTGGGGGATCATGTTAATGATGTTTAATTGGTGAGGCAGTTGGTGTGTGCGGTTGCTGCCGCGGCGCATTCGCAAAATATTTGTGTGTGTTTGTGTGCTACTTGCCTGGATCCATATATTAAGTGGTTATACAACACTTCTCTACAGAGGGGAGTTTTCTTCTCCATCTTCGCCAGATAGAGAGCTCTCGCCGCCAGGACTGAAGGTTCCTCCCAAAAGCCCAGTCAAGCATTCTTAATGCTCCTCCACTGGGCCATTTGGCGGCATGCTCTCTTCCCCCGTTGCTCTGAGAAACAAAGGTTTATTATTACACATGATTTGCTCTCATCGGCCTCCTCCGTCTCCTACAGGCATTGCATTTGAAAAATTAGCGAACATGCACTTGTCAGCGTACTAGTCCTTGTACCTGAATTAATAATGTGGAATGAGTATGTTTTGCCTACAAGCTCCTACAAGGCTTTCCTACCTTGTGCGTGTATCCATTATTAACAGAACTAGTTTGAAAGGGAAGAGGGTTTCATGGGTGAAACGTAAACTATCTGTCGTAGGAGTGGAGTTGTTTGCATGTTAAATACAGTATGCAACCTCCAGCCCACTTATTCAAGCTTCTGTCAAGTGTGATTAGGAGGAGAGTGAATGCTGGTGCTGTAATGTAGTGCATGATTTTTTTTAGTCATAGCAGTGTCAAAGAGCGAAGATCAGGCCTTCCTCTCGCTCCTTATGAGGCATTTTCTAGTTAGTTCTCGTGATGATGATGTTACTGATAGATGAGGAACTGCAAATCCATTCTTTTCAGCTTCTGCCTGCCTGATGGCGCACTTGGGATCATGAGAGATGTTGCCTGTGCAGAGTCGTGCATCACTACACTTCCTCTCCACATTATAAGACTTGATCTCAGCAGAACATCCCTGATGACAAACTGTAGCGCACCTCGCACCAACCTCTCCTCTCTCACTCGTTCGCGCTTGCTCTCCCAACATAAACAAAACACTAATGTGGTGCATTCTTTTCTTTCAGATGCTGCTGTCTGTCTAGCGTTTCCTCCCAACTGAGTTGCCATTCCTACGCTCTAATTTACTGGAGATACTTGCAATTTATCTCTTTTAGAGCTGTTTGTGTGAGTGAGCGCACACGCACAAACATGCTTGTGATTTTGCATCAGGTTCTCAGGCATCACACGAGGAGGTAAACACAGACTAATTAAATCCAGCAGCAGTCCCTTGTGAATGTCGCTCTCCATTCACTGTTGTCTTCTCATAGCTGTGACACAGCAAGGAGCCTCCTCATTAATTCAATTCAAGGTGTATGCAAGCCAAATCTATTCAAGGGTGTGATTTACCTCACCAGCAGCGACGATGCCGCAGGACGACCCCCACCTTGTGAAGTCTCTGGGAGACATGTTTGAAGATGTCCTTGGGCATCTGCTGATGTTAAGCTTTAGCAAATACAGAGTCTGAATTTAAAATTTAGGGGCATTAGTGTCATTCCAGAGGGATTTCTTAAAATGAGTTCCCAAATCCATTTATACATACTCACATCACGTTTAAGATATAATTGGACGTGAGGAGATAAGCAGGTTCTTTTGGGTGATATCATGATGCTTGAGATACCCTTAATTACCTTTTCCTCTCATGTTGCTTCCTGAAGGCATCCCCATCTACTTAATTATGATTATGGCCTCCCTTGAGTGAGCAGGTGAGAGGCTGCTGGCTGAGTACATAGCGCATGTGGTCCAAAATAAGATAAACAATCACCTCGGAAAGTGGATTAAGAGAACAGAGTGGCATCACTTCCCAGCGTGTCTTTGTGGGTCTTTGACAAACAGGTTTGCAAGAGTTTGGACACTGACAGACTGACATCTCACAGAGCAGTGCACTGCTGTTTTGTCACCAGATCTATCACTACATATCCAGATCTTAACTAGCTCAAAAAGCTCATTGACACGAGGTGGTGAGTCAACAGCTCCTCCTATTGAGCACAACTGCTACTACACATTGCACAACATTGTTTTCAGCCAGTGGGCCAGCACCAGGGGTGTTTTGGACTGGCCACAGTGCTGGGGGACATGTTCATGTGGGTTTCCTTCTCAAGGAAAGCTCCACGGTCCTCATTAATTTATGTATGCATAAAAGCTCCTAAAATGTACTCCATTTCTAGGGTGCCAGTGCTGCAGCACAGAGATGCAGCACAGCTCCAGAAACACTTGCCTGCAGGCGCTTGGAATGACATCTTAGAAACCAAACTATGGAATATTAAAACTAGAACTAAAGAGATTTCTATTTCTTTGAGGATTATTAGTTTGGCAGGTAGCAAATCACGCTTTGTACAGTGTTTTTTGTTTACTGCGTTTCGCTATGCAGAGAATTGCATGCACTTTTAGCCTGAATGAATGGCAAGTGTTGGAATAATTGCTTTACACTGCTCTCTGGGGTGTCTGGGCACAGGATATTAAGCTGCGGGTTTCACTGGAGTATGACACATAATGCATCTCTGTGTTTCTACCCAATCTCTGTCTCCTTTCTTCTCTCTCCCATACATACATCTTCATACAAAGTAGGAAAGCACAGCAGTGAATGCCCATAAGGTATTTGCACCCACTTAGCTGGTTCTGCCACATCAAATACCCAGAGCCTACAGGTGAGAGGAAGGGGATGGAGGGGAATCATTAGAGAAAGGATTAGAAGTCTCTCTGTACCGCAGGAAATATATTCATGGTAAAAATCCTTGTCGTTTAAGACTTCACTGGTAAGAAAATGCCTTGACCAAAGATCCTCCTGCTGGTCCAGAACTGGTATTTTTGGCCTATAAGCTGATGAAACCAGTGGGCCTGATCACTGTGTTTGATCCTAAATGCCAGCACAGTGAGGCTTATGCCAGGTTAGATGAGATAGTGAAACTCTCCTAATGAGCGATGGCCACTCTTCACGCTGTTATGAATCGAGTGACCTTTACCAAAGAAGAATTGCTTTGCGCTGACAGCAATTATCTGCACAGTGGAAAGTTATTTGAGAAAAGTTTATTTTTAGACATGAGAAGTGGTTTGGTTGCCACCAGTTCTTTAACATGCTCTCACAGTATTTTAAGTATTTATTATGTTTGGCAGCAGAGCTGGCTGGATTTTCATTACGTTATTGTTGAACTGCAAACACCTGAGGGCCTGCGGGGATGCCAGGCTCCAAAGGAGGTTGAGAGGGAGTTCTGTGCGCCTGAGCCCAAAGGTACGGCACATCCACGCTTACAAAACCAGGTTTGTGTTTATGAAGTAAATACAAGAGGTAATAGGAGACGACAGTATGAATAAAAAGGTAGAAAGAGTCTAACATTCTTATTTATATGAGACCTGAATAGAAATAGAAGATCTGGCGATGACTTGGCATCAGATGAACCCTCTTCCTGGAGTTACACCCCAGGCTAGATGGTTGAGGCAGGGACCAGAATTTCGGATGAGCCAAGTGGACCTGTTCTGGACTGTCACACAGAAGGGCTGATGAACACTGGAGACGGAGGGGAGACAGGTGAGTTTCAACAGCAGTAGGATGATTGGTTAACAGAGGTGGTGGAGGAATCAGATTGGTTGAAGTGAACTGTGACACTCAACCAATTGAGTTGACAGCATGGGAAATATGTGTATACAGCACATGTACATGGAATAGCTTGAAAAATCAGCTTCAGTAAACTTTGGTTAAGCTTTATCTCACACAACTTTATCTGCATTACAGCCGTGTCATTGTGTTTAGCTACTTCATTCCTTCTGGCCAATCAAACATGACTGTCATCCAAACAAATTCCTTCAAATATTCCTGATAATTCACTTCTGTAATGACTGACTGCTGTTTAAACTGTATGAATATTATCATCAAAGGGTGTTCATGTATGATGTGTAGGAATGGATGCATTTAATGTACTGTCATCTTACCACCTGAAATAATACTACAGTATTTTTCCAACTATAAACCAGAGGTTTAAAGTAAGCATATTTACTCAAGTGCTGTATTAAACTACAAATTTGAGGTACCTCAGCCTTTTCTTTACATGTCACAACTGATTTTGCGGACATACATACACATATTTGCTCCTTGTCAATACTCACTTTGAAGTAAACACTGTGCTTTTAATCCGTTATTTTTAGAAAGATTAATAATCAATATGGCGGCCTCTTGGCACATTGCAGCGCAGTGTTGTTACCACGGTGACGTACTTTCTTTAAAAGAGGCGCCCTCTTGTTGACGTCACATTATGCTAGTCCGAGTTAGCTGAATCAGCTCCAAAGATAGCAGCCAAGCCTGGATACGTGGGGTCTACTGGACGTGTAAGTAGGAAGTTATTTGCTGTGACTGTTAGCTGTAGCAGATTTATAGGGTGATAATGTTGTGTGAGGTCATGTTTACTGTGTTGACAGTGACATTTTGGTTGTGATGTTAACATACTGTTAATGCTGATGTTGGCAAAAATGTCCAAGGCCATGGAGTTTCTCTCTCTCTCTCTCTCTCTCTCTCTCTCTCCCTCTCTCCCTCTCTCTCTCTTTTAACCAAATGGGTGTGGTAAAACAGATATTTATGGCCAACAGTAAATTATCTTAGTGTCTCTTTGCTTTCATCAAGCACTAATTTACCAGTTTTCATTTTCTTGGTACAGAGTGTCAAATATTGGATAGTAATTTTCGTGATCCCATGACTTTTAATTCAGCAATTTAAGCCAAAAGATTTAGATTTGTCCAATGCTTTGGTGTATGACTAAATACCTGAAAATCCAGTGGCATTCCCGCATAGCCCCAGGTGTACTGCATCCGTGGTAATGCTAGCATGCTAAAGCTAAAGTAACACTATCATGGTAAACATTATACCTGCTAAAAATCAGCATGTTAGCATACTGACGTTAGCATTGAGCTTAAAGCACAGGCTCACTGTTGTTGCGGGCCCAGTCCTTGTGGTTAGCACGACGCTAAAATGAAAACCACTCCTCAAAGGGAAGTTTTTTTTTTTACTGTCCATCAGGCTTCCTCACACGTCTCCTCATGAATTAAACCGCTTCAACATCAGGCCTATCCTGTAAGGGACTTCCTCATGTTGTTTTTGATTTCTTCTGCCATCTCCTGGGGAAAAACAATTAACATAGCTTAAACATGTCATAGCGAGCAATGTAAATCAATATTCAGCTTTCAATTGTCTTTTGATGCAATGTGAATTACTCTGTGGTCTGATGGGCATTTCTATAACTCTTTGTCCATAACTCTACTTACCACCATCAGTGCTGACTGACCATGTTAATCACAATCCATAATAATTCATAATAATCCTTAATTAATAACAAATATATATAATATAGTTCCCATAAATATGAGGATGCTTTCTCACTGCAGTCACCCTGGATGAACCGTAGAGTTGAATATGTCAGTGTCATTAAAACTGCATCAGTCTTCAGTTAATGTCTTTTGATTCTTTGCTGCACAGCTTGATCTAGATCCCAGGGATACATTTTAGCAAAATCAACACTGACAGCCCCTGAGCGTTCGCTCAATGCATGACTGACCCCTTATTAAACCTGATTGATTGTCAACTTGTGAGCTCTGTTCCCCAAGTTACTGTCAGAGATTTTGTAGTTCCTCCAAAGAAGCAGTAGCATGTCAAACAGGAGGCACAAAGACACTAAAACCACTGAAACAAGCTGCGTACATGTGCATTTTGTTCTAGTTTTTCAGATAAGGTGTGACTATGACATGAAAACTAAAGGTCAAATTTGCTCATTGGAAGCAGCGCTGAAGCAATTAATTAGGGCTGCAACTAACAATTATTTTCTCCCATAATCCATTAGTTGTTTGGTCTATAAAATGTAAGAAAGTGGTGAAAAACACTGATCGGTGTTTCCCAAAACCCAAGATGACATCCTGAAGAATGGTTCTCTGGAGGCAGTGTCAGAGAGGAGGATGCTGTCCAAGTTCAGTGTCACTCTGGACAATGTTTCCCACCCACTCCACGACCTGCTGGACAAGCAGAGGAGTTCATTCAGTGCTCACCCAGTCATTCAGAGTCAGTGGACCCTGAACTTACTGGATTTTCTGTTTCACCCCCGTCAGTGGCATCACTGCACAATCTCACAATAATAATAGTGTCATCAACATATCCAATAATACAATAGGGCTATGCAATAATCCAGTGTATATTATTTATTACTGCATCTATGTTACTATATACTATCATTACTATATATACTACTATATATAATACATATTATCTTCATTGTTAGTATATTTTCTGGGTATTATCATAGTATTAGTATTGGCAGTAGTGGTATTCTAGTATTCTATTTTAATTACTTGATGTAGACTGTTGCACAACAGATATATCTATATAGATCGCTGCTGTATTTATTGTTGCATATTACACATAGTTTACACATCCATATTTACATATTTCATATTGTTTGCTCTTGGTTTTATTGGTTGATTCAAGTTGTTGTATAGTGTACATATTTTTGCATATTTCTTCCATATTTTTACATTCGTTAACACATTCTTATTTCCTTTTCTATTTTTATTACTGTTGGGAGCAGCTGCAACTGACCCAGTTTCCCCCTCGGGGATCAATAAAGTATTCTGATTCAGATTCAGATTCAATGATCTTGTTTTGTCTACAACTCAAAGAAATTCAGTTTGCTGTTACAGAGCAGTGAAAAAATAGAAAATAGTCACATTTAAGAAGCTGGAACTGGACTCCTTTTCCTAAAAAAAAATACTAAAAACAATTAATTGATTACCAAAATAGTTGACGATTTATTTAGTAGTTGACAACTGATCGATTCATTGTTACAGCTCTACAATTAATTGATTAGTATGAGCAGATGCACCTCCAATGTGAATATTTGATGGTTTTACTTGGTCTTCTGTGACATTAATATCTTTGGGCACTGGACTGGTGGATGGACAAAACAAGCTTTTAAACAGTTTTCTGCCATTTTATAGGAAAAACAATTCATTGATTAATTTAGAAAAATAATCGGAACAATACAACCCCAATTCCAAAAGTTTGGGATGCTATTTAAAAAATATATAAAACATAATGTGATAATTAGCTAATCCTTTTTGACATATACTCAATTGAAAACAGTACAAAGACATTGTATTTAATGTTTGACCTCAGTGTCATATGTTGTACTACACTTGAGAAAAATACTGTTTCATAGAAAGAACATTAAAGTCCTTACACACTGGATGCAGCAGTCTGTTACTGAAGGAGCAGCTTAAGCCCCCCGCCGTCTCATGCAGGGGGTGGGATGGGTTGTCCATGATTGATGTCGGCTTGGCTAACATCCTCCTCTCACCCACCTCCTCGATGGTGTCCAGAGGGCAGTCCAGGACAGAGCTGGCCCTCCTGACCAGTCTGTTTAGTCTTTTTCTGTCCAGCTTCCACAACCCCAGCAGACCACTGCATAGAAAACTGCAGATGCCACCACAGAGTCATAAAATGTTTTAACAGTGTCCGACACACTCCAAAGGACCTCAGTCTTCTTAACGGCTGCAGGTAACTTTGGCCCCTCCTGTACAGGACATATGTGCGGGTGTCCAGTGGGGAATGCAGTCTGTGACGTGGAGCAGAGGGGGGTTAACTGGTGTGAAGAGGGTGTTGCTGGTGTCAGGGGTACTGTTGTTTCCTTTCCTTATCTCCATTTTTTGGGGGAATCAGGATTGTAATCAATAAAGAAATGCGTCATTAGTTGCAGACCTAATTATTAGTCAGTGGTACTGTACTGTTTTAGCTTGCAGAGCCTGTCTGGTAGCAGAGCTCTCACGTGTGTTCATGAGACAGGCTTGTTTCTGACATGGTAAACATAGAAAAAACACGGAACTAACTCAGCTACAGTTTACATACGCAGAGAAGAGAAAGACAAAGAAAGAAGGAACCACGTGCCTCAGTCAGCTTTTATAAGGCCTTCTCATTGCATTGATGGTGGAGCTGCACAGTTAATGCAACTATCTCCATGCGAGAAGCCTGTTTTATACCAATTTCCTTGCACACCCAAATCCTACAGCATGTCCACCACTTTCTTCAGTTGCATTATGTAAACAACAAGAAACCTGCATTCTAATAAATGCCAAGTAATTAAAATGTGCAATGCTACTGACTGATCTATGAATATTAATAGAATTTGACAACTTTCCACAAAGAAACAAACAAGCTGTGCTCCGCATTTATCAGCTGGAACATTTAAGGTGTCATCAAGGGAGAATGAATTTGCAAAGACCAGTGAGCTCTCCCATGAAATACTGTTAGCAAACAGCTATTGGCAGTGTACCTTGCATATATTTAACTGTTTGGTAATATATTTTTCTTACTCATTTGTATAATTGTTAGGTAATGTAATGTCATGTGGACATATTTCCAGTGCAGCTACACTTGAGTATAATAGAGGAAATTTTCCCAGCATCTGCAACATCAGAGGTTTTTATTTATTTATTTATTGTCTGTTAGAATCAGAGCAGGATCCTTTTTCTAGGCTCGACATTTTGCACCCATATTCTACAATCACTATCATAGGAAAGGCAGAGAAACCAATTTATCTCGGACAGTAGCCCGAATAGGCAATAAATAGTGGAAATGTCTTCCCTCCAGCAAAGTTCACAGCATGGTGAGGGACCATATGAAGATGTTATGTGTGGACTAAGCAAAGGTGCACGGCAAAAAATTCCAAATGTAGCTGTGAAAAGACCATGTCACACACTCAAGTCTGCATTGTGTAAATTTCAGGTGTGGAGCTTCCCACCTTAGATCCACTCCTAAAAAATATACTGAGTGCACATGAACCTTTCAGTGACAGCATAGCCCCTCTTAAATTTCATTTTAGTTCAGTATTTAGTTTTTCAATTCCGGCATCTCATTGTACAACATAAAAGGTCTCCCACATGGTATGCCAGTGCTTTTAACAACCTTTTGTGTGTATGTGTGCCTCGCTGCACACATCAAAACACGCACATACACAACCAATTACAAAACACTACACAGAAATGTTTTTCATTCATTATTGTTCAGATTATGCATTTTCTTAAGCTGAGTTAGGGTGGAGCAACATTTAAAGTGATTACCCAGGGTTTGACTCTGCTCACTGAAATACACATCTATTGTAATATAGTACATGCATACTGATATTTAAATCATATTTCCAATGATTTTAACACAATCTAATAAGGTTGAGGTTATTACCCATGACTTAATAGACAGTCTGTTGGTACTGTAGGTTCCGTTAAATCCGCCTGACTCAACATTTGCATCTCTCTTCTGTAGTATATATAATGGATTTATATCAGTTGTACATGTGTTGTAAAATAAGTACAACAAATATGAGCTATGTGAGGTTTCTGAGTGGACGTGTAGTCTATAATTACACCTGAAATTTAGCTTGATTGATCAAGGTTAACTCTATTATGAATTTTGTTTTCCTCCTTCTTTTCCAAATTTAATGGTTATTTATTCAAACCACACCTTAAGCTCACTCATTTCATTGTCAATATTATCCAAAGGTGTTATTTAAAATCATCTGCAGAAAGAAAACTATTCTTAGTGTCTGCGAACAAAACCAACTCCAATATTTTTGATACTTGACAATATCATTAATGTATAAAATGAAAGGTTTTGGGCCCAACACTGACCCTTGTGGGACTCCACATTTAACCTTTAATACATAAAGATTTACTGCCAAAGAACGACATACTGTTGTCTGCTTTCCAAATAACTACTAAATTGTACTAATAATATAATCATAACATTTGTTCTTTTCCAGAAAAGCAAACAGCTTTTCACTGATCTTTGAAAACTCTAAAAGAAAACAGGCCTGTAATTAGTACACTGTTGTCTATATCCATTTTCATAAAGCTGCTTTGACCTCAGCTGTTTTCATTCAGTTTGAAATGATGAATTAAAAATGCAGCTAACGGGTTTAATAATGCAGTTTTATCGTCTCTTATCAGTCCCATCACGATCAGCCGTCGTGTTCTTGCTTTTCTTCACAATAGGCTCGTAGAATCTCATTTTCGCTCACATGTTCAAGATAATTTGTCTGCAGTATTTTACCCCGTCCAGTCCCACATTTACATACTGTACATCATGTGCTTCAATAGACTTCACAAGATTAGGCCGGACTCATCCAATTTTTTTTTTTTTTTTTTTTCCAGTCCCATCACCACAAACAAAATAATGGGGAAATGTAGTGGACAGGAAATTATTCATCACACTACTTTGAATTTTTCATGTAGCCTTAATACTATTTTCATTTTCCCTCAACTTTATAGTATAATAATTCATTCCTGTCACCATCATGTGAATTTCATTTCAGTGCTCTTAGATCTATATTCCATGAAATCACTGAATATTCTTTTTTTCCTCACAGGCTTTTTGCAACCCGTTTGTTATCCAAGGCTTCTTGTCATAATTATGTTTTCTATCAGGCACATTACAGGAGATGTAGAGTATAATTTCAAACATGTATCACGTGCAACATTCACCTCCTCCACATATACTCCACTCCAACCCTCCTCTAAAAGCTTATATATCAGCTCTTCTCGTCTTAACCGTGCAACCTTTTCACTTCATCATCCGTCTAAACTTGGCCTTCATACACTGCAAACACTGTAAGTGACCGCCTGCAACATTTATTAAAGTAGCCCACTACTCTCCACTACATTTGCAGCCTAAATCATGTGGAAGAAAAGAAGAAGTTGTGTGATTGTGCCGTGCTCCAGAATCAACTACGGCTTGGCAGCTATCATAGAAGTCCCAGGAGGTTGATAGCAAAGTCCAGATTCAGAGCATCGATTGCAGAACTTCAGCAAATTTCCCAGCTCAGTAAAGTGAGACCCTGTCGATGATTTTCCTCTCTATTTCATGTGTTGCTTTTTTTCTGTCTGTCAGCGGTGCAGAGAAGGCTGCCAGCGAGATTGCATCGCTGTATTAAGTCGTACAGATACTGCAAGAAAAGTGGAGACAGAGTCTAAAAGTGGTTGAATTTCTTTTTTGTGTTAGCTGACAGCACAGCAACTATGCAGTGACTGCTGGATATAATTATACAGTCAAGTGTCTTTCTTATCAAACCTTAAAGTCCTGCAAATGCACGATAGAGCAAACCTCTTTGAACAAAAGCCTGTACCAGCGGCATTTATTACCATATTGATAAGCGCCTTCCTCATCAATACATCTTTGAAATTGAATTTAGTTGTATTTCATAACAAGCAGAAATACAGCCTCAGCAGGTTTGCGCTCGGCAAACAGGTCTTCAACATGCAGAGTTCAGCTCAATATGGCGACCAAAGAGATATGATTAAGCGCAGACTGAAGTGCTCCTGAATTGCAAACATGCCCACACTGACGTGACACTTAATTGTGTCGGTCGCAGGGGATGTTGCGCATCCCGAGGAAAAGTCATTATCTACGACAATGATGTTAACAGTAGAAGATGTTAATTTGAATCAGAGCGAAAATATTGTGAATGTGTTGCGTGCATGTGTGTAAATGTAGTTCACCCTCTGCAGAGGTGGAACAGTAACCGTCCCCCGTGCAGACAGTGTTCTGGACAGATGCTGCTCCGCCACACTCAGGGATGGGTTTTCATGATAGGAGCTATCAGATATGTCCATTTCCATCTTCTGATTAGATTCAGTTGAGTCAGCATGTACTTGTGTGTGTGTGGGTGTGTGTGTGTGTGTGTGGACAGCCACCATTTTGGTAACTTTCCCATTTCCTGACCTCCTTTTTGAAAACTTCAGTTCGGCAAATCAGCAGCATTTGCGTGTGTTTTCAAGCCTTTCTTTACTTTTCACCAAAGCGGAATCAATCATCCCAAACAGGAAGCTTATCCAATTGAAAGCAGTTTGCCACTAAAAAAGAAGAAAGAAGGAAGTGAGTCTGTCTCTTTGCATTGTTTTGACCAATTATGATCAAATCTGCTCAGAGGATAAACAAGTCGTCCCTGTAGCTTTTAGCACACTCGCAGCAAAACCCTCTGGTGCCATCATCAGGCCGGTGTTGATTGAAGGCCCGTTTCACTTCTCCAAACTTTTTTGGCCGGTTGTGGAATTTAAATTAAACAATCTGTCTGGCACCATTTCTCCTCGCTCACATTTTGGCCTGTAACTGCTGTCGCTTCTTATGTTTCATCTGTCTTTCCTCCATGTGATATCAATTTACTCATAGTTTGAAAGACGTCAGCAGATGTTAACACATGCTCCACCATTTCTGGATTGTTTGCTCTGAAACAACAACATGGTCAGAATTTACGTTTCAGCCCCATTTATCCTATTTTCAGCAAACATTAAATCGGTCGGAGCCGCATATTGCTCTTCACGTGACATGTCGAGCACCACATTTATTATCCCAGGACAACAGGCTCAAATCCACAGCTCTTAAATGTCAGACATATATTTAAAAGATCTATGGGCCGTAATGTAATCCTAACAATAAAGGTGATGATAAAGAGAAAACCTTTGGCACTGGAGCTGCTGCGCCCACGTTACCTCAGGGGGAAACATCCGCCCGTGCCCCAGATTTAATAAGGAAGATGGACCGACTGCTCCGTGCCTTCATTTCGCTGCACTTTACCTGCATTTTTCAGGATTTCTTTATTGTCGCTGTGGTGTTGACCCCATAACATGTGTAATAATTGCTGTTGCTCATGAATCTCAAGGTAAGCATTAAAAGAAAATTACAAGTTTCTCATTGCAGTGAGTGAATGGCTGAAAACATTCCTGCAGTTCGGAGGCTCATATCTCCACAATTCTTTCTCCAATAATGAAAAATTGCTCGCTGTGTAAACAAACCACGTCTCACCTGTGTGCAGTGCACTAAGCTGGACGCATTTTTGCTTACTGCTAAGTTGTGGCTGTACTGTTGTTTTGGATTAGCTTTATGCTGAATGCTGTTGTGTTGTGCGCAGCTGAGGCTTATAAACTGCCATTGCTTGAATGTTTTGGCCCATTAGGAGGTCTCAGTGTGGCTGTTATTTGTACAGCCAGCTGGGCTTAATGTCTTTATCAACTTCATGAGGATAACTTCAAATCATTGCAGAGAGAATTCACAATTTCTTTGGCAGGTATTTCTTCAGTCTGACTCTATATGCTGCTGTCAACAGAGTAAACAAAGCGTAGTTGGGATGTCGAAACTCTCATGGCCAGTGACAGCTTGTTTATGACCTATAAACTATGAATCCTTATCCTATGGATGATAAGCTGTGCCAATAGAGATATGAAGGACACTCTAACAGTTGGGCTCCATGATAAATTATTATTTCAGGATGTGTAAACATGGGTGCAGATGATGATAAGTAAAAGAGTGAAGGAGCTTCCTCAATTGTACGGGCACAGAGGCACGTTTATTAAAATATGACAGAAGATAATGGCACAGTATTCATTTAGATGACCTGACTTTTAGACAGACATGGACGGGTGCGATGTGCAGGTTTCTATTTATGTGACATGCTAATACAACCCGCATTCATTGCAAGTCACACATACCTCCGTGTGATTTCCTGTAATGTGATTCACTTAACCTCAACCTCAGTCAAAAGAGGTCTAACATGTTACTGAGGCTGGACGCCAGGCTGCAGGTGGAGATTATTCTGCCTCAATACTGTGACAACTGAACAAAGACAATATTCAATTAATAGTGGTATAAACAGGAGAAATGTAACTCGTAATTAACTCGTAATTATTTGTCTATTTGTCAACAAAAAAAACAATTGGTAACTCAGTTCAATGTTTAAGTCCTGTTTTAAACAAACATGCCACGCATTTGCTGGTGCAGTTCGCTGCGTTTCCTCTTCCTTCATTAAAGTAAACTGAATATCTTTGTGTTTTGGGACATTAAATGATGTCACCTTGAGCTCTAGGAAATCATAAGGGGCGTCTTTCGCTGTTCTTTGATATTTAATAGACCAAAGAAGTGATCGATTAATTAAGAAAATAATCCGTCAATAATGAAAATATGCAAATAAAATATAGATCGATTGCTGCACACACATCTGCCCAGAAAGGGCCATTTTATTTGGGCGTGAGCAAGCCAGCATTACATATAACCTGGATAACCGGTGTACTACTATTTGTTTTGTTTTGTTTTGTTTTGTTTTGTTTTGTTTTTAGAGAAAATGACTCAGCAAAAAACACTCATCTGATCTACAGCAATGCTCCTGCGAAGACAAAGCCGTTAGCTCACAGTGCGGTCTTAATTCTAACTTTCCATCGTTGCTCTAAGGGGCCCAGTTTCTTCCTCTTCCTCATTAAAGTGCTCCTCTCGGAGCTTCAGCACGAGCGATCTGACGTAACCCCCACGTGGACCCGCCTCTGTGTCGACTCCTCACTTCCTCGTTATTGTTCCGTTGCTACGGGCGACCGTTCAGCGCCGTCACCGGTTGGCGGAGCCGCTATGACGCCAGAGTGATGTCGGGGTTTCCTCTCCCCGCAGGGCTCCGTGTGACGGTGAACCGGAGCCGCAGACAGCGCTGAGAGGAAACGGCACGCACTGTCCACACGTGAGCCGTCAAGTTTCACCGCGTTTCCTGGCCGTGTTTTGATCTCAGCCCCGGCCGCTTCCGGAGAAGATGTGTCCCGTTGGTTGTGGAAGAGAAGTTTAGTGACTAAACTTAGAAAAAGAGACATCATGGTCAGCTGCATCTTCATCTCCATTGCCTAAACTCAAGAGCTGAGATCTGTGCTGCTGCTGCTGAGGTGACCCGAGCAAGGCCGGCTTCAATGTAAGTGTGTATGAATGAAAACTTCAGTGTCTGGCACACTCACAGGACATAGAGGCAGGTCATGAGGTAATGTCATGATAATGAGACAGATTCAGAGTTGTATTGATTAAGTAAGCTAACCAGCCAATAGACAATTAGGCAATAGTTTTTAGCTAGAAGAGTTTGAAAATGTGGGCAAAAAGTTGTATTTATCATGTAACAAACCTAAGATGAAAAGAAAAAAATGAGTAAATGTCTTGTGTTCAGTGGTCTTTTCCAAACTGGTCTGCTTTGGCAGTATTGATTATCTTCTATCTTTATCTTTTTGGAGACGCTGACACTTGACAAGGTCGACTAAACATGGAGTGGAAAATGAACATCTGTACCTCGGACATATGCTTATGTTTACCTTTGCTGATATGGGTCTTTGTGCACTGTAACCTTACTTATTAACTTCCTCTGGCCTAATTTCTAGGCTTTCTTTGTCCTGTATTTTTCGCCTTGCCTGTTGCACACAGCCATTTTTATTTCATGGCGCCATGATGAACAAGACCAGATGCTCCGCTTTGTGCGGGACAGTCACGCATTTCCATTATTTTTCACACGTCCTGCAAATTGTGACGGACAACATCATAACACAAGCCACGAAGCGGGACATCTGGACACCCTATGGACAAGTCCAAACATGACTAGGGATCATATTCAAGCAGTTCTTGGAATGCAGGGGTATAGATGTCTTGCAGAGTTCACAGCCATATGACAGATTTCACATGATATATGCGCTGAGGGCTGCAGAAGGAAACACAAAGACTCTTTTCATGCTTTTTCTCAACCTTAGCATTTGGTTCCCATCATGCTCTCATGTATACCGTGTGCTGCTGTGTATTTCCCTGCAGAACTTCTTGTATGCAGCCCTGTTATGTGACTGTGTGTGCTCCCTGCTGCGTCATCTGTATTGAATCTCGTTATTGACCACATTCTCTGGACGGTCTATCTGCACCACACACGCAGCCTGGCTGACCTTGTCACGGGGCTTTGCCACAGAGGGGATCAGTGACAGTTTACGGACACACTAGCAGCTCAGATGTCTGCTCCCGAGCTCCCGGGGCCTGCTGGCAGGTCGTCTTTAAATAGATAAGCACTTTAGTTGTATGCCGGCGAGGGGCCGTGACCTCTGAACAAGGTGATTTCTCGAGTCTATCTGCGTCTCAGAGGGTGATTCAGCAAAACACAGCTCTTCTCTAATAGTGCTCTTCTCAGGGTTAAAGGCAGGCGGAACAGGCAGGCTGCTGTGTTTTATTCTCTCTTCTCCCGCTGAGAATTTAGCTAAAGTGTCAGCTTGCAAGTGTTTTTTTCTTGAAGAAAACAATCTTGAGAAAATATCAGCCGTAGTCTACAGTGTATCACGCCATCACAGCAGGTTGTTGCAGCTGCACAGAGGTGTTAAAGTCTTCAACAGCGCTTGAACAATTCATCAATAACTCCGCTGACAGAGAATTATTCTGAAACCATTCTGATGAGAGAATAATCTTTTAAATCATTCCCCAAATTGTTTTCCGAGGCTCCTTTTGATCGTGTCGTCTCGTCAGCCTCTTCTTCTGCAGCGGTTTAATGGCACCCGGTTGGAGAATTAGCTCCACCAACTGTTTATCTCGATGTGCTCAACATCTAATACCCGCATAGTGGTGGTGGAAGGAAACATGCAATAATTGACATTTTCTTTTGCTGGATTTCTGTAAAATTTGTGTAACATGTGCATGGAAACCTGGAAACACCAAGTAGAACGCAAGTTATTTGTGTTTCCATCAGCTGTGTTGAGGTCATGTGAGACCATATTTCTTGCTTTCCAACACAAGAGATTAAAGGGGTTAAAACACAATTGAATCATTAATCGTCAACTGAAATTTCCCGATCTTGACGGCCCTGTTTTCAAGCACAATGGGCTAAAAATTTAACTCCACAAAAATGAAGGCTTGCTTTACTTACATAATAGTAAAATGAATATCTAATCGGCTGTTGGTGGGAAAATCAAGCAATATGAAAACATCACTGTGAGCCCCTTGGAAATGGTGATGGGCATGTTTCATAAGTGATTAGTCAAGAAAATAATCATCAGATTAATCAATAATGAAATGTATTAGCTGCAGCGCTAGTTTTCAGTGTTTACATCAGATTCTGAGCGACAGAATTACACGCTGTCAGATCTCAGAGTCTTCCAGAAGCCGGTTATAAACCTGTTTTTCCTGTAGTTGTTTCTAGAAACCAGTTGGATTTGCAGGCTTGTCATAGCAGGTGTCACTGGGTAGATATCTGCAGTTGTATATTTACAGGCTGTTGTCAAGCATCTGAAATGCATTTGTGGTTAATGTCATTTTGATGTTCTCTCCCCAGAGGGTCTGCCATGTTCCCTGATGCCCTCGAAGCAGTCGGGCGGGTGGAGGGCCTGCCGCTGTCCTCCCCGCAACCCCTACCAGAGCTGGAGGAAGAGGAACCAGCAGCGGAGAGGGGGCCAAAGAGACGAGGCCGCTACCGGCAAAGCCTGCAGCTTTTAAAGCCCTTCAGGATAACTCACAAGTAAACAAAATTGTATTAAAGTTCATGCGGCGACTATCTGACAGCGAGCCAGATAAAGGCGGACATGAAGACATACAGGCAGTTTTAGGCTGCCACCCTGACAGACAGATACCCATTTAAAGACACACACAGACACAAAAATTCACATTTGTCGTGTTTGCTGCCTGATGCGCTGCCTGTTAGGATGTCGCAGGAGGCCATGATAAGGGGTGGGAACTTATCCCCCAGCGACAGACAGCGCTGCGTCTGAACATATGCCGACTGATAAACTGCCCCTGAACTTTTCTTTTTTTTTTTTTTTCGCTGCTCTCTCAGATTTCTGTGAAGAGCGTGCAAATTACTGTTCAAACACTGCGGGCGTGATTCACCTTTCGGCGATTCTGGCAAGCGAAGGCGCGGCTTCTATGAGGGCCTGCTCCGGCGACATGGCACCTCTGTGTACGCCTCCACTTTTAGACATCTCACCCATTTTCACGTCTTCTTCCTCATTCCAGGCACCAGCACCCAGTCGATAACGCCGGCCTGTTCTCATTTATGACTCTGCACTGGCTCTCCCCACTGGCACTGAAGGCCTACAAGGCGTCCAGCTTGTCTATAGATGACGTGTGGGGACTGTCTTGCCACGAAGCCTCTGAAATCAACTGCCAAAGGTGAGGTGACTGGCACTGCTGAGGTTTGCCTGATGAAAACTCTATTAGATGCTGAAACACAGTGTTCTCAGAAAACTGCAGTTGCGGGGGGGGGGGGGGGGGGGGAGACAAGTCTGATGGAGCTTCACCCGTCACCGGAGGAGTCGCTGTGTGGGTACCAGTGCTGGAGCTCAGCTAGCAGCTCCACTACAGGAGGCTCCCTGGTGTGTTTCTGTGTCAGTGCATAGCCATAACCCGGCTGTTTATCGAGGTTAATGCTGCTGTTCAAAACACCTTCTAAAGCTCTGAATACAGCACAGTTATTGGTGGGTGTTGCATTAACTGCCTCCACAGAGGAACAGTGTTCTTCATGTGCAACAGTGTCTTTCAGCTGACGCACATCATTCTTGTTGAAATGTCCATGTAGATTCATTTGTGGGAAAAATCACCTGCTTTAACGTCACACGCCAGCAAGGATCTATGTGATCATGTGCGCAGGGGAAAAATATAGTTTATCATGTAGTTCCTCTTTGAAGGTTAAGTCTGGTGATGCTCTGTATTGTCATCAAATCCCGAGCAAAGACCAAAACCAACAATGACTTTGTTCTGCTAACAAGTATGAGCTGTGAGGCCAAAGCCACGTAGAAATCCCACGCACAGTCTAACACACAAGCATGGCGACTCAAAGTAATCCCAAACAAACGCACTATTTACAAAATTGTTCAGCCTTTTTTTTTAACTATAAGTATATATGTGTGACATGTTATTAGAGACTGCACATGGCATTTTCATGACATACTTGGACGTGCAGAGATCAGCAGCACTCATACGCTGCAATTCTCAGTTAGTTTGTGTTAACTTGATAAAACCCTGACACACAAGAGCAGCACGCAAGATGAGCTAATGCTATGGGCCTGCTTAAGTTGATATTGTCCATAAGTGGTGCAAATTCCCTTACCCCTCTTCATCTGCAAATAATCAAATTAGTCATTATCATGGAGTGAGCATGGGACCTCTTGGGCCTCTGGACAGTTGCCTGCTCTGCCTGGTTCATCCTCGTTGGAAATGGACTGCTGGGCCAGTGGAAGATTTAGTCTGGCTGCTAGTTTTTCCATTAAATATTCAATCAAAGTCAAAATGGTGCTATAATCCTGTCAATCAAATACTCATGTTTTGATGTAGATGCGTGCTCTGATCCAAAGAGTGATCCACTCAAGATGAAAAGGTCATGTTTTTTTGTTTCGAGCGCTCAGTGGAGCTTGTTGTATCAGGGCGTTTTCAGGTGATTTGATATATATCACACTGCTTCACCTCGATCTGTCGGGTCGCTGCAGTTGTTTTTCTTTTTTGAACAAATATTGAGAAACCATCTTTGCTTTCGCTGCCCTACATGCGAGCTGGATGCGTGCGGTGATAAACCTTGTCAAACAAGGTGGAGACAGTAACAGATGAAACTGGTCCAGACTTGCCTTCTCCGTGTAAATATCCCTGCCATGTAAACAACTGCAAGGGATTTAGTGTGCTTGTGCCACGCGAGGTCAGCCTGTGCAGTGAGACTTCATTGATGAACATCCAGTCTTTCTTTACCTACACAGGAACACTGCGCTGGGACGGGAGCCTGCTAAGAATAGCAGGGATTAGAGATTACAGTGTGTTAGTTCCTGACTTGGGTGGTTATGTCATTAACTCCTCTACGTGTGATGCGCTGCGTCTCCCCGTCACATTCATTAGGTGTTCCTGACTGAAGCCAGGCTGGACACCGTGAGATAAAAGTCACCGTTTGCCTGCCAAAACTTCACCTTGACAATTAAGGCTCACAATCAGGTCATTCGAGTGCATTTAGTTTTTACTGCTCTCCGAAAAGAAACCCTTTTTCCCTTATTCGCGTGCTGTCAAGCCATGGCGCCATGACTTGGCACTATCGAGGAGGGTGACTATTTGAGGAAGTTTGCTCTCGTATCTGGTGACAACTGCGTGGGTTGTAAATGACCTGTTCTGTTTAAAGGCTCTGGCTCGGGGCCTGGAGGTTCAGTGCTGCTGCTGCTGCTGCTGCTGCTGCTGCTTTGTGTGTGTTAAAGAGCACATAGAGGGGAACCAGCAAAGGAGCACAAAGCTATCACATGGGCACGGGTGGGCGATGGAGTGCATGAGCGCTGCGGAGTCGCTGGAGACGGGAGGTCTTTATTTTGTGTTTACATAGCAGGAACAGTTACGCAACCCCGATGCAAAGGAGTGATGATGGCGAGGGGGGGAATGGGAAAAGCACCCTGGGAGAGTTGACACTTGTTGGTGCTCAGTGAGGTGCGAACCTTGAAAGCGATGTCCTGGCCAACGCTCTCGAAACATCAGCTCCTCTTGCCATCTGGCAAACCGAGACGATGGCTGTGAGGAACATTTCAGCCATGTTTAAAAGCAAATCTTTCCTCCTTTCTGGCGCTCGCGTTTCCATTTATGTGTGACCAAGGACACACTTTGAGAGCTGCTGTAAGAGCTGCTTTTCTATTAATACACATGACTTTGGATGTGTAGTGTGTTAATACAAACCCGTATGTGGGAACATGTTAATATGAAAAAATCTCTTTTTTTGATGCTTTTTCAGCACATTGTTAACTGTTTCTTGCTTGGTCCACTGATGGGATTCAGCCGCACAAAATGCTTAACTCGCATGGAAGTCTCATTTCCTGCGACTCAAGCTGCGCTCTGTGCAATTATTGGGCTGCAATTAATTGTAATTTCTTAAATTTAACACCATTTGACTTCAAGTAGTAATTATCAGTCAGTGTGAGAGTCTAGTTGGTTTAATGTTCTGTCTATCTCTGATACGTTTTTAATAAAGTCATTAGGGCGTAAATTACTTTCTGCAGCTGCTCTGCTGCTGCTTTATAGAGTCATTAGCAATGATGCATTTGGCCAACAAGATATTTTACCCTGTTCAAGGGGCATTATACAGCAATAAAAGTACATTAGCACGTCTTTAAACATGTTTGGCAGTACCTTTCTCAGTCTAATTATGTGATGCATCATTCGTGATTGTATGTTGTAGGTCACCTTTACATTATTGTCAGCTGAGCTGCCTTCATTTTTCTTTTTTGATTTTTCTTTTTTTTTTTTTTGGCAGTGGGCTGTTTATATCCCCCATTGTGCTTTCAGGCAGTCCGATTAATTGGAAGTGCAACTCTACAGTTTTTAATCAACTTAATTTGAGGAACAGTAACAATACGTAAAGTATTATTTTCACTTATGATAATTTTGCCCTTCAAAAAATGCCAACTTTTACATACAGTTAATTGGTATTATAACAGCACTTTGCACAGCGTTCATGTGCCGGAGTGGTTCAAGAGGGGAGCAGTTTGTTTGACTGATTGTTGAAACTCATCATTCAGCAAATTAAATTCCACAACAATATAATGATGTCTGGTTGAGATGTGACTTCATGCGGCTCATCCTCACTTTGTGCTCCTGGTTTCTGGTTCCAGGCTCGAAACTCTGTGGCACGATGAGCTGAAAAGACGAGGGCGAGAGGGGGCATCCCTGACCAGAGTCTTCTGGAGGTTCTGCCAGACCCGCATGCTGGTGGCCATCTTCTCCCTCCTCCTCACAATGGTGGCAGGCTTCGTTGGGCCCGTGAGTACCGTCCAAATCCTCCTTTCCCTTTATATTCTGCTGGCTCGGAGTCTCAGGTCCGGTTGTATTTTTCTGAAAATCGCTTTATCCCGTTTCATGCTGGTCTAGAAATTGAAATGTAACCACACTGGGAGATTACAAAGCCTTAGATAGTGAAACCCATATTAATACCATAGATGAGCTGGTTTGTAGCCAGTCATGCCTTGGTCCAGAAATATGCTGTTTTTTTTTTTTTTTTTAATCTGGTTTAAAATTTCCCTCCAGAAACATTCCTTATCAGAAATTTGAAATAATCACTTTAAACTAAATGGCAATTATGTTTGGAATTCCCAGTTTCTGATATTACTGAGCCGGTGCCATTGTTCCTCGTGCTCTAAGCTGTTTATTTTGATGTGATGTTACGTGTACACTATGTGCTTGCTACTACCCGCAACTAATAGCATTAACTGGATTTAGTTCTTACACAATAGCACATGCGTCTCACATTCCTGACTGGTTTATTTAGTTCACTCAAACAAAGTCCTGTTTTGTGTATTATCTGTATATTTTATCATTTCCATCTTGTTTTACGTATTTGACTCTTCACTAAATGCAGTCTTCTCGTGCCATCGCCATCAGACCTTTAAATTTACGTCCAGTCTGTGGAAACGTTATTTCCAGTTTTTTCGTGCTTATTTCACTCCGATGATCTCTAATCTGTTGATTTAAGTTATTCTCTTTCATCTTCATCTCTTTCATACGGCCCCTGCCCAGCTTATCTGTATCTGTGGCATTTCCTAAATTCTACCCTCTCCCTTTCATCTCTTTGTTCTTTTTCTCCTCCTTCTCCTGTCCCACTTTATCTCCTCCACGTTTCTGCTTTTGCTCTGTGTTTTATGCTCTTTTCTGTTACTGTTTCTCTGCTGTTTCCTTCACCGTCCTTTCCACGCCGTTCACTGTCTCCCTGTTCGCCCCCCAGGCTCTCCTGGTTCGAGCTCTGCTGGAGTATTCCCAGAGCTCAGAGAGCTACGTGCCGTACGGCCTGTCTCTGGTAGCCGGGATCTTCCTCATGGAGTTGATGCGCTCCTGGTCTCTGGCGCTCATGTGGGCCGTCAACTACCGCACTGCAGCGCGCCTCCGCGGGGCAGCTCTAACTTTTGCCTTCAACAAGATCCTCCGCCTACGCAGCACTAAAGACATCGGCCCAGGCGAGGTAGGTGATAAAACCCTGGAGGGGACTCATCTCCAAATTAACTAAATCATCCCTCGCTGCGGGGCACCACATGCAGATGATTGAGATGGATTTCATTTCTGCTCTTACACCATTCCTGCTTAGATCTCTACAAATCCCATAGCCTGAGGGAGGGGAGTCTGTCTCAGATTAGTCATTACACAGCTTAAGAGGAATAATTGTCCAACAAGTAAATGTGGGAATAACGACAACTATATTTGTAAAATTGCTTTGATAGTCTCGGTGGTGAGGTTTCAGTGTGTCTTGTTTGAAAAGATGTAGCTTATTGTCGACCTCTGTCTCTCTGCCAAGCTGATCAACATCTGCTGCAGTGACGGCCAGCGGCTGTACGAAGCAGTAACAGTGGGCTGCCTGCTGGCCGGGGGGCCCCTTGTGGGAATGCTGGGTGTGTCTTACACTGCATACTTCCTGGGCCCCACTGCTCTGCTGGGGTCAGCCATTTTCATCCTCTTCTACCCAGCCATGGTAAGACTTCAGCCAAAGCATCTGTAACAGTGAGACAGGAGCACAAAAAGCTCATTCAGTTCAGCTTTTGAGGCTTTTGTGCAATGCCGCTGTTACAAAGACGCAGACAAAATATAGGACACATTTATTAGAGGCACACAGATTTAATTAATGAGAACACACACACAAAGCCAGACAACTGTCAGTGTGGTTAATATACTGTAAATTGCAGCCGAGTCCAACAACAGAAAGAAGTTTCATCACATCGCTTTTATAAAATTTATACCAAGTAATGATCACGCACATTAGAGCAGCGAAAAGCCATTTAATTACAGCAGTTTCTAAACATTTCACCGAAAGATGATGACCGCAGTCGTTGCTTTATTGTTGACTCGTTATTTTCCGCGCTGTAATTTAAAAAAAATTTGATTAGTTGCTGACACGAGTCGTCATCACTTCAGAATCTTTACATTAATTCAAGCTGTTGAAGACTACCAAAAGCACTTTATAAAAGCATCATAACTCCTTGGCTATCAATCTCCTGTCAGCTTTGTAGCTGTTATTTTCAAATTACACTCAGTCTCAGCCGGAGCCTGACAGCCGGAGACCCTGGTATTGATGTGAAAGACATTTATCACTCCGGTCCCCCGGACAGCCCTGCAGCACAGCTAATGCGATTGTGTCTGCTTTCATTTCCTCCCCTGCCACTTATTTCTCTTGTCATCACTTCCTCTGTTCCCGTCTGGGCAGATGCTCGCATCGAGACTGACGGCGTATTTCCGCAAGAAGTGTGTGGTGGTGACTGACCGGCGCGTGAGGCTGATGAACGAGATCTTGTGCTGCATAAAGTTCATCAAGATGTACTGTTGGGAAGATGCCTTTGCACAGAATGTTCACAGTGAGTGGCTTCCGTGTTCCCAAATGCCGCAGCGATACCATAATTCGCTGCTCGTTTCATGTCTGCGGTCAGGACCGGGTGCTTTTCTACAGATGCAAACTTCATGCTATACCGTGCTTTTTTTATTCCCAGCTCACTCAGAATAAAGGGTCACCTCATTTGAATACCTGTCACTGTTGCAAATGAGTAACTAATTGGCCAGTTTATCACCTGAAATTAGACTTATCCTCTTAGTGAACTTTCAAGATAACCCCGACCCTAAATCCATTTTCATTAGCTTGCTTCGTTTAAGTCGTTCCGTGTGCCATCCTCTATAATCAAGGCCAGTGTGAATCTCTTGGCTTCAAGGTTAATTTTCAAGGTGTTTAGGGCCTTATGATACCTTGAATGACTGTCAAGGCTGCTCTACTTATCCATGAATTAGCGATGGCCTTTTCTCATGAGGCCCTCGCTGTAGGTTGTGGATAAGGATCATTTTCCACTTTTAATCATGCTCCAAATGAGCCAGGTGGGGCTCGTTTTCACTGCCGTCCTTTGATTACCTATTATAATCAGAATTAATTGGCATTCAACTTAATGGCCGACGAGTCTGAAGAGGTACAGTGTCACTCCCTTCAATTACTATTGTTGTTAAATTGATCACAGTGTTTTTTGCCCGGGGCGTGTGACGTTTCCTTTGTAATCCATGCAGAAACACACATAACATCCAAAGCGAATCCCAAGGAGAATAACATGTACCAGGAGGAGGGGGTTCTTTTATTTCTCACACTGTGCTGCCGGGGCTGAATTAAAGATGCACAAGCTTTTTGTTCCAGTGTTTGCACCCAATGAACTGGGTGAACAAAGCAGCTAGCGTGTGCATTTGGGAGATACAAACACGGAGGAGGGGGGAACAGGATTTGGGCATCACACTTGGACAGTTATCAAGGTTCAGCAGGTTTTGAAGCCCCTTTCAGACCATATATGGATGTGGGGCCCTTGTCCTCCCTCTTGTGTCTATTTCTGTCCACTCGCTATGTGTATGGTTAGGGACTCTTATGGTGCTGTTGATTGAATGCTCACTGGAGAACCCTCTGGGAGTCACTCAGCCCTTGCTTTATTTTCTGTCTCTTTGCTTTTTCATCATTGCTCTCTTATCTTGTCGACAGAGGTGCGATCAGAAGAGAGGGGGATACTGGAGAGAGCCGGGGTCGTCCAGAGCCTCACAGTGGGCGTGGCTCCCATCGTTGTGGTGATAGCAAGCGTGTGCACTTTCACCCTGCATATGGCTTTGGGCTACGACCTCACTGCAGCTGAGGTATTTGAATATGGGAACCTGTACTCACCGTTTTAGATGCATCTGTCTTCACTGGAAACACATTTTGCTAACCATCAGTCTCGATTAAAATTCCATTTCCTGGGGTTTGGTACATCTGTCCCTCTTCTTTCTTGCAATCTTTCCACTATGGCTCTCTAATAAAAGCATTAAAATGACCCCCAACCCTTCAGAAAAAAGGTTTTGTCCATAAAATCCATACATTAACCAACTGTTTTGATTTTTTTTTTAAGTCTCTCGTCATTATCCATTCTGAACATCTATGGAGTTTAAACCATAAGAGTTTGCAAATAACTGTCTCCACCTCTGCTCTCACATCCCTCCTCAGGCTTTCACTGTGGTTGCAGTTTTCAACTCCATGACCTTCGCCCTCAAAGTCACACCATTGGCTGTGAGGTCACTGTCGGAGGGTGCTGTCGCAGTCAAAAGATTTCAGGTGAGAAATATAGAAAAGTCTGTCCGCTTTGATGTCATTTAAGACTCCCAGTTTGTGTCGTCGTTAAGCCCACAGTAGCTTACTAACTGGACTTGTCAGAGTGGGAATGTCAGAGGGTGGCCAGGTTTCACCAGGCTCCGAGCCAATCAAAAGGTGCTCCCATTGATGCTAAAAATAGACCTGCGAACCCCTTACTGACATTTTTAACATACTTTTTTCCAAACACATGGGAAAAGTAGCACGTTAGTGAGAAATGGCCTCAGAAAGCCGGCTAGGATTAAGTAAGCAATCATTTCTGCCAAGGATCCACCAAAAGGCTCAAGGCGTTCTGTGTTTTCTCACTGAAGTAGTGTAGTCACGTAACGACGTTGTACTGAAGAACAGGTCAGACTGCACCTAAACCATGAGGCTGAGTAATGTATTGACACTGCTGCCAGTATCTCATGACTTAGCACAACCCGAGGTATGTTAAACCACGTTAAACAGTCTTTTGCTTTAAGCAAGCAAAGACAGAAACTTCAAGCTTGTCTTTGTACCTTTATTTTTTGTCATGCTCACAATGTGTGGTCAAAGTTAAAAGTACCCATCGCGCCTGTCTCCACAGAGGCTCTTTATGATGGATGACAGAGAGGTTGTTTTGGTCAAAATGGAGGACCCCAGCAATGCAGTGGAGTTTCAGGACGCCACACTGGCTTGGGAAAAGGCGCGGCCTCCAGCTGCAAAACCGAACCCGCTCCCCAAGAAGCGTGGAGGGATGAGGCGCGTCCTGCGCAGGGAGAAGCTCAGCCTGTACATTTCCACAGAGGACAGCAAAGGACACAAGGAAGGACCCAATGCACAAAGTCTCCTCACAAATATGGAGCAGGAGAGTCCCCAGAGCACCATCTCCTCCACTCAAAGCATACGACCTCCGCTGCACAAGACCCTGCACCGCATTGACCTGCACATTAAGAAGGTAACAACACACACACACATAGACTAAGGACATTTTAAGTCAAGGAGTTGGGGAAACCTTTGCTTGCTTCATCATTAGTTCCCACAATGCCACTGTTTTTTATCCTTTCTAGGGTTCACTGGTTGGAATCTGTGGAGGTGTCGGTAGTGGAAAGAGCTCTCTTCTCTCCGCTCTGCTGGGGCAGGTGAGATTTTCTCAGTTTAAGTGTCCTCTTCAGACGGCACAGACGTGAATGACAGTAACAAGGACAGCTTTAGTCTTCTTGAGTCTTTCACTCACACACACGATGCCACACAACGACCTGCACTTTGAAAAGGCACGTTTAAAGTGTTTCCTCTGCTTCCAACCCTCTGTTTTTGGGTTGCAGATGACCCTGCTGGAGGGTAAAGTAGCCGCCAGTGGTGGCTTCGCTTACGTCTCACAACAAGCCTGGATCCTCAATGACTCACTGAAGGAGAACATCCTGTTTGGAAATGAATATGAACAAGACAGGTAAGATCAACTACGGTACCATGATGTTGTGGAGAACAAAAGCGATAAAATGTAAGATTTAGCCCTAAATCAACTTTTCTCCTTATGATTTCCTCCTCAGATATAATGCGGTCGTGGAAGCCTGCTGTCTTCTCCCGGATCTTGCAGAGCTCCAGTACGGAGACATGACCGAGGTATCTGTACAGATCTGCTTCTCAGCAATAAGATTTTTTGATGAAATGTTTCTCTACACTTCGTCAGTGTTGAAATGGGATGTTCAGCAGTTTTGGAGTCGCAGTTTATGTAACTGTTTGCAATTCAGTGCAACCACAACAAGAGGAGTTTTATGGAGCTTTTTTTTTTTATTTTGTCCTAGATTGGAGAGAGAGGTGCCAACCTGAGTGGAGGGCAGCGTCAGAGAGTGAGCCTGGCACGTGCCCTCTACAGCGAACGGCCCATTCTCCTCCTGGATGACCCCCTGAGCGCTGTTGATGCTTGTGTGGGTTCCCATGTCTTCAGTAAAGCTATCAGGGGGGTTGCCAGAGACAAGACGGTGCTCTTTGTGACCCACCAACTGCAGGTAAGGGACCAAATTGCCATTTTTTTTCCTAACTATGCAGCATTGTGAAAATATTCTACACCTTTTTGCCCCTCTCTATTGTGTTTTCTTCCTTAATGACCTGAAGATTAGCTGATTAAAGTTTAAATCTCTAAATCTCTGCAACATTAAATCGCTGGAATAAGATTCCCCATAATCCTATTTTGACTTTGTTCTTTCTCTTTTTATTTTTTAGTACCTGTCCGAGTGTGACCTCGTTATTCTGATGAAGGATGGGCAGATTTCAGAGTACGGCACCCATGCCCAGCTCATGGCTAAAGAGCGCGATTATGCCACCTTATTCAACAGCATGCAACAGGAGGTGAGGCCACGGTCACGGGGAGCGCCAGCCCAGCGCTTTTGAATAAGGCAACTTTGCCCCCGCTACACAAAAACACTGAACATTACAAGCTGAATAATTCATAAGCAGAGAAAGGCAGAGCCAGTAGCTGGGAAATGTTAATGCCCACATGGCCTTTCGTTATTTATGCGTGCATTGATTTACTGAAGAGCTGCTAAAGACCCTGTCACCGATATATCTGTTTAAATGACTTGCAGGGTGTTGTTGTTTCGGCTGCTGGTGATTTGCGGCGGTGGCGTGTTTCAAAGCTCACTTTCTCTCCCTTTCTGTGTGCCTCTTAGAATCTGGTGAAAGAGAATTTAAAGAACAAACAGCAGAGGACAGGTGCCGAGAAGCCTGACCGCGCTGTTGAAGTCGCCAAGGTTGGACCAAAGGTGGAAAACAAGAAAGGAGGTGAGAGCGCCTGCCGCTTTTCATGCTCCACGTGTAGAACGAATGCTAAATGCTTATTTCCCTTGAGAACGATTCACAGCTAACTTTTGTCTGTCTGTCCTTCTTCATGTAGCACAACTGATGAAAGCTGAAGAGAAGGGCACTGGTGCAGTCAGCTGGGCTGTGTATGGCGCCTACATCAAAGCAGCAGGAGGGCCAATAGTCTTCATCATCAATATATTCCTCTTCCTCTCTACCACAGGCAGCATAGCTTTCAGTAACTGGTGGCTGAGCCACTGGATCAGGCAGGGCAGCGGGGTGAGTTTGGAAACCATCCTGCTTCACAATAACAAACACCACATTGTAGTGTGTATTTGGCTCCCAAAAGAAAACTTGTATTCTTCCCTGAGTTGTGAGAGCTGACTGAGAATTAATCTGAACGTGCATGATTAAAAAAGTAACGGCACCATGGTAAACTTAATTAAAAGCAAGCACGAGCAGCGAAGAAACAGATGTGCAGCAAAGCAGGCAGTGGCTGCTATTGAGAAATGTGCTCGGAATAGTAAACATCATTGAACTGACTGATTTTCATGTACTTTTTATGCACTTTTCTCAATTTCATTAGAGCCGGAATTCCTACATGGGGAAAAATTGGATTTTTTCCAACAGTCTTTGTAATTTGTTGCTCCATCTGCCCCCAGAACACATCATTAATCTTGGTGAATGAAACGATGGCGAGCAACAGCATGAGACTCAACCCTCACATTCGGTATTATTCAACTGTTTACGTCGTATCAATGGGAGCCGCTTTATTGCTGAAGACGATGAGAGGGCTGGTGTTTGTGAAGGTAAGCTTCCCCCGCCGGACCGTGCTCTCTCCACTCAATCACTGATGAACTTTAAAAACGATGGCCGTGTTTGAAAGGAGTATAAAAAGTTGATATATTCGTGGTGTGCAGTTAACTAGTGCTCCTGCCTAATTGTCTTTGTTGTCATTTGTTCATGCTCTTGTGACTCTAGTGCTATAATTGAAAATGCCTGCAGGCCAAATCCATTTATCTGTCCACTGCCATGTCTCACAGCTTTACAACGACTGCATGTGTGTTTGTGTGTGTGTGTGTGTGTGTGTGTGCGTGTGTGTGCGTGTGAGTGCAAGAGAGACAAAGAGGCAGAGAGAAAGGAAGGATGTGTGTGCGTGCATGTCATTGCCCCTTCGGGTATGCGTCCTCTTTTTCAAGCTAACCCATCCTGACACTGCATTGCAGAGGTTAGGTCCCCACGTTAATGTGTGTCACTTGAAATTGCTAATTTTTCAAAGATGGCTAATCTTTTCTTACCCCTAGCTGCGACGAGATCTCTGGGACTGTTGAATATTCCATTAATAGAATTAATTTGTTCTCTGCCGCCACATGTAATTTCTGTCCAATTGGTGAAATGTCTCTTGCTCATTAGGTCATGACCTTTATGTCAGCCTTCCAGAAACTCATTATAAATGAAGATTTGACAGCTTGCCTTGCGCCGCGAAAAAAATAACTACCCACCACTGTGCACATGCTTAGCATATGGCGAGGCAGCATTTGTCACTCTGCAGGCAACATATGAGCGCCACTGTATTTGTCCGTTGTGTGTTTCGGTGTTTGAGGCTGAGCACGTTGACAGACGATTTCCTTCCTACTGTTTATCTGTTGGTCTGTTTATCCAAGCCATGATTCTTTCCGTATGCTTCTTAAAGTTGTTTGTTTACACGTGTCAGGTCTCGTGTTCAAACACGGCTGTTGTTTGTGTTTGACAGTGCACGGTGAAGGCTGCCTCCGCGCTCCACGACAAGCTGTTCCGCCGGCTCCTCCTCAGCCCCATGCGCTTTTTTGATACAACACCTCTGGGTCGTATCCTGACCCGCTTCTCCAGAGACATGGATGAGGGTGAGGCTTGATTTGTCTTGACTGGGAACCTCTCCCCCAAGAGGGCTCTCAGTCAGTGAAGTCACCCTGGTTGACAAGGTGCAGAGCCAAGACAGAGTGTGATTTAGGACGGAGTCTTTCTGCCTGGAGGAGTGGCTTTCTGTTATCCACTTTACTGGTGTTTGCTTGACATGTTGATTTGTGGGTTGCTCAGTATATATTTGTAAACAACATTCTCTCTCTTTGTCTCTCTTTTGTGAAAAATAAAAAAAACACAAAGAGAAAGTTCACATTTAGAGATACAGTAGATCGATCCAACACCTCACAGTGTGTCTGATATATGTCTCCTGTGTCTCCTCTCCAAAGTTGACGTGCGTCTCACCATGCAAGCTGAAATGCTGCTGCAGAACCTGACCCTGGTGCTGTTTTGCTTGGCGATGGTTGGCATCGTCTTCCCCTGGTTCCTGATCTCCATCCTGCCTCTGGGAGCCTTCCTCTGCATTGTCAACCGTGTCTCCAGGTCAGACTCTCATCACTCCTGTTTGTTCTCATCGCTGTTGGCATTGAGGCTGAGATTCAAACAGATTGTTTGCACTTCATCTCCCTGCGAGCGATCCAAACAGTGTTACCAGCAATAAGTGATGAATAAGAAACAAGTGCTCGAGTTACTTGAAGCGGCAACTCCTAAGTTGTATCTGCACTGATTGATTTTTGGCCACTGTGGGACAAAAGAACATCCAATAAGCTGACAGATAAACAGCAGCTCATAAAGTTAATTGTGCTAACGTGTCAGCAGGTGCAAAGAGATTTTTTGGATCTTTTTACGTGTAAAAATAGTTTTAGCATTCAACAGTGGGTGTTATTCAGCAAAGCATACGCAGATACATTCATGCTGAAAGTCGCCGTAGAGCTGATAAGTGGGAGATTATTCTTCCTGATTAGTTTTTTAAATTTGCGCTATGAGCAGCCATTTTTTTTTACTTTGCAAGGAGACTTTTGATTAAAGGTTAAACCAAACAAATCTCAGGTTGTGAGATGTGTGTGTTGTGACTGGATTGGGTTTGTGTTATAAAAGCAGCAGCACAAACCGCAATGATTATGTATTTGGTGATGCTAACTTATTATATAAGAGGAGAGTACTGGAGGTGAATAACAGAGAGAGAAGGGCAGTAATAATCTTCACCTGTGGCGCGTTATCGGCCATTGCTTCAATTTTTAACAGCTTCTGTCCTGTGGAAAGTTTTGCAGACGCGCCCCAGATGATCTGATGACTTATTTACGGTTTTGCGGGAATTGTGTAATAAAGGTGAATCCACTGAGTGGAGCAGCAGCACGCTGGTATCTTGGGAAATAACCGCAGTGTTTTGTTATTTCCTCTGTCTGAGAGATCAAGAAGAACATGACTGTGGGTGTTATTGTTTTGCTTGTGTAAAGTCAGAAAGTGCGGAAACAAAAAACATGAAGCTCCGAATGTCATACGATCAACGGTTCAGCTCCACGTCGGATTAAGTAGGGACAAATATAGAATGACACGTGTGATAATTTTGACTTGAAAATAAGTTTTGGGGGAAACACTGAACGACGTTGATGGCTGAGCTGTCTGTCTGCTTCCCCTCCCCCTCCCCTTCTGTGGATATGCATCGCTTGATATCCCCTCATAGTCACATCTTATACCACTTTGTCTCTTGAGGGATCAGTTTAATCACAAAATATCTTCATTTGTCTTTGAAGAGACTCTTGATTTGTAGGCAATTCCAGTGGAATTAATGTTGAACTTGATAGAGTATTTAAGCACACAAGAACCAAGAGGAAGACTGTTACCAAAAGGTAGTGATCACCCCTGGCCACACTTTAAAAGAATGAAACACTGCATCTTACAAAGTCACGACATCCCAAGATATGTATAGATGTTACATCTAACTGGATCTCCCATTGAAATCACCCACATCTAAAGCGGCCTTTATTGAATTCTGAAATGAAACAGCCCAGGGCGTAAACATGTTTGTCTGGATCACAGGCTCGAAGCGAGGAAGTGTCATGTTCTTTCCCGCTCTCTTCTGGGCTGTTATGAGAAAACCAAATGATTCACGGGAGACTTGTAATTCACATGCACCATCCACTCTGTCTCGGTGTCTAAAAGTAGAACGACACCTCGCCTTTGTCAATAAAACTCTCTCTCTCTCTCTCTCTCTCTCTCTCTCACCGCCACGTGGACGGCAGGTCTGGTGTCTCTCTAGCTGCCAATTGTGCGACGCCACTTATAATTTTGCACATGCATCCGATAGCGGGAAGCGAGCGTCAAGAAAACTTGCGCTGCGTTGTGGATGTCCTCCCCTCTGTCCACCGTGTCCATCATTACCTGTCTGCCACACAACTGCATCATTAGAGCTGATGCATATTCCATTCCTTCATTGTTTCGTGGTGTTTTGGCATTCAGGTGTAATTTCTGCGCTCCTTTCAAGATCAATGAAAGATGCAGAATAAAGCGGTCGATGGCAGTAATATCAATTCAACCAAAATGTGACGCGCATACTTTAGATCTTCAAACCCGAGCAAGTTACCTTCAAACAGGTGTGTGCCTCACATTTCATTCAGGACTTTAAAATTCGGTCTCTTTTGTACAGCCGGTGGCTCATTACGGAGTGAAATGTAAAATGTTCTTCATGATGCTTTCCAGTTTGATGTCATTTGTTTGAAAGATTTGCTCCTCACATGCTGGAGCCTATTTGCACACAGTACCCCACCATTTTCATTCAAATGAGGCAAACCTGAGTGGTGGTTTTCCAACTCTGCCGTGCTGCAAACTTGCCTCATTAGGATTTTCACAAGCATTTGGGGTGACGAATCAAAATAAAATTTGGATGAAGAACACTTCTGGAGTTTATATCTGCCTGTGAGTAAGAATAGACATTTTGAGGCAGTATAACTTGTCAAAAGATGAATCAATTTAAATTGCTTAGTGAATGATGAGTTACAGACCGCAGGAGAAACATCCAGAAGTTCAAATGATATTAACCTTCTGCAAACATCTGCATTTAACCATTTCTAATCACTTGCTTTGTTTCACTTGTTTCACATGTTGTGAAGTTGATGAGGTCAAACATTAAATATATATATTTCTGCTGTTTTCAACTGAGTATATGTCAAACAGGATGAGCAAGTTATCTCATTCTGTGTTATTTACATTTTACACATCGTCCCATCCTTTTAGGAATTGGGGTTGTATTGATATTAGTGATTTAAACTGAATCCTCAAAGCAGAGACTTCAATGTGAAATCTGTTTCCAGGGTTCTGATTCGGGAGCTGAAGCGCCTGGAGAACATCAGCCAGTCACCTTTCACCTCTCACATCACCAGCAGCCTTCAGGGACTCTCCACAATCCACGCCTATGGAAGAGGCCACGACTTCCTCCAAAGGTGAGTGTGATGGTGTCTGCCAGAGATGGAGAGCGTTAAACTTTAATGTCGTCTTATCTCTGGTTGTATTTCTCAGTTTACTCCTCGGTTAGTAAATACACCAAACCTCATACCAGAACATTTCCCCTCAGCGAGCTCTGGCTGAAACAGGCTTATCTCTCTGTCTTCAGATATCAGGAATTACTGGACACCAACCAGGCCTCCAACTACCTCTTCAGTTGCGCTATGCGTTGGCTGGCTGTCCGCCTGGATCTCATCAGCATCTCTCTTATCACTGCTGTAGCACTTCTCATTGTCTTCATGCACAATCAGATACCTCCGGCCTATGCGGGCTTGGCCATATCTTACGCAGTGCAGGTTTGTAAGCGAACACATGTGTGTTAACGCAGAGTGTACTGGTAGCCCTGGCAGTTTGTAAGGTAGAAAAGAAGGGAGTTTAAAGCTGCAGAAAGGATCAGAAACGTGGCAGAGTAAAGCCTCCTCTGTGTCTAACTGTGGACTCTACTCATGTGCTCTGATGGAGATCCTTGTTTGCATTGTCATGTCATGCTGATCAACTGTGTGGGTGTAAGTTTGCGCTAAAGCTTAAAGTGAGACCGCGTGAATTCTGGTAGTAGAAACAGGTTCCTGATCTTACAATGAAAAGTCGAATGCATAAGCAATAAAACACACCGCTGCTCAGTTCAATACACTCAGGTTTTACTGCTGCAGCCTTACTTGTTCTGTTATGACCAGTGGCTCGTGGTGGCTGATGTTATATTCGGTTCATGCTGTAGGAGCCACATAGGGGATTCTCCACTTCTGCTACCTTTACAGTATCTTAACATTTAAGGTCAAGAGTCAACCTGCATCAAAGCAATGTCTGTTTCCACAGCCTGTCTCAGAGGAATGTTTGTTTTCTCACTGTTAAACAATCCCATGTTTGGTTTTATTCGTTTTGAAATGCTCACAGTGCATAAGTGTCATAATCAACAAAGTCATAGCAGTCGAAGAATTACCAAGTCTTTCACACTAATTGGTGTGACGGTGTTAATCACTAACTTGTCGACTCTCTCTGCGTTTCCTTTTCCAGCTGACTGGCTTGTTTCAGTTTACGGTGCGGCTGCTCACGGAGACTGAAGCTCGGTTTACGTCAGTTGAGAGAATCAATCATTATATAACGGTAAGAGCACTGATTGGCACAGTGAGGAAGGCGGATTATGTGGCACTCAGACACACTGTACGCAGACAAAGACACCGTCTAGAATCACACAACCAGATAGAGACCGGCCCAGGATAACAGCTTGAATTTCGGGCCGCCGGCATGCCCAAACATGTGTGTGCTTTTGTTGTGTGCATGTGATTGTATACGTGTGATAAGCAGCGCCGCAGGGAGCAGATAGAAACCCAGTGTGGGGTCTTTACACACTCCAGAGCACATGACAGGGCTTGTTTCACACAACAGCCATCAAACAGCAAAGATACGAATAGCAACTTCAACTTTTTCTTTTCTGTCTCAAGTGCAGAGAAAAGCTCATAGAGTGAAAATCACTACAAATCAGTTCGGGGGCTTGCACCTCAACAGAGATTTAGAGATTAATACCAGATACCATCACCCTTCCTTATCTCAGAGTCTCGAGAGCGAAGCACCCCAACAAAGTCCTGAGGCAGCTGCTCCTGCCCCCTCCTGGCCTCAGCAGGGAAAGATCACCTTCCAGGATGTGGAGATGCGCTATCGTGATAATCTGCCGCTTGTGCTTAAGAATCTGTCCTTCACCATCCTGCCTGAGGAGACCATCGGCATTGTGGGCCGCACAGGATCAGGTATAAGTGACCCTTCGCGTTCCTCAGCCAGCAGCTTTTTCAGCTTCTTTGTAAATCCACTCTTCGACGTGAACACACGCTCCTTCATGCAGTGTCTTCTCTGTTCGCAGGAAAGTCCTCTCTGGGCGTAGCTCTGTTCAGACTAGCGGAGCTGACCGGAGGCTCTGTTATCATCGACGGAATCAATATTGCCCAGATTGGTCTGGATGACCTGCGAAGCAAGCTAGCCATCATTCCTCAAGAGCCGGTGCTCTTCATCGGGACAGTCAGGTAATCCAAATGATGATTACTTGTATTAATGAGCTTTCTGTAAAGCATTGTATCAGCTTTGCAGACTTGAAAAAAACAGAGCAGAGGGAATGAATGAGAAACACCCACCTCTTAACCTCTTAACCAGCTGCTCTAATGGAAAATCCCTGTGGTGCAACATTGTGGCCAAACTGAGTCTGTTTACATATGTATAACACCTCCTTCGCATATAGTCGGTTTAAAGCTACAATTAATGTCTTTTACATCGAAACTGAGCAGAAAATATTGTACATCATCCCACTATTTGCCTGAAAATGGTTCCACTTATATTCTTAAAATTATGGTGGATACTGTTTGCAGTGTGTGAGCCCAGCAGGGATCTGGGCTGTGCCTATTAGTGTGAATGTAAAGCCCCACCAGGGGGAAATCATAACAGAAACAAAAACGGTGCTAGGTAGGAAAAAATGAACGAGCAGACAGGCTTAATTTGACAGGCAAGACCGATTCAGAAACAAAACATCAGCATTGCTTTTATAGACACGAGTCGGTGGCAGATGACCTCGGGCTCAGGTGAGAGTTGACCTTGGTCAGCTGAGCAGAAGGGAGGACTGTAGTATCGGCAGTATGCTGTACCTCTTGTCTTAATCTTGTCATCGTGTTTAATCCATTTAATGTACATCGCAATTCTTTTTTTTTCCCCCAACAGGACTAATTTAGACCCGTGGGATCAATACTCTGATTCCCAGGTATGGGAAGCTCTTGAGAAGACACATATTAAAGAGATGGTAAGTGACAAGATGTTTAAACACTGCCAGATTATGCCTAATTATGCATTATGGAATAGAATAAGACCGTCACGTTTGTCCTCGCCCCTCTGCTTGACCTTCCTCAGGTCAGCCAGCTGCCTCATTCGCTCCACTCAGAGGTGACGGAGAACGGAGAGAACTTCTCAGTGGGAGAACGACAGCTGCTGTGTGTGGCCAGAGCTCTGCTGCGCAACAGCAAGGTGCTGATTGTATAACACCGGCAGTTCACATTACATGTGGAACATTGTTTGGCATCGTGATGATAGCAGCTCAACTCAGTTTTAGAAAAAGAAAACAGAACCTCCTCGTTTCTCAGCTTAGGCACTTTGTATTTGTCTCCACATGGGATAACACTGCCACCTAGTGGTATGAATATGTACCGCACCTCATCAGCATGAATTAGGCATGAGCGTCACACAGTTTATAGTGATGAGTTTCCTCATTTTGTGTTAATAATGTTAATTTCCACATCTCCTGTTTTCTTTCTCATTGTCTTATTTTGTGCTTTTTTTCTCTTAGATTCTTATATTGGACGAGGCGACGGCAGCCATCGACACTGAGACGGATCGCCTCATCCAGGAGACCATTCGCTGTGCATTTGGCAGCTGCACAACCCTCATCATCGCCCATCGCCTGAACACCGTGATGAGCTGCAGCAGGGTCATGGTCCTGGACAACGGCCAGGTGTGTATAAAGGCAACATGACTGATTGTGCGATTGCACGATTCGGCTTCTTGGCTGAACCTCGTTCATGTTGATACACCCCTGATTTACTGTGTGAATTGGTCCCTTTGAGGTGATGGATTGGATGAGGCGGAGCACATTTTGTTCTTGTGCTCAACCTGACATTTGTTACAAGTAGTGAATATGAAATGTTCACAAATGATTGGCAGTTTGATCACCTCTTAACCCTGTTAATAAGTTGAGTTCACCTCCAGAAGGATTCATCAGTGTGCAGAGTTTAGAGGAGTGAATTCAACGTAACTGACCAAGATCGACAAGATTCATGGCCTTAAATGGTCAAATGCTTGTTACAAATTGCAGTAAATAGCACATATTCAGTTCATTTTTTGTATATCATCTCTGATCTTGTCTGTCTGTACTATAAAATATCCAATATAGTCGAAGGAGTCTTATAGTTGGGCAGCATCAGCAGTTGAGTGTAAACTACCTTAAAGTGAATTAGCGCTGGTTACACAGAAACTTGCAGCGTACACTAAAGCGCAACCAGGCTGTCTGAGGACAACGTTTTCTAGACAGTCACGTTCTTCTCTTACGCCGCCCGTGGGAAATAACTTAGGTTGCAGTTTTCTTCAAAAAAAGAATATGCCTTGATTTTTGTTCTCTCTACTGAAGTTCATGGAATGAGCAAGTCGGGCCTCTGATTTTATATGCTGGTACTGATCACTGTTTTATCCCTTTCATTCTCGTAGATTTTGGAGTTTGACAGTCCCGCCGCTTTGCTGGCAGATGAAAACTCGAGATTCAGAGCCATGATAGAAGCATCAGAAAACCAAAGGAGTTAAAAGCCACTGGGGCTGAACTTCGGATGCGAGCGGTGACACCACAAAATCTTCAGTGGAATACCTGAATTGCACAAAAAAAAAAAAAAAAACCACAATGAACTCAATCCTGCCGTGGTGCGAAAGTGACGTGTTGAGAAATACAGAGGCTCTTGCAATGGCTGCTATGTGTTACAATGTCCGTTCATTTCCAAACCAAAGACCCAGGGACCACATGTCTGAAGGATACGTCAGATCTCACTATGCAAAAACAGACGTAACGGCCTCCTGCTCTTTGCCACCGTGTCACAAGAGTTATTTCCTGGAGGCCAAATCATTAACTACAGATGAAACAGAGCAATGACTCTGACAGTAGCACTTTATATTTCATGTGAACGCATGAAAAGACATGCGGTGCTTCCTTTTCCTCTGGAGGCCAACGAATCAGTGAAAGTCTGTTAGTTTTTGTCATTTTATTTACATAACTACAACCTCACATTGTAGGAATTTACTGTTAAGAACTTGTGTATTATTATTATTGATTATTCAATACAATATATCTAAAATCATCTATTAACCATTCCGAGTAGGTACTGTTTAAGACATGCTATAAAATGTTCTGTTTCTTTTTTTATGTTCTATGCATTTCGTTCGACGTTATATTGCCAGTAATTTCAGTAAATTACTGCGGATGCTAAACGTGCCTGGAGCTGTAAACATTTTCAGGTCATGTAATGGAGTTAGCCATGTAAGCATGCTTTTTTTAGACTGCATGCAAGTACTGTGTTTTGGAATGAGCTAATGTTTCCTCTAAATCCAAATGCTGGAGTTTAAAATCTGCACTTTTTACTCTGATGGGAATGTTTCTACCAGCAGGGTGATTCTGATGTTGAGCAAATGACGTTAAACAGTTGCAGTTAAGGTTACGAATCCTGGAAAAGTACGCGATTCGAAAGAGAAGCTGAAAATGATCAGCGCCGGGAAGTGTCTTCAAATGACGTGTTTGCAGAAAGCTGGAGATTGTGAACATCTGCCTTATAATCAAGTATGTGCTGAACAATCATGAAGAGTGCAATATCTTTCTATTGCATTGATGCATTTTCAAGATTGCCTTTGTACACTTGAGATTGTAATGTTGCAATATTTTTTTGTTAATGTTTGATTTGTGTCATTAAGGGTGGTATTTTTCAATAAAAATATTTTTTATATATGCTGATGTCGAAGATATTTTACATGTTCGAGGGGAACTCTGCTGACTTTGCACATTAAAGTCTGTTCTTGAGGAGTACTATTACACACGCAAAAGTTGTGTAAAACCTTTTGTGGCTCAAGGCTCTTAATTTGCTGCACACACACCTGTTCCACAGCTGACAATGTGCTACAATCAGCCAATAATGTGCACTGTGCTGAAACTGGTCAGCTGTTAGCAAACAACATAAATTCCTTAACAAGGTAGGAACATAGCTGGAATTCAAGCCGCACAGCAGTGAAATTGGATTCTTTTTACTTCATTTATATCAACACAAAAGTTAATCGATGCTATATGTCCTCCGCGCAGGAATCTGTGTGGGAGTGTGTGTATATTTCTGTGTGTGTGAGATAACTGTGTCCACAAACAACTGGAGTCATTATCAGCGTATCCTATTCAGAGCCTCTGCTGATTAACATTACATATTAGATAGTCAGCAGCTTGGAGCCTGTGCGTTTCTTGTCCTGGCTTCGCCTCCCTGACCTTACATGCTGCAGCAATGTGACACAATGACATTGTTTGCCTCTCACTCAATTTTATTTGACTGTCTGTCTTCATAGATTAGAGTCTGAATTGTAAAGTCTTGATTTAATATTGCATTGCTGAACTGCTGTTACTGGTTGTTTTAACAGGTTCAAAACATTACAAATTGTAGATATCTGTCCTTTGTTTCAGGGGAAGAATTAATTTAAGGTCCTCTTCCTTCTTCTCTCAGTGCAATGTAAACAGTTTTTCTTTGCTGAAATGCCTTTTACTGTGTGGTTTTATGATTAAACGCATTTATTTAGGAAAATGCACCAAACTGAAATACCCAAGCTCCTAAGATTAAATGTTGACACAAGGAACTTTTCAAAACAGGGCCTCAGGAACAGGAAATAGAGCAGGACTCACCTTCAGGCCCATGTCATTTCAGATAATTTTATGCTTTTTTACAGTGCAAATTTTCATTTAGATTTACACAAACCTGCTGACAGTCAGTACGCCTGGAGCTCTCAGGGATTTTGGGACATCTGGTTGTTAATCGTGCCTTCCCTATAACTGTGCATGTTGTAACTAGAATGAAGTTTCATGCTTATATAATAGTGTCTCTCCACTGGCTCAAATGGTTGCCAATAAGATTTGGAGCTTGCAAAGTGATGTAAATACTCTGCATGAGAAATTCAAATTTGTGAATGTGCAGAAAAGCTGCGCATTAACAAAGACCTGCCCATACTCACGCATTGTAATGCAGGTGCAAGTAATACATTTTGCCCTGCTTGTATGTCTAAAAGCACTCAGGTCCAGCCAGAATTCATACTTGTAACACACAGGCTGGCAAATGTAGTTTCACACATTTTTCTGCTATGGGTCTGAAGTCACATGTTCACATCAGCAGTGTTTGTGTAACCTCAGTATTGATATAATTCATGCACAAAGTTTATTTTAAAATAATCAGTTTGTTGTAAGACTGCAAATCTTTTTCATTCACAAACTTGAAAGTCGGGTGCAGTTTCTTTGCACAGGTTTATAAAGGTTGATATACAACCACAGGCTTTGAAATTATTAATCAGTTAAAAACCATATTAACCCTTATTCAAGCCCAACGTGTTTCCTCTATTCATCGTAATTAATAGAGCAGATTTTTTTTTAAACATTACAGCATGTATTCATGTTGTCGTATATTAATTTTTTTTGTTGCAGACATGAATACAAGGCAGTCTTCTCCCAGACTTTTATTTTGAAGTTCGGGGATGAAGGCTTACCGGAAGCGTGTTTCGTTGTTGTAGCTCCGTTCAGACCGCTGGGGAGGAGGAAAGCCCTGGCTGTGATGCCGCTGGATGATGGCTGCATTCGGGATCCTAAGTTACGAACACCGGCCATTAAAGCGGCCCAGACTCGGCCCTCCGGACGTTTATCCTCAAGATCCAAAGCAGAAAGAGGTGAGATTTTACGATGTGCAACCTAGAAGTCAGAACCTAATGTTTAGATGAAGAAAAATAGCAGCCAAGAGACTGTGCAAGCTAACACCAGCTAGCCTGTTTAGCTAGCTCTCAAGACGATTTGGGCCTAGCAATAACAATGAACAGCACCTAGTTGTCAGTTTGTTAGCTAGCTCGCCAGCTTACTTGGAAAACAGCCGGTTCGTTGCGTACCAGAGTTTGCTAAGCTAGCTCATCGGCTAGCAAATGCTGTCCAGTTTGATATAAACTGCAACCAGTGTTTTGCTTTGTGATGAAAAACACTCTGCGTTGGCTTTTTTGGATTGTGCGTGACTGGTAATTGTTAGCTAGATGTTTTGGTCCAACGAGTCAGCGTTAGCTTACCCTGCACAGCTAACCTTCCTGACCTGCGAGCTGAAATTCAAGCTAAATTGTTGGTAGTCGGTTTTAAGATTGTAGTTTGGCCTAGCCGGGCAGTGCTGCTGGCTCCTGATCTATTATTAACCTGAGATAAGCTGTGGATGTCGATGGAAAACTGACTGGCTTACCTCTGGGGTATTCTGTCAACGTTGCTGTAAATATCCAATGATGAGACATTTCATTATGATTAAGTCGATTTCCCTGGTGTCAGCAAACCCAATGAAGCACATATCCTGATTTTCTCTATCAGCTGCTAGCTGGTCTGGAATCAGAAATGATTAGATGCTGCAGATCAACAATGGTAACTTTGCATGTGTGTTTATATTTCTAATCAAAATGCACTTAAATGTGTGTTTGTTTAAGGATGAGTTGACTGCCCTGAACGTGAAGCAAGGATTCAATAACCAGCCAGCTGTGTCCGGTGATGAACATGGCAGTGCTAAAAATGTCAACTTTAACCCTTCAAAGGTAAGAGCACCTTCACTCAGGTTCTGCCCTGCGTGCTGCTTGGTGTGTTTTGCGACCGTCACACGTTTCCCTTCAATGCCTTACAGATCAGTTCGAACTTCAGCAGCATCATCGCAGAGAAGCTGCGCTACAACACGTTTCCTGACACGGGGAAACGTAAGCCACAGGTCAACCAGAAGGATAACTTCTGGCTGGTCACAGCAAGGTCACAGAGCTCCATCAATAACTGGTTCACGGATTTAGCTGGGACGAAACCTCTGACGCAGCTGGCAAAAAAGGTAAGACCCCGGAGCAAGTCTCGAAAAGCCATCTTTGCTACAGGGTGGATTACCTGGTGGTATAGCTGCTGGTTAAGTGGAATTTACCTACTCAAGGTGCCACATTGGCCTCGCCCTCTGCGCTGTGTTTGGATTGGTCGGTTATGTGCACATCTCCTGTGTATCTCTGTCACCTAAATCCCAAATATTTCACCCATATCCTAAAGAAAGGAAATGGATTCCCCCCAAAAATTCAAAGCCTGTTGCCTCGTTAAAGTACAAACTTTAAAAAAAAACAAAACAAAACAAAACAAACCTTTATTACTGCTGCCCTTTGATTAACCTCGTATTGGTTTCACACTGGTTAGCACGCTAATGTGCTGAATGCCTGTATATTTAATTGACAGCTAAATGTTAGCATGATTAAGATTAAAGCATGAGGAGTGAGATTGGTTAGTGTAAGCCAATCAGATGCAGAACAGGACGGGTCATGCCTTTGCCGTCCTTGAGGGGGAAAAAATGTGGCCTGATGCAACTATGAAGTGCGACTGTGCTTTTCTGCTAACGTTACTCGGGTGAGCTCTGCCTCGAGTCGAGTGCTCAAGCCGAAAGAAATCACAGTTGAGTCTGACAAAGTGCACTCGAGGATGACAAAGAACATCTGAGACTGAGCAAAGGTGCCCGAGTCTGTCAACGGAGCGCTGAGCCTGACAAGCCGGTCTAAGAGACCGTAATCGCCGTAATGACCAGACTTTACCTCTTTGTCCCATTTAGTAATAATGATGTAAGAACAACAAAGCCGTTTTTCTATTTTCATCCAAAAAATGACTTCCAGCGTGCAGTGAACATAGTGCTGCTGTATACTCGTAGTTAAGTTGGAAAGCCATGGTGGTTAAACAGTCCCCAGACTGTGCAGATCTCTGCGCGATGATTCATTTCAACATCACAAAACAAGAGCAATTCAGGAAAGGTAAGCAATGCTGTGCTGTTTATTTCCTTGTTAAAACAACCCAATTGATGCTTCTGTGTAAATCAAGTCTATTGTTTGTCTTGTTTGGGTGTATTGACCCAAAAAGCAATGAATGTCATTGTTTGTTAGTGGAAACAGGTTTTATTGCTGTTCAGTTTTGTTTTTTTTTTGTAAACCTGAAAGTCTATTATTTATAGATTGTTTTGTGAAGTGTTTTTTTTTTTTTGTTTGTCTGTAAGTGCTGTTGTAAATGGCAGCAAACAGGTCTTGAGTTTTGAATACATCAGGCCAAATTAAAGGTCAGCTTTCTGTTCCTAAGTGTATGAAAGCACTTTATTATTTACAATTACGTTTGTGATGCATTTTCTTTCATTCCTGCCTGCATTGCTGCATACATATCTTGTTTTCTCACGACAGTGAACAATGTTTTATCACTTCAAGTAGAATCAGGAAAACGCAGCATTTAAAATGTTTAGTTTACTGCAGACATGGAATTCCAACGCCTGTATTTATCATCTGGAAGTAGCATGTGTATTCGATGTGAATGGTTTGTCCCCTGGGGTCTATTTAGCGTGTTTTTTAGCATCGTTTAATTAGTGCTGAACTTGGAAAGAGTTATTTTTTTTTGTGTGTTTTGAGGAGCTTTGTCAGTGCGTGCATCGTTTCACTCAACATCACTGACGCACGTGAAATGTCTTTGCCGCAGGTTCCCATCTTTAGCAAAAAGGAGGAGGTTTTTGGATACCTGGCCAAGTACTCGGTCCCTGTCATGCGCTCAGCGTGGATGATTAAGATGACCTGCGCGTATCACGCAGCCATCACAGAAACTAAAGTCAAGAAGAGGCATGTGATTGATCCTTGTATCGGTAAGCAGGTGACCTAAAGCGGTGTGTTTCTGGTTGCTGTTTGTGCAGTGATAGATCTCCTCTGAGTCATGTGGTGAAAGTTAATTAAAAATGAAAAATGATACGGCGCCTTCTTTTAGATGAAAAGCAATTTCCTTTGAGTGGAATATGTTGTGCCATTTTTTCACTTTCTGCCCCTCCAAGATGCATTTTTGTGTTTGTGTGTGCAGAATGGACTCAGATTATTACCAAGTACCTGTGGGAGCAGCTTCAGAAGGTGGCCGAGTTTTACAGACAGGTTCCCGGTCAAGGCTGCAGCTCGCCCCTTCCAGCCACTCCTGCTGACGTGGAGACGGCCATGAAGCAGTGGGAATACAACGAGAAGCTCGCCATGTTCATGTTTCAGGTCTGTTAAAGTCTGCTAATAAACAGTGTTGCATGTGTATTGCAGTGTGATACATTACTGTAACCACATCAGTTTTTCCAGTAACGGTGCAATCACAGTTTCGGCTGAATTATCCTGCAGCATATCGATGCGCTGTGGCGACATGTAGCCATCAACTGCTTTTTCCTGGACTCATTGTTCATTCTGCTTTGCATTTTGCTGGAATAACAGAAAACCGCTGAGGAAGCTGCAAGCTTTATTAAACGGGCTTCTTAATAAACAAGCTCTGAGCAGTTAGCAGTTTTAGCCAGATGTACAGCAAGTGTGAGGGGAATTTTAAGACGTGTGGCAGGAAACCTACCGGAGAAGAAGCTGCCCGTGTCTGCCTTAAAGCCTGTGTCCTTCACCCAACATACAGCGACAATGTCATTTTATTTTCCTCTTTGAATAATAAATGAAATAATCACATTCGGGGAGAAAATTTGGGATGAAGAATTAGTAAAAGAAGACACTGTAATTACCGTGTTGATGCACTGCATGCTAATGTTGGGCGTCTGTGTTCAGGATGGCATGCTAGACAGACACGAGTTCCTGACGTGGGTGCTGGAGTGTTTTGAGAAGGTCCGACCGGGCGAAGATGAGCTTCTCCGGCTGCTCCTGCCCCTTTTGCTACAGGTAACCCCCCCTGTCTGTTTTGCTGTTGGGAGAAACGCTCTCCTGCTTAACATTCATACATTTGTGCACAGTGACACACGTTAGCCTCTTGCTTTTGTGATGGCCTTCTACAGCTGTCAGCAGTTCACCGTGGACCGGTCGTGTGTCTTCGTCCGCAGCACTTCGGTGCCGTTGGCCTTTGCTGACAGAGGCCCTGTGGGGCCGGCAGCCTCTCATTTTGTTTCTGTTTCCAAAGCTGACTGATGTTAATGGACACTGAGTGCTGTGGGTAATGCTGTGAATCTCTCCCCCGTCCTTCAGTACTCAGGGGAATTTGTACAGTCGGCTTACTTGTCACGGAGACTGGCTTACTTCTGCACACGCCGCCTCAACCTGTTGCTAAGCGACGGGAGCCTGGGCCCCGGCACAGGAGGGCATCCAGCCCACGGCATTTTGGCGCAGCAGGGCAACGCCCTGCCCCCCACCCCGACCTCGCAGCCGGCAGGAGGGAACCAGCCCCAGACACCTTTCACAGACTTCTACATCTGCCCTCAGCACAGGCCTCTGGTGTTCGGCCTCAGCTGCATGCTACAGGTACCATGTGTGCATTTTGACTGATGTATAGTACTTACATGGAATATATGACACATTTTTTTGCTGTGATGCATCATCAGCTTTTTAACATGCAAGACAAGACCTAAAGTTCTTCACTTACTCATTCTTCTGTTTTTTGTTTTACTTCCTTTCTGACTGTCACATCAGAGCATCGTGCTGTGCTGTCCCAGCGCTCTGGTGTGGCATTACTCTCTAACAGACAGCAGAAATAAAACCGGTTCCCCTCTGGACCTCCTGCCCATCGCCCCGTCCAGCTTGCCAATGCCCGGGGGAAATACTGCCTTTACACAGCAGGTACCTCCATCCATGCTGATACAGCTGAGCACCAGAGTTTATTCTTGTTCTCGTAAACTGTATTTCTTTTTCCATTTCATTTTTGTTTGGAAGGGCAGGACAGGTATGCATGAAACGAATGAAAGGAAAAACAGATCCTCTTATGCACACACGAACAGATACATACATATACGCTTGAGGATCTTAGAACTCAAGAGGATGAAGACAAGGTCATTTCTTTTCTCTGCAGGTCCGTACAAAGCTGAGAGAAATCGAGGAGCAAGTGAAGGAGCGAGGCCAGGCGGTGGAGTTCAGGTGGTCGTTTGACAAGTGTCAGGAGACCACAGCAGGTCAGAAAATGGCTCCTTTATCTCTTTACAGCTCACCAGAATGGGGTTGTTGTGAGAACAGCAAGGTCAGTGGTTGAGATGAGTTCTGTAATCTGTTGGCAGGGTTCACCATCGGGAGGGTTCTCCACACCCTGGAGGTTTTGGACAACCACAGCTTTGAGAAGTCTGACTTTAACAACTCACTGGATTCGCTGTACAACCGAATATTTGGGTCCGGCCAGAGTAAAGACGGCCATGAGGTGAGAACAGAATGCCTCTGTGTTTTCATAGTACAAGGCCGTATTACAATGATCCAAAATATGTGTTTTTAATACACTTGGAACTGAAAAGTGGATCAAAAAGTGGGAATGTTGATCCTGATACCGTGTGATTACTGTTCACCAGATTATAAACTGTGACGAGGATTGTCTCATGACGCATGTTTCTGTCCAGATGTCCCCAGACGACGACGCGGTGGTGACCTTGCTGTGTGAGTGGGCCGTGTGCTGTAAGCGCTCAGGCAGACACAGGGCCATGGTGGTGGCCAAGCTGCTGGAGAAGAGGCAGGCTGAAATAGAAGCAGAGGTAAGAGCGACACCGCCCTACCTGCCTGTGCCTCAGCCCCCAAACGACACTTTCAGTAATGATCTACTTAACGACTTCTCCTCTGCCATCATCAGGCCTGTACAACAAACATTTTTTTTATTATGTTGTACTTGTCTCAGTTGCAGCCAGTTCCCCTTTTTTAAAAGTGTCAGATTCTACCATGTACAATGTTCAATTAACAAGAGTACGTTTCTGAGCCTTCACCACACCGCCAGGAACATAATGCAGGTCAGGAAACACTAAATGCATTTATTTATTTATTATCTCGTTGATATTGTGAAATATTTCTCATAGCAAATAACCACGTGCAGTAAGTGTGGCAGTCAGTGTGTACAGTCATCTGAGTGGCTGCTGCCCTCAAAACACCCCTGGTGGAAAGATTACTTAGTTAAATGTCAGGGTCCCGAGGGGCTTGTCTCTGACTCGACTTGCGGTCTTGACTATAACCCTGAATGAACCTCAGATATGAGTCTGCACAGTGCTTAAGTTTTTGTTTTGCAAATCAGCAGAGCACTGCGTGCATGAGTATCGGCAGTGGTTCAGCCAGTGGAGCTGTCTCCAGTCCACAAGGCTTCTGGTCTGGTCCTGCCGGGATGATCTCATAGACCTGTCAAACCCTGCAAGACTGCAATAATATCTTAAATATTCCGGCTGCATAATTCATATCTGGTGGTTTGTTTTGTGGCATCTGCAGACAACCGAAATGAATGTGTCAAATAAGGAAAGCTTGTAAATAGGTTTTCTACATAAGCCCTCACTGTGTGTTGTCTGTCTGCTGCGTGTTTGTTTTCAGAGGTGTGGTGAGTCGGAGGTGGTGGATGAGAAGGGCTCTGTGTCATCCGGCTCCCTCTCAGCTGCTACACTACCCGTCTTTCAGGATGTGCTGCTGCAGTTCCTCGACACTCAGGCCCCCACACTGAGTGCGTTTTTTTTTTTCCTACATTTCCTGCAGCTGTGATTCTCAAATGTGACAATGAAGGAACTTTATATCCCTTATTCCTTTGCTCTTATTTCATTACCCAGTGCATATTTTTATAAACGATTTGGCAAGGGAGCCCTGGTATTAAATTATTCAAATCCTCTTTTCCCCCCCGTCTGCAGCGGAGCCCGGGAATGAAAGCGAGCGAGTGGAGTTCTCCAACCTGGTCCTGCTCTTCTGCGAGCTCATCCGTCACGACGTCTTCTCCCACAACATCTACATGTGCACGCTCATCTCCCGCGGGGACCTGGCTTCTGACTCCCACCTGCCGCGCCCGCGCTCCCCCAGCGACGAGCCCTCCGATGAGTCAGAGCGCAAGGAGCAGGAGGCGGGCGGCAGCGGCAAGAACGAGGCATGTCGGAGGCATCTGTTGTTGGTGTTGTGGAGTGTGATGAGTCGCTTGTGCGGCAGTACAGAGTAACAGCGTGGTGTAAAAAGGGTAACACGACGTCACTGTTTGTTCAACAGGATACTGGTCTGTCGGAGTCCATGGAGATCGATCACAACTCCAGTGCTAATTTTGACGAGGTGCACATAACATTCAGCATTGTAGATTTCCTACCATAATGCATGCAAGAGAGTTCTTTTTGTGAATTATTCTCCTTGAATCGTGTCGTTTCGCTCCCCTTTTGCCTTGCAGATGTTCTCCCCTCCGATGCACTGCGAGTCTAAGGGCAGCCCCTCTCCCGAGAAGCCGGCGCCAGAGCAGGACAGCAAGGCCAACTGTAAGGACAAGGGCATGGACCCCGCCTTCCCCCAGCTGTACGAGCAGCCTCGCCACATTCAGTATGCCACTCACTTCCCCATTCCTCAGGTGAGAGAAGCCACAGCTCGGCACTTCAAAAGAAATCCCAGAGAATTACACTTTTGGGTTGTTATGAATCCTTATATTTTATCTACTCAGGAAGCAGTTTTGCAGTTGTCCGTCACATCTGACAGCTCATGTTTTAACAGTAAACTGCATGTGTGACCATGAACCGAAACACGTTTTTACGCTTCACGTCTGTTTCCTTCTGCTTTATGTGCACTACAGTGAATGTGTGTGTGCTGCCAAAATGTCAATGACCTACACTCTAGATTAACTGATCAGTTCATCAGAAAATTAACTCTGAACCAGTTTAATGACTCATTAATAATTCAAGTTATTTTTCAAGCAAAAAATCCAAATAATTAGCCTCTAAATTGTGACAATTTGCTGCTTTTCTTTATCTTAAATGACAGGAAGCTGAAGATTTTTGGGTGTTGAACTGTTGGTCAGGGGAACAAAACAAATGGCTGCAACCCGAATCCATATGTAGCATTTCTATGAAGTCAATCATCTGAATTATCTCAGGTGGAGGTTGAAGCTTCAAGGGATACTAATGTTGAATCCAGAAATCCAAATTTTTAGACAAATGAAAGAAAACGTCTGTTCTGGTACTTTAATGGTTTTCTTAAATGTAATCCTCCAACTTGTCTCATCCATCTGCCCCAAATGAGTTTTTGGTGTCTTTGCTGCTCATGTCATCAGGTGCATCCACTTTATGAGACCTTTTTTTTTTTCTTTTTTTAAAATCTCTTTTAGGAGGAGAGCGCCAGCCACGAGTGCAACCAGCGGTTAGTGGTCCTCTACGGTGTGGGCAAACTGAGGGATGAGGCGCGACACACCATCAAGAAAATTACCAAAGACATCTTGAAGGTGCTCAACCGCAAAAGCACAGCAGAAACAGGTAACTGCTCTTCAATTTTATCAGCTTGTGACTGATAGCTTTATGTCCTGGACTTCCCATTTGCTTATGTTTTACATTACCGTAGCTGCAGGCGTGCGGTTTGTCTGGCAGCAAACGGCCTTTTAAGATCACGTCGCCGTTTCATTTCACCTGCTTTTCATGTTTAAGGATGGAAATGGGGTAAATGAAATCACAGTGAAGTTTGGATATATGTCCTCCAATTCATTGACTGGATTTGTTTCCCCCTGCATCTCTCTGCAGAAAAATCCCTGCCTATCACATGAAAGAGATAATGTTTTCCCAGACAGCAGTGTGGAACGCCGGAGCCTTATCACGCCTGGATGTTTGTAAAACATTGCTCACATGCAGGCTCGGCTCCTCACTGCGGCCGTTCCAGCTGTTCTCCTCCTGAGAACTCTTCCTCCTCAGATACATTTCATTTGTATTCCCTTTCTTCTGCTACTCTAAAGCTTCTTTTCTTTATCAGCCCTCGGGGGTGGGGGGGGGGTTGCATCACTCCATCTTCTTTTCCACCCAATTTCTATGCTAATAACTCTTATCTGTTCACAGCCACTTTATCACCGATACATGCAACCTTATTAAGGTGATTTAAGGATTTCAAAGTTATAATTGTGTATTTTGGAGTGTTTCGTGTCACCTTATCACATTCCTTTGAGCTGATGATGACCTTCAGCTCACAGCTGTGTTTTTCTTAAATGAAAAGTGCTGTTTTGCTTTTCTGTGCGGCGCCCTCGTAGCAGTGTATTTTGCAGTGGAGCTTCAAATCGAAGGAGGCTGGAAATAAGATAACAGACCATTGGCTTAACTCGATTTCACGGCTGGCGCGTTCTGCAGACTGGAAAGAATAGCGCTGACCAGTTGTGAGTTGCTGCTCCCGCTCTGATTTATTTTCTCTCTCCTCTCTTTCCCCACATACGCAGGAGGGGAGGAAGGACAAAAGAGGAAGAGGAGTAAGCCAGAGGCCTTTCCCACTGCAGAAGATATCTTCTCCAAATTCCAGCACCTCTCCCACTTTGACCAGCACCAGGTCACCTCCCAGGTTAGACCAGGACACGTCATGCTTTCACGTGTTTCAGTGCATAGAGGAAGCAGTTAATTATTTGGGACAAGCCACAGGGGTTATTAATGCAAACGCTGCTGAAAGCGCTCAACAAAGGACCTCCCAAGGTGACTCGTTTGAATGTTAATGTAATTTGAATATATTTGGATTTCTCTTGTGAGATGCTGAATACAATTTGAATGGATAATGCGCTCAGGTGACTGTCACTTAAAAAACACGGCAGAACATAATGTGTTTAGGTTTATCAGTGGGAGAGGTTATCGGGGAGACTTGTGTTCTGTACATCAGTTCATGGGAAACGTGTCGTCGAGTTATCTGATATTATGAGTTTGAATGGTTAAATGTCCCTTTAGGTTGTTTTTGCTTTCATTTGTCCGATTTGTCTCCCTCAAACTATCCACTTCCTGCTGCTGACAAGATGTTTTGGTATTGCTTGAATGTTTCTGCTCGTTTTAAATGCAGCCCGTCGATGTGTTGCAGCTCAGTGTCAGAGCCGAGGTTGTACAGATTGTTGTTTTTGCATGTAAATGACGTGCGATGTTGTGTTCGCTTGCAGGTGTCCAGAAACGTGCTGGAACAGATCACCAGCTTTGCCTTAGGGATGTCTTATCACCTGCCTCTCGTCCAGCACATCCAGTTCATCTTTGACCTCATGGAGTACTCCCTCAACATTAGTGGCCTCATAGATTTTGCTATTCAGGTATGAGCAGCTTTGCGCTAACGTCACGTAAACATGGATGAATCCACATACATCTGCTTTTATTCATCATTGTTCGACTGTGTGTGCTTTGTAGCTTCTGAATGAGTTGAGTCTGGTGGAAGCCGAGCTGCTGCTGAAGTCGTCCAGCCTGGTGGGCAGCTACACCACCAGCCTGTGTCTGTGTATCGTAGCTGTGCTGAGGAGGTACCACTCCTGCCTCATTCTCAATCCTGAGCAGACAGCGCAAGTTTTTGATGGGTATGTCACCAATAAACTTTGATGTTTGTCAATAGGATGCCTCAGAGTGTCAGTCGTATGACATTTTGTAAAGATCTCTATTGGTTGGCCAAACCTGGGACTGCTATGGTTTGATTTTGTCATATTTACTGTGAAAGGAACTGAAGCAGAGATTGAATTCCAACCTTGAAGGGATGTTTGCAGGGTTATGATTAGTTAAACTCATAATTAAAGTAGTAAAAGGGATGTTTTGGGATTTAAGGGCAAGATAAAGAATGGTTGGCGGGTTGCTCTCTCTGAGCCTCCTCCTGCCGTCTTCAACAGTGATTTTTATAGTTACAGGACTGCTGATAGGGCACTTAGTCCCTGAAGCCGTACTAATAGCAGTTATTTGTGATGCTGGTAATTTAGGAATTTTAGCTGATTCTGCTGTTGCATTGGTCCAAAGTCATCTAGGATTAAAGCATTAGCTAAATTGAATTAAGTGTAAAAGATAAAGGAAACTTACAGAAAGCGTCTAATTAAAAGTGATTAGATTTAAATGTAGTGCTTCTATCAGAAAGACCGCCAAAGGAATAGTTCAGCATTTAGAGAAATACACTTATGTGCTTTCCTGCTAAGACTTGGACAGTCAGATTGTTAACAGTCATGTCTGTAAATGTGAAGCTGCCACAAGCAGCTGGCTAACTTAGCTTAGCTCAAGGACTGGAAAGAGGGGGAAACAGTTAGCAGCAGTGACAAAAGCCTCCTAACTGCACCTCTAAAGCTCATGTTAACACAGTATATGTCATTTGTACAAAAGGTCACTGTCACATGTTTATTAGTGAGCTTTAGGGGTGCTGCTGTGTCGTTACTTTTGGACAAAGCAAGGTGAGCCGTTTGCCGGTTTTCAAGCTTTAGGCTAAGCTAAATCAGCCGGCTGCTAGCTGTAGCTCCGTACTTAGTGTACAGACATGAGACTGGTATCAATCTTCTCATCTAGCTCTCAGCAAATAAGCGTTTCCCCAAATGTCTGACTTTTCCTCTAAAGTACGTCGCTGAAGGCGTTGAATCATGTGTGTGAATGTGTTCTCAGGTTGCGCATCGTGGTGAAGTCGGGCGTGAACCCGGCGGACTGTTCCTCTGCTGAGCGCTGTATCTTGGCCTACCTGTATGACCTCTACACCTCCTGCAGTCACCTCAAGAACAAGTTTGGCGAGATCTTCAGGTAGAAATAAATCTACACGTTTTTGAAAACGAATGTTTTGTTGAAAATCACTGTTTCACTTTCAGTTGGCTGCACCAACATAATCCTTTGCTATTCTCTCCTTTCCCCTCTCGGTCTCTCTCAGCGAGTTCTGCTCCAAGGTGAAAAACTCCATCTACTGCAATATCGACCCGTCAGACTCCAACATGCTCTGGGATCCTGTGTTCATGATGGAGGCCATCGCCAACCCCTCGGCCCACAACTTCAACCACTCCATGGTGGGCAAGATCCTCAACGACAGCCCAGCCAACCGCTACAGCTTCGTCTGTAACGTGCTCATGGACGTGTGTGTGGACCACAGGGACCCAGAGAGGTGTGTCGCTTTTGTTACGACCCTGTTGTGTCTGTGCGGCTCGGGCTGTTCCGGTTTTCTACTCTTTGCCGGGCTGTCGTTTTAAATCATGTGATGTGCTTTCAGGGTGAACGATATTGGGATCCTGTGTGCGGAGCTGACGGCGTACTGTCGCTCCCTGAGTGCCGAGTGGCTTGGCATCCTCAAGGCTCTCTGCTGCTCCTCTAACAATGGCAACTGTGGCTTCAATGATTTGCTGTGTAATGTAGATGTAAGTTGTGGTTTCGTAACTCTTAAGCTTGATGTATAGTTGGCGTAAGATGGTCCTGCCACTGGTACCTAAGGCAGAGGTTATGATTTATAGTTAAGCACTATAGGTACGGCCTAACCTTTTAATGCAGAGGTGTAAATCCAGCTTTAGTCCTCCTTATGTAGCACTTGTCTTGTTAAAGGAGTAATTGTTAGATCTGTGGTCTGACTCAACATCACTTGCTTGTAAATTCTGGTTCAAGAATAACATGTGCCAGATATGTTACCATCTACCTGCCTTTAGTTCCATTTTTAACATAATTCCCATCATAATATTTAGTTCTTCTGTGATTACAGTCGCTTCTTTCTTCTCTGTACTCCTCCTTCAGGTTAGCGATTTGTCCTTCCATGATTCCCTGGCGACCTTCGTAGCCATTCTCATTGCTAGACAGTGCCTCCTCCTAGAAGACCTGGTTCGCTGCGTGGCCATTCCTTCCCTCCTCAATGCAGGTGAGGATTATTTCATCTCAAATGTCCTTCTTTACAAAAATATGTATTTCCAAGTCAGTGCTAAATGAAGAAGGGTCATCAGATCATCGTCCATGAAGCTCCTCCACAGCCCTAAAGTTCCCCTTCAACGACATGTTCCAAATGTGTTCATCTCATCCTGGATGCTGTTTAACACTGTTGACTGTATAAAAGTAGAGATTATTACATTTACTCCATATAATTGAACTGTCAATGTTGAGGACAGCTGGATCAAGTTCATATTCGCACAGCTTCCACTTGGAGTGGCAGAAGCTACACATTAGGCTTTCTGCTACTGAGCGAGCAGGCCTGTGAGAGGGATTGCTGGGTAATGCATTACTTCTGACAGCGAGGAGAGGAAACGCAGCGTATTTGATTTGGGTCCACGGAGCCTCGGTGCTCTTTGTGCACTGGCCAGAGAAGTGCCTCTCCCCACTACTAATCTTTTTTTCTCCCAGCTTGAGGACAAAGCCCCATTCAGCCGTGCTGTTTGGTTGGGTTTGGCCCATGATATAACACCATTACACCTGCCAAATGCCAGGAGCTCTCGCTCGTGGTAAATGCTTTGTTCTCACTCCCTCTTTCACCCCGGCAGCTCTATGAAAATACCACTTCATCCTGACTGATGAGAAGTCTATCTAGGACAAGGTTTAAATTTAGATATTTGACTCGGAGGTAGTAGGTTGTGTTGCCTATCCATAAAAAAATGTGAACCTCACTCATGTGATGTGAAGGCGCTCAGCTCTGACCGATGCATATGTGTGTGAACTTAACCTCCAGCCTGCAGTGAGCAAGACTCTGAGCCAGGAGCCAGACTCACCTGCAGGATTCTGTTGCACCTTTTCAAGACTCCACAGCGCAACCCTGTCCCCCAAGATGGCGTGAAGTCAGGTAGGAAACACAGCCAGAAACCTTTTTCCATTGTTTAGAAGCATTTGTCTTTTTACCAGACTGTCTATTGTGCTTCTCTGTCTCATAATTTTACTGCTGTGACTTTGCAGATAAATCCTCAGTTGGTATCCGGTCGTCTTGTGATCGCCACCTTCTTGCGGCTTCTCAGAACAGCATAGTCGTTGGAGCAGTGTTTGCTGTCCTCAAAGCGGTCTTTATGCTGGGTAAGAGTCTTTGCAGTGCTCTCATGTCAGTGAGGTTTAAGGTCAGAACTAGAGCTGCAATGATTAATTGATTAGTTGTCAACTGTTTAATCAGTTTGAGTAATTTATTCAGAAAAAGGTTAAAATTCTCTGATGACAGCTTCTAAATGTTGGTATTTTCAGGTTTATTCACTCCTCTTTGTCAGTAAACTGAATATTTTTGGGTTGTGAAGGAAAAAACAAGACATTTGTTACTGCTGCTGAATACTGTAAAACTACTGCATTGCGTGTCACAGATTGGTTTTACTGGTCTCTCCACCTCGTTTTAGGTGATGCCGAGCTGAGAGGCTCAGGACTGTCGCACCCTGCTGGCCTCGACGACATATCTGACGGGCGCAATGTCTCCATAGAAACAGCCAGCTTGGATGTATATGCAAAGTATGTTCTGAAGACGATCTGCCAGCAGGTGAGGATATGAGTTGAAATGGGGTGAATGATGTGAAAGCAATGAAATCAACAACCGCAGTTCACTCAGTCAGTGTGAAATTGAAAATGTGAAAATGGAAGGTACCGAGATGACTAACTGAAACAAATTTCTTCTGCGTGGAGCTATGCATGCATGCTTTCTCTTCATGTTCAGACTTATCAGCACTGTTGTCTTCTCTGTCTGAAAGCTTTCGTGGGAACACACATTCAAACGGTTAACTTTCTGGTTTTTGCTCATATAAGCTCTCCTGCTTCTCTGAGCTACTTGTAAATGCAGTAAGCCAGAGATGCATACAAAGCGTGAATGAGATCATTTTCTGCACCAGATGTCACTTATGCCACATAGATATGAAGGCCAGAGAGGGAGCTGGCAGTCGCTCAGAGGGCTGGACATGCTCTGAGACCTCAAGGGACTTCAAATGCATTTTCTACCCACCAAGACTCTGGCATGTGCAGTTCTGTTCCTGAGAAATAACCCTTCGCCCTGTTTTCATCGCCTTCCAACCGGCTTTAGTCAAGTTTGTTTTGCATGACTTATGAGTTTATGATACTTGTACTGAAGCTGGAGGATCACTGAAATTCTTGACCTCTGTCAAATTTCTCACTCCTTCATCCCCTGCCCCCCCCCCCCCCTTGCTCTGTCTTGCAGGAGTGGGTTGGAGAGCGCTGCCTGAAGTCTCTGTCTGAGGACAGCAGCGCCCTGCAGGACCCGGTGCTGGTAAACATTCAGGCACAACGGCTGCTGCAGCTTATTTGCTACCCACATCGCCAGCTGGACAGCGACGATGGTGACAACCCCCAGAGGCAGCGCATCAAACGCATCCTACAGGTCCATTATACACAGAAACATGCACAGTGTCAAGAATTAACCTCCGTCTGTGCCCGAGAATCATCAATGTTTGACTTAATGAAGACTCTTTCGTGCAGATAGCACGACTAGCATGTGTAGGTTTTCAGAAGAAACGGGCAGGCCTTGACCATCTCTGATCACTCTCAAAAATTAAAACTTGAATCTGCTATTCAGGTGTCTTCCTTGAATCAGAGCTGTGGGGCTTTGCTGCCCTCTCCTGGCTGAATCAGAGACTGAAGAAGCTTCTCACCAGTGTCATGAACTGTGCATGCTCGTAACTGGCTTTGGACAAGAAAAAGGAGAAAAATATATATGACTAACAGCATTTTTGACTCTTTCACAGAACATGGACCAATGGACGATGAGACAGTCGTCCCTGGAGCTGCAGCTGATGATCAAACAGAGCACAAACAATGTGAGTTGCTGTTTTCAGTTAAGGAACAAAATACGAACGTGTCGTCTTCGTCAAATGATCTGAACACTCCTCATTTGCTTTCCAATAGGAGCTCTACTCGCTCTTGGAGAACATAGCCAAGGCCACCATAGAAGTGTTTCAGAAATCAGCGGAGATGAACTCCAGTAACCCCTCAGGGAACGGAGCAGTGGCCCAAGGTGGCTCCGCATCCAACAACAACAGCACCACTAGCAAGATGAAGCCAATTTTAAGGTGTGCATCAGTCCTTTTTTTTCTCACACAGTTTTCTTTGCATTGAGTTTTGTAGGAACACTTAATATTCTTAAATTCAGCTGTGGCAGTGTTGTCTTTTACTTTTGATTGTACTTAGTAATGTTTAAATTGAAGATTTCTCCTGTGTGCTGCAGCTCATCAGAGCGGTCAGGTGTGTGGCTGGTGGCTCCTTTGATAGCCAAGCTGCCCACCTCGGTTCAGGGCCATGTACTGAAGGCAGCAGGAGAGGAGCTGGAGAAAGGACAGCATCTGGGTTCCTCCTCGCGTAAGGAGAGGGACAGGCAGAAACAGAAAAGGTGAGTGGCAGACGGATATTTCTTCAGAACTTGAATATGTGAGATTAGCTTTAATCTGGTAGTTCTACAAAGTGAAAATTCTTGGCTCGTATCTGGTAGACTGTGTTAAAAAATGGGCACTTTAATTTCGTGCCACCCTCACAGGCTCTGGAAGCTACAAAAACAGAGTTCGCCAGCTGTCTGAATATGATTTCTTGTTTATTGAATTCATTTTTTTCCCCTCTCCCCAGCATGTCTCTGCTGAGCCAGCAGCCATTCTTGTCTTTGGTGCTGACCTGCTTGAAGGGGCAGGATGAACAGAGGGAGGGCCTTCTGACCTCCCTCTACAGCCAAGTGCAGCAGATTGTTACGAACTGGAGAGAAGACCAGTACCAGGACGACTGCAAAGCCAAGCAGATGATGCACGAGGCTCTGAAACTACGACTTAATCTTGTAAGAACGTCTTGAATCCCTACAAGCAGCTTTACAGTACAGCATCACTGACTTTGGGTTTGAGTACACATGTTGTGAGGAGACTATAACAATGTTTTTTTCCTCTCTGAACAAGGTGGGTGGCATGTTTGACACAGTGCAGCGCAGCACCCAGCAGACCACTGAGTGGGCCGTGCTACTCCTTGACATCATCAGCAGCGGCACAGTTGACATGCAGTCCAACAAGTGAGTGTTGACTAAAAAGAAAACCCCATTCCAAAGTGCAGTCCACACATTATTCCTCTAATTGGATACTTCAGTTATTGTTTCTAAGCAGAAATAGTTGTCAGCACGTTTTTCAGTCCCTTGATCTGCCTGGCTCTTACGGTATGTTTGCTTCTCTCCGACAGTGAGCTCTTCACGACAGTGTTGGACATGCTGAGTGTGCTGATTAACGGTACACTGGCGGCTGACATGTCCAGCATCTCTCAGGGCAGCATGGAGGAGAATAAGAGAGCCTATATGAATCTGGTTAAGAAGCTCAGGGTAAGAACAGCACATTTCCTCTGTATTCTTATGGTGGTTGGTTTTGTTGTGCATTAAAGTCTAGGACCATTAACTTTTTATTATCGTTTTCTCTGGAGTAAGAAAAGGGCATTGAGGAAAGAAAAACTCCAGATGAAAAGGTCACAGTACCTCATGTGCAAAAAAAAATAATTAAGGTGTTTTTTTCATCTACATCTCACTTGATTAGCTAATGCAAGCAAAGATTTTGAATAATGTGCTCAGCATTTTCGTAATGGCTCCTCTCCACAATGTTTGTTGTTTCCACAGAAAGAGCTTGGAGATCGGCAGTCAGAAAGTTTGGAAAAGGTTCGCCAGCTTCTGCCACTGCCCAAGCAGACCCGAGACGTCATAACCTGTGAACCTCAGGGCTCACTAATAGACACAAAGGGGAACAAGATCGCTGGATTTGAGAAGGAGGTACGTGGTTACATTGAAGTCACTGAGGTGGAGAAAAATAATTCAGCTTGTCAAGAAAAGTTGTCCAAAAAATTTAGGACATCATCATCTACACCTGCTGATCTTGAGTTAAATACCACTGCCGTGTCTCTCTGCCATCAGGGTCTTCAAGTATCAACCAAACAGAAGATCTCTCCCTGGGACGTCTTTGAGGGTCTCAAACACTCCGCCCCTCTCTCCTGGGGCTGGTTCGGTACGGTGCGCGTGGACCGCAAGGTCACCAAATTTGAGGAGCAGCAGCGTTTTCTGCTGTACCACACCCACCTGAAGCCCAAGCCTCGTAGCTATTACCTGGAGCCGCTCCCCTTGCCCCCTGAAGATGAGGAGCCCCTCACACCAGTCTCCCAGGAACCAGAGAAGAAGATGATAGAAGCAGTGAAGCCGGAGAAGAGCGTGTCTGCGGTGCCCTCTGACACAAACAAGAAGAAATCCAACAAGAAGAAGAAAACTCCCTCCGCCAAGACAGAGGTCAGATATTACTGACAGGAAATCTTCATATGTTTGTTTTCTGGACAAGTCACTTCAATCTTCAATCGGTGTTGAAAGTAACTGACTTTCCCCTTTTTCTCACTAGGATTATGTGAACCGCACTCCAGGCGGTGTGACCTATGGGACTAATATGCCACCTGAGCTGATGCAGAACCACCCATACGGCAGGCTACCATACGGCCAGCAGGCCGTGAGCATTTACACACAGAACCAGCCTCTACCTCCAGGTCAGTTCATGGCATATTCTCTCATCATCACCTTCATTAGTAGCAGTATGATGCACCAGTTCAGTGCTCATCTGGGACTATCTGGGATTGTGATTTTTGTGACTTGTTTTTCCACAGGAGGTCCAGGTTTGGAATCTCCGTACAGACCTGCCCGCAACCCACAGATGAACAAAATGATGCCCACTCGACCCAGCTACCCAGGCATGATGCCCGGCATGCAGGGAAGCATGCCGGGCATGATGGGACTGGACAAGCAATACCCTATGGTGTATAAGCCCCAGCCTAGCATGCCACAGGGCCAGATACTGCGGCAGCAGCTACAGGTCAGACTGGTGAGTCTGCATTGACAGGTCAAGCTACTCCTTATAGCCAAGTAGAGTTGACCAAAAGCAGTAGTAGCTGCTTAAATTCAGTTTTTAAAGTCTAAAAATGAGGATAATACGGTTGTTTTATGTGAAAAAAGCTGCTAGGAAATCAGTGCTAAGAACCCTCTTTTTCTTCTGGCAGAGGATATTGAATCTTTGCTATTTGCTGACTTACTTCTTGTTTCTCTTTTCAGAATCAGAGCATGATAGGGCAGCAGATTAGACAAATAACACCCAACCAACCATATACTTCAATGCAGGCATCTCAGGTAAGTCTGTTGTTTTGCTAGGAAATGCACCAGACACCACTCCAATAAAATGTATTTCATGTGACACGTGGTTATGAAGAATTTTTAAAAGCCGTTTATGTGTTTAAACTGGATTCTGTTCAGCATGCGAGCATTTCCAGAACATTTGTCATCCACACTGAAATATCTGCAGTTGCATATGCTTGCATGTTTGCACTGATCTGATCTTTTTTGGGGGGTTTTGCGACATAAATAATCCAGACTTGAACATGTCAGTAAATCTATAGTGGTCTCCTTCTGTGTCTTGGTTTTGATTATCAGCGTTGTCTCATGTCTCACTGTTCAGAACATATCTCAGGGCTATACCACATACGGATCACACATGGGGATGCAGCAGCATCCGTCCCAAGGTGGTGGTATAGTTCCTTCTTCCTATGGGAACCAAAACTTCCAGGGAACACATCCTGGAGCCAACCCAGCTGTGGTGGATCCTCTGAGGCAAATGCAGCAGAGGCCCAGTGGTTACGTTCACCAGCAGGCTCCAGGCTACGCACACAATATGCAGAACACACAGAGGTTTGTATTGTGTCGCAAGGCAGGCTGTTGCTTTGTTTGCTGCTCAGTATTACTTACAAATCAAATTTTAGACATTGCCATTGTTCTCATAAATTTGGCTCCACCGAATTTACATTGCAAGTTTTTGCCCTTGATTTTATGTTTAACTGTATTGCAACCTGCCCTCATGCTTTCTCTTCCTGTGCTGTACACCTCAGGTTTGCCCACCAGCCCCTCCAGCAGAATACCATCATGCACGGCCTCAGTCACATGGGAGGCCAGGGCGTCCATCCAGGCTTACGGCCCAATCAGATGCTGGCAGAACAACAGCAGCAGCAACAGCAGCAGCAACAAGCAGCACAGCAGCAGCAGCAGCAGTACCTCAGACAACAAGCACTCAGAGTATGTGACTCGATAATAATTCTAATGATGATGAAACAAGATTGGACAACAGATGTGACATCACCAAAGATGATGCTGAGATTTCTAAAATGGGATGTAATGCAGGGGGATAGATAACCGAAGTGGGGGGTCAGTGTGATCAATGGAAGACTCTGGGCCTATGATGATGCTTCTGATATATCTGAGTTTAACTGGAAAAGTTTTGTTATAGCCAGTGTTTCATGTCTGTAAGGCAGGATCGTCCTGTGCTCGGTTAAATTGTGTTGCTGGAATCACAAGAGAAATAGATCTTGGAGTCATCTGCATAGAAAAAGAAACTGATGTGGTGCCTTTTGATGATTTGACCGAAAGGCAACACATAAATTGGAAATAATAACGGACCAAGGACTGAACCCTGCGGCACTCCTTAGGTGAAGTGGCCAATGGCCGCACAGAAAGTTTCAGACAGATCGGAATAAAACAAAGTTTAACAGTGACAAATTTAAATGCTACCAGGGGAAAAAGATAGAAACTCAAAACCTCAAACACTAACCATTATTTCTTTCTTGGGTATCCACTACAGCAGCAGGCCCAACAAGTTCAACAACAGCAGCAACAACAGCAACAGCAGCAGCAGCAGCAGCAGCAGGTCCAGCCCCAGCAGGTTCCTCCTCAACAGCAGGTTCCACAGCAGCAGCAGCAGCAGCAGCAACAGGTGTCAGCGGTGCCACCACCAGGCCAGGCACAGAACCAGGGCCTAGGAATGCAGCCACTGCCCCCCCAGCAACCCATGGTAGGTCCAGTCCAGTTGATATCAGACCAGCTGTTGGTGGGATAACAAGTGTTTATAAGTGGGTCAGTCAGTCTTAAGTGGAATCGAGTTTTGCTTAGCTGTTGCTTAGCAGTTCAGTGATTTCATGTCGTAGGTTTTCAGGCACATCAACTGGTTCCACATTAAACAGCAGCAAATATGTTCAGTTCCCTGTGTTGACTTTTCATGTCCTGAAACCTCTCACCAAGTACCTAAAGGAGTTTCCCAGCATATTCAGATGTCATAACAGCTTCAGTGTCTCACAGAGCCACTAGTTTTCATTTATACTAGTATTTTCTAAAAAAATCAGTTTGCATTATTGTATTTTTGTTGAAATTTCATTGATGGATCATTTTGGAAGCTTCCTGTTGGTGCATTCAAGAAAACAAATGATGATCAGTCACCGTTTGTAGCATGTAAACAAGATGCTTTTTGGGTGCCATCACTTAAAATAATGAACATGGTTACTTCCTTAAATGCACCACTAAAGGTTCGGTCCAAGATTTTTGGCCCAGATAGAGTACTTACTCCAAACTAGTTTCAAAACTCTGAACATTATCGGAAATGTCAGGAATCAATTTCAAAGCTTGTTGTGCACAACATATAAACCTTTGAAATTGCTGTAATAACGATGTGTGTATCTCTGCTTTAGTTCCCACGACAGGGAATGCAGCAGACTCAGCAGCAGCAGCAGACTGCAGCTCTGGTCAGACAGCTGCAACAGCAACTGTCAAGTAAGTCAGACCCTTTCAAATGCCATTTATGTGCATGCCTTCCATCTCTGTGTAATGATGAACAGCAGATTTCATATCTATAATGAAACTTTCCCACTCTTTTCAGATACACAACCAGGACAGGGCACCAATTCATATTACTGATAGTGCTTGTTGATAGTAGAGTGCATCATTATGAGAGGAGGCCCAGCTCTGCAGGAGGGTGTCCAGACCTGGGTAAGCTGTGAGGAGGGGAAACTGTTCAAGGCACAAAGGACCACCGAAGATGAGATCTCGAACACTGAGGCAGCGATCAGAGAAAATATCTTGACTTCAGTCGTGTAATTATGAATTGTGAAAAGGAGGAATTATGCTCTGAAGGAAACAGATAATGGTTAATAATGGAAAAGTCTATGTAAAAAAGTACCAGAAATTATAAGAATAATGCAATTTTTTTATTTTATTTCAATTTGTACAATTTTTTCAGTTTCGTGTATTTCTCATTAAAAAATCATGTCAGTTTTTATGTCTTGTACTTGTGTTGGCTGCCTGTATGCTGTATTTAAAAACTGTCAATGAAATCTTTCATGACAACATGGGAATCAAAGGATTTGTTCTATCAAATAAGGCTGCAGAAAAAAATCCCTTAAGTTCACGTTGAGTGACATGGTCAAAGCTCACCTAGCTGGGAATAATCCTTTTTCACAGCAGACATGTTGAGAGGAGGAAGACCACAGGTGTGAATGGTGGTAATAATGGCTGCATTCCAGTTAGATGTGAGTTTCAGGGTCCGAGTACTGTGCGTTCTTGCTTGAAAATACTGAAATACTTCACAGATCAACCGGAAACAACCACAGGAGCTTTATTTCTTTATTGAGTGAATCAGCGCACAGGAACATAATACAATTCCTCATTTCAATTTGGATGCCTTTTTTGTTTTCTCGGGTTTTTGTTTATCACCATTCTGCCTCTCCAAGCGACTAAAAAGCACTCCAGAGTCCGATCCTAGCGCTCTCCCTTCAAAGGGACAGTCCATTCCCCGATACCTTGGCAGGAAGTTCACATCTGCCCAGCTCCTCTCGCCTGGTTGCACTCCGAGTCTGGACAGCAGCTTGTTAGAAATGTCTGGCACTACTGGCTGGAGGAGTGTGCCATAAATCCTGAGGCATTCAAGGGAGACATGGATGATGGTGTTAAGCCAGCGCTGGTCTTTACTGTCCCTCCTGTCCAGCTTCCAAGGTGCATGGCGCTGAACAAACCCGTTGGTCTGCCTCACACAGGCACTGATGTCCTCCAGAGCTTTGTATACGTGCATGTTCTCAAAGTGCTGCTCCACCACAGCAGGGAGATGTTTCACAGCATCCAACATGTGGTAGTCCTCAACCACAGCTCTGCCTCCCTGTTTACTTGGGAAGGACTGGGGGCAGAAAGGGGGATAGACCTGAGCTGGGTTAAGAGCTGGAGCTGTGCAGCGGTTAAGCAGACCACCCAGAGAGTCTGCGAGCTCTGCATTGAGCAACTTGACAACTTTGTTGTCTGTGTAATCGCAGTCTGAGTCTGGGACACCCTGACGCAGAAGAAAGTACCTCATTCCATCAGTTGTGAACATCTGTGAGCGTTCAAGAGGATCAACTACGTTACCCAAACTTTTAGACATCTTCTTTCCTCCGACTGTCCAGTGAGAGTGTACATGGATTCTTTGTGGCAGCGACATTCCAGCCGCTAGAAGGAAAGATGGCCAGTAGATGGCATGAAATTTTAAGATGTCCTTTCCGATAATGTGGTGGGCCACGTTCCACCATCGGTCGTGTTTATCTGGATAGCCAGCGACGGTGAGGTAGTTCACCAGAGCATCTAGCCACACGTAGACGGTTTGGTCGGCGTCACCCGGGACTGGGATGCCCCACTGAAGGCGGCTTCGCTGGCGGGAGACTGAGAGGTCAGGAAGGTCCTCCTGCAGCCAATGGAGGACAGCCTGGTAGAAATGCTCAGGCTGCACAGCCCGGGGATTTCCTCTGAGCCAATCAAGCAGCTGACACCGAAACGCAGAGAGACGGAACATATAGTTCTCCTCTTTCATCCACTCCACCTGCAAGACAGTGGAGAGAAGACTGAAGTTTTGCTGATGGATGACAAGATCAATACCACTCCTCCAGAGCCACAGATGACATTACACAGCCGTTCTCACATTTGAGTAGTGCTATCTATGACCAGTAAACGTACTTTAATGTGTACAATCAATGGCGTGTCCCTTTAAAGTTTGCACCCATTCATCTCCACTAAAAAACACACTTATGCTATGATTTCAATTTCGCTCTAATTACCTTGTGGCCACTCTCCAGCGATACCTTGATCTCCTTCCCCGATGAGTCCAAAGCATCGCCCACCTGCGACGGCGTGAGGAAGCTTTCATCTTGGGTGGAGTACCAGCCTTCATAACTCCCCTTGTAGATGAGCCCTTTGTTCCAGAGCACTGACCAGAAATGCTTCACAGCCTGACGGTGTCTCTGCTCGGTGGTTCGTATGTAGTCTGTATACGATACGTTGCAGCTGTTGAAGAGATGTTTGAATCTCTCAGACACGTCGGTGCAGAAGGTCAGGGGATCTTTTCCTGCAGCTTCAGCAGCTTGTTGGATTTTCAAACCATGCTCATCTGTGCCTGGAATGCAAAATAATAGGGAGTATTATTGTCATTTCCTTCACAGTCCAAACAGTCTAAAACCCAAAGACATTGATTGTGCGATGATATAAAACAGGAACAAGCAGCAAATTCTCATTTTTGTTTGAAAGATTACTTAAATGATTAACCAATTATCAAAATAGTGGCCAATAAACTACTCTCTTCAGATCTATTAGGAAAGTCATATTTACATACATATATTTCTATTTTTTCTGCGCACAGATTTCTAAAAACAAGCCTTAACGTGACTTTAATGTACAGATTTATGCTCTGACATAGGTTCCTAGGTTGTGGACATCACATGCAAGCAGTAGCAGGAACATGCATCTTTTGGTCAATGGAGGATTTACCTGTTGCAAACTTTGAGCTGAAGCCCTGAAGGAGCTTGTACCTGTGGAAGCAGTCAGCGATCACAGCTGAATACAAGTGTCCAAGATGAGGAGAAGCATTGACATAGAAGATTGGAGTGGTTATGTAGTAACTCCTGTCGTCTTTGCAAAAATGCCTGCTCGTGTGTGTCAACACGACGACTCTCTGATGTCTGGACAGGGCTGAAATTGGTGCAAGGCTTTGTTGCAGTCTGTGAACAGCATTACAGCCTCTGGAGACGAACAGAAACGGGGTCCTCATGACTAGATATCACGCGACGCCCACATGAAGTCCACCAAATGAAACTCAGTCAAAGGAGAGCAGTAATGATTCTGCACTGTAACGAACGGTAAGTGCTAGCAATTAATTTAGCTAGCTAAAACATAGTTTTCGCAGAACAACAATATGTAAACGGAAAACGCAGCCACTATCAGAGAAATTACCGGAAGGTCTTTGAATAGTCCTGGTGTTTTCGTTGAAACTGGAAGGTACCATTAAATGTTAAGCTTTTTTTTTTTTTCTTAAACCAGCATCGCATGTGTTTTACTCGCTTGTCAAGGTTAGCACCTTCGGTTTCCGGAGACGAGAATCACTCGTCCAATCAGAACACTAGATAGTTCGCATGGAACACCAACCACCAATCAAATTGGGAGGACTTTCTCCGCGGGGCTCTGTCTGAGTTACCAGCTTTATTTACTTTCCAGACATTAAAGCTCTCATGACATGAAGTTTTCAACCAGTCGAGCAGCAAAACGTTTACAGGAAAAACCCATGGATATATGGGAAAGCATAATTTTTTTTTCAAATAACTTTATTGGAATAAGAAGGGCAGGGCAATGACATGCAGCAATAAGACATCACGTTATAACAAAGCAGGGACAGTAAAAAATAAATAAATAAATAAATAAAAATTAATGTGTTTCACACTGTTTTCCAGAAAGTGCTTTTCTGTTACAGAAGCTGCTGCTGCTTTTGCATAACAAAATTCACATCATTTTTTTTTTTTTTTTTTTTTTTTAATTTTAACCACGTATTTAGTGAAATATTGATTATAGTTAAAAGCACAGACAGGAAGTATCTTTATTAATAGACTTACATGGATCAAACTTACAGGGTAGTTTTGAGTTAACCTCTTTTACATTTTCTGGTAAAAAGAATCTGTAGCTAGTGAATTAATGTAATGTATAAATTAAATATATTATGTTTTGTACCCATATTACTTAGTATTATAGAACTGGGGGTATAGTGACAGAGGGATAGAGATAGATTTTCTTTCCAAATTATCATGAAAATGTGAAATTTAATACATTAGCTTAAACTACTCCTCAGTTATAGAATAAAGACAGGCTGGAAAAAGTCACTTCCGCCCTCCTGACTGTTTCCTTGGCGATTACCAGGAAGTCGCGGAGTGACAGTCAGCCAATCAGTTGCTCCACTCCCTGACGTCAGATGAACGAACGACGAATGGGGTTAGCGTGACAGCGGAGGTAAAACATTTTACAAACGGTAACGTTAAGCGGCAGTTAAATAGTGTGTTAAACTCAACTAAATGTTAGAAAAAGTCATTATTTTTCATTTTATGAACAACTTTAGTCGTTTAAAAAGCTCGCGTCAGCCTTGTCGCGGTACGGAGAGTCGGCCTATCATGTGATTGTAAACATGGGGTGCCTGTTGCTCGACTCTTGAAAAGTTCCGTGAAGCTTCGCCTCTCATTGAAGTTCAGTTATTTTAGCATTTGGAGGAACCACGTTTTGTGTTATCCGTTGTTTCAGATGGAAGTGAACCGTTTGGACTTCTACATCGGTCTGTCTCTGGCTGTGAGCTCCAGTGTTTTTATCGGCGCAAGTTTCATCCTGAAGAAGAAAGGCCTGCTGCGATTGGCCAGCAAGGGCTCCATGCGAGCAGGTACCGTAAGCGCTATTAAAATGAAACTAAACTGTAGCAACCCTTTAAAGGTCGGTGGTGGGTGACTTTTAATTAAGTAACTGTAACTAACTATCATAACGTTAGATTCTCCCTTACATGTAGTTAAAGGTCCTGCCTTCAGAATCTGTATGCAGTATGTGTGCATACTGAATGCGGATGTCATGATCAAAATGTATCAAAAGTACTAAGTCATTGTACAGCACAACGGAATGGATCTGCAATTATTAGCATATATGGCTATAACTGACATGATTTTAATTATACATTAAAGGTATAGTGTATTTGAAGTGGGGTTGTATGAACTTCTTATCCATAGTGAGTGTATTTCCTACATTAGATGGCAGTCGGCACACCCTCAGTTTGGTTTGGAGAAGTCGCGGCCGCGGTGTGCTGCTGTGAACGAAGTCGGGAGCAAAATGTATTTTAGCCACCAAGAAAAAAAATCCCAATCTAAAAACATCAATGTAAGTTTTAGCGTACGCTATATTTAGAATACTTTGCCGTCAGAAAGCCCTTTCCGATGGGAGCTGAAGCTGTTCTGTATATCACTCTGTCGCTCAGCAATGGCTGGATATTTTATTAATTTATTTATGATATTTGCAGCTTCATTTCCTGTCAGAAAGGGTGTTCTGATTGCAAGGTAAAATAGTGAATTTCTCCAAACTGGGGCTGTGCTGACTGCCATCTGCTGCAGGCAGTACGCTGACTATTGATATGTACCTCATACAACCCCACTTCAAATAGTCAGAACCATCCCTTTAATCTGGTGATTATCTTCTCAGGAATCAGTTAATTGCTTGGTTTCAATCAAAAGTCCAAACTCCAAACATACTGAGTTTACTATCACTTAAGATGTTACTGGATTAAAAATATTGGATGTAAAAATGCATCAAATATGTTTTATCTGCAAACTTGAAGCTGTCAGAAGCTAATGACACCCACCCCTACTTAGTGAGCTGTAACTGTTACTGAGACATCTGTGATATCTACTCCAGTTTGTCTTTTGTGAACGTCACAGGTCAAGGTGGCTATGCTTACCTGAAGGAATGGCTGTGGTGGGCAGGACTAATTTCAAGTAAGTGAATGATTTACAGGCTTAATTCCACAAACTGGGCAACATGGGCAGCTTGGTGACACTGCTTTCCAGCCATGCCCTAGAAACATTGTGGTCTTTGTCTTTCAAGGAGGGAATGGGGCTCTTGTGGGTTTGGTATTTTTTGCTGGTGACGTTGCAGCACATGCTGCACCCACAGCACATCTTTGAAGTGCGCATTCCTCCAAAGAGCACATTTGCACATGTGGGAAGAGAATAATATTTCACCTTGCAACCAATTCATGTTTATATTCCAGTGGGAGCCGGAGAGGCCGCCAACTTCGCTGCATATGCATTTGCGCCGGCCACACTGGTGACTCCTCTTGGAGCGCTGAGTGTGCTCGTAAGGTAATTGTCTTTGTTGTGAGTTTTATGTGGCCATTTTTTATACGACCGGTGTTATCGCGACTTTTCAGACATTTTCTTACTGTGACACATACACTCCTTCCTTCTCAGTACTAAAAGATGAGTCTGGTCATAATCTCTTTTTGCTTATTGTCAGTAAATCACAAAAAAGACCAAAACCAATAATGAATTGATCCTGCTAACAACTATTATTTGTATAGCAAAGGCCTAATATAGCTTTTTGCACTGGGTGACATGTTCCTTTACCATGAACATGGACACTGGATGTTTATTTTGACTGGATCCCATGTACACCATGGTGACGTTAATACTCACAGGAACAGTTGTTCTCACCCTTGTCGTCTTGTGACCCCGTTAAATGAAGCTCCATTAACTTGAGGCCCCCTCATCATGTGAGAAGCTCAACAAAAGTGTGATTTTTTTTTTTTTTTTTTTTTTTTTTGAAGGATTTTTTTTTTAAGCCTGAAACATGTCAAGGTATTCAGTTCCTTACAAGAAATAGACCTAAAGGAAATTCGCAAAAAGAATCATATGTTATGAAATAAAGGTATTTGTTTTCTTAGACTTTTTTTTAGCAACAATTTCTCAAATGGCAAAACAAAGTGACAGTGTGAAAGGAGTTGCTCTCTGCGATGAACCTACAGACAATTTTAATCTGACTCATTTATAGTGAGTTTCCTGCTCAGCTGTAAACTGCTAGCAGATGTAGTTATCAACTAGCTGGTGAACATAGTGAAGCATTTAGCTGCTAACAAGTCAAATATTTACCTTAGGAGTTGGTAGGGGCCAAAAAAGGAACTATAACAGTATGAATATTGAACTTTGATTCACCAGGTGGCCAGTGACAGGACTCCACATGAATGATAGTGTTGCTCAGTAACTGCTGGATGTGTAAATAAGTGACTGTTCGCCAAAAAGTTAAAAAGTGCTGATATGTCAGTGGTTTGAGGAGGGGGTCTTTTTGGCTTGTGACCTTCTTTAATCAAAGTAATTTGGGGCTGAGAGCCATAGACAGTGAAGTCAGAAGGTACTGAGAGGGAGACTGTCACATCGTTGGTTTTGGTGTTTTCGTGATTTTTTTGTGTGTATAGTATTTGTGCTAACTCTATTTGCATCAATTGCTTCTCCTTCCAGTGCTGTGCTCTCCTCTTACTTCCTGAACGAGAGGCTGAACGTGCATGGGAAGATCGGCTGCCTGCTGTGCGTCCTGGGCTCCACAGTGATGGTGATCCATGCCCCGCAGGAAGAGGAGGTCGCTTCTCTCAGTGCCATGGCTGAGAAGCTCAAAGACCCAGGTAGGACCAGCCCTCCATCAGAGTGATGTGATTAACCACGCTGTGGAACTGAATCCCAGATAAGGGTTGGATGGATTTCTTTCAGCGCACTAACTCATTCTTGAATGCTCCCACTAGGTTTCATTGTGTTTGCTGTGAGCGTTGTGGGAAGCAGCCTGGTTCTTATCTTTGCTGTGGCTCCGAGGTTTGGACAGAGGAATGTGCTGGTCTACATCCTGATCTGCTCTGTGATTGGCTCCCTCTCTGTGTCTTGTGTCAAGGGCCTGGGCATTGGCATTAAGGAGCTGTTTGCTGGGACAGCAGTGCTGAAGGAGCCCCTATTCTGGTCGTTAGTCATCTGCCTGGTAATCTGTATCAGCATTCAAATCAGCTACCTGAACAAAGCCCTCGACATTTTTAACACTTCCATAGTCACTCCCATCTACTACGTCTTCTTCACTACCTCTGTCATGGCGTGCTCTGCCATCCTCTTCAAGGAATGGTTGCGTATGACCACTGATGGAGTAGTGGGAACGATTAGCGGGTTCCTCACCATCATTTTGGGAATCTTCCTCCTCCATGCCTTTAAGGACATTACATTTTGCAGGAATTCCCTCCCACTCTTCCTGAGGAAAGGTCCTCAGGGCTTTACATGGGGGCACCAGCCTTATGTGGCTCTTCCCAGCCACGACACACAAGCAGAGGATGAGATGACGCTGCCCAGAGAAGGAGGCTCGAAGGGGAGGTGGGGTACGCACCAGAGAGGTTCTTAAGTACGCTTTACTGCACATCACAGCTTTGCAGTGTGACAAGTTTACTAAATCTGAGTTTTGAGTCACTCTTATACAATGCAGAATGCACTGGATGAACAAAGTTGCCTAAAGTGAGCATAATGTTCCTATCAATACACTGGATTTCATTTAAAAGCACATCCACATGCTTTGGTTAAATAGTATAATTTATATGAATGTGAATGTCAGTTGCACTGCTGTCTTTTTTTTTTTTTTTTTACAGTTTCTTGTTTAAATGTGATGAAGGTTGAATATAAGCCTGAATAAGAAAGACTGTGCCTTTTGTTGCTGAAAAAAATAACCTTTAGTTTTGCACTTTTAACCCGGAGTTTATATTGTATAAGATGTATGATTTTACCACCAGTGCAAAGATAGATAAACTGATTTGCCCTGAATGAATTTCAATCATCTGTTGTTGAAGAACAAGTATGAATAATTCCTCTTATTGTAATACCTCAGTATTATATACAAACTGTACCAAAGAATGTTCTTTTCCTGTATAACTTAATTCCCAACATGTGCCAACCTGTAACATACCTCTGATGTAACTTTTTGATTAAAACACAACTCCAACATTACTTGACTACAATTTTTCAAAAGATAGACAGAATTATTTGGCATTTTGTTTATTGCATATGTACAGACCAGAACCTCACGCATCTTCGGTCAAGACATCGTTAGTTCTCTCTAATTACAGCAGAGTGTGCGCTGATGTCCTTGTGGCTGTCCAAAACAAGCTGACTATCCCAGATGCATCCATCTTTCTGCGGTCTCCTACACTTAACCTGCCAGTTACAGCAATGGATGTTAACACATTCAAGCTCAGGGTCACAGTCTGACTGGTGAGCTCAGTGGAGGACAAATAAAACCCCAGACTTCTGCATGAGTCTATACATGGTGTTAATCTTAGGCACTTGTATCAAAATTAACACTTAATGTTGTTCCTTTTTCCAGCTGAAGGGACAGTTCAGCAACATACAGTCAGCTGCCAGGACCAAACGGCCTCGTGCCAGAGCAGGGGCCGCTTGCATGTGTCTCGTCAGTCCTTCCAGTGACAGTCTTATTTTAGTCTGACATTGTCTCAGAGAATGAGCCCCTGCTCCTCTGCGTCTGTTCCAGTCTGTTCAGGATGAACTGGCTGGTGTCAATAAATCGCTCCACACAGTTAACGAAGCACATCTCTGTCCTTGAGTCCAGCTTTGGTCCGGGTTTATCCATACATTTCTCCTGGAGACAGAGACACAACAATTCAGGCGAGGGACAACAGACGATGCAAGGTATTACCAGTAGTAGGACACATGCAGCACAAGAGCTCCTCTGTTAAAATCGGGATTAATTGACGAAGTATCCGTTACGTTACAGTAGCTCGTGGCCTTGCCCCAGCTGTGACCTCAGCACTCCGTACGTGACGCCATTACGTTACGTAAAATTTCAACTGCAAACATTCCAGATGGACGTTAAAGCTATTTTATACCCGTTTTACAGCAGTGGGCTACCTCCTCACTGGTATTATTGTGATCTAACAGACGTCTGCTTCCAGTCCAGAGTGACAAAGTGTTACCACGGACGAAACCAATGTTTTAATCCACATACTGACGCTCCGCTCTGGCGCTGACGACCCACAGCAGGCCGGCGTAGTGGTCATCCCGGTCCAGGGATATGTTAGATTTAAACGTGTGTTTCGCGAACATTTAATCGTTCTGGGCGGCCAGTGGACATCTCTAGGACCATTAAGACACCGGAACATACAACCTGCTGCTAATAAACAGGTGAAAATAACGTCGGATAACCTTGCCTGAGGAGGTATGCCTGGTGAACGTTAACTACTGTTACTGTTCTACGGCCGAATCCCAGAGTGGCTCACGGAGTTCAGGGGACACAAATGAGGCTTAAACTGGCCGTATGTTTACACGATGACATTATTATTTGACCACAGCAAATAAAACACGTATATGCAATCGTTTTGGCTAATCCAAGGCAAGCTAGCTATTAGTTACATGCAAAAAAAGAAGCAAATTGCAGAGCTGCACTGCTAGCGTAAAGCTGATCTTACCCAGCAAACCTCAGTCATTTGATGCACCAGCTGCTGAAATCTTTGCTTTTGAGACTCGATTTCGATGAACTGCTGAAGCTGGGGGTCGGCGGTGGCTCCCTGGCCTTCCATGGTTTGTTAAAATTAGGTCGTAATAGTAATATTATTCAAATTCCGAAAGCCTTATGGCTCTATAGCTGACCTTCACGTGTATGTATGGGCCACAGGAACCAGGAAGTAGTTCAACCAATCACAGAGCGCGTTCTCCTGACGGCGCTCGTCATCATATATGTCATTTTTCATAACAGCCACAGTGAATGTATGAGATGCTATTTAATTTAACAAATAAAGCTGATACCAACTCACGCAAAAACATTGTAACATTAAAAACGGTTCATACTTGATTATAATGTGGATGTTCGGACAGTCATTTTCACTTCACATGATGTTTCAGTCACTTCAGAGCCTGGCATACTTGGCTTTTATTTGTGCAATAGATACGTTCACACAAAGCTTGTTTTCACACGCAAAGGTGTCTACATTTGACAATGATTCCACATAATACACTACATAGAATACAATAAAGACAGACACAGTATGTTTTTATTCCAATAACCTTCAATAAAATCTACACATTTTAGATGCTCATCGTAGGACTGTAATTCCAATAATGTGACAGGAAGGGTGCTCTATTGACTGAGTTATGGTGAAATTCACAATACACATATTCACATTACAGAGGACTTCAGTGTGGCTGTGCAGTCCCATGCTGAAGCTGTTAACTGTTTTAATGATTGTGTTAACTTTCCAGGAACATACGGAGATGCTGCTCTGTGGCGGTCAGAGTGAACTGTTTCCGCGTGGATGCTGGTGTGGATTATTCTGAGATCTACTGGAGCTCATACAGCAAATCCTGAACAGTCAGTGCCAGCTCCTCAAAGGTGGGTCTCTCATCTGCTTTCTGGAAACAAAGAGACGCTGTGAGCTTGGTGTGCAGAAAATATTTACATATACTATCATCATTCTGTGCAAGGTGACCTCTGCTGGGGCCCACAATGCAATCCAAAATTCACTTACATCAAACCAACAGCTTGTCATAATGCTGTAGACCTTTTCATTGGCCAGCTGGGGGCGGAAGAGGCGCAGGCCCCGGGACACCTGATCCACTATTTCCGTGTTGTTTAGGCGTTCATACGGAAGTCGTCCCAAAGTGTACACCTCCCACATAAGAACCCCTATAAGTATTTAGAGAAATGTTGAATGGAGTGAAAAATAGTTATGATGCTGAATTCATGACTTGTGAAGATGCATAAACACAGATTACACTTGTATCTGACCAGACATGGAACACGCTGAACATTGTGTTCACTCACCATATGCCCATATGTCCGACTTGCTGCTGAATTTGCAGTAGAGGAGGACCTCAGGAGGAGACCAGCGAACAGGAAATTTGGAGCCTGCTGAACTTGTGTACTCATCATCCAAGACGTACCTAAAGCACAGGTGGAAGAAGTATTCAGATCCTTCACATGTGAAAATGCTCTGTACATGTAAAAGTTCTGCATTACAAAAGATGCAAGTATTATTAACTATTCAGCACAAAGTATGAAAAGTAAAAGTACTCATTATGATGAAAAAATGGGCCTGTGAGAGAGATATTATTGTATAGTATATTACTGCATTCATTAGTAAGTGGAATTTTACTACCCTGTTGGAGCTAATTTTAACTATCATATATCAATTAAAACTGTGAAATAAATGTGGGGTAGAAAAACAACAAAATTTCTCTCTAAAGTCTAGTGGGGCCATCAACTAGCATAAAACGGAAATACTCAAGTAAAGTCCCTGGAAAGTCCCTATAATTGTACTTAATGCCAGTACTTGAGTTAATGTACTGAGTTAGTTTTCAGAGTAAAGGGCTTTTGTTCTGCACCAATGCGCTTCTGTGTGTCCAAAGAGGCATGTGAAGAATTTTACCTTGATAGACCAAAATCAGTCACTTTGACAGTGCCATTGCCATCTACTAAACAGTTCCTGGCAGCCTGAGGACAAAACAAACAAAACTCTTGATTTAAGTGTAATCATTAAACATTTACTGTTATCTTCACATGGTGAATCCCAGCATATCTCAACATCACATGATCCAATGATGTATAAATGTACTGGCTGCACATGCTACAGTCTGTGTCTCTCACCAGGTCTCTGTGGATGTACTGCTTCGTCTCAAGATAGGCCATGCCCTCAGAGACGTCTTTACACATCTCTAGGAGCTGGACAGCTGTTGGGTGCTGCTTCAGGCCCTCCCTGAGGTACGTCAGCAGGCAGCCATTGGAAAGGAACTCAGTCACTATATAAATGGGTCTTTGTTTGGTGCACACGCCGTACAGCTGAACCAGGTTCTCATGGCGAAGCTTCCTGGTTTGACCAAAATGGAGAAGGAAGTCATGAGTTGGTTTTCTTCATAGAATCTATAGAAACTACACTCCCCAGTGTGACACATCAGCATTATTAGTCTCATGCAAAGAACCATCAGCAGCGGCATCTCAGTCCAAATTCAGACTCACTTAACTTACATCATGATTTTGGCTTCTTCTATGAAATCATCTTCAGACATGGAGCCCTCTTTAATCATCTTAATGGCGACGTCATGCTGGCCCTGCCACTTTCCATACTTCACCACTCCAAACTGACCAGTGCCCAGCTCCTTGATGAAGGTGAGGTTGTGGGGGTCAATCTCCCACACACCTGGAGCAAACAAGAGAGGATGGAGGAACACTTGCAGCATCCACATTAAAAGAATAGTCGAACAGCACTTCACTTTCCTGCCAACTATTAGCTGAGAAGACTGATACCACTATCATGTATATATGAAGCTGTAGCCAGCAGCACCTTAGCTTAGCATGAAGACTAGAAACAGGGGAAAGAGCTCTCTAACATGTCAGTTGATGAGTTTAAGAGGTACTGGTAAGCAGATTTTGTGACCTTTGGCCACAGTCAAGCTAACTGCTACGCTAAGCTAATCGTCTGCTGGCTGCAGCACCATATTCACCCTTCAGAATAAGGTTTTTATCAGTCTCCTCATCGAACTCCCGGCACAAGAGCATATTTCCCAAAACGTGCTGGTGCCAGTACATGCATTGTTAATACAATCTCGGATAACTGGTGGTTTAGAAATTGCGCACTCGTAGAAATTTCTAATCAGTCACCAGAGTTTATTATTAACAAGACAACAGAATGCATTCACTCTTACCATAGCCAAGCCCTGCTGTTGATGGAGGCCGTGCCCGGTTAGATACAATGTATTTCAGCCTGCTAACCATACCTAGAGAGGGAGATAACAAAACCACATTATTACCTGTAAGGTCAATTTTGATTCATAGACTTTGTTTCCATTTTTTGACATCCTGTTTGTCACTTGAGTCACTTCCTTTTTCCTGCTGCCACGACTAAATAAAACATGAAAAATGCCAAAGAATTCAAATCTGAAAATTCCTTTATGAGATATCCATATAGTCACAGCCACTGTATTGACCTGCTGCATTGTGCTGGTGGTAGTTGATGAGCTCTGGGATGGTACTGAAATTGTGCTTCTCTGCCAGGTAAAACTGGCCCTGCGAGGTGGTGCAGATGTTATAATGTCTGCAGCTTCCACCCGTTTCCCTGTGGAGAAAATAGTAAGAGTGAAGACTTAAAGTCGATTTAGTCAACAGGTTTCAACGACACAGGAACCTATCATGCATGCATGAGTAGGTTATATCTTCTCAGTTATGCCCAGTACAGTACAGTCTTAGAGGCCTGCGATGAAAAAGTTCTGCCGGCAGATTAGTCCAGGTTTTGCATGAATAATTTACATCTCTCTCCCTCTGTCGCCCACTGTTTCCGCTTTCATTACAAACAGTTCTTCTTTTGATTCGTTCACACATGACTGGAACCAGTGGATACAGTATACAAATGGTGCAGCGGTGTTTAACACCGCTGAGCTTACTCACCCGCCACCCTTACTGAACAAAGACACAGTGTATTTCCCAGCCTTGCTTGAGTCCCGTACCAAGAAGCCTCCATCTTTGTTCTGGGAAAGAACACACAAGGGTGTATTTCAGAAGTTTCAAATAAAATTTTGTCCAATTTTGACCGATTTGTAAGTGCAAAGACATGTCAAAGCTGTCCTCATGGAGTTTACCTCAGTCTTTAACAGCTTTTCTGCCTGGCTACGGTTCATATTCTTGCAATACCAGCTGTGAAAATAAAAGTGCATATTTTTTTAAATACAGTTGTTGCAGCGTTTACTGTTTCGACAGTCAAAAAGACAGCAGTGCCAATACTCACTCAAATCTTTCTAGCCCATTTTCTGCTTCCACCACATAATTACTGGGTATATATCCTTCCTTTCTGCAAAAGAAAACAAAAACACATCTTATTCATTAATACTCTACATGGACGCACACAAACACACACATGAATGAGCATCTTGGCTGGACACTGAAGTGCTGACCCACACCAGCAGCATCTCATAAACAAATTCTTGCCCCTAGAACTCTAAATGCAAATTGAACTCATTCAAATTCAGATGATGAGTATTTAAATGATTTTCTCCCGGTCATGTTATAAAATTCTTATTTATATGGCACAAAGGATCAAGTAGCCATTAAAAACACACCCATACTGAAATACATATTCAGGTCCATCTTAGTGCTGTCTCCTGCACTTTATGCACTTGTTTTAATTTATTTTAATATATGCGCTTCAAAGGCAATCAATTCATTTCCCCTTTTGCAAGCAGTGAGCTTGCAATCATTTGACTTTCGACTGCTCTTTTCCCACTGTTTTTAATGTGGATGCAGGTCTGTACATGTACATGTGGGATCTTCTCTATGTTCACACCGCAGTCGTTAGATTACGTGCATATATTGTTTTTTTAAACCCATTTAAAATGAATATATTATTGTTTCACAATCAGGCATCTTGGGTTAATTTCTTCATCTCACCCATATTTGTCTCTGGCTCTCCACCAGTTCGGATCAGACATCTCCAGGATGGTGTACTCTTCATCCCTCCGCAGCTCCAGGTCTTGGGGTGTCACGGGTGTGTAGGTGTACTCTGCTATCACGGTCATGCCTACAGAGGGGGCGGGTTGCTCAGGAGGCTGTGGAGGTAAAGGCCAACCAGGCTTGTCCTGAAACAACAAAAGTTGGTGGATGTTTTATTAATAAACTACCACAATCAGTGAATGTTATTCTGAAGGGACTGTGTGTATACCTCTGTTGGGGTAGGAGGAAGAGGTTTCCTGGATCCCCTTCGCCGAGATGGCTTAGATGTAAAGCCTATTAAGGACATCATTTAATATGTGCATGAAATTGTTAACTCATAGGCTAAACTTTACCTGTGGATTGCTGCAGATTTCAAACCAAAGGGAATCTCGTCCTCACCGTTCTTACTGTCCAGCACCTTGCAACCCATGGCTTGTTTAACTTCCTGCTGGCAGCACAGCCACACCCCATCCATCCAGGAACAAGGATGGTACTTCTGCATTAGGTCCTTGTTGAATCGCACCACTATGCACATGGGGTATGGACACACACACACACGCACAGGAACACACGCACATGCACAGGACATTTACATTGAATCTACATTTGCATATGCACCCAGCCCTTCTGCTCTGCAGACAATGCCTGATGTTAAGATATGATAATTGCATATTCTCTATTAGATACTGTGACTGACAAGACACATAAACACCGGATACACTTGTAAACGCGTGTGAATGTACTAACTTTCTTTCAGCTTCTTTATCCACTGAGCCCGAACGTCCTCGGTCTTTGCAAAGATGTACAGCGGCCCCTCATCATAAATGATCTGTAGCAAAATTGAGAAAGAAAATCAGCTGTTTGAAGGCATTATGTTGTTTTCTATCTCTTAAGTTAGTAGCTCGTGTGACAAGTGTGTAGCAAGTGTGACAAAAGCAGAAGGTGTGTGATTGTTTTCACTGCAGTTCAAGACAGACACTACTTGCTTAGGTTACTTGGTTGTTTTCTTTCATGTCAAGTGCTAGACAGACACCTTTTTTCATGCTACCTTGTCGTGTGATCTAACATGTGTGCAAAGGCAACACCTGCATAGTCACTGAAAATCCCCAGTTCATTTGAGTGTGAGAGATGGTTTCACTTCTTAACAATGGACTTTCGCATTATTAACTATTGGAGGATTGGACAGGTTTTGTCCACTCGGTGTGTCACAAAGCTCCCATGTGTTGCTTCTTGCAGCTTCTGCACGGTTTTTGACTGATGTTACAAACACTATCAAATGAGAAATATATTCCATGCGCTACAGTGACTGATATTTGGGATGAACACCAGCATAGAGGCTGGATTTCATGTTTTTGGTCCTGATTTTAGACCACAAAGACAGAAAAGTGGCTGGAATGTTCCACACTGCTGCAGCTTTGTCTGTAACCTTCATGATTGTTGCGTAAATTGACAAAAATGTTTACCTGGAATGCGTACATGCGCTCTTGCGGGGCATTGGGCTCCGGCTGGACCGTCTCCACACACTTAATCTTCTCAAGGTCAACAGATCCTCTCAAACCTTTTCGCTTCTGCTCAACAGATGGAGGAAACAGTCAGGCAACTTCAGAGAAATGTGGCTGCACAGTTCTCTTACCACCAGCAAACACGAATTTGATACAAATGCGAGACAATCGCAATGAAGGATTTCTGCAGTTCCATCTACGTACCCCTTTGTCAGGATCAAAATCATAGTAGGCTATTTTTTCCTGGGTGAGAACAAACCATCTCTCCTTGTAGTTCAAAGGGGAGGTTTTCTTCTTCTGCTGAGACCGTTTAATGAAGATTTCTTCCAGTATGTTGTCTGACATGATTCAGTCAGGAGTGATCTACATGGGAACAAGCCATAATTAGCACTTTTGTTTAACAAAATAGCAACATAACACCCGGCTCTTGTCTTTGTGGCAGGACAACACCAAACAGCATGTTTACACCTTCACTCAGGCGTTAATCGCTCAGCTGAGAGCTGTCACTGCCTCGACCATTATCACTGTGCTTAACTTAGCTATATAGGCCACTTATGTTGCACTTCACACATAATTATTCAGTGTCTTCACTTCCGTTGAAAAGTGTGTTTTCACAGAATTTAGGTTGATGTGAAGTCTTCATCTTGTCAGAGCAGTGCCACTAACACAGGTGAGAGTACATGTGGAACGAGATAAAGAGACATGCAGAGCGCGAGCACGTATCACTGTGTGATTAACTTTAGTTTGCATAAGCCCTGCTTTTACTGCCAGCAACATCCTCTGTTTCCAAAATCCCCCCCCCCCCCCCCCCCCCGTCACATCTGTTTCCCTCAGCTACTGTATCCTCATCATCATCACACCAGCTCAGTCACCCGAATGTTTTTTTTTACTGGGAAACTGTGTGAGGAGATTGTGGATAAGTGGCTTCCTAATATGAAAGTCTGGCATTATTCCTGCACCTCTTGGATTCTTTGATATGAGAAGTCGCATCAGATAAAACACAATCAGCTGCATCCAAACGTTTTTGGTGATTTTATTTCTTGTCATGTAAGTTTAGATGTTTTTGACTTGTTTGATGGGGAAAGTTCGCCCTCTCACAGTGCAGACACACACACTATTACCTGTTTTGACCTGATTTTGAATGCTACTTTTAAGACCCAGTAACTCTTACTTAATACAGTAACCCAGTTCATCGAACACATTGAAATGTATGTTGTAAGGTCTTTAGTGTAGTCAGAAACAACTTCTAAATAAATCATATGAAATAATCAAACTACAGTATCCCGACAACACAAGACTACCTTCATTTTACCTGCATTATAACCCACGTAGGCAAATTAAAAAGGCTGGCCTTTTCAGTTTATGACAGTTTATTGTGTCTTGTGTCAGGACAAAGCTCCTATAAACAGCATAACTAGATGAGAGTGGACTGGGGCAAAGGAACACCAACTTCTGTTAACGGACAAAGATAATGTTGACTAAAACATGGTGCCATTCCTAAAAGAACTACAATAGACACTCTAAATATCTTAAAACATGAGCAATATGAAACATAACTCACTTAATACTGTAGGTGAATGATTTATTCAGAATTAACTGACAGTAGAGGAAGAAAATCACCACAAATGCTGCAAATAGAAATGAAAGGTTCCTTAAAATGTTGAATAATTCAGCCTTATTTAACATCAATAGATGCACCAGTGATGGACCGGTGTGCAGACTTGAAAAGTAAGGTCGACTTCAGTTGCAACCAGCTAATGCAGAGCTAAAACTAAAATCACATCAAACCACCGCTTTTACCAAAAATCCCTCTTGACAGATATATTTCCATCCAGCAAAAACTCTGCTTTAATGTCTAAAAAAAAAAAGGACATTATTTTAAAATACAACAAAAGTACACAAAGCACTAAAGGTAGGAGGTCAAAGTGACATATTTCCAGGTGAAACATGGACTGTCAGATGCTCAAACTCACCCTCGTCACACAGCCGAATGCTCATTGTCTGTGAGTCTGTCAGATGTGTTTTGCGCTTCAGCTTTGCCTATTTTCAGCTTGCGAGCACTTCCTTCTGTCATCTGAACTGTAACGCTACCAGAAGCTTCTCTCACTCCCTGCTAACCAGGAGTGCGACATTTCTTCACACTGCGCTGACTATACCTATGGGCTTTGCTCGTGCCGTCATGAGCAGACAGCGTTGTTCCCCATTCTGTGAAACAACAGTTTATTCATTCCTCATTCGTCACCAGCTAATGTTTTCTCACATCATTAACTTGAGGTCAGTAAACTCTGCAGATAAAGACCCACGTTCCATCCCGTTTCCTTCTCTCTGATCGATTCGGGCCAGTCGACTGAAACTGTGTGTCTGTGTTTCACTGTACCATGGCTACCGAGGGGAGAATATTTTTTTGGTCTTTTATGAAGGGAGTTGACTCACCGTGGCTGACACAGACAAACTCATAGGGAAGTTGCATCAGTGTTGTACTGCAATATGAAGGGAGAAGAAACCCAGTGCCCCTGCAGCACTTCAATCTAACTTTATGCGTCTCTCAAATGCACAGTTTTCTTTCATTAGCACGTTTAAAACGTATCTTACATACATGTGATGTATGCTGTTACACACCATGTCCTGACTTACACACTTTTTTTTTTGTTGCTGGATTTGCCTGTGTTTCTGCACAGCACAACACTTTAACAGTCTGCAGAGAGAGAAGGTTTTTCTCACCTTTTAACGCGTATCTTCTCAGCTGCTTGTTTGTTCTTAACTGTTAACTTTATCTGCCATGAAATTGGGCTGTTAAAAATGCACTTGTTTCCATACACAAGGCAACTTTTCAGCAACTCAAAATCCAAAAGTAGTCAAAGGGTGTCCTTAAAATAATCATTTTAATCTCACAGAATCATCTGATCACAAGATTGCATATATTTGAATATGTTTCCACCATTTCTGACATTGGTGGCTGTCAGAGTGATGGTCAACTGATCTTAGTCGAATATCGCCGACTGTGTCACCACCTCAGTGTGTGCAAGGCTGTGCGACGTGTTAAAATTAAATGAGTTATTAACATTCATGACTGTGTCTATTAGGAGAGAACGCAAGTATTTATTTTGTTGCGTGATGTTTGCTTTGTATGACACAGCAAAGATAACCATATCATGAAAGGCGAGGTTTAACAGGAACCTGTCAAGATGCTCTCTTTCCTGACGTTTCCTGATAGATAAGTGGTCTATGCAAGAAAGTCTGTGTGTTTGTATGTGTGTGTGTTTGTGTGTGCATAAGGAAGAGACAGTGAGAGAAAAACACAGTGGTGAGGGTGTTCAGTACAAACCAGAGGGTTAGATCAAACCACACATGTTAAAGTACCACATCAATTTAAGATTGACGTGTTCCGTGGAGGTTAGTTTTCAGCGTCAAAATGAGCAAATTCTGTGATGCATAGATAGATGAAGGTAATTTTAGAGCGATGTCTGCAGTTCTAATGTGACAGTTGTGACTAATTCTCAGGATAGAAGACGTTTGTGATGTGTAGATTAAAAAAGTAACCACAAGAAACTGATTATAACCCCACCACACATCTCACTCTAGTGCTGCAACAGGGGGTGAAAAATATGCGACAAGTACAGCAGAATGCACAACAGACCATCACTGTCAACCAGGCATTCAGAGACAAGTGTTGCATTTTAGCAGTTAATATCACTGTGGGTCGACTTCTGCATTTGTAGTTTTTGTGCTGACTTCATTTAGGATTTGCATACAAATCTTCATCACAGTTCCGACTACTTCTGTCCATAGTCTTTCGGATGAAATGCGTTCATATAGCTGCTGTCATCATTTGTACTTAAGTGAACAAAAGACAAAGAATACATCTTGACCTTACAGCCTACATTCAAGGAGCTTTGTCACTTACCAAGAAACCCCAAAAAAGTTGAGCATCAGACAGACAAGTATAGATGCTGAGGCTTGAAGCAGTGGCATGAACCTTTGCCTCAGTTGTTCGCCTTCCATAAAATGTGTGTTTGCCTGTGATGCAAGAAACTTAAACCCACCCACAGAGAGGAATCGACTCCACTTACTTCCCCTTTTTCTTCCTGCTCATTTTCATATCAGGCCTCTGGACAGTTTTGGTGATAAGTGGAAGCGTGCTTAACATGAACACAGGACCATGTTTGTGTACTGCATATAGTTAAACTCATACTTTTATTTGAGAGGATTTCTTATCCAGTCTGCTGTCAATTTGCACATTTCAGGGACGACTGATGAACAAACTTCCAACTGATACCTCCTGCTGGCATAACTAAGTCTGCTCATTGTGATTCATAGAGACTTAACGTTTAGCTCTGCATTTACTGACAATTTCAGCTCTTTGGTGTTTTGGTTTTGTTGAAGTCTTTGGCCTCCTGAGGCATCCTACCGCTAGGGGGCAGACCAGCATCCAGTGCATCCAGTTCACCGCTGAGGTCTACATTACAGACTCCTTCCGGTCTACACCTTCCTCTTTTCCTCTGCATCGGGACGCAACCATGGTATGAAACTAATGCACTAATACATTTTACAGAATCAAACTCAATCCTGCCGATTAAAGATTTATTACTGCGTCTACTTGACTCTAATATGTCAACAGTCTTTTGGTACATGCTACGATGGTAGTATTGGTCATCTTGTGTGCGTTTTACGATGTTAAATGGTCATTTAGCAATCCTCTGTATGGTGAATGCTGCTACTAGTCGTACTGGCACTTCAACCGGCCCTTGTTTCAAGGAAAATTTAACTGAAATGTCAGTCAAATTAGCCTTCGTGGCAAACAACAGCTTTTTCACGTTTTGACATTGTTGCAGCTTCACGTGTTTACAAAGCCGTTTCGCTTTGAATTCACGTTATATAGCTACAATGCTAACACGTTAGCTTGCTAGCTAACGTCTGCTGCCTTTACCCTGACGTGGGCGCTGACACTTAGAATAAACAGGCTCGAAAAGTCGCTTCCATTAACGGCAAATTTCGCGGTTTGTCTACGTGACACGGTATCAACTAAGTTTGAACTTTGGACTGTCTCGGTTTGCCCCACGTACAGCCTGCCAGTGTGCCGAATTGACGCCAATATTACGCAGTTATCATTTTAAGACGTTAACAGTGACTTATTAATTTCACGGTTTTTGCTTACTGATATGATCCCCTTTCCAAATTGTCAGGGAAGCTGAGCATGAAACATTAAAGTGCTGTCAGCTACATTGCAAATCAGTTCTAACCTGATTGCTTTCGTTGTCCAGGTGAACGTCCCGAAGACCCGCAGGACCTACTGCAAAAAGTGCAAGAAGCACCAACCCCACAAAGTTACCCAGTACAAGAAGGGAAAGGATTCCCTCTATGCTCAGGGTAAGTAATCCCTTATTTACGAGTGGCTGTCTGTGGTAAATGGGCTGTATTGTAAGTACCTGAACTGTATACGTTCTGCAGGTAAGAGGAGATACGTCAGGAAGCAGTGCGGCTATGGTGGTCAGACGAAGCCCATCTTCAGAAAGAAGGTATGCTCAGTGATCCGGTGTTGTTTGACCTCAGGTGAATTATTGCAACTCTGTGAGATCAGGCTCAACCATACGCTGGCTTATTTTATTATTATTATTGTCTTTTCTAGGCTAAGACCACAAAGAAAATTGTGTTGAGGCTTGAGTGCGTGGAGGCCAACTGCAGATCCAAGAGAATGCTGGCCATCAAGAGATGCAAGCACTTCGAGTTGGGTGGTGACAAGAAGAGAAAGGTAAGTGTCGTTGATGGCGTTCGTGTTCGGCTCGGTCTGCGTGTGCATTCCCACAGCGCACTGTGTTTCATGGGTATCTTACAGGATGCTTTAATGCTCCTTGAATTATATAGTTTGATGTCGCAGGTCAAAAATCAATGCACCTCAAAATCATTTCTCAAAAATAACTATGGGCTCTACCAGTGGATGCGAGGTTTTCTGATTTTTAACTCACCCTTTTCAACAGGAAGTAATTGGGTATTTAATGTTGTGGATCTGACAACTACTCATAGAAAATAAAACCTAATTAATAATCCAGTCACATGTTGACAGACAAGTTACTTTAAAATGTTTGTCATCTTTCAACATGTTGAAATCCTGCTCACTTTACAGTAAGAGTCACAATTAGAAAACAGAGACAGAACTTGATTCTGATGCATGTTAGATTTTGGTATCTTGTGCTGAACTGGCAGTCTTTCAACAAAATATGTAAGCCATTGGGGAGTGGGCAAGTGGTTTTAACTGCACACGATTCAAGAGCTGGAAAAGCTGTGACAGTGTGCACAAAGTGGCAGGAGTGTCGATCAAAGCTGGAGTACATTCAGAAACTTTGAAGAAAGACCAAATGTTGAAGAAAGATGTCGATGAGAATGAGGACTTATCGATCATACCAGGGTTTATTGGATTGGAGGGTTTTCTTTGGTTTGGGGTGACATGCATTTCAAAAATACACCAAAACAGAAAAACATGAACAATAACATGAAATCCACTTGCAGGCCTGTTGTGCCTTTCAATGTGGAGTCATGTTGTCCCCTCCTGTGCACAGAGGAAGATTCTGATCATTTATATCGGTCCAATTACCAAAACTATGCGTGGATCTTGGCATTTTCACATTGAGTCAGTACCATAGTGACATATTAGTACAAATGCTGTAAACATCAAGAAAATCGCCCAGATTGTCAGCTTCTTTCTGGCCTGATTATGCATTTGTGTGTTTTAACCTTGCATTAATAAAATTGCTAAGTAGTTTATAGCTTTTAATCCCACTCTTGACCAGAAGTGCTTGTGAATTGATGGTCGGGGAAGGGGTCAAGTGAGAAGAGAATTTCATGGAAAATTGGGTCTTAATTCGATGTGATCCCTGTTTCACCTTCATGCTAAAATGCAAAACCAAAAACCACTAAGCCATTATCTCATGAACTCAGACAATCCTACAGAGGACTGAGGAAAAATTGGTAATTTCATTAAATTTCACAAGGATCACCTTGAGCTTGTGGTGCTCTGACAATGACCGGGATTTTTTTAAAATAATGGGATGAAAGGACAACTTGCATACTAGCGTAATTGTATAATGGCTTTTCATCATTAATTCCTCCTCACCCACCACACACCATACAGCCACACATGCTTGACTTTGCTTTTGATTTGGGGTTAAGCGAACAAATGTGAAGAAAACCTGTTCAAACTGTTCAAAAACCATCTTTATTTGAGCACAGTACAAAAGTCCCTAATTTCCTGCAGCATTTAGAGTGAAACATCATTGGCATCATTGACACATTTAGTGTTTTAACTCTTCTTGAGCATCATATTAAAGTTTTTCATCTGTTCTCTTATAGGGCCAGGTCATCCAGTTCTAAACTGTGCCCAGTTTTCTCGAGGAACCTGTCAATATTTTCAATAAATGTATTAAAACATACTTTGGAGTTTGGCCCTTCTTTCACTTCGGTTTCTGTATACTTGTCACATGTGCAAACTTCTTTTTTTCAAGGTAATTTAACCTGTTAGCAGCCTGGACAACTCAACAGTGTGCAAAAGCATTTTCCAGTGATTGATACAACATAAGCAGCAGGTGTTCTGTAATTGTCATCGTATCCAAGCTGATTCAAGCGAACTAGACTATAAAACGTTTTCCCTGTTTGAATTTAGACTTTCACAAAAGCACACCTGCTCAAGTTTTAGAAACCATTTTCCACTTAAAACAATCAACATCCTGTGAGTAAAGTGCAAAACCAGCCGGGGACTACAAAACGATGGTGTGCTTGCGTTTGACGGACGTGTCCTCCCAGCGCAGCCTGCTGTGAAGCCCCTTGAAGCGGCTGCTCGTCGGGGTGATGGTCAGTAGAGCCGTGCCTGAAGGGTTGACCGATAAAACCATTTTACTTTGTGGAGTCTGAACGCCCATTTCCTTATACTGGGGCAGGATCTGTGTGACGTTACAGTGGGGATCACAGATTTTCCAGCCAGGAGCCGCTCTGATGACAAACCCTCGGGGACCACCAATCTCTTGCTTGTTTAGCACGGCGATAGCCAGCCTGTGGTCCGACAGCGGCCGCTCCCACACCTCAAAACTGTCCACCTGTAGAGAAAGCTATGTTTTATTCTGACAGTGGACTGTAGCACTAAGCCATACACTTTCATTCAGATCACTGCCAAAAAGTGCACAGCTGTCATTCCAGGAGGTGATCGTGCTTTGTGCCACGTCTCACCCACCTTGGCAGTGAGGTATCCTTGCTTGCCCAGTGAGTCCTGGCTGATGGCGATGATGTGTCTGTTCTGCAGCAGCTCCTTGGAGCGAGGACAAATGTCCCTCAGATCGTTAGACATGAGCAGAGGGGCTGCCATGATGGCCCATAATGCCATCTGAGACTCCTGCTGGTCATGACTTAAGCCAAAGTTCCCAATCACGAGCTAGAGAAATGGACCACTGTCATAAATATGCAAATAACAAGGCAGGCTGAGCTTACAGACCGGACACGGTGCATCAACGGCCTGCTGCTGAGAAATGAGATCCTGTATAGCACAAATGTTTGTAATACTGGTCTGTTGTTTTAAACATCAACTTAACCCTTTTATGGAAGTAAATAATCCTGTTTTGATGATGCATTTAAATCTACTGGCTATATAAAAGAAAAACAGTGTAACTACAGGAGAAATTTAAAGGAATTGTTCAACATTATGGGAAATAGGAGTATTTTCTTGCAGAGTCAAATCAAGAGATTCATACCATTCATTAATCTACAGCCAGCAGCCTGTTAGCTTAGCACAAAGATAGAAAACAGGTGAAAAAGGCTGCCTGGTTCTGTCAAAAATAACAAAACACAGCTACAGGCACTTATTTGTGTAATTCATAGAAAAAATAGTTATAAAAATGACATTTTGGTTTTACGAGGGGTTAATTGGTGAACTTCAGAAGTGTTACCTTTAGACAAGCAGTTTCCAGCCTTTGTGCTAAGTTCAGACTAAGAGTGGTATGAATCTTCTCATCTGTCTCTGCAATCAAGCAAATAAGTTAATTTCGCAAAATGACTATTCCTTTAAGTGTCAGCGGACCTCCAGTTCAGAAACAAATCTGCACTCTGCAGGTTTTGAAATGCTAACCAAGCAGCTTGATGCTGGAAGGCCACTTGTTCTGTGCTCAGTTGATGGCAAAGAGAGGAGGAGGAGGAGGAGTGTAGCAGAGTACCATATCAGGGTCATTCCAGCCCCCAGGTCCAGCTGAGGGGACAATGATGTCTTGATGAGAAGCAGTCCAGTCAAGGATGGACTTGACAGAGCTCCATGAGTCGTACACGTCAGCGAAGTTGCGCCAGTGGTTACACGTCTCACGAATGGCTGCGTAGTCGGGCTGCAGGCACAGAAACGCTCTTTTATGTCGTATAACACATGATGTATGGCGTCGTTGGGCAGCGGATAATCATTCAAAGAATTATTCTTTCTATTTGCTTTTATTATGTGGATGAAATCCATAAAAATAAACTAGAGATTGATGATGTATGCTGAGATTTAAAGTAGGGCTGCAACTCACTGATTAATCTACCAATTACTTTCTCGGTTAACAGAAAAATTGTTTTGTTATTTGATTTGAAGGCACTGATTTTAAGTTGTTTGGCCAAAAGCAGCTGAATGTAATGTAACAAAGACGAGCATCAGATCCTCACATGAGAGACAGGAGAGGCTGAAACCAGAGACTGATCAGTATTTTAGCTTAAAAATGAGTTAAAGTGGAGCGAAGGCAAACGGCTTCTTCTCACCTGTTGGAAAGGCCACTCGTACAAAGGCCACTCACAGGAGTACAGGATGCTTCTTCTGGTTTTGTTCAGTGCTTTTGACATGTTCATGTAGCCTTGAACATAACAAAATCAGGCTGTTAGATTTAATAACAACTTCTCCTATTGAGTCTATGGAGGCTCTGAATGAGAGGAGAACCAAAAAATGGAACCAGCACATTGATGAAGATGTACTAAGTTGTGAACAAATCATGTTTCCATATATATGAATGGGCCTTATATGTATTAACATTTGCTTTGGGTGAGGCAGTTATCACTTATGTTGGGGTTCAGCTGGTAAAGTACTCACCTTCTCCCAGCAAGGTCCAGTCCATATAGCAGCCATCAAACTTCAGTAGATCCACATCCCAGTCAGCAAAAGTCTGAGCATCTGTCTCATAGTACCCCAGACTGCCGGGGTATCCAGCACAGGTATTTTTCCCCACATCTGCGTAGATACCCAGCTTCAGCCCCTTAGAATGGACCTCAAAACAGAAAATTACATCAGAATTAATTGACGTAGCGTTCAAGTACTGCCTGCAGGTTGTGCCATTCTACCAGTAGGTGGCGATGTCGCACAGCTAAAAACCCGACGCAGGACCCTACTCTGCCTTAGTGGGCCTAAATATACCCATTTCCTGGTGAGCATCACTTCTCAGCTGCCTGAGTGGGAATCAGCCTGTCACAGTGGCCTCAGACTCCAGAGAGCAGAGAGGATGAACGACAGCACACTCCTACACATAAGACAATACACGCCTACGTGTCTCCCCTGGCTCCAGGTGCTGAATTTTCACCGCTATGAAATCTGAGACTTGGGTTCCACATCTGCTCCTTTCCCCTTCATTATGTAAATAATTGCGGGTCGGCTCAGATGGATGTAGAATGAATATGTAATCTGACTGTGTAATCACTTTTACTTGTGGAGTGATTTAACCAGGGCCTCCCAAACTTTTTGTTTGCCAAGGATTTCAGAGCTCAGACGCATTGCACCACAGATTCTTCGACACTACACCCCATCACATGGAATCACATGTGGAGGAGTATGTGTTGAAGATGACAAGGTTTACCTTTATTTAACTGCGTTTTCTATTCATTAAGACTAGAAACCAGAATAAAAACGAGCACACATTCTTATTTTGCTGCCTCCACCTTTATGTATACAGATTTCTTGCTTTTCTTTTGTCTACCTGAACCCCTCACTCCTTGATGGAGGAATTATGGCATTAATAGTACATTCACACCCTGAGTCTCAATACCTCTTTTATACCTACTACTCACATAGTCGGCCAGATTCTTGATGCCCCCCGGGAATCTTTTGGGGTCCGCCTGCAGGCGGCCCTGGGCGTCGCGCTGGTGGGAGGGCCAGCAGTCATCAATGCAGACGTACTCGTAACCGGCCTCTTTCCAGCCCTCCTTCGCCATCACATCTGCCATCTGCATGTACAGACGCTCACTGCCAGGGCAACAGGAGGAGACAGGCGGGGCCGATGGTATCAGTTAGATGCCAGTGTTCAATGTCATGTGCAAGAGCGACATGGCAGACACAAATATGAGCTATTTTCATAAAAACGAATGCCAGAGTTTCTGTTGTTTCGTTGTCGAGCGATGTGAGACAACAGCAATTCAACTGACATTTGGGGCTGTGAACGCTTTGTTGTCCAGAGAAAAAACTGCTGTGCACATGAAGTGAAGCTTGTTGTTTGTCACGAGGGCCTAAAATAAAATGGGGCAAGGTCTTTCATTACTTCTGAAGTCCTAGCATTCAGAAAAAAAGGAGTAATTTGTAATTCTGACTACAGCTGCAATCAATACTTGGTTAATTGCTCTTGCATTGTAAGAAAATCTAGTAATTCTTTAAGCAAAGCGAGCCATGCCAACATTTCTGTCTTTTCTTCCTCATATATGACAGAAAACTAAATATCTATCTGGAGACATCACTGTGGGCTCTGAAAGCAGGCGACGGCCATTTTTGTCTACTTTTAATCAGTTACACAATGACAGAACCAGCAGATCAATTGATAATGAAAGTAATCATTAGTGCAGCCCTGATTATGACTTAACGAAGAATAATTTTGGGAAAAACTGAACTAGTAGAGTCGCCTCAAGCAGATCAGAGTGTTTTACCTGAACCTTCCCACTGAGTTAAGATGCAGTTTAATAATGCACAGTTCAAAAATGCCAAATCCAGCTTCTCACATCAGAGGACACGCTACGTTTTCTTGTTTTATATTAAACTGAATTGGATATCTTTGGGTTTTGGCAAGACTTCTAAAGCAACGGCATGAGTTTTAAGAAATATCGATGGGTGTTTTTCACGGCTTTCTGATGTTTTATAGACCAAATGATTAATCCATAAATTGAGGAAATAATCGAGCGGTTGATATGGAAGAGTACAGTTTCTTTCTGCCGGATGTAATTTCTCTTTATATTTCTCTTCTGTCAAACTTTTTTTTAATGAATCTGGTCCATCCCTGCACATTTCCATACGTCATATATTTCTTGTTCAGCTCCTCTGTTGTGTGTGCAGACTTTTACTTTGTTTGCAAAGTGAGTTTACTGCATTACACATCAATATCTCCCAGTGCCCAACCAAAGAACAATCAAACGGGGTAATTATGGGTCCTGTCATATCAAATTTCCACTGCTTTTACAATCATGTTTCTGATCAGGTTTTTTCCTTCTTTTTAATATTACATATAGTATTATTATTATTTAACATGAACATTCATATCATAGTTATAAAACAATACATACATGGAACATCAATAATCATTGAGTTTGTTTCTAATTATGAAATAAGTCATAACTCCAAATTTAGGATTTTTTTTCTTTTGTAGATTAATTACTACAAACATTTTCTTTTCTTTTCTTTTTTAATCTTCCATATTGTGCCACTTCCGGTAGATGGTAGGATCCCACGTGACTCGGTCATAACAGTGCATTTCAGAGCTTCCATATAACTGAATCACTCTTATGAGATTTAAGAACGGGCGTTTTATAAATGAGCCGTGTGACTGAGGAGGAGGAGGAGGAGGAGGAGTTGAAGTATTTCTTGCAGAAGTCAAAGGACTTGAGCGCCGCTGATATGACTGATTTCTTTGTGTTTTAGCCCAGAAGCTTGTCACACTGGGCTGGATCACTGTTGCTCTGATGTCTCTTACCTGATGCAGTTATTGGGGTCCTTGTCACAGTCGAGATTACACATGAATCTCTCCCAGTGTAACCAGCCCATTGTGGGTGTCAGCGCCAGTCCATTGTCCAGCGAGTCAGCAGCGGGACAGATGAAGGCGATGAGAGCGAAGACGAACTCCGCTCTGCGCATGTTTCCCTGCTTTTAGACTCGACACTTACCGCTCAACAAGGACAATAGGCGCCTGTGTTTGCTTGTGAGTCCGTTTCCTCGTGTGAAACACCTTCAGCCCGCCCCCTGGGTGACTGACATAAATATGGACCAGTAAAATCAAAATGCGTCTGTAACTGTCCAATGGCGTCCCGGCCAGATTCCCTTACTACAAGGGAGGCGCCGAGGTTCAGGTGAAAAGTCAGCTGACGAGACGTGACCAGGTTATGATAGTGATTTGTGATTTTCATTAACGCTGAAAGGAAAGCAACAAAACAAATTAGACTTAAACACTGTTAGAAGAATTTGGATGTTAATAATAGTATTAAGTATTAAGGTCCTCTGCTTAAGTAAAAGTACTAACACCACACGGAAAACACTCCACAACTCCTGTCAGTGTTACTACGTGTGATATTTCTGGATTAATATTACTAAATTAACGTGCATTTTGCATTTTACTGCTGCAGTGGTTTAAGGTTGAGCTAATATTAACTACTTTATATCCTGTTGGGTAGTTTAAACTACAGCAATGCATCATATTCTATAAAATCATCATATGCTTGTAGCATCGCTCTCCTCTGAGAACCACCTGTCCCTGAAAAGTCAATTTTTCATGAGCTGGTGGCAGTGTAGCATAACAACATCGGGGCAGACAGCAGGAGCTTCCTAAAGCTTAAAAACTAGCTGAACTTTTATGTAAATCATTCCAAATGCTTGTCTCTGAGGGCCCCTCGATTAGCTGTTGTAGCTACCTGCATCGGCATCTGTTTTCAGGGCAGCTTGCCATCTAACCAGACTAGCAGCCAATCTTATGCAGTAATTACAAACATTCATTATTATCTCATGTATAGAGCAATTGTAATTATCTAAATAATTCAAATCACCCCAATCAATCACATCTGGATGTACATGGTTTTCACTGGACAGCGGTGACAAAATGGAGGGAGTGAACCGCCATCTTTTGTCCAAAATAAAGTCCGGTTTTCATGTGAGATCCTCAGCTGTAAGTGAAAAACCAGGAGACACCCTGGATGTCTTTATCTAGGCTCTTTCCAACAGACGCTAAGAATGAAAGAAAAAGGCCCAATTCAGCCCAGTGTTCCCTGAGGAGCCTTGCTAATCAAAAATGCCATACACACCATCAGCAGTAATGTAGGACTGTATACGTATTGATGCTGCTTCAAGCTGTTTATTAGCTCAGGATCCAACAGGCTAATTTGTCTGGCGCAGACGTTAAATGAATTACAGATAGGCTTCTTAATTCAGCGGTAAATGGACACCCTGCTACAGAAACAAATTAATCCTGGATGCTTTTCCTCGTGAAGTTGTCAGAGATCATCTCACGCACGCAGAGAGAGGGATGAGTTTCCTACTCAGTCCGATACTTTGCCCTTTTGTTGAAATTTAAGGAGGCGGTTGGAAATAGTTTATTTGTGAATGAAATCAGCTATTTTAGTTTGTGCAGAGACACAAAAGAGTTGGACCCTTACTGCCTGAGCAGCACATGCAGCAGAAGGGCTGAGGATTTTTAGCTCATATGGGTTTTGAGTGTGGGAAGATGGCTCGATAGCACCCCTCTCAAGAGCTTCATTATTTGGCATCACCAAGGTCTTAAGACCATTGTGACCAAATTTGAGGTGGATGTGGTTTCAAGCTGCCAGGAGCAAAAGTACAGAGCATCCTGCTCCTGACAGTCTGTCATAGCAGTGAATGACTCATTGTCCCGATCTTGAGAGGAATCAAAACAAACGAGGCAGCATCCACGAGTTGGCACAACCCCAGATTATGACAATAATCCGCATCCCCAATGCTGGCTGTATGTAAAAAGGGAGCATTAATGAACACAAAACCTGACCTTTCAGCGAAATGTCAAGGGTGTCTATTTGAACCCTAAACATTATCAGAGGCTTCACCCAGGGACAGGCCTGATACGAACAATTTGTCACTTGCTATAGTTCATATCAGTGCCAGTGAGCAAAGGCTTCGAGGCTCTAAATGTCAGATTTCAATTTGACTCACCCCTCCCCCCGCTGATGGATGGACCAATCCAGCTCACTTGAATACATAGTTTTCTCTTTGTAAAAATAGGATCTCGCCCACCGTCGTGATAGAGACCCTCGTTGTTTTCTCGCAGCGCTGCATCAAAGAGCGCCGTCCCTCTATCTGTACAGTGGTTAATTGAGATTGTTGACAGATGGGCAACCCGTGCTTTCTGTCTGGCTTATGGCTCCCCAGAGCTTTGGCGCCAATCCATCATGTCCTTTTCTTCGCCACTGTCACGTAATTGAGGAGACTGTCATGGCTGACTTATGTTGGCAACTTTGTTGTGAAGTGTATGGGGATGAAATGAAAGGGAAAGCTGTTACGGTGCCAAGGAGCTCCATTATTGTATTGATCTATAGGGACAGGTGGCAGCATGAGCGGACGTCATCAGAAACTTGCGCGTCTGTAAATGCAGCAGCTAACGCTACATGGCTGACGTACCCTCAGTTTATTGTCTTGTAATTAGCTGCTTAAGTTGCTTATGTGACTGTGGCAGGGGAAGGAGCTACATGTGCTGATGTTGCTACTTTAATTAAGGTCCTGTTGCACTGACAAATGACTTTTGGCAATAAGCGTGCAGCATGACCTGTGAATTACTCTCTTAATTGATGATATCCTTCACTTTAGTTGATTTTTTTTGTTTTACATTTCTGCACTTTTCATGTAATGAGTCGATGTGGGGTCTCCATGTTGTTTTTGGGCTCGTTTGTTCAGTTTAATCCATTTGAAGCCTGAACTTTTGAGTTAAGATACAGTTTACTATAACTGTCTTTACATACACGCGTACATTTATTTTTGACATCTGCAAATGTATTTTGACAGGACTTAAAATGAGGCTTGCGGGTATCTGACGGGTCATATTGTAATTAGTTAAAATGCATTTGCAGATTTCATAAATGTCATTAAAGATAATGAAGTATTAGAAGTGTTGGGAATAGATTTTGACTAATCAGAAATCATTTCAAAATATCCATCGTGACTGTTTTTTTTTCTTTGGAGAGTTTATTTTGCAATTGGATAATTGAGAGGTAGCAAGGTAAGAGAGTGAGGATGAACGCGTGCAACAAAGGTCTGAGGTTCACATTCAAACTGGGCGTGTTACACACTTCACCACCACAAACCCCCATATAGAATTCTGATGTAATATTTAGTCAAATTTTTAATTTAAGATATCTCTAATTACATTTTGATGAGTAAGAATGAACCGTTAAGTTGCGCGATGATTCAAAACTCAGCTGTAGATATCTTTAATTAGATTCTCAGTGGTTCATTCTTACCAGTCAAACTGTAATTAGAGAGTCAGAAATGTGGTGCGCATAGCTTCACTGTGAGTACCCTCGGTCTTATCTACGCTACATTAAATCTGCCCGCCCCAGATGTCATGCTGGAAAGATTTTTTGCAGTATTTGTGTTACTGCCTATTAAAATGCTCACAGCTGGGAAGCATGTAGTGCAATGAGAGACTCCTCAGTTCTTTGTGAATGAGGTAAAATCTGTGCTGACACACTGAAGGGGACCAACAGTCAAGCTGGATGTTCTGCATTCCAACAGAGTAAGATGGTTTCCACTCGTTATGCTGCTCCGTCTGCCTCCGATGAATTATTTGATACTGCATTTAAAGCACATCGACGCACGTAAACAGGCAGGATATTAATTTGCTTTCAAACATAGAAATTGTCTTCACTTTAGTTCCTGCTTCTCTGCAGCTCCCCTGCAGATGTTTAGACGGTGTGCAGCGTCTTTTTATCAATAAACCTTCATAATAAATTATTCACCAAATGCATTATTCACCACCTTATAGCTAAAGGGTTTAATCAAAAAAAGCACCCCTGTTGCTCCTGTTTGTTCTTTTCAAATGTATTTACCATTTAAGCCGAGTGAGAATAAAAAGAAGCTCATATCTTCTGTCCTCGAGCCTGCGTCGAACATTTGTCACATTCCTGTCCTGGAAATGCCTAATTATGATTTCACTCTCTTGCCAATGTGAGGATGGTGTTCAATAATAGTCTTCTCGTGATTACATCTGAAATATTATTACTAATGATCTGAGGAGCAGCTACCCCAGCAGAGAGAGTACGGAGCCTCAGCAGAGGGTACTACAGAATATATTTTGAGGAAATCAATTTTAATAGTGTAATCAATACATGAGTCAGTTTGTAGTCTTTAAAAAGTCAGGGAGTACACAAAGACTGACCTTCACTCTGGCTGCTGCTACAAAAGCAGCCTGGACCTGCCAGGACTAATCCCGCCTTGGAGGACACCTGATGGTGCACGCTCTCTCCAACAATTAGACCGAGCCGTGCGTTGTGTGCGATAGCTGGTAAACAAAGTGCATTGGAAAATCAATAAGAAGCAAAAAGAGGCAGAAACATATCTGATAGAACCAGTGATGTCTTCAGCTCAGTATGCAGGACATTTCCTAAAGGATATGTTGAGGCTTTGTCTTTTTCTGTGTTATTTGTCATGATTTTTGGTTAAAGCATGATGGATATTTCAGATACAGATTATACATTTTGCTAAAAGTCTCCTTTAAGTCTTCACTTCAGCTAATGTAGCAGATTAATGTGAACCGGCTGATTACCAAGTCAATTGTCCAATAATGCATTAAAATATAAAAAGATTGAGCAGTGATTTATTTTGGCTCATGGTCCACAGTTTTGGTCCAGACAGGAACACCTCAGTCTGTCTTGGTACAGACATTCATTGTGCTAAGATGATGTATCTTAATGACATTTCCCTGTAGTGCCACCGTGAGGTTGACAGCTGTGGCTTTCTCTCAAATGTCTTGACCACTGTTGCATGGATTGTCATGAAATTTGCTGCATCATGTCTCAGTCAGGATGAACTATAAGAACTATGATGATCCCTTCACTTTTCATCTTCTGCCGTCATCAGGTCAAAATTTAATTAGTCCAACACTTTGATTTACGGCCAAATAGCTGCCAAACTAATGACATTCCCATCGGGCTCTGCTATACTTTGTGTTTATTGCTAATTAGCAAATGTTAGCACATTAACAAGTAAAACTAGAGCTGTGTCCCAAATCCATGATACATGCTTTTAAGCCACCACCTGCAATTTATTTGAGTTCTTTCAGGTGTGCTCCTCTATGTGTTTTGTGCATTGCATTGTGGGAGAATAGTGTAGGGAGAAAAGCTAAACTTCAAAATGTTCAAGCACAGTCATCATATCAAAGCTGTTCCTGAGAAGAGCTGAGAGCTGAGAGCAGGTTTAAAGCCCTCCATCACTGCCACTCATTGTGCTTTACTTCCACAGTTTTGCTGCCTAAGTTCCAGACACGGTGCCCTTTTTTTCTGGGCATTTTCACGATTTCAGAACCAATAATGTCTGCAGGTTGTTTATGATTGCAAGTCTTTTTTTTTTTTTTTTTTGCAGAGAGTGGGACAGCAGCTGGGTATAACACAAAAGGCCTCTTGCCATACATAAAGTGAGGATGAAGTCAAGCTTTTTACAACTTCAGACTCATCTTTCATGGTTCACATGTTGCATCTGTGTAATGGATGCAGGTCTGACCTTTCCACAAAGAGATAAACTGTGACGCCAAAAATGCCCCCCCCCCCCCAGCCTTGAGAAGCCAGATCACCAAATCAACCACATACTGAGCAGTTTACAGCTTGAAAGCGTACACTCGTACACCGGACGAATAGGATTTAGAGGTAACCCGAAACTGAACATGTTCAACTTTTAATGTGCTCCATTTTGTAGCTGAGCACTTCCTACTGATTCTGACAGAGTAGAATCAATTTTGCCTTTTTTTTTGCGGCTCTACTTTCTGTTTAATTTTTCATTTGAGGTTGAAAAATTCAGCTTGTGCTTTCTCTGAGACACTGCCTCTGTATTACCTGAAGAAATTATTCTGTATAGGAGTTCAATATGTCTCAGGTTACCACGAACCTGCAAATTGATTTCTTCGAGTGGGTTTACAGCCTGGAGCACTTTTTTTTTATTATTCTCTTTGCTCTGAGAGGAAAAACAAATAATTTCACACACACCATTCTGGCCTCTATGTTATCACATGAAATGTATTGTTATGCTCTGTTTGGTGATGGAAATGAGCAACAGCCTACGGGGAGCAGGTTATCAAGCCATATTATTCCACCTGGTCATGCAGAAGGCAGCAGAGCCAAGGAAAAGGTTTCTTAAAAGGCAGCAAGGTTATATTTCCCCCCTTAACATGATCTTTTATGACAGCGAAAGACCACATGTGACCTTAATGCACAGAAATACAGATGTGAGCATGAGCGTATGGGCTCTGTGAATTTCTAAATAGCCTTCACAAGAAAACATGGTCAGTGGGATGCAGGATTTTATGAACAGCATCTCCATGGTAACAAGGCAAGATCATGATCAGATCCCATGATTGCAGTTCCACGTCCACGTTCTCCTGCTCCAACCCCCCAATTGTTTACAGACCTGTGAAATCTCTAACACGCTAAAACGGAGGCTTCAGCTCATTACCTCTGTTACACTTGACTGGTAAGCTTTTCGACACTTGAATCAAACGGCAAAGGCATAATTGGATTCAAATGGGATTTTAACCTATTAGAATAATTTTCTGTGTGCTGGAAGATGCTAAAATTTTAATGCTTAGTTCTTTTCATATTAAATGCTAATGAGGAATTGGTAGGTCAAAGCAAAGCCTATTCACAGCTCTTTAATTGTCTGACACGGAGATTAAAGGTTGTGACTGCTATTACTCTCAGCAAAATGTTTTTTGTTTTTTCTTTAATGTGCATCTGTGAGTTTTTAAAAAGTTTAAAAAGGACTACTCCCACCTGGTTTGGAAGATTAGAAGCCCATTTTAGCGCGGGGCATCCTAATTCATCTAACGTGATTAAATTATTTAAAACAGACAACAAAAACAGACATGCCGAGACATTCTTTGAGCTTGAATAACCCCGGCCTGCTTTGTTTCTCTCCACTTGAGCTGCAACATCAAAAAAAAAACAACATTTTAGAGCAGTCTGCCTCTTTTCTCTGGCGAAACAGAGGAAAGTGTAAAAAGTCGTTATTCCCATGAGCCGTCTGCTTTTAGTGAGATGGTCCAGTCAGAGGCACATTTTGCTGTCATGACAGGAAGCTCTTTAGAACCTCAAATGCAGGTTTTATCAGGAAGTCCACATTAACCAGTAATGTTACTTCAGAATTAAGACCAACAAACTGAAAACTGACCTTTCAGGACTTAACGTGATATATATATAAGACGATTGCCGTTTTTTCAAAAGCTTTTGGAAAAATACTTTTCAGACTCGTTCTGTTGGGAAAGTTTCCCTGAGATACTGTTAATCCACAGAGGAGGGAGTCCCCGTGCTTGAAGCCTTTTCTCTGGTAAAAATGAAACATGAAATAACGGCATTAATGCAGAACGTAAATCCCTCATTTGTGTAGCTTGTCTATCAGTCACATAACTACTCGCATCCTGTCAGGCTCTTGAAGCAGGCAGAGTTATTTTCTCCGACAGTTAGCGTTTCTTTTCGTCTGTCTGAGCTCCTCATCATCTGTGATTCTTGGCGGCTTGACAAATGATTCAGTCCACGGTCTGTTTCTGCAGTGAAGACGTCGGGAGACGCTTTAGATTTTGTTTACACTCATCATTAATTTATTTCCTTCATGGCAGCGAATCACACTACGTGAGCCTTCAGAAACACCTTTACTGCTGACTGACGGTCTCACTATTGGCAGCCCTGCACCATTCAAAAAGGATATCTGATATTGTGAACATGTAATTGTGTAGTCCCTAAATATACAATAAGACAAACCCCACTTTTTAAAGTGTACTTTGCAGACATAAATATTGCCTTATAATTGGGGCAATATGACGTATTTTACCTTGTAACGTTTGCTGAGTCTTTAGACATCCAGCCAAAATGGAGCAACATTACCATTAATTTTGTTTCTGGCCACCTGATGAATGTCAGTCCAATATTCAGTATAACTCGCTGCTAAATGCTTCACTATATTCACCAGCTAGTCGCCTACTTTGTCTGTCTGCCCTTTGGTGCTGTGCAGCAGTAAGCAGCTGCAGGAAGTGGTGCTGATGAGAGCAGTGAGAAGAAAACAGAACAGCAAAGTTGTGAGCTGTAAAACCAAAACAAAGAGCTGAAAGATGCTGTGGTCCTTCATAGAGGAAATGCAGAGCCAGGTGAGGAAATCTTGGTGACAATGTGGAAAGCTTTTAGCGCTCACAGCAGGGTTGAACGTTTGACAAATGGCCTTGGGTAAAGACATTTTATGACATTCGACTATACATTTAATATCTATATATCACAAGCAATGGCAGGGAGTGGAGAAACGCATGTTTGTGCAGCAGTTTTTATGCCTGCGCAGCTCCAGTGACACATTGGATGAGATGCGTGTAGTCGGGGGTAACTGGATGGGACAGACCATTACTCAGCAGGAAGTGGACAGTAAATAAAAGGGTGTGGCTGCACCTGCTGAGCATTCCCTGCTGAGTCTCGTCTTTCACACTCCACCCCGAGTGGTGTGATGCAGAGCTCCACACAGACCGAACAAAGAAAGATGTGATGTTTACCGTTGCTCCTGCAGAGACTGCTCATAGCGATGACGACGGGAGCTTTAGAGCAGACAGGGAGGGAAGAAAAGGTGAGGGATGTGAGGCTAGAGCCCACAAGCTCACCTCAGCCGCGTTGATCCTGGTGCGTCTCCTTCAAACACCAAAGTCCCTTCGCTCCAGCGCAAGCATATGCAGCGTACATCACGCGCACTCACATTATGCACTCGTACGCACACACCTTCGTGCTTCAGCCCCCGTAGACTGGATGTCTCCCCTCCAACACCGTCCCGTCCCCACATCTCACAGAATTACTCACTCTTGGCTTCTCAGCAGGCCTTTTGTTTCCAAGGCAACAAGACTTAGTGGATGTGTTGGGTTTGCTGGAGTCTAGACAATCAGCATTTTTAAGGTTTCACAGCCTGACGGGGAAAAAGTTGGGCAGGAACAGAACATTTTTCACTGTTTCCAAGATGCTGAACAAGTTAGCATGTGGCTTTTGTCATCCTTGAGAAATTAATGATTCCTATTGATTGTGATTAATGCAGAACAGTATTGATTGTTATGCATTTCAACACTCTCATCACAGATAGAGAGCACTCTAAAAGAAATTTGCATGCGCATGCTTTTTTTCAACATGGTGGGAGTACTCCCTGGGACTTGAAATGAAGCCTAATTATTTAACTCCCTGATGTGACACTGACATGCCATCAGCATAAACAGCAATTAGACACAGCTCAATCAACAAAAAACAATTGTGGGAAAATTCTGGAAACACAGTTATTCTATCTCAAAAAATGCTGGACTGTGCTCGGGAACTATGACTAGCCTGTCCTATGCGATTCACCCTGTCATTGTGAGGAGAAAAACATTAACATAAGACCCTATAACCAGTGACAGCACTGCCCAGCACTGAGGAACAGTTTTGTGGATTTCTCCCGTCAGCTGGGTAATTTCTGCACACGAGGGTACCAGCATGAGAGCCACCAGAAAGACTGTCGGCCTCACCTGTCTTACCCAGATCAGAATCTGAAATATAGAAGTGAAAGTAAAACAGCTTTCTTGGCTGTGGCACATTTGGTAATGTATCAGTTATGAACAGGAAACCACAGCAACAAATGAAACATGATGTTGGTCTCTGCGGTCTCTGAAGCCCCACAGCTGTTCAGACTGGCATTTTGCAGTCACATGTTCCATACTTCTGGCATACTTGGCTGTTGATGCTTTCTGTGTGCACTATTGCATGTTTGCTTTGTGAGAAAAGAAACAGATTAAGTAGATTAAGTCGCCAAGTTGAGCGGATGGATGGTGTGTTTGCTTTTCTTATTCAATTCCTGAGTAAATGTAGCATCTTCTATAGTTGGAGTCCTAGCTTAGCACTCCAAGCTAGACAACAACAGTGCCAGTGTGTCAGCAGGAGCCCTCAGTGCCTATAGCCCCACCCAGGTAAATAATCACCAGCTGCCACTGATCCACAGTCTGTGACAAGCCACAAAATTTAACCATTTACCCTAACACTGCACGATAAATGGTTAAAATTGTGATGTGAGTGTCCAATAACACTGCTGTCACTTAAAGCAGATTGGCGTTACTGCTCAGTCTTGAAGGCCACACACACATCAGTCAACCTGTCTGGAAGATGTTTGTCATCACTGACAGATGAGAGAGGCTATTCTCCCCAGTAGTGTTGTGTACCGCCAGGACCAAGAGTCCCTCCAAAAGTTCAGGTCCCTGCTGGCCGGAGCAAGGACTGTCACTCTGTGCTTATACTTTTATACATCTGAAGTGTATATTCGTACACTTTTCTCCCTGAACTGCCTCCTCAACAGCTGATAAACTATTTCAATCAGGAGAGACAAATGAATAAAGTAAAGATAATTGTTTATTATGGCAGATGATATGTGATAATTAAGTCATATCAGAAAGTCTTTGGCACTTCAACTCTGCAATGAGATTATGGTGATCGAGGGGCGTCTGCACTGAGCAGCTGCAAGATAAATCCCCTCAAGGAGTCCAGACACTGGTGGTGGTGGTGGTGGCGGCGGCGGCGGCTGATGACTCTACTGAGACTGGGCGGTGATGGGGAGGTGGAGGGGTGCACATAACAACGGCATGAGTGTATTAAGGCAGGGAAAGAGAATGATATTTAAAAAACAGCAGCAAGATGCTAGGCTAACAACGAAGGTGTGTCACTGTGCTGGTTGGATAGACGTGGCCAGCTGATGAGAACAGCTGATATCTCCGGCAATGACAGCAAGGAAATTATGGGTGAATGCAGGATGGTATGAGAAATAAACTACAGACCTAAACATGCAAAATTAAAGTCTTCCTACCTGAACCTTCACTAGAGCTTCATTTAACTACAGCAGTGAAGTTATCACCCATATGCACCATTTCAGTAACCTCCTGCACATGCAGTAAGCAAACAAAACAATCTTGAATGGCGATGCATTCAATGGCTGTGGGAGGTGAGGCCAGAGGTGGAGGCACATGCAGAAAAAAGGGAGGTCATCATCCTTTAGCAGCCTCAGCATGAAGAGGAAAGCCCAGCGGTGGGGGATCAGATATTAGGGCAGCAGGGCTGGACATGGGAGACCCACCAGTGGACTCACAGTAATCACATCGCAACAGGAGATCAGGAAAGCACCGAAAACGCCTCCGGTATTGCTGTCACCTCACCATGGACAAGAGCCAGAGGCATGTGATGCACAGCCTGGAGGGTTTGAGCTAAGATGCATCCTTGGTGGTGTTCATTGCGGAGTGCTGAAGAAAAGTCAGTGAGGGATGCTGAGGTCCTGGCCTTTACATGCAACTTTCAGCACTCAGGCCCTGAAGGACAAAGTCTGCATAAATGAAAACTTCAACACAGTAACAACAACAGCATCAGTGTTGTAGCTGGCAGTTGCTGGAGAATTCACACCTTCCAGAAAAAGCATCCACATCTCAAGCACCTTAAGACAAAATTATGAGAACAATTCAGTCCCTTTCATAAATTTCAGAAATAAATCAAACCTCTTACAAAGAACGAGGACGGCACAGAGAAACAGAGAGAAAGCCTTTGATTAATTGCTAATATCAGGTCAAACTGATAAGACATCACCTCTCACACTAATTTACCCTTTGAAGAATCTCTCATCATGTCTGAATTTTAGGACTTTGAAATGCATCTTAGTAGGTGCTGCATTTGTATAAACGCCAGCTTCCCTGTCTGGTTATCTGGCTTTTTATTTCCTAAATTATATCTTAAAATAAACTTATATCCTTTCCATATAAATTGTGTGCATAACTGGGAAACTCTACTGGACCTCTTACCCAGAGGTCTTTGAATACACATCAATGACAATTTTGAATGCTTATATTTCAAAACTGGTGCACAATTAATCAAGTTTAAATAGTATGCAGCATATGGCTATTTAATTTTGAGCGAAATCTGAATTTATGAAATTCTATAAATTATGCATATTAGATGTAAGAGGTCAAACTCTTTGTGTGCATACTAATTTAGAACAAAAAGGAGACAGAATTAGCAGACTGACAGGGTCCTGCAGGCACAGCCTTTCTTTTGACCTGCCAGCGAAAACAAGCAAGATGAAGATGGAAAGGCTAACCTTAAGAGACATCACAAGCATTCATTATCATGCTGTCTTTGGCATTCTCTGGGACACGTGATATTTAACAAAGGGACTTTTCTTTGCCCCACTTTTAATTAGCACAGAAGTAGATGACCTTTTTGAATTGTCACCGCCTGTGTCACCTTCAGAGAAGACATTTAATCTCTTTATTGGCATTACAGCTATTATGTGTTCAGTTTGCGGCATTTAAATGAATCTCTATATGTGAATCTATAGATAATAGAGCCAGCTTGGACTTCAGAATAGTAGAGATTCACTTCAGTGCCCACTGATGATGGGTTGTCTGCTTTTATCATCACACGTTTTGCATGTATCCGCTTCAAGGAGTGCAGTGCATGCTATCATGTGTTTTCGGCAAACTGCTCACAGCTCGAATAATATAAGAAGCTCAGTAGCCACACGTCTATTTTGGGGAATCTTTCACACATATGGGCAGATATACTGATACTGAAAGATATTGCTATTTTATCTGCTTGTGAAACTGTAGCTTCTGGGGCCCTTGGGGGCATCCATCTGCCCTGTTGAAAATCCCTGCATGATCTGCACTGTGCTTGTTGTGTAGGTGCATGCTGTTCACCCAAGCTCAGACTTTTTGCTCTACCAAGCAAAGAAAAAGAAACTAGGACCTAATATACACTCAAAACTGTGGTTCACTGAGAAGAGAGCTAAGCTGGGCGTGGTTAGGGATGGTCTCTACTAACCAGCATGTTGACTCCTCCTATTCTGGACTTAAAGGGGCAGATCATTAGTCCACACCTGGGGATAATTACCTTAATGGCTCCTGGTGTAGCTCGCCCACTGGAGACTGTGACCGATAAGCGGCGCTGCTGTTCCTAAAGATGTGCTAATATGTTGCTACCTTGTGGATGATACGCCTGAAGTGATCGTGACCCAGAAGGACCAACACCACAGAGTCTGATGTAGCCTGAACACAACCTGCAGAAGAAACACTATTATATTTGAAAGGCAGTGGAGTTGTGACAAGAATTCTTTGTACTGTAGTCTGGATGCAACCTACTCGCAATGTAGTCTATATAAGCAGTGAAAAGTGATGCAGACACAACTGAATGCAGCCTTTTGAAATGTTTGGGAGCCATTTTGAGGTGATTTTAGGAACAAAAGTGTGCTGGTGCTGCAGCCTTTTGGCTACTGCTTCCTAAAATCCTGATGCACTACTGAGGGAGTGAACTCGGCACAGAGATAAGGGTGTTTTTGAGTCAAAGAACTGTGAGTTGCATCAGCCAAGCTCCTAAGATCCTCCACGGCCGCAGGAGAAGGAGGCCTGGAAGAGGAGGTTTTCTTTTCCCGGCGTCTTATGATAAATATTTTTTTTTAGTAACAGAAATGGGCAACATGACTGTTAAACGTAATCCCCAAAACTAATTGAAAAGAGGCATCAAACCGGCATTTCTGTGCATGCTTGATGTGCTTATGCCTGTCTGCAAAAAGACACAATCAAAGCACCAAAGTGTCCAGTCTTGGACTGACTGCAAGTCACAGGGGTAAAAGAGATGAAAGTAATGGTCAGTCTTTGAGAGCAGTAAACATGTTTGTCTCTTTATTTTCTCTCTTCGGTGAGAAGCCAAGGAGACACTTAGCCGTCTCAACCACACACATACATGCACCGTCTCTCAGGGAAATGATTATTTTCCCTCTTGGCTCACCTCTCCCAGCCAACTTCCAGCACTGAATCAGTGTCAGAGCAGCAGAGGAAAAAGGCTGCAAGCTGTCTCCCTCCTTTGCTCTCTTGGGCATCAACCGTAGTGTGAGTCGTGTCTGATGGACAGGGCAGAAAAGGAGGTAGAGAAAATCCTCTGTTTACTTAAATAGCAGCAAGAGCAGAGGAGCAGAGGCCTGCGAGCAGGGTGGATGAAGGATGGAAGCGGTGTCGAGGAAGTCGGCAAGGCAACAGACATGCCCATCCGCACAGACACACACTATCTCCTTTTCCACGTGTCAGTCCTTCGGCTCACGGCTGCTAACCTGCAGACCTCTATCACTGCAGTCAGTGTGGACAAAGGGGAGACGTGCTATGAAGTGCAGGGAAAAGAGGAGGAGAAATAATATTAAAGATGCTTTTTACAAGTGGTGGAAGAACAAATCAGACCCTTTTTTATCTAAGTAAAATATCACAGTGTAAAACACTCCTTTACAAGTTATAGACCTGCATTTAAAATGCATATGTGAAAGTACAGGAGTACTACGTCTTAGTTCAATGTATTAAAGGTGCAGTATGGAGGATTTTGTGGCATCTAGTTGTCGTAGCAAACAACTGAACACCCCTGGCCTTACCCTCTCCTTTGGTGGCCAGAGCGAAAGGTGATCTCTAGAGCCAGCGTTTGGTTTGTCCCTTCTGGCACACTGTAGAATCTAAGGTCTAAGGTAACTAAAACACAACTATTCTTACTTTCAGGTGACAATACACAAATGAAAACATAACCATGCATATTATATTGCATTCCTTCCATTAGATACCCCTAAATTCCACACACTGGTCTTTTAAAGTATCAAAAGTCCTTGTGCTGGAGCATCAATGTGGAAGCTGCAGCTTAAATAGCTGCTTTTAACTCCAGTACAACTGAATTTTTTTAGCCTGATTGGTATTTGGGAGCATAAAACATCCCATATGGATATATCATAACGACATCTTACAGTGTAGAAACTTTGCAGTGCCCTCTGGTGGACCAAGCAAACACACTTACCTCCTTTTCACCACAGCTTTTATACATATCCTCCCTTCCTTTGTTAAAATTTAATTCCCGCATTTATCTCCTAAAACGTCTCCTAAAACTGCTGTTGTATGCTGCTGTACTTAAAAACAATCCGATAGATATTTTCTGCCTTGTGCAGATGACATACATCCACTGTGGCTCTGGAAGGAAGCCCTTACAAATTTTATGGCATCTTATATGAAGAATTGCTGTCATATCTAATTAAATTTTCAAGCTTCAGTTCTCCCCAAGAAATTGTGAATATCTCATAAATCGAGGGAGTTTTGAAAAGGCGTCTGACATAATTCTGACAGGTAACTTCTCTCTACAGAGGGATTGGGAAGGGACTAATTCCTTGTTTCTCCTGTTTGCACACAAAGGAAATTCATTGCGCATGTATGTCTCTCACCATTATCCACGTAAACCCTCGAGCTGCAGTCCTCCCAGCTGTAGGGCTTCTCTCAGATGTTGGAATTACAGAAATGTAGAAGCGCAGCGAGGGATTAGTGGAAATGAATCCACATAGGATTTTCTGAACGAGTCTACACAAGGACGAGTTTCTCAGTGCTGCTTCAAACGTAGCTTTTCCCTGCTGTGCTCGTGTCATTTGAAGATGCATATTTTCTGTTTTCATCATTCAAATGAGACAAGAAAGGAAAACAAAAAGCCCACAAAGGTTCTCTAAATTCTAGATATGACTGAAGTTAGAAAAAGGTTAGAAACTGAACAGCACGGGTGACCTTCTTTGAGTAATGACCCAAGGTAACTAAAACACAACTATTCTTACTTTCAGGTGACAATACACAAATGAAAACATAACCATGCATATTATATTGCATTCCTTCCATTAGATACCCCTAAATTCCACACACTGGTCTTTTAAAGTATCAAAAGTCCTTGTGCTGGAGCATCAATGTGGAAGCTGCAGCTTAAATAGCTGCTTTTAACTCCAGTACAACTGAATTTTTTTAGCCTGATTGGTATTTGGGAGCATAAAACATCCCATATGGATATATCATAACGACATCTTACAGTGTAGAAACTTTGCAGTGCCCTCTGGTGGACCAAGCAAACACACTTACCTCCTTTTCACCACAGCTTTTATACATATCCTCCCTTCCTTTGTTAAAATTTAATTCCCGCATTTATCTCCTAAAACGTCTCCTAAAACTGCTGTTGTATGCTGCTGTACTTAAAAACAATCCGATAGATATTTTCTGCCTTGTGCAGATGACATACATCCACTGTGGCTCTGGAAGGAAGCCCTTACAAATTTTATGGCATCTTATATGAAGAATTGCTGTCATATCTAATTAAATTTTCAAGCTTCAGTTCTCCCCAAGAAATTGTGAATATCTCATAAATCGAGGGAGTTTTGAAAAGGCGTCTGACATAATTCTGACAGGTAACTTCTCTCTACAGAGGGATTGGGAAGGGACTAATTCCTTGTTTCTCCTGTTTGCACACAAAGGAAATTCATTGCGCATGTATGTCTCTCACCATTATCCACGTAAACCCTCGAGCTGCAGTCCTCCCAGCTGTAGGGCTTCTCTCAGATGTTGGAATTACAGAAATGTAGAAGCGCAGCGAGGGATTAGTGGAAATGAATCCACATAGGATTTTCTGAACGAGTCTACACAAGGACGAGTTTCTCAGTGCTGCTTCAAACGTAGCTTTTCCCTGCTGTGCTCGTGTCATTTGAAGATGCATATTTTCTGTTTTCATCATTCAAATGAGACAAGAAAGGAAAACAAAAAGCCCACAAAGGTTCTCTAAATTCTAGATATGACTGAAGTTAGAAAAAGGTTAGAAACTGAACAGCACGGGTGACCTTCTTTGAGTAATGACCCATGGTGCATCAACCGTCTTGACTCATGCGAAGAGGGTGGACAGAGAGTGACCTGTCAACTCCTCTCAGCGTCATATTTCCATACATTTGTCCTTACATTGGCTGCCTGGATGATGCTGAAAGGTTGTCTGTTAGAGGTGTAGATGCAAGAACAGCACAAATGTTTGCTGATGGCTTTGTCTTTTGCATTTCTCACCATCACCACAAGCTTTCTGCAGATTTCTCAACATGCTGCAGTCGACTTCAGGAATGTGGTTACAGCACTGTTTCTTCATTAAGTCAAACCGCCATCCATTTTTTAAGGTTTTGAGCCATCAGTGTTGGGATTGGTTGTCCAAACAGTCGAGAACAAGGACACAGGAAATGGCTGTTCCTCACTTAAAAATATTTTGAACAAAACTGTTGTGCACACATGTGGCGTGAAGTGTTATTTAGTCATAAATCGTCCAGCAGCAGCAGCAGCAGCAGCAGCAGCAGCAGCAGCAGCAGCAGCAGCAGCTAATTAGTTAATCAAGCTTTTAGTGTATAAATGGGATACATGGCTTTCTTTGTCAGTTTTAATGGTGTTATCCTATTTGTAAGCAAGGTACTTGTGGATTTGTGGGTCAGAGTTCACTTTCCTCATTAGAAATCATTGTACACAGTGTTTAGAAATGGAGTCATACTCCAGCGATGTGCCATTTTAGACCAGTCTACAAACAGTCTACAAACTCCAGCATTGCTCTCATACACTGTTTACACTTTGTCATCGCTCTGTTCAATATTTATGACCTGCAGAACCGTGACATTACATCTTTTTCGAGGCCGAGTGTGCAGCAGTTTCATTGAACATCAGTCTAATGTGTACCTTAAGCTGCAGCCATATGTTTAAATGCAAATGTTGGCAGTGCCATGTGAGAAGTGACGAAGGATTCTAAAACATGGCACCAGTATAAACGATCACAAGGTTTCTGGGTGAAACATTCACTTTTGAATACACATAAACTGGATTAGACTTATATACTACCAAGATGAGCTATTAAGTTACTGACCTGAAGACTTTGTGATCAATACTGCATGTGCACAGCAATTTATGTAATTCTGTTTATCTTGCCTTGAGGTTTCAGGCGCTCTCTAGCTTCATACCTCTCCCGCGCAATCTCGTGTTTACTTTGGATTTAGATTTCGAGTTTAATGTCCCAGAGGGAGATTTGTTTTCACAGCCAGGTCAACACAGAAGCACACAGATATATAAACACAACAGCAGACAATGCATCCGCAGATACATTCATACATGCCGGCACACATCAGAGGCAGTTTGTTCAATATTGCAACTGGAGGGCGACTGAAGTCCTCCTGAAGCGATCTCTCCTCTGTTTTATGGTCCTGTATCTCCGTCCTGATGGCAGTAATGTGAAGTGATGATTGAGGGGTGATCAGAGTCATTTGCTCGTGTGAGCGCACGGCGTGTGATGGCTCTGTTGTTGATATCTGAGAGTTTGGGTGTGGGAAGGCCTGTGATTTTAAAGGCTGCGTGTGATGCTTATATGTTTTTGTTTTATTGTCTGCAGCCCAAGATATTTAAAGTTGTTGATCAAATGCCATTTGGATGTTTCCCAGTTTGTGACTGGCAGGGATTCATATATTTATCAATATATGCAGGTAAAAGTGTGTTTATATGTGGGTGTCACTGGGTACATATAATTTTTTTTAGACTTGTATTTTTAATGTGCAAACTAATCAATAAATTCCCTTATTATGCTGTAAATCCTACTGGAAACCACACCGCCACAACGAGACCATTGCATGTGTGTCTATCATTATAGAATCAGATCATTTAGCACTGGGTAGACAGGACATTTGCATTGAACCTTTATACCTCCCATGCAGTAGAAAGGGGCGTCTTTAGGCTGCAAGGATATCTGTTTCCACGTGCTGGGTGACATTCACAAGGTTTGCATCCATAATGCTGTGAGGAGCAAGCAGTTTCCTCTGTTTACACTCATATATTTAAAGGTGACATGTGTAGCATCGTCTCATTAATACATCACTGCCAGAAGAAACCAATATTTTGCCCTCGGCTGCTATTCCTTCATCTAGCAGCACACTTTCCAAGTGATGCAGTGATATTTCTAATGTTTGGTACTACAGATTTTATTTACCTCCATTGAATTTCTGATACTTTGACAGTTGTACCTATTGTTAATGGTTCTGGACAGTCTTGTAAATGCCCTAAAGAAGAGCCAACCGCCGAAAGGTAACAGCTCATGCAATGCAGCACTGATTGATGTTGTAAAACTTCATTAAGTGTGAAAATCCGTCACGTAGGAGTATTATTTTTGTGTCTACGTATGTGTTTCTGTTTTTATGTGCGTGAGAGGGTATGAAGCTGGTGCTCTAAGGGACAGCAGTATTGATTGCAGGTCTCAGGCCGCTCTCTCAAAGCTCACACATCAGTTTTAGCTCTGGCACCATTGACATTCAGCTGAAATGAGGAGGGGGGAAGCATGTTGATTACCCCCAAGGGAGACAGCAAGGGCATGCCTTGGACATCATGACCAGCCGCTACATTACATGAGCATTACTTTCTTTCCTGCTCATTGTATGTTCATTTATTCACAATCTGGTGACTTAAGCGTGTTTCTGTCATTCACTAACAAAGCATTTCTCAGGACGGGGTGTTTAGTTAAGCAGCTGCACATAACATGAGAGGCGTTTAAAGCCTGTGGGACAAATGTAGTCATTTAGGTCCATCCTTCCAGTGGAGGATTACTTCATAGATTAGACAGTTTGATAGCTGTGGTTGTCTGTCAGCAGACAGGTTGAGGGTTGTGGGGGTGGGTTTGTTAAAAGTCATCACACTTTTTGCGATTTTGTGCGTCATGAAAGTTAGCGTGTGAATGCAGTTGGCTGAATAAAAGAGCCGCTGTTATTGGGCTCCATCAGTCTCCCTGTGTCCTTGAAATAATAGACATTCTGAGGGGACATGCTGTCTTCTGGAAGAGGCGACGGAGCGTAATGTGCCAGAAATTGTGGGCCTATTTTTCATGCGTCAGTCAGGGTTTGTGAATTTAGAAAAGCTCCTTATATTGCCACAAACGTGCTGTTTTTGTCATCAGGGCTGAAACAATAGCATCACTGAGTGAGAGTGATAGAGAGCAGCTGCTATGGCCATGTTATTACTGATGATGGTGATTGCTTCAAATTTAAATTGTAATGGTCTAAACACTATGAAAACACTAAATTTTAGACATTTTTTTAAGGAAAAAACTCTCTGATTTCAACTTTTCCAGTACGAATATTTTCAGATTCCCCTGCTGTTTGACATTTGCAAACTCAACATCTTTCTGTTTTGGACTGTCGGTTTGAGGAATGTTGAGAAATTTTTTACAATTTTCAATTTTTTTTATAGATATTAAAATCCATTTTAAAAAAACAACTTTGGCATTGCCAGGCCTTTGGCTGGTGTTTATCCTTTCTGTTAAGCAATAATGAAATCATAATTCATTAAAGAAACTTATGTTTTTTTTTCCAATACGCCACCAGGTTAGCGGCAATAAATATTAATAAGTCATTAATAAAGCTCTTTTCCATAAGTGGTCAAAAGAACCATTGGAGGTGTCTTCATGATGAACTGAAGAGATGATAAACAAAGAGTGTCATGCTGGAGGAGAACCAGGCAACCCAAAGGTTGCGCATATTGGTTATAACTGATCTATAAAGCCTCAATAAGTGATTTAATAACAAATTAACATAATTATTTACAGACTAGAAACCTTTTAGAGAGATCTATTAGAAAGTCAGTTTTCATTAGAACGTGGTACCGTTTTTGTTTTCGAGTGTCTGATTGTTTTGATTGTTTTGTCATCGTTGCTTTTCACATTTCCACATTCATTTCAAATGTGATGAGAAAATAGTGCATTAATATAAAAAATTTCAAGTGGCTTTAAGGAGGTCCACGACAAAAAGCCTGCAGTCCAAGGTTTTCTATTTTGGAGATGTTTGCTTTTAAAATAGGGACTGAAACGATGGGGAAATCGGTGCCAGCGACGAGCAGCAGCCAGTCTTTCTGACATTAGCGTGCCCTCACATTCTGCTTTATAAATCCAGTTAAGCTGTCAGTAGGAGGAACTTCACTGAGTATGTCAAGCCACTCCTTATTCTCCAAACCATCAGCAATCCGTGGCAATTAGTCTGCTCCTCTTGTTTGTCTTTATGCTCCAAAGCTGTATCAACCCTTATGAAACTCTGCAACAGAGCCTCCTTATTTCATCTTTTCCTCCAGCACAACAGGCTGTGATTGAAAGAGATAACACGGGACAATGGATGCATTTTAAAAATCTGTATCTGTAAAACAACAGAGAGGAGATAAAATAGAAACAAAGGCTTGGAAACGCATGCACACATGTGCGCACACACACTCTTTTTCATTACCTGGGGAGCCATACAATACAGAGGGGTTGATTAGGATTGCCGACAAAAGGACAGTAGGCTCCAGCTGCCTCTGTGAATTCATTGTCATTAGCAGTGGAACACCAAGCCCTTTTCAAACTCATTAGTTGATAAAACAACCCTCTGATTTCCCATTAAAAAACCCATTCGTCCTCCCTCGCTGGCGATGCCCACCCCCCTTCCCCCCGCCTCCACCTCAGCCCTACATTTCCACACCTTCAAAGCCACTCCTGAGACTGGGAAACAAATGGCAGCTCTTATGCAATTTTCTTAAGAAGTTTGGTCAGACTCCACCCAGAGTGATTATGCAAGTGTATGGTTTCACAGCTATTACAGTCATGTTAAGAAAAGCTTTACAAAGAATCGCTGACGTGAATAGATTACATATTTCGCATCCACAGCATTTACAATGTAGAATTTGATTTCCAAGGGGTTTTTTTTTGCCCTTCCCTCTTGGGATTTGGACCTGATGGGTTCTATTAAAGCACTGAAATAGAAAAGTAATTGTGTTTGATGCAGTTGTTCTGTGACTGAATTTCTTACGCACTTAAAAAAGCCTTTTTTCTGCACGACCCCTGCATCCTTTTTCAAAGCAATCAACCAAATCTTCAGCTTAAAGAGGAACAAATCATTTCAGGTTTCCTGGCAGAATAACAATTTATTTAAATTTAGACAAAAGGAAATACATATTTGTGCTTTGTGCAGTTTAATGAACAGCTTGTTTTATATACACTTTATACACGTATATATATATATATAATCTAAATTGAATTAACACCACCTATTGAATATTAATAAATATCAAAGACCCACTCCTCCCCCCGCACAGATTGGTACCTATCTGATAATCTAAAGGTGTAAAAAACCCATTATCTTTTGAATTTTCAAAAACATTCATTCAAATATGCGCAGTGTCAAAATTCAAGTCAGTATGTCTCATCCAGCCAGGATCAACATCGACTTTCTCTCAACTCTCATCATCTCAAACAAAGGTCATGAACCCATAAGTACCAGCAGTGTTTTGTCTCTGCCGTAATCCGGACGAATCAAACTAAGACAGGAGCGAGAGGGCAATCGCAAACAACACCAGCCTGAATCCACGCAGCTTAACCTTGTCTTTCAGCTTAATCGCTGTTGGTCTGAGATCCCGATAACGCACCTGAGCTCAAAGTGTTTAGCAATGGTTTTAAGAAGCACATATGCCTCTTGACACATTTCCTCATTGTAATGTAGATCTGACAGGCAGTTTTGGTTCTGAGAGAGAGAGAGAGAGAGAGAGAGAGAAAACCTAAACTGGGGTCGTCAAAGAGAGCCTTTTACAAATTTGCATGGATGTCCTCGTGTCGCAGCACTTTGTAGGTGATCCAGTAGAAGATGTTGAATATGAGGAAGCTCAAAGGGAAGACAGCTCTGGATATGGTGTCAATGCGCTTGGCCCGGTCCACAAAACGCTTGTGAAGTACCTCTCCGTCATACATGGTAACCGGAGGCGGTGGGGTGAACACAGTGGCCCCTTCCACAGCGGCGCCATCCTTGGTCTGCAGGCAGTGACCCAGTCCGTAACCCCGGAAGTAAAAACCACGGCTCTCCCTCACCAGTTCCTCCTCCTGCGGGGTCAAGCATAGACAGAAAGGATTGGGCTCTGGCTGTCAACAAGAATTAGCTTATAGCTTTTTACATTTCCTCTGAGTGGATGATTCCCAGATGTGTTTGGGGTGTGGCAGCAGAAAAGGGCAGGTGCATACAACAGAGTGAGAACATCTGCAGATTAAGAAGCGTGGGCCACCACTGACAAACAAAAATACTCAAATTAGGGATGAAACTTAGCTCCACTACTAGCCCCAGTTTGTTCCTCTCATGTTGCGATTATGGTACATTAAAGTCACACAACATTCGTTTCTCTGAAAAAAAGAAATACCTGGCCATGTTTGAGAACCCCACATTCATTCAGCAAACGCTTATCGCTGTTCTACAGGTATTTCCCAAATCCTCAAAGCCTCTTCTCACCATCTGGATGCAGGGCAAAGAGATTTTGGACTCGTTTCTTAAGCAGCAACTGTATTTTCCATCCAGGTAGCTGAAAATTACATTCAATATGCTCTTGCTCTTTTGGTACAAGGCAGGAAAATATGAATGCATTCCATTTGGTTTAGGAAATACAGCCACAACTTGGAAAACATGTTAAAGAGAGACTGAGAAAAAACGTTCAGTATATCATGACAGTATAAACATTTATGTATTTTACAGAGAACCTCCCTCTGTCAGTTGCATGTAATGGTAACACAGTATATGAGAGGCACAAACAGGGGCTAAAACGGGCTCTAACCTCAGATAAACTTTCATTAATCAATTTAGCTTTTTGAAGTTTCTGTGACACAAAGAGGGGAATCGGAGGGCATCATCATTAGGAGGAAGAAAGGAAATTATAATCCTGAAAGTTAATCAAAAAATTAACCTCCATCTCTCCTTTGCAGCTCTTTTCAAAGTTGCAGAGTGACAGACCTTTCAAAATGTCTATTAATGAAAAGTCATGATCTCAACCCCACCAAAAAAACTTGCACTTGGCATTATGCTCTGATGAATGGTAGGGGGCTTTTTTTTTTTCTTTTCTTTTCTTTACAGTGAATGAGACACTGTTCCCGCCCTCTGAAGAGAATATTAATAGACATGCAGCTTAACTCTGACAGCCCTGTGACACTTTGAGAGATTCACTTTAGCAGGGGGAAGTGAAGATGTGGGATCTAAATTGGATGATTAGTAGTCAGTGTGAAGTGCCCTGAAAGCTCTGATCCCTGCCCCCCCCTGTTTCTCTCTCATTGACCCTGGCAGCTCTCTAGTACACTGCTGAAACTCTCATCTCTGTGCTGGACAGACTTGGCAGTGAGACCCTACCAGCTGCTGCTAAAGGTCCAATACTACTAATGTATTTCACACCTGTCCCCACCTGTCTCTTACTGTTACATTTTTCCTGCACACAATATTCATTCAGTTCTTTGAAAACTTTTCTTACCTCTGAGCTCTCGCTACCTGCCCTTTGCTTGCACCGTCACTTTTGAGCTGAAGACTAAGCTGCTAACTTCATTTGCTGTGAACTTCCTCCCTCTTACATCCTCCCGGTTGTGAGTAACTTCTGCTAACTATGTGTGCTGCTCCAGTGACAAATTACACCATAGAACAGGGGTGTAGGGAGCTGGAGCTCTTCTGGTACAGCTTAATTATCCCTCCTACACCTTCCTAAACGATACAGTACATCATGTGCTAAGGTCTAATGGTGCGTTCCTCTAAAGATAATAGGTGCTCATCGTCTGTGCTCTCAGCAGCAGCCACACACTTTGTGATTTGTTGCCATAAGGTCAATTGAGACTGCTCTGATTATCACAATATTATATATTTTGCTCTGTGGAGAATAAAGTAACTGTGGAGGTGGTTGTTTTCAGGGTGTAACCAGTGATGATCTCAGTTTTCCTAGTTAGCAGTGGTGGAAGAGGTACTCAGATCCTTTACTTGAGTATAAGTAGCAATACCACACTGTAAAAATACTCCACTACAAGTAGAAATCCTGCATTTGAAACTGTACTTACATAAAAGTATGTATTATCAGCAAAATGTACTTTTAAGTGTGAAAAGCAAAAGTATTCATTGTGCAGAAATACTACCAGTGTTTCATTATAACAATGCATTTTCCAGCTATTCCAAGGGGGGGTTGAATAGTTTATTTAGCTTAAGAAGTAGAATTATCTCATCAGAAAAATCACCAAATTTGGAGATATATGGTTTTTACTGGACAGGAAGGACATGAAATATTTTAATCTTGAAAGTCAGACAGATAGGTGTTTTCATCAGGATGGGCGACAGTTATTTCACTGCTTAGCACACCTGCTAAACACTCCTGACCATCAATACCATGAATGCATGAATGCCCCTGTTTTCAGTCTTAATGCAAAGCTAAGATAACTGGCTACCAGCTCCTGGTTGTAGCTTCATATTTAAGGCACAGGCACGAGAGTGATCTTGAATAAATCTTCTCACCTAACTCCTATCAATGCCATTTCCACAAATACTGAACTCTTTCTCTAAATTAGCTGGATGATTTAGAAGAAACACAACTATTGCTCTAAATGTCAACAGTCTTGGAAAGTGACCTGGAAAAAAAGGAGATTAAAAGTTGGATGACAAGGAGAGAACAAGAGGAGGAACTGTGTGTTGAATTTAAAGTAGCCTTAAAAACAGATTACACGGTGGGAAAGAATAAAGGTCAATAATTCCAGGTTAGCCATGTTGGTATAAGAGGGCATATGGTCAGAAAAATAGGGCTACAGCAACAGGGGCGAGATCAACACACAGAGGGGTTTGCCTGTGGGAGAAAGACCAGAACATATTCAGGTTTGAAGCCAAAGTTGCACGACAGAATCAATTGGGGGAAGTGGGGGCACGGACAAGAATTGGGTTTGAAGGTCAGGGTGCACACGGGGTTAGTTTTTACCCTGGCACAGGCGCTGCAGTGGTGATTCATATTCCTGTAGGCTGAGCTGTTACCAGGGATGTCGTTCACTTTCCGCAACGACTCAACACTCCCAGGCTGACTGGCAAACACCTCCATCGGAGAGCAAGGCAGACAAATTGGGAGAAGAGTTATTGCTCTTTATTTCATCTACTGCTGTAAAACGAGACTTTGGTTGTCTCTTGTAAGAGAAAATCATTAGTGTTGAAATTATAATTAGTTTTGGACACAGTTAGTGTTTCAGCGGGAAGGAGAATTCCCCCTGCTTCATTTAAATAAAAAAAAACTACCTGTGCCGTGCCAAAAATAAAGCGATTAAAGATGCAAACTTCAAATTCGAACAACAAACTCAAGCAGACGTTCTCAGCTTGTAATTAAAAAGGCACCGAGAGTGTGATAATACAGGACATTATCTGCGCCTGTTAGTTTAGGGAACTGGCTTTGAAGACGAATAAAGAATCCTCGAGAGGCCAGGTCAAGTTATTTCTGCAGAGACTATAAATGGAATCTCTAGTTTTTATTTCTGTGATTTTGAAGGCTGTGTGGGTTTACTGGCTGCAGCTGTGTTTGGCTCAGAAAGCACCAGAGACGAAGCTGGTAAAGTGCATTGATTAAAGCTGGTCAGTCTGAGATTTGTACACTCGGTCAGATTCCCATGTGTCGATACCTCTCAGGTGCAGAGTTTGCGACATCCTGACTCCTTAGTGGGAGTAATTGTGCAGCTGATGTGGACAGGGGAAGTCCTTTCTTCTACAGACCATCATTTTCTCTGTCCTGTATTGATGCAGGAGGGCAGGCTGCCCGGTAAATCTGCTGGACTCTTCTGCCTTTTCAGGGAACTTTGCCATGAGTCTGGGAAGCTGCCCAGCCTGTGAGCTGTTTTAATGGGATTTTCAAGATGTCCCGTCTGTTTCTCTGGAGACAAATCTCTCTGTGTCGCAAAAGGTCTCTCACCTCTCTGTAAACACTTTTATTTGTCAACTTACAAGCTGTTTGCCATGATAATTGTCGTTCAAGATTTGGATCCAATTTAGGGGATGCTTGGATGACAAATGGGACCAAGCTAAGAAAACAAGGGAGCCATTTTATATAGACCAATATCACAAACTTGCCTTCAGGGGCTTTACAGTCTGCACCCTCTATAGACAGGGAAAACGTCCCCCCAGAGAGACAGAAGAAACCTCTGGAAGAGCAGCAAAGGAGGGATACCTCTTCCAGGACTGACAAACACAATAGATGTCGAGTGTGCAGAATAAATCAACATATCAAAAAATTACAGCCTGGATAATCTGGACAATGAAACTATAGATACTGCAAACACATAACAGCAACACGGATCTGGGAGGACGTCGAGTGAGTTCCAGGTGCTGCCAAACAAACAGGACCTGAGCCACACGACCTCCTCTCCACCAAGGAAATGTTGCTGAAGATCAGTGTGAAACAACACTAATACATAACGTGTTCATGCTTTATAGATCAGATCAACTCCACAGCACGTTTAGAGGAACAGCTCCTCGCCGGTGCCACATTTGCCACCCGGTGCACACGAGCTAGCAACATCAGATGAGTGTCCTGGGACTAGATGCACGCTTCCTTCTGTGCAGTGATACTGGTGATGGGCGCGGTTCAGTAGAAAGAACAGTTCCTACATGAAACTGCTTACAACAAGGTTGGATAACACTGTGAGATTTGTGATATATCGCTTCATTTTCTCCTAAATTCACTTGTTCTTTTCTATTTTTTTGATCTTTGCTGAGCTTTGAGGTTGCATGGATGTTGAATAAGATGGTTGGTTGGTCAGTTGAAGGTGATCAAATCTCTAATGTTGTAATCAGGCAAATATTTCAGCAGTAAGTGAGATTGTGTGCTGAAATTGTTCTTCTTGTTATCAAGTTGCACCTTCCTCCACACATTCAGGTGCGATTGCCGTCTTAGTGTCTGAGAATACAGAAATGTATCAGTGTTGCGGGGTTTTGGTATCCCAGTGCCACAGGGTTGGTAGATCCGCTGTGGGTCTGTGTCAAATGTAGTGACAGAGCGAAAGGATCGCGAAGGCTCTTCACAGGTCAGCGCTCACCATGGAAATGAGCTGAACTGAAATAAGCTGTTCTTCCTCATGTAATATGACAGCCAGCTGTAGCGTGTTGATGTTGTCAGTTCCTGAATATACAGCGTCCCACAAAAACAAGAGGCAGAAGTCAATGTTATAGAGGCTGACAAGGACCGGTGTGTGTGTGTGTGTGCACATTCCTTGTGCTTACTTTTTAGAATCTGCTACAACGTGTGACCCAGTGTGTAAGCATGCTTTCGCCTGCGAGTGTGTGTGATTTACACCTACTATTCTTTGCTGCCGCTGCTTTTTCCTCAGCCTGATGAACTCCTTGTGTTGCCTTGAGACAAAGTTAACCGCTGCGTACTCCAGCAGGGCAGCAAACACAAACAGGAGACACACCGCCATCCAGATGTCAATGGCCTTCACATAGGACACCTGAGAACAGACAAGGTCACATCATCAGCAGCCAATCAATGAGGCTAATGGATAATCTGTGGGTTGTTCCCATTCCTCAGCTTCCTCTTGCACGTAATGACACACATCTTTGGGTTCGCCAAGATTTATAATGAGTCAGTGGGATGTGGGCAGTTGACACGTAGCCATGAGACAGGTCACGGCTAAGACTTGAGGAGAGCCCGGCCCGGCCGTCCATGAGAGCGGACATGTCACAGCAAATCAGCGACGCCCACTGAGCAAGCACTGTGTGGAAACTTCACTCAATTGAGCAGCAGTTTGCTGACTGTTACAGATACATGCATAAAAGTGGGGAAAAGCAGGAATTGACACATCAGTAGGGTGCAAACTAACTCTTGTGAACAATGAAAACAACTCTGCATGTTTTAATCAACACCTCCACTGGATTACAGGCTCACACTCACACACACACTCACAGCTGCCGCACATCTTAGTCTTTGTTCACTGTTAACATACCATTTAACACCTCTTGACTATGTTTGCTGATAATAATTGAAAAATCGAATTATATTGCCTTCTTTCCATGGTTATCCTTAAAAACCCCCCATCTTTTTTATATTTCAGGCAGTGATTTCATTTTTGGTAAGTGTTGTAGACAGAGGAAATATGCACCAGAAAACTACATGTCAGTAAGTATGTATGTAAGTACTCAGACCACCAAAAATCTTAGTATGCACCTTGGTTTGTAAACCTTGATTTCTGTGTCAGATTTGAGATGAGTTTTGTAATACAAGGACAATATGTTCTGTATATTAACTATCTGTACATGCATACACCAATAAGGTAGACAAGCTATTACAAACACCATTCTTTACAATACAGTCATATAAAAAATGACCAGAAAAAGACGTCAGAGTAAAGAGAATGGATTCAGGCAAAGTTCATACCATGATGCTAAAAGGCTTTATTATCATGGCTATTTGATTAAGCATTAGACTGACACATATTGGCTGTATCTGGCCAGTAGTGGCTTAATTTAGCCATTGAGGAGGCCATTTTTGCCTGTAATTTCACTCCTGAAATATTATGATGGGACTTTTTTCCCCCTAATATAAATCTATTTTCAAGCTACGGAAACTCAAACTCTATACGCAAGTTGATGTCTACAGGAAACAAATTGAAAAGCTCCCACTGATTTTTCTCACTGTATTGAAGAAAATAACGTTTTTGTCTTGTCAAATATGGATTACTTTGACCTCTTCAGGTTTCTAAAAATGCCTCAAATGAAACAATCTCAGAAGGAATAACATATCCGGACTGAGACCAGAAGCTGTGACGAGCTCTCTCGAGTAGATATCTCTTCATTTTAAAGGGTCACAAGCCATATAGTTCGGGAACTGCTGGTTAAATGTGGCTGTGGACGGTGAAAGAACAGTACTCCCTGTTCCTCATTACCACCACTTAGGTACCACTAAGCAAGGCACTTAACCCCCAACTGCTCCAGTGGAGCTGCTCAGTGGCAGATAAGACTGTGGTTGTACTGGGAGCTTCCAGGTGTGAATGTGAGTCTGGATCTTATTCCTCGTTTAAATGAATGAAGCATTTCACTGCTGGAAAAATGGTCTTTCATAAAACTGGGCTGTCTATGCAGTGGAAAGAGAACACTGAGGCCTGAAACGTGCAAAGCAGTAACAAAATCTTGATTCATATTTGATCAGCATTGTCTAAATTTGACAGTTTGATGTGAGCTTCTTCTTCTATGCTATTTGTTTCTGAGGAGGTGGGAGTAGTTGGAACAACAGCCCTAGAGCCTTAAAAGGTCCACCAGATGAAATGTGGGGAGCTCTGGGAGCATGGAGGGAAATTAAATATTGATCATTTGCATTAACTACCCACATTGTAATGATACAAATCTGGTTAAAAATTTGTAAAGATTCGTTTTAAGCAAAAAAAAAAAAAAAAAAAGAAAACCCTCTTCGTCAGGGTCAAAAGCACATAAAATGCAGTCAAACCCAACAACCACCAAAGAGCATTAACTGGTAATGTAGCACCAGGCAGAAGTGCTGTTGCTATGGTTACCAGCAATCTAATACACCATGTGCACTGATTTAGATCATTGGTTAAACCGTTGGCTGGATCCTCATGGTATTCTACAATACGTTTTTTAATGGACACCTGCCAGCCAATCAGAAAGAAAGAACTGACCCTCTTGATGACGGCTGCTGCCTAATCTTCTCCCCAGGTTCTGTGCGCCCTGCCCTGCATGTTTTTCTCATGCCGTTGTCCTCACCCCACCTGGCCCTTGTTTGTCTGCTCCCTACTCAGTGTCTAAATCAGGACCTGCCTCATGCAAAGTCAGCATTTCATGACTTAATATGCCATAATAGGTCATCCCATTCCAAAAGCCCCTCCAAATGCCTTTGCCTCAGTAGACCTTTTGCAGTCCTGAGTAAACAAAAATCCATTGCGTGTCTGTCACTTGTTTCGTGGAGCATTTGGGTTGGCTTTGTCAGCTTGTCAGGAAATATCAGGTATGAAATGTAATGGTATTTTTCTAAATCATGCATCACTTTTTGGGGGATATGTCAGAGCAAAATGTCAGAACAGTCTGCAAAGTTTCAGACTCGGGCCATAATCCATTTATTAGATGGTTTTTTTTATTAAGTCACTGACCTTTTTGTTGAGCTGATAGCATTATGTAATGCTATTTCCTCTCATACACACTTGCTTATTGGAGGAAGACGAGCATATGATTCGTTACAAAATTGGTTTCTGTGACCAATATTTCAAGTTGTACAGCAGAGAGCTTCTATTTTATTTGTACTCCATTGATTTTCAGACACAATCAGCAAGAATGTCTTAAATAGCCCAACATCAGATTTTAAAACTCTGACTGTTTAAATACCCAATTTAATTTGAAAAACAAACACAGGAATAGATAATTTTGATAATTCATCCCCTGCATCTCTGGTTTCTATTTGATCAGACTGCTCAGTAAACAGTCCACCTGCAACAAAGAATCCACCTTCTACTATGTACAAACCATCATACATCTCAATCACTGGTCAGAAGACCCACCTTGGGCAGAGAGGCTCTTGAACCAGAGCTCTGTGTGGTCATCGTCAGTACAGTGGTGATGCCCAGACCCACTCTGGCTGGTGCTGCGTCCATGTTAATCCAGAAAGACACCCACGAGAGGATGACGATGAGGAGGGAAGGGATGTACATCTGGATCAAGTAGTAGCCCATTTGGCGTTCCAAGTGGAACTTCACCTCAATGCAGGTGAATTTGCCTGCAAACGAATGACAAAGTACATTCAACGGTCTTGCACTGTTTTTTAAATACACTGTCAGAATGGGAGAAAAGAGTCTAGATATATGATAAAGACATAATAGAATTATGGTTGAAGCAACTCATGGTCTAAGTTGAATCCCAACAAGAACCAACACTGAACAGCTGCAGTGCTCAGTTCTAATTTAGATCTTCACTGTGGCTCTACACCCTAAATGTAATTCATTTTGTACCTGTGTTGTAATACTTAGTGCAGTAGCCCAAATCCTTCTCCTCTTTTAGCACAAACTGGGGGAGGGTGAGATCATCAGCCACCTGTACGGGGTTCTCAGACAGCCACTCAAAGATCAAGTCATTCATGGTGTAACCAACTGTGAAAAGAGAACAGAGAAGATACTGAAATCAGGAAGAAACAGTAAGAAATGTGTCACCTTAGCTGAGATTACACTGAATAGAGCAGACTCCTATTCTTCTTTCCATGAATCTTGCAAATAATTTCAGACAAATTCTAAAATACCTTAGTAACATCATACATTTTGCTTTTAACGTTTTCAAAATCGACTTCCCCAAGACGTCGATAAGATGCTCTATTACTGTTCATTATTTGACAGGCTCTTGTATGTCAGACATGCCAAATCTTTATAAAACTGGGTAAAATTAGCTGATCAATGCATTTCAGTGATAAGCCAAAAATCCAGGGAGTGGCACTTTTTACTTGCAACTGCACTCCATCATTTTCATCATTACATTGATAAGTAGACATCAAAACAAGGCTGCGTATTGGTTACGGACTATGAGAGGGGAATGCATCAGTCACAGGATATATCAGTTACATGTCTTGTTGCTAATAGAATTACAGACAAGCTGTTTAGTGGATATTTCAACATACTGCATGAAACCAAATGCACCACGACACTGTTAAATATTCTTTTCTTATCACTTTTTGCTGCGATCCTCATCCCTCCCTTCTTACTTCTTAACCTAATTTCTTTCCTACACAAACACTCTGCCTGGGATCTTGTTACCACAGTACAAACTCTATGCCTGAGAAACATCAGAAACCTTGACTAATGAGACTCAGACAGAGAGAGAGAATGAAACTTGGACTATTGCAGTGATGTAATGTCGCTTCAGCCCATCTGTCCAGCTACCAGCTAACCTCTGCCATCATGTTTGTCACAGTAAAGGTCACCCACCACAGCTACAGTCATGTCGTCATGGTTGCTTGAAGGTTACAGAATAAGAGAGGGCATATCTGCATATCTGCAGCATATGACAGGAGATATTGTATGTGCTAACACACACTGAGCTGATTAGTGTGTGTAATCTTTCCAATGAACACTACCACCCATGTGCACCAGTACTAATTGCAAGTGAACATACAGTCTAGTAAAGCACTTACACACTCAAGTCAATAATTATTTTGCTTCCACACACAGTTGATTTGCCTGCTCCTTTTGAAGCGTGCACTGCTTCTCACAGCTGCCTGATCAGAGCTGTATTAAAAATGCATGCCACATGCAACAACAACACAGGATTCCTTGCACATCTGAATAACATTTGTGTCTACTGGGACCCTTTAGGGCCTAAGTTACAAAGGCATCAATTATTCAAGATGTTATAACCTATCCCATACCACATGCCTGAAAAACACAGGTATCTTGTTCATAAGGAGAATTCACTGTCATTCGCACAACCTGCTGTAACAAACAAGGGGAATACCAATGCTCTCCTAAAATAATGAAATGGTCTTTCGCCAGCTACAGCTAAGAGGCGTAAAGCCATAATTGACAAAGTGTTCAAGGTACAATAAAATAAGTGAAATTCATGAGGCAGAATGTCTGGAATACCTTAGCAGGTAGACTCTTAGCCACAGACCATCTTCTTTCATGTTAAAAAGCAGTTCACCTAATGAAAGCCACGATCTTAACTCAGCTATGGCTATGCTTCAGATTTGCTGTCTTAGTCTTGCTTTGGACTTACAGTGTAAAGTAGATTTGAGGTTACTGGACACTAATGGCTCAAGGCAAAGCGAAGTGGTATAAGCTGCATATATGGGGCTTTGATGTGTCAGAGTGAGGCAGAATCTTCTGGTTGGTTCTATTTATATATCTATATAAGCCCATGGCATGAAAGGCCAGAAAAGAAGATTGGCCTTGGCTGTCTCAAACCCCAAAGATAACTTTTTCGCCCCCATCACCCGCCTCTCTCTCGTTTTCTCATGTTGAACAGACGGTGTTTCCACAGCTATGCTCATGGCAATAAAACCTATGATGTCCTCTTAACATCGAGCTCCAGCCAAGGTGATCACACCCTTGGGTGTTGTACTAGCACTTGTCAACTCAAGGCCAAGTATACTCACCAGGCCTTTAATCAGAAATGATTACATCTGCTTTAATGGCAGTGTGATGTGATACAGTTACCCCAACAGGAACGCAGACAAACTGCTGCTTTAAGGATGCATCTTTTTCCTCTCCCATAGACTCCTAAAGGGTGAAATATCTTTATATTTCTGCACTAAATTTATTGTTTTTTTATCTGTTTGTCCCTGTATTAATTTGCAGAAATAAATCATGCTGCCTCCTGGACAAAGAGGGGGTAACGAGTTCTATACAAACCAGTACCTCTTGTTCTTGTTGAATCAGATAAGGACGTAGGTAGAGATACCAGGATTCAGCTTGACTTATTTATCTGTGAGCAATGCTTCTGAAACGGTGCAGTGACTTAATGGTACGAATGCTCCTTCTGTTTCCTCCCTTTTTGCTAGACTTCAAATTCTTTTGTTCCTATGACAGGGAATCAGGTCACCTCTAGGCACAGAGGGTGGGTCACATATAATAAAAGGGACACAAAATTAAAGTTTTATTATTTATATCCTGGAAATTGGTTTCACGAGGGCAGATATCCGATTATCTCTGCTAAAGGCAAGGAAGGCTGAAAATGGGCAAAATTATTCCTCCCCTGCGTTTTATCAAAGCAATAACATTTAAAAAGGTTTCAAATGCCTTTTGTGCATTTTGTGAACTTTTCTTTTCATAAATATACAGTAGCCTAAATATGAACAAGTAGGCTGAAGAATGATAAACGTCTGACAGTTTGCTAAGCCAGTTGCTACCTCTCAAGTGTTCTGTAGTTGTAGTTTACAACAGTAATGAGGGCAGAATTATAACTCAAAATTCTTAGTAATTTTTGAAACAATGGGTCCTTGATTTCAGGCGGTGTAGATAAAAGCAGGCTTCTCATTTATAGCTAGCAACCACTGATTTTGTGTTAACACAGCTGCAGCTGGCTAAGCCTAAACTCTGCTCAAGTAGCATCCATGGACATACTAGGCTGCACAGTGGACGTGCTTGTGAGCAGGGCTTTTTCAATGTAGTCCTACAAGATAATGTAGTATTAAATGCCAATACCAATGGAGGTCGAGCTGCATTACTGCAGGTAGTAAGTTAGGTAGCATGACGTGCTAATGTCTGCAGCCAGCAGACAAAGACACTGTTTGAACCATTCCTAACACCTTTGCTCTTGTATTTTTGGTTTTGGAGAGGGTAAAAAAGACACCATCCACACTCTGCACACCGTGTCAACATGCACATAAATCCAAAACTTGACGGCCTGCTGTGCCTAGTTACTGTGGCTAAGCTTTGATTGGACAAATCAATCAGGAGAAGGATTTAGCAAATGGTCAGTCGTGCTTTTTGCCCCCTGCAACATCACAGCACACGGATTGCTGACGAGCTTAATGGCAGCAATCACATTCCAAATATCATTAACTAACCACCAACACATACCATGCAATTTGAAAAGATAAAGGAACCGTTTTCCACATGGACTCTGTGAATATAACTCTGATAATGAGACAAATTTAAAGTTACGATTCAGTTCCTACCAATAAAGCAGGCTTAGACACTTTACAAGAGAGGCAAAAGGTAGAAAATTGAGAAGAGGGGGGAGATAAAAGGAGGAAAATGAGACAAAAGGAAGAGGAGGAAGCGAAGAAGACTCACAGCTTTCAAGCTGCATGGTACAGGTCTGAATGTCCATGGGGAAATTCTTCAAGTCCATAGGGCAGGACAGGGTAAGAGTCAGCCTGAGATAGAAAAACAGATCGGAAGAGAGAGGAGGAACAATAGGGGAAGTCAAAAAGCACAAAAGGGCTCAAGAAAAAGACACAGAAAGACAAGGAGGACTGATGGGTTATTAAAAGAAGTGAAATCACTGATGAGCTGCCTTTTTTATTGTTGTTATGAAACAGCAGAATTATATGTGACAAAAGAAAAAATCTACAGATTTCCCTTTAAAAACAGTAGATTGGAAAACACATCGAGTCACTGTCATTTGATTGCTCATCGCACTGCAGTAATGGCCAAGTAATTGGTGTAGGCATCTCTACTTTTATTTGTTGTGCTGTTGATGCATTAAGCCTTCAAGAATCCTCAAAGAAGAGAGAGAACAAGTGCTTTTCGGGAGTCTGTCTGGGAGGAAAGCTGCGTAATTACCTGCTGTAACGTATCGCCCAGAGGCGAGACAACAGCTGCCAGCAGTATACACACAAGCACCAGTTTCTACTGTGTTATGATGACACAATATCTTTTTCACCAGCCGAAGAACAAACTACAAACACCTAAGTGATTGACTCTCCTAACATTGACTATATTGCATCATGTGTTTAGAGCACATGAAGATGTTTGATAACCATAAAACATAGGAAGCAAATATAGAGGAATGAGGTGGTGATCATCTGTATTTGCAATACCGTGAGTCGGACAGTACGCGGTAACTGCAATCTTTGCATTTTGGGAATATTTGTAGTTACCTGATGCTGTACAGAACGCTGCCATCTTGGAAAATCCGTAGCAGCTTGTTGTCAGTGGTGACTTCGTGGAAATTGGCTCCTTTCTCATTTGCGAAGAACAAATCAGGTTTCCAGATCGAGTCCAACATGGATGGATCCAGATCAAGGGAGTCATCTGGGTATTCGCTGTAGGCCAGGCGAGGGTCATTCCATTTCTGCCGTAGAAATACGTTGAGCCTGTAGTCCTGTGGAAGAACTCAGGGCAGTTAATGGAAAAATATATCATCAGTGAACGTTGTAGTGGAGATGGTGAGCTTAGAAGAGGATCATTCTGCAGTAGTGATTTGAGAGGTTTCTGGGAATTTTCTGTTGGTCACTATTGGAGTCTGTTCTGACGGACAATAAATTTAATTTGATCTGAGCTGTTGTACAGTTTTAATAATCCCCTTCCTTTAGGGTTAGGGTTAGGGCTAACCCTAACCCTTGCTTAAAAGCCTAAATACACATTTTTTTAGCTATTAAATCTTTCTTTCTTATGCAATCATATAACGGCCATTACAAAGAAACAGACTATGATGTACAGTCCACTGTATGTCATGTGTGTCCTATTACAACACAGTGAACAGTGGGTCCTGGATTTAACATCAGGCAGATCATTGATTGTCAGTAGAATAATGGCATTTCCTCGGACACTAAGTGCTATACTTGAAAAATGCTTCTGTAAATTAAAGTAATGTTTACATATGTATCTTCCATTCATGATGACAGATGCAAGCACTAGAGTTATTACAGATGCTCCATCTTGGTCATGTAACCTGGCTCGGGCTAATAAAGGCATCACTCTTGGTGAAGTGTCCCTGCTTCACCATATTTTCCTGAAGTGACTGACTGAATAAGATGGTGTACTGTTTGTTCAGCCATTGGAGCCATGTGCTGCTGGTGAACAGAGGGTTGGCAACGAAAGCCGGGCCAAGGACAAGTACTGAACACAATCAGTCCAGCCTGCAGCCAGCATACACGAGTAATTAAATTAGAAATCTAATCTGCACAATTAATTCAGAATTCATCTTTGGGCATTGTAGATTGTTCCCTTTTCTTACTTTATCAGAATGAAAAGCATGCTTCACCAGTGCAAACAATGACATCGTTAGTGTTGTCGTTCTCTGGGCTGGCCTGCCTGGAGGTCCGACCCTGTGAACCTCCCTCAGACTCTCTTAAACAGTTCACTGCTGTATTGTGCTGACCCAGCAGCTATAACACTGTAAATGCAGACTTTAGGACAGACATTTCTCCCTGAACCCCTTGTCCTCTCTCGTACCCCTTTTCATTCACTTTCTCAATTTTTCATTTTAATTGCAGAGTGGACAGTTCATTATCAGCATGTCAGTGACCCATTGGTCTCTGAAGGTTGCACTGTTATGCTCCAGGAAACACAGAAATGAGGGAACGGCTTCGGCACGGAGTGGATTAGCAGAGAAGATGGTGGGAAAGAAAGAGGATGGAGTGTGTCCATATTTCTATATATAAATCATGCCGAGACACAACTAAACTTTACTCCATAGTCACAACTAGAAACAAATAAACTACAGTGAGATTTCTAAACACAATAAACAGCTGTTTTAAAGTAAATACATTTGCTTCTCTAACATATGTGAAATGCTTTAAATCTTCTTACCATTGTAGTTTCTGTGATGGACCCAAAGCTGTTGATGAAAATATTACAGGTGACATTCACAGGTGGGCCTGAGGGAGGAAAAAACAAACTAAATTCACACATCTTTCACATCAGATTGGATTCATGAGAACACAGTGCTGTCCCCATTAAAATAGCAATGATATTATACTGATATACATAGTGTAACTTTTAAAGATTTACAACAGGTTTTCATTACTTAGCATCCTCATACAGACACTGTGACTGAAAATGTTGTACCAATGCATGTCATTCCAGCCTCACTTCTGCTGTTGGAGCTCTTGGAGAAAGCATGTTTTTCAGGCCTGTCACTTTCAAGTGTAATTACAGCCAAAAGGAAAAAAAAAAAAAAAAAAAATCAAATTTACTGAAACCAACTTCAAAAAGTTTGAAGAAAACACTCTGAGGAAGTGACAGATAATGTTGGCATTGTTACAGCTGAGAGCAAAGAAGGTCTCACAGATGCATCTGCCCACATTCTGGTGTCTGGTGAGAAAATTGTCGATTGCAAACATTTTGAAAATTATGTTGAAATGATGTGCCTCTACTTTGCAACAGCAAGTGCATTTGCTGAGAAACATCACCTGAATTAAGTTTTTATCGACATAATGAGGAAACGTGCAAAATCATCACTGACCACGTATTTCGTTTTACCTATAATATCCTTGAAGTAGCTACAACATACAACATCCATTAGCAACTCGAACATGGATGCAGTTTTTGATGGCTGTGTTTAGGCGCTCAAAGCACTTGGTCAAGGTTAGGCTAAATTGTGGTCTTGGTTTTGTTTTAAAAAAGTCAATAGTGACCTGAAGTACAACATAGGATGTGTAAACATTTAACTAAAACCATGTATGAGTATGGCTCCATCTGTTTCTTGAAGATGAACACAGTCAAAAACTAGCATGTGATACATCTTAACCAATCAGAGGCAAGGGCTGAACAGTCATTACTGGTGCAGTTATGCACACTGCAATGCAACTATGGAACTGCTTATCCTGAACAAATCCAATACAGTAAAATCTAAATTAGTGTATAAATGGCTCGAACTCCATAATCTTTGTCTAACCGTGCACCGAGGATATTATTATCTTTGGTATTATCATGCATGAACGTCCATAAATCCACTTGGAGATTATGGAAAAAAGACCCTTACAACTCCAGAGCTTGCCTGAGAATCATCAATTTTAAAAAGTCCAGCTGAGATCACGCCACAGTTTCTGACAGAACAACATACAGCACATACACATGACAGAGGTCAGCTGTTTAGCTTTCACAGCACAGATCCACCGGTCTTTGTTTTTGTTTTCTTGTTGTGCTTTCTGCTGGATTTTCTTGAGGGCTACTGTGATGGTCTGCCTTGGCATACACTGTACCTTTGAAGTTGGGTCTGATGCGGGCATCATATCCTGACGTCTTCCCCATGAGCTTGTCCAGGAAGTCAGAAGGCGACAGCTGTGGTCCTGCCCTGCCGGGGGGCTTTATCTCCTCCTTACAGGAGCTCAGTCTGACATTACCCAGGGAGGGAGGGAGCGAGGGAGGGAGAGTGGGAACAAATACAAAGAGAAAGAAAAGGAGAGAAGATTTGGGAAACAGCAGAGGAGGAGTGTGTGTGTGAGAGAGAGAGAGGTAGCAGTGGGGGTGGTGGAAAAAAAATAATGAGAATCCAACAGAATGAGAAGCCAACAGCTATCACCAAGTCAGTCATCAGCAAAAAATACCCAGCGGTGGATGGGGAAATGAGGGTGAAAAATGATGACTGAATGGCTTGCCTCAGCTGGCAACTAAAAGCTTATCTATTTCACATCATGTCTGAGACTTATTGTGGTTGTTAGGCCCTAACTACAGAGAAGCAAAACAGACTCTGAGGTAAACTCGTCCCTCTCCTGCGCTTCCCACTGCTCGTGGCTTAGCAGGTGTAAGGCTCGACAGATTGATGGCTCAATTGTAATGCTATGAATGTCACACCGGGGAGAGGAAGGAGTTGATACAAGCTCCAGTGAGGCTCAGGCAGCCAGTGACAGGAATAACCAACAGGCCTGAGCGAAAGTAAAGAGAGAAGCGGAGACAGAGAAAAGCAAAGAAAGATGGCGGGAAAGAAGGAAAACGCATGTTACGCCAGGAAAGCTGGGTTCATAATGGGTGTGATTTCTTGCCGGTCCCTGCTGGAGCTCAGCTGATTGCATCCCATGCTTTTGATACAGCTGTTAACAGTTCACGATCTGTCATGATCTGAGGCTCTAGAGTACAAACGGCTGGTTCAATCCCCTCTGAGGCACAGCTTTACTGGTGCCCTGTGTTCTTCATCACTGATCCACCAATCTTACAGCCTCTTAGCTGCCTTTAGAGTTAAATAAACCGCATCATCAGGGGCGACAGGATCGAGGTCTTCGTGCAGGATATTTTTGGCATTCAAGAGTAAAGCTGAGCAGATCCTGAGAGATTTTCCCGTTGTAATAGTATCAGCAACAATGGGTTGTTTGCAGTCATGTGATGTTAAATTCAGATGGAGGGCAGGAAGTAAAAAATGCAATGGAAGAGATGAAGGAAAGTTATTGCTGTGCTAGTTTAGATGAAATTACGAGAGAGAGGTATACACAGAATAAACTTAAAAGACTTAAGCCACAGTGTTGAATGTTGACGTTTACGTTATGGTTGTTTTCCAAGGTTAACCACTCACAAAGGTCCGGTGAAACGCCACTAAAGATTACTTTATTACTATTACTGCTATTGCTATTACTTTAAACTTTCCGCCATTATCCAACTTGGCTCCTCCCGACTGCAGATGGTTAACAAATATTTTTTTCCGTTGTTGGCACTTTGAGTGTGTGTTATAGTGTTTCCTATACAGATAATCACTTCCTGCCCTCCATCTGCAGTTTGTGCCACAACAAAGGAGTCATGTGACGTTGTGTAAACGACCTATTAGGAATTGTTTGGAAATTAAGCTATTGTGATCATTTTGATTCCTTAACTGTGTTATAATTATGAAACCATCAGGGATCTCAGGGTCCAGCAGCTAATCGCACAAAACAATGCCCCGTGGGATACAGTCCCACGATCTGAGCAAAGTCCTCCACTCCGCTGAACTACTTCTCAGGTTGAGCATGTCTCTGCAAAATATATGAACAATAATACTGGAGGGTTTACTCAGAAGACCACGTTGGCCTTGTCTGGTCTCACATAGATTGCTTACTGACACCTACATTTGAGGTGTCCTTGCTCACTCACGAATTGTCAATGCTTCCCAGGCTTCAGATGGAAACCAGCATGTTGTCAATATCTCAGCGCTCTGAATTGACAGTGTCTGTCCTTCGATGTCTGAATCTGAATGAGTGCAGCCATCTGTATAAATCAATCAAGGAATAAGTAAGTGTAAAGTGTTGTGTTAGCAAGGCTGCAGGTTGCGTCAAGACCACCTCTAATTTGTTTAAATTGCTAAATCAATGGTTATTTTAGCTTTCTGGAACACAAAACATCCTGTAAAATACATACTATCATTACAAAAATGATTGGTATGATTGTTTTCTGATCTGCGACTGCTACTGTTGAAGTCTGATTAGGTTTAGACACAAACTCTTTGCTTTAAGTGAGGGAAAAACTGTGCTCATGGTTAATAGACAATCTATTTGGGTTAAGTTAGGAAAGGATTATGGTAATGTTTAAAAGAACACAATTTTGACTGTTGGTACAAAACAAAATGTCTTCTGTGTATCGACGCCCATGCTTTACTTCCAAACACTCACTGGGATTACACTCACTGTACTATGGGATTTAGCTACAGAGACCAAAACTGTTTTTTGTACAAGGCTCTAAACATGTTTATTGTTGGCCATTTTAATATGGGGGTATATGGGATTTTTTCCTGGAGCCAGCCTGAAGTGGCCATTCAGGGAACTGCAGTTTTTGGCACTTCCGCATTGGATGATACATTAAATGGGATTCTTCTGTGATCAAATTAGTGTTAATGATGCACATCAATAGTAGCTGTCTCAGGTTAATGTGCTGCTAATACATGTTCTAAGTAATCACTGTTGGACTAACTGTACATGAACACATCACTGTTTCTACTGTGATGGTGTTCAGATTCTGACTGACTTCAGTTCAGTCTGTTTCTGGTCCACGCTGTTACGATTGTCTGCTCAGTTCAGACAGTGAGCGCCTCTGCTCCGCAACTCTGTGTGTTTAATGTATGAATGACTGTGCTGTACTTCTAGTGGGGGCTTGATGTTGATCTATCAGTGGTGATACTGGTGGTATGTGTTTCTTACTGCCAAGAGGAACAGTGTAACTCATAAGCAGCTCGTCTATAAAATACTTTTGTGAATCCAGTTTTCTGATTATTCAACTAATTCATTTTCCAGTACCTCTTTAGTATCTCATCTTTTTCTGATATGTGATCACTATCAATGAATATTTTCTCTTTTGTCCAATTCTGTCTTCACAGGTCTTTTCAAAGTGCTGCATAGCCGTGTGTGCACACATACTGAAGGCTGAACAATTCATCATGGTAAAGTACCAAATTTCATTACTAACCATTCAATAGTTTCCATCTTTGGAGCCATGCCGCTGGTACTGTATGGCTAAAACTAGTACAAGCACCCAGCACCTTTTGTTGATTTTCCCAGTGGAGCCACGCACATATCTCAGCCTTTCTTACATTATAAAGCTCAGCTCTCACTGGTCCCCTGACTCCACTCCACTGCTTCTGGCTAAAGTCCACTCTGTAGTGTTGCTGATTTTACAGTATATTGGTCCCGCTTTCATCCTTCTCTCACTCTCTCTCTCTCTGGTCAGACTTTGGCTGTGCTTGTTTTATGGATCTAAACAGAACAATAAAATATCCTGTTAGGTCTCAAGCGCGATTTTCTCTGACAGGTGGTCACAAGCTTTCAGAGACAAATGTGACAATAACCTGTGGTTTTCAAGAAATATTGACGGAAGAGGAATGAGTCTCTAACACAATTGAATGCTCTGGCAGAGCCTTGTGAATTCATTTTGACACAGCTGGCTGATTATATAGGAGTTCACCACAGTCAAAGTCCTCAGTCTTACCACCACATAGTAAGTGTAGTCCATAAGATGAGGTTCATTTCTTACTCCTACACCGTCTATTCAGGTGTACTTGAAGCTAAGCTATTACCCGACACACAGACTCCCACAGTAAATTCTAGTGAAGTGCAGCTTGGATCTGTGGAGCTATTTCTGCTTGTTGATCCTAAGAAACAGTGATGAAACAGCAGAGCTTTAGGAGGGGCCGCTATTTCGCTCCTTGATACTGATCAAGCACAATGGTCTGATGATAGTACACGTTTGCTGTATATGACTGGATATGAAATAGTCTCTACATCTGCAGCATTTCTTTTTTGTGGTTCTGGGTGGATTAATGATGCTCAAGTTTGCATTAATCTCCATTAATAGCATTTATATTGGAAATGCAAAAGTCTTAATCTTTAAATTCTTCATTTGGGAGCACTGTGTAATATTTGCAGGAGCTTTTTGAGCATGACTTAGTAAATCTTTTGCTGATACGAATTCTAATCACACACACGAATTCATCAAATCCAGGAAGGACTGGCATTAATTATCTGATACATCTTGGATTTTGCATATCAGAGGTTTCTATTTTTTTTTAGAAATTCAGCATTTCTTATTATAGGAAGGCTAATAATGACAGCAAACAGATTTTGAAGACTGAAGACTTTTTTTTCTTGCATACTGCTATTCAGAGAGTAATCGCAGTTTAAGTGAACTCTTTGTGGTGAGGTCTACAGCTGAACTCCTCACCCAGAGCTGTGGGAGGAGCTGTGGATCTCTGCCTTCCCTCGGGGCCTACATCACCTCTCCATCAGCCCTCATGCATTACAAATTGGACTCCTTATTGTTTGTGGTGTCTTCAATGCTTCAATATAGGCCATATTATATCATGGAGAGGGTGAAAGAAGAAGCAGCCCAAGTCTGTCGACAATCATGTCAAATGCATTTGAAAATTTACGCCCGAACTGATAAGTCTTGATGGAGTTTTGAATGCAGTAAAGCAAGTAAAAAAAAAAAAAACCTGGACACTGACCAAAGACTGATGTCTTCATCGGCAGACAAGACACTCTTTTTATGCATATAATGCAGGTGTATTTTTATGTTAAGTCTTTTGAGGTTAATGTACTGTACAACAGCCGCTCTAAAAATATATCTACAGTTTCTGGTGACTGTAAAACTCCAAGTGCATCTGCCAGTGGCTCCTCAGAAGCCTTCAAAGCTAAATTATGTGGTTCTTTGTCTGAATGATTCAATTATTAAGATGCTCTTTGCTGACATTTAATGAGCCTGACCTTTTGCTTCTCTCTACATCCCTTTCATTGGAGCATCCGTGCCAGACTGCTGTCGAGAATACGTAACAACTCCTTCTTTCCTTCCATTGTAGAGCAAGTTCTGGCTGTCACTCTCATGTTAGTCGGTGACTCTATTTGGCTTTGAAAGCGAAGCTGAATCAAAGCTGAAATGCAGTTGTATACACATACTTCCAAGTGCTTGGAAAAACAGAGGCGGTTATACGAGTGGAATTCAAACAGCTGCTCAGAAATGAGCCTTTCTGTGAAATATCAGTGTGCCAGCCAGTTGCACAGTACATACTTTCTGTTCGTCTCTCTGAGGAGAAGCCTAAATAGACATTGAAAGCAAGGTTTTAATCCTCGCATCCTCTCCAGTCACAGACCTGCAAAGCGATCACACAGACTTAAAGATTCAGTACTTCCATTCTGTATATTTTGCAGTTATTCAGTCCTGTGCTCACATGAACTCAGTCTACTGCGAACTACAGCCATGAGAGGGAAACACTGATGACAAACAGCAGATCAACCATGGGAAGCCACTGTATGTCAAGGGGGCCGGAAGTAGGTGTGACAAGTGGACATGTCCTGCAGAATTTACGCCCTGTCCCACATTCCTTATACGTCACAAATCACTGTATCCCCACAAATGTCTCTATTTTGCAACACTTAGGGTAAAAAGACATTTCAGTCACTCCCATTCTAAGACATGAGGTAAAATGAAGCAGGTAAACATAAGACAGGAAGATGGTTTACATTTGAATCCAATCAAAGAGGGCATTTTCACACCAATCAAATATATACTGCGTACACAGCAACCAATAGGGGGCTTATAGTGACTTACAATGTGTCTGTCACATTTAACAGTTTCGGTGATCACCGAGAAAACTTCGCCAGCCGTCTCGAAGCTGAACCACTGAGCCCCAAAAATTAGTCATTCTTGGCGAGTGAAAGCGAGAATGCATAAACCGAGCGCACTGTTGTCGGCTTGACTGGGAAACAGTCGAGTAGCTGACTATCTACTGTCACACATGCACACACACACCGCTTCTGAAATGAATCCTGCATCCTTGCTGTATGTGCAGCTCATCTGAGAGGCTACTCGGTATTTGATTACCGTTCCACCCCACTGGGTCTTAAGCAAAAACTTCAGTGAGCCATTAATTTTAATCAAAGTATGTGTACACATGACCAACAGCTCAGAAAAACAGCATGTAGTCATGAGTGCATGGGCCGGTTTTGACCGCTTTTGCTTTGTTTTCCAGTTTCTCTTGTCTGTAAGGATCAGCAGTGTATAATGTTATATTATAATTATAATAAGTTATAATACCGTAGGTATTAATCCAAAATCATTATGTAAAGAGTCCTAATCAGGGTGGGTGCAGACACACTATACGTGTGTTAATCAAATGTTAATTAATGTAACCATGATGGACACAGTGCTCTAATGTCATCACGTTAATCCAATTTATAATGTTTTCCAAACCCGAAGTACTTATTTTAACCCAAACCATGATCTTGTCCAAACCTAACCTAGCTGTGTTTGAGCTGAAAGCCTAACCAAACCCAAAGCGATGTCATATCATAAAACAGATCTATTTTCCCCAAATTCATTTCTAACTGTTTCATACGGCACAATGCGGACGCCAGATCAGAAAATGCTTCTGTGTGCCATTCTGGTGGTTTTGTTGTTTAGCTTGGAGGACTTGTGACCTCTACACCCTTACTTTCCAGCTCACAATCTGAAGGACACACTGCTACCTGCATCGGCATTGAATGTTGGATTTGAACGTGAGGTGTATTTAATTGTCCAGTATGGATATAATTCCCAGGGATACAGGGCTGTTGCAGCCAGTGTTTGAGATGCATGCTGAATTCCAGTTATGATATAAAGTCACAAAGTGGATAAATGGATCCTGGAAGCCAATTTTAGCTGCTGACCATTCAGAAGCCTCCATGAAGGTAGGAAAAGTACAAAATCCTGTAAATAATATCTAATGTTGAATTTCTGTGACAAGACAGCTCAGGCAAGGAATGAGAGGCAGGACGCTGGAGAAACAGTACCCGTTTCCAGTGTACTGCATCATTTAGTTACAAAGAATATATAACTGTACACAGTGGAAAAAAGAAGCTGGAGCTGTCACTCTGTATACAGCATATAAGGCTTAAATGTATGACGACATAAATGGACTGGGGAGGGGGGCACCGGGAGGCAAGGTCCGCAAGAGGCCAACATTTCTTTACATCTGCAAAATCCCCTGCTTCCTCTTCTTTCTCACAACATAAAGCCTCAACAAATATGGACAGACATAAATGTTGAATGCTTGCCTTGAGATGAACGCTGTATACGCAGTATATTCAACCCACTGGTCTGGTTGATTGGTTTTCACTCAGAAACAACAAGAAGTGTTTTTGTCTGTAAGGTATTGTCTTATTCTCAGTGGTTTAAACCTTGTTGAGCCTCAGATTTGGAAGTAACTGATTAAAATGAGCTGCGATTAGACGGGATGGGATTCTGCCCATGGAGCGCCGACATATTCTGTTAATTGCATTTTCATTAAGAAACTGGTGATCGGAAAAAAGCACATCATATCACAATATGGCTGTTCCCTGGTTTCCTACAAGCAAGCGCTGGGGGACATCAGGGCCATTAGACATCCATGCATGAACCTGCTAACTTTTTAGTGCCATTAGCATAATGGGAAACGGAACAAAACTACTCTCTCCGCCTGTTGAAACACATTGCTCTAATTTCCTACTTGTCAAATTGCCCTTGACGTCCACTTGAGCCTTAGCTATTGCTCTCATAGAAGCGCTCTCACTTTGAGGTTGAACGCAGGGTCTTAGACAATCAGAACAACTTTCTATCAGGTCCAACAAACCATATGATTGACTCATCCCAGTGACAGGCCTGAGATCAAAATACATCCAACCACAGCAAGCTTCATGGTAATACAATGACATGTCATTTTTTTTGTCTTTAATGACCTGTGTAGCCCTCATCTTCACACTACTGTATATGATGGCCCATGGCAACTGCTGTCCCCTTTTGATCAATAGGCTCATTGGGGAATGGGATTTGGAGCACACTGCAATTTACTCGTGCACATTTATCTTCAATGACATGACCACTGCCACTCCTTCACAGTGACACCTCCAGGTATGGAAACATAGATATAGACAGAGCTTTGTGCAGTAGAAACCTTCTCATTGAGCCAGGGTAACAGTAGTAAACCACATCTGGAAGTCTAATGAAAAGTGGAAACATGGATCAAAACAAAGTTTCTGAGGATGGAAAAAGACACTAAAGCAACCCACAGAGGCAAAAATGTATGCGGTGAGAATGTTAAACTTGGTGACGATACAGTACACTTCCTGTGTGAATTCAGGAGGACAAAGGTGGAATGAAAAATCGGGTGCAGATTCAGCCCTCAGTACTGAGGTCTTGTTTCCATGGCAGGTTACCTACAGGGCATACATGCATATTTCAACCTACAGTAAAATATAAGATGGATGTATTTGAAATGACTACTGAATTTTTCAAACAGCCCATTTTTGCATATAAATTTCATCTGTAGAGCACAATCCGTCATTATGAAGGAAGAGGTTGACAAGCAGCTCTTAATATGGTGTCTATAGTTAATAAATAATCCAATGGGTTACAGCCTGTTTGGCTGCTTTTGTTAAAGGGTGACCATGCTGACGTTCTATATTTTTGCCTTTGTCAATAAATCAAAGGAAAAGATAAAAACCAACAATTTGCATTGCTCCGTCTCTCAATACCTTTGTGCTTTGTTTAAAATGTGTCACAAATATATACTTGACAAAAATGGCTAAAACAGCTGGGCGCTGCAGTTTTTTGGCCACAGTTGCTGAGTATAATAAATAGCACAAGGGGACTATTTCCAGCTGCAGATTCAGTGCACTCAAGTATTTATGGCATCAATGCGGCGTACGTGGAATCGATTCAAAATAAATTACAGCACCCATGTTCATTGTAATGAAGGAACATGTCGGCTACTCAACAGTGTGGCTCATTAATTTGTTTGCAATAGTTTCTGGGCAACAATGGAGGTCTATGGCGCGGGAATAGTATTTCAGGGTTTGGCTGCACATATTGTACTTATCAGTAGGATCAACTCATTGTTGGTTTTGGTCTTTTCATGAGGGCTTTGTTCTGATAAGAGAAATGTAGAATATCACCAGACCTGTCCTTTTAAAGCAACTCTGTGTATGGTCAGGGAAGTGAAGGGAATACATATACACATAAAAATATAGTGTATATTACATTGCTTCAGCAGCCCTATCACTAATATATGTCTGGATAGAAGGATTGTGCAGCTTAAAGATCAGAGGAGCAAAGATAGTTGTTGGATTAAGCAGACTTTAGTGGCAGAGGACTTATTCCCATTAGAAACTGTGCTGTTTACTGGGCTTGCTTTATATTTGATTCCTATCTTTGAACTATTTCTATTCTCCTCAGCATTATCTTTGATCTTTTGTTTTGTTGTAAAGCTTAATTAGTTCAGCCATGAGCCAATTCTAATGGTAGAATCTACTTATTGTTATATTTAGCCGTCTCAATGGAAACCTTGGGGGGTTTAATGATTTAGATTAATCCATGCTAACCTAGAGTAAATCGCAACTCTGTGCCATCGCTCATGCGTACTAATTTGAAATGCAATCTTTAATCTTTTGGGAGTGAGGCTTGACATCTCTGGAGAACCATGAAGAAATTGTGTTTTTAGGCTGGTGCCACGGTAATGACGAGGGCACAATGAGCTGCAGCTTGATGACATATTTATGTTCATAATGGTCTGTTTCTACTACACTGAAGTACAGCTACCACTCTGGCTTTTCCCATGCAGCCATAACTAATCTTCAGCACTCTAATACGTTCTCGTCTATAGACTTAAATTTCATATTTGTGTTAAATATAATATCCTTCTCTTTGTCATTTAATGCTTTTATCTGCTGGGTTCCTGAATACCGTGTGATTAAAACTGAGGAAAACACTCCCACACTGTCTCCAACTCCTAATTGCTACATCTGCTGTCAAAATGTCATGACAGAATGAATTGTTCAGCCCACACGTATTATCTAGCAAACATTCTTCATTGAGCTCATCTCTGAAAATATTATTGCAGTTAGAATGTGGGAATATGAGGGAGTGAATTTCGGGTTCTAATAGACATGAAGAAATGTCAAAAATGTTCAAGATCAAAGGTCTGTGTGAATTCTGCAACTGACATCAGGAGTGCAGATTGATTGATTTAGCCTTCAGCCTATGTTATCTGATATTCTTCCTGCCATTGCTGGGTGGTTATGTGCTTTTGAACCTATTAGTTTTACTGACATTGAACTGGGATGCCATTCAATATGAATTTAACCTTTAAACATGCTGATGCCGCCCACCATTCAAAAAATTCCCGGCAGAGTGACCTGGGGAGGTTGAAAAAAATTTTGACATCCCGGTCATACAGAATCACTTAATTGTTTTCTACTCCACTCAACTATGAACAACCAAACTAGAGGAAAAGCTGATTATCATTGTCAACAGCTTCCAAATTCTCTATGATATAGTTTTAACAAGCTAGAGATGAAGGGAGGGTTAGCGGTGCGATCCCCACCCTCCTCCTGTCCAAATGTCAACATGTCCTTGGTCAAGACACTGAACCTCGGGTTGCTCCCCAGCCACTGGAGATGTCAGCGCATTCCCAATTACTGGTCCCAAGCCCAGACAAACGTGGAGGCTTGCCAGATCAAATATGCAGCCGGGTTGGGTGGGACCCAGCAAGCAGATAATCCACTGTGGCTACCCCCAATGGGGAGCCACTGAAAGAAGAGTATGATAAGTTGAATAAGCTACCAAGATTTGAATAATTAAAACAATGCATGCGAATCGCCTGGGGAAAGTGGCAATTAGGGAAAATATTTTAAATGAATATATGTGAATCATGAGTCGTGCTAGCCTTGGAGAGGAGCCCCTCTTGTTTAGTCCTTTTGTCCCCGTGAAATGTGCATTATTACAATCCCACACATGGTATCAAATATATATGCTGAACTAAAAACCTACAGTCATTGGTGACATTTGAATCAACGGTGACTCAACCAAGGCAGCACCCTTCAAACTCACCATTAGCATAAAACTTTGAAGAAAAAAATGTATTTAACTGTAGCTATTCTGCATTTACCTCCCGTTAGCTCTCCCCAAAGCCAAATCAAAACACGGTGCGGTTTAAATGGCAATCTCAGTGATAAACCTGAGGAGCTGACCTCTCCCCCCAAGGGAGATGAATCTAACGTAGAGCATGCTCAGACCTATCCATCCTCCAGATGTCTCTCCAAGCCTCTCAGTATTCAGGCCACCTTTTCCAAGTATAAAATCTGATATCAGCACGGATTGCCTCCTGTCAGTCTCTGTGAAACAGAGCTAGCAGGATTTCTGATAGAGAGAAGGGACGATACTGACTGCAAAAGATTGCTTTGATGTGTCTGCTTAGGGGCTTGCAATGGACTGCAGCTTTATTCAGTAGTCAGCTCCTCACTACATCAGCTTTGTTTGTTTTGTCATGTTTCTGGTACTGTAAAGCACTAAAATAATGGTCCATTTTTTTCTCTTGGATGAAATGCCAAATGCAGCACATCATCTTATCATTCGCACTTCCAACTCTTCTTGTGGCTTCTTTCAGGAGTCACAGCTGACATGTCTGCCAATGCCAATTTATGGTGTCGTTATGAACCGTGCAGTAAACCGAACGGCTGTGTTCACATGCACGGGGAACAAACACCACGATCAAAGCAGGACGTTTGTCTCTCTCATCTTCTCCATGTACTGTAGTCAAGGTAATGAAATGCAATGATTAGAGAAGTAAGATGGGACTTGTCGATGCAACCTAAGTGGGATGGTAATTGCATGACATAATGAAGCACTACTGTGTGTGCATTTTCAGTATATAAAAAGAGGCTTTCAGCAGCTGTGTGTGCCTCCACATGTTGGGCTCTGCATCCCCCACCCCTCCTATTCTTCTGTACTTGCAAAGCCCACTGGGAAATCTCTCCAGCTGGATTCTTACAGAGGGGGGACAGCAGTCTGTGTACAGTCAACATGTAATTAGAAGCCATAGACTGCTTGACCGTGATGATTTATGTCTTCCATTTGCCTCATGCACCTATATGAATATGGATAGAGGTGTCAGCTCCCATCAGTCACAGTATAAATCACATTTTTTGATGGCATATGCTTGTTTTCCTGCTACCTGCAGGTCATTTACAGCTACCAAAATGTTTTTCTTCTATTAGCAGTTTATGTAATGGTGTTTCCCCTTCTGTATATAATATTAACCCTTAGTCCTCCACAGCTCTGACTTTCCTCTCCTCTGGCTACTCCCTCTTGGTTATTAACTGCTAATGGTTGCAGCTTATGAAGGAAGTAAGATTTGGTGGCTTTATCATTGTGCCCTCGGGATGACAGCATTTACTGTGTAAAAAGAGAGACACGAGAAAGCCAAGGGCCAGTGGGTGAGTCAGTGTGTGCTCGGCCCCAGCTATGGTCCACCTGTGCCTCAAACCAAAGAATAAAAGCTACTGGGGTTTAGCTGTCAATCTGTACAGTCAAGGGAGGTTTCAGCCCAGCAGAAGTAAAGCAGACAGTCATACAAAAAATGGTTTCCACAAAAACAGACAAAGACGGCCACTGCACTCTGCATGACCCATATTTTGGAAATGACAGTGAGGACGAAGGAAGTTGTAGGCATAGCCGCTGGCCTGTTTCGCTTGATCAAGCTGCTGGCTGGAACCAATAGCGTCATGACAAAGCCACCATGGAGCTGGGTCTACCAGGGATTTTCTGAATCACACCCACAAAAGAGGCAGCCTAACAATGCTTTGTGAAATGCTACTTTCTTTTCACTCATACTGCTAATGTAGAGTTTTACGAAGAAGTAAGAAGTTGGTTTTCGCCCCTTGATGAGAATGTGACAGTTTAGGATGCAAATGTCAGGTCATCCATACCACCTATGTGAAGGTCACTTTATCTTTGCAACTGAGCATAATTTTGCAAGTGCGATAATTCCACAAGATAAATGCATTTAGCCACTTCAGGTCATTGTCAAGTATTGAGAGAAAAATCATTAACAAGGAGATATTTATTATGCAGTGTTCTCTGTTTACTGTGAAAACCCCTTGATGGTTTCTGGAATTATTCTGCATCAGAAAAATAAAGCATTAACTGCTGTCGGCTCTAATAAGAAAAAAAAAAAAGACCTCTGGTCAAATCGTTAGATGTTTTATGTAAATGTGAATCTGTCTGACTGACAAACACATGCCAACAGCACTTTGATGTTAACAGGTGGAGGTTGATTTCAGTTTCCCCACACTGAACACCTAAAAACTAGTAAAGTTTGAGTGAAGCTCTTTAAATATTGAACAGTAAACACCAGTTAACATGTTTTCTCACAGCATACAGGGTTTGGGAATGAAACACATTGTGGCTCCTTCCATTACTGCTGTATTGGGCCAAATATACAGTGATAATGTTCATAAAAGCAGAGGATTTGAAGACATACTTATAGATTACCAATGGTAATGGGTTGTTTGTATCATCACCATTGCTAGGCTCCTATTGAGTAGGAAAGTGACTCCAGACATGGAAGTAATAAAAGGTATTTTTGCAGTCTACACAGCATTGGGTAAAATGTGAAAGTTGCATTTGTAAACTTGATTTCAAATTACTTATGAGTGATGAATTTGACCAGTCTTTTCATTTACTTTTGAGCCATCGTTTCCTTCTTTTAGTTTTATTCTGAGGATTGAAGCACTTTGTAAAGTCTGAGTGAATATGAGCTGTTCGTTATGCTGTCACCATGTTTTTAAAATTGCTTTAAAAAAACATTTCCTGATTTTTGAAGAGGCTGAAACGCCCTTTGGTATTTCATTTCTTAGACAAGCTTGCTTGAGTTTGAAGTGGTCGCCCGACGTCTCCAAGAAAGGACTCTGACTTCCTCTCAAGGAAGGGTTGACCAACTCAATGACAGCCAGTTTCAACAAATGACACATGTGGAGGGCATCTGCTTTGTTTCTGCTTCTGTGGCTTTCGCTTTCAAAGTTGACACTTTTTTAGTTTAATTATTCTAATCTGCATCGCTGAGCAAGGGACAGACAAAGGTTTTGTGTGTGTTTATAGTGAGGTCTAAGCTGTAAACAAAAGACAGAAGCACAAACCCATGACTTTAGTTTGTCATTCTGCAGCTCAACATTTCAACACATCTTACTTCCCTCAGGGGGTTTTAAGTTATGAAAATAAATGAGCTAAGACCAGCAAATGTGCAATATGCAAACAATATGTAAGTTTTTGATACCCACTGGCTTATCATTAAAAATGAGTTACAGCACATGCAAAACATCTTAAAAGATAAAGTCATCTGTGTAAAGCAGTGTACTGTTGTTAATCCATTCACATTCAGAACAAAATGAGTCCTCCACAACGAAGCTTTGACGTGACATAAAGAGTAAAGTAATACACAAACAATAATAATCTTAGCAGTCTGCCAATATAGTTTACAGACAGTGTTGTAGTCCATTTCTGCTCACAATGACCTGGTGAGCTAGTCACTCAAAACAATGGGATGGCAGCCGTGTTTAATAATGCAAGGTGTGGATGTTAATATTAAATCCATGATTGTTACTTACAGCCCTATTGAGTATGGGAGACACTGCTTGTGCCTGAGCGTCTATCAAAATATTTGTATGAAAGTCCAGTTTCTCTCACAGTGAGTCAAAACTTGGAGCTCTGCAGTGTCTCACAATACAGAAATACCAACTGAGAGGACACAGATCCTTCGAGTGGATGTTGGGATGGAAATACTCTACCTGCAAAACAAGTTTTTAACCAATATTTAATTCTTTGCCATGTTAACTTGTAGACGAAAACCCGGCAGATTTCTTGCAGCGGAAGTTTTGGAGCAGTGATGACCATCAATCTGAAGTTATATAATAGACATATGTGCACAAAAACAGGCTAAGTGCTAATGCTAGCAAACCCTCAACAATTCACACGTATTCAATTGTATCAATGTTGGTCACAAACAGAGCATTTAATTTGGCATTTAGCATTAGGTAGCACTGTAAGCAATGATCCACACCTTCTAGTCATCTGTTAGTTACAGTAGGTCCGCCTGTTTCTGCATGTTGTTGAACAGTACATTGACATTTAAGGGATTTAGAGATTAGTGTACATATAGGCAAATCTGATCATGCATTTGCAGAATCTTGTACACATTTATCGAGTGAATCACCCCCTTATTGAAAAGCAAACATTTCTCCTCCAAAGAGAACCACAGGATTTTGACACACAGTCACTGGAAACAGCGTGGGGGTCCTGTGGGGACATACAGACCAATGAAGGGAGTCTCAGTGGTCAAGCACCAAAGTGAGAGAAAGAATACATTCAGGACTCACACTGTGTCTGTTCAACATGATAAAGAGATGTGTCTCCAGCCCTGTTATGGATGGTTAGGAAGCTCTGAGACTTGTGTGTGTGTGGCCTGAGATAACCATGAACAAAGTATGGCCATGCATGACTGATAGAGTGTGTGTCACCAGTTACAAAAACACGATCAGATCGCAGCTTTTGAACATCAAGCCTGACATTCAAGTTGTGCCCTCCACAGAGCCATGATGAAATGTCAGAACACATTCTTCCTGACTGCAACGTCTACAGTTTGTACCCAATGTCAGTATGACATCCAAGTTTGATGTTATTAAGACTACAGCATTGAAATATTAGCTGGATTACCTTGAAATGACCGTTTCAGCTGTTTACTTAAACAAAGGCTTGATTTTTACAACAAACCCAACACACTAATGACCACTGAAGCCTCTTTTGTCGGTAAACAGCATTTAGGTTGTGTTTCTTTCATACAGCTTCTATGTGGCAGTAGTGATACGTTCAAAATCAGCTGACCTTCACCAACTACTTCTGTGGTTTCTTTCCAATTATATTAACATGGAACATTTCAAACATTTAGAGGAGAAGCCAAACTTTTATAGAGGGTATGGTGGGTCATAAACATTAAGCACTACCATGCTCACATTCTATACTTTATAGCAATCCAAATAAATTGAAATTATCCTGTTTTAGTGTCAACACGGGCGGATACACAGGCAAGTCAAAAGAGGTGCTAAAAAACATAAATCTTTTCATTTACCCTCATAAAATAAAGTGTATGCATGAGAGCCTGTTTCCAAGTCTGCTTTGGGCCTAAAATATTTCTAGCAAGCATCAAATGTTACTGTCAATTAATAAAATTATACTTTGATGATTATCAGCCTGCCCCCTCTAACACGATTTCAGCACCTAAAAGCTAACGTGAATCTGTCCCTTCAGGGGCAGACAAATGCCTGACAGGCCATTGATTGAACCAAGAGAGGGAGGAAGAGTTAATTAAAGGCACAGCATAGGATCTAATAGACTCGCATAGTTAGTGATAAATATGGCTCAGACTACTTTCAGAGCCTGAAACTTGACATTTTGTGCAAAGCCTGCCATTCTGGTAATGTGTTTAGTGTCCTTGTTCCATCCACTTAGAGGCTACTGAGTAACACACACAGCACTATTTGGTGCATTTGTGATAAAAAGCTTAGCAACAAGAACTCAAGATCTGTTGTGCAACCTTATCCTGCTTGTCTACAACAACAACCCACAAGGCTCCTGCCAGTAATATGTGCTCTTTACACGAATAAGCTCGTAAACTAAATTAGTTTAACAGTGCTATGTTCAACGAGATGCCTATTAAATGGTCTTTGTCCAAAATGAGGCTTACTAATCTCTATGTCAGTTCTAGGAATCCACAAAGACAGTGATTTCCTGCTTCAGTGATAGATAGTGAAATAATAAGACTGTGAGGAGCTGGAACATCTAAAATTTTGCAGCAGTGCCACTGGTTGGAAACTGCAGACAGCAATTATTATGAGAAAACCTCCTCTGTAGACTTATCGTCAAAGCTGCAAAACCATGCTCTCTGTGAAGCTGTGCACCAATGCAACCCTAAAATATCCATGGGTTTAGCAGCAACACCTTTCAAAGCTCAAACTGTTGTGTTGGCCTCAGTAGGAAAAACTGGTTCAGCTACTGTCAGGTTTTTTTTTTTTTTTTTTTTGTAAGTTTTAAACTTGAGCACACTATGATATCATACATTCTGCACTTCACCTGTCAAGGACAACTAGTCATCTCACTAATGTGGGGAGAAAATCCAGCCAGTGATCCATAGGTCAGAGCGCAAGGGATTTGTGCAAGTACATGATCTGTGGTGTTTTACCCTTGAAGCGGCTTTGCACTGTGTATAAAAGACAGTCACCTGCCCGACACTTACGGCAAACAGCTCACTTATATGACAAAGTCTCAGATAATATACACCTACCGTACTGTACGTCCAACCATCAATTCAGAGCTATTTCTGTGCGACACTGATTATTGAGACTCTATTGGATCTCTTACTGTGTATAGAGCTAAATGTCAAGAAAGTGAACATTTCTTTGAATCCCACTTACAAAGCAACCCATGGACACCAATGCATCTGTTTACTTCCTGGTGCTAAAACTGTGATTAGGGCTTGGGCTTGTAATTTGGTTTTTCCCATTTTGAGAGAGCTGTGTGCCACTAATTCATCCATTGTGTAGAAGAATTACGCGGGCTCCAGCATTGTATACCGAGATGGACCACTCTCATTTCACGCTCCTGGAGAGGAGAGACCCTCGTACTGCCATTGTGGTGTTGTGTTGTTTTACGAACGCAGCTGTAATCCTCTTCAACGACCCTCTCCACCCCCTTTACCACCCAACAAATTCCGCTTCGCTGGTCATGTATGACAGCGGCTAGAGTAAAAGGGAGGAAGAGGGACAATTTGTTGTTTTGGCTTTTTATTTTCACTGCAGCTAGGCTTCAGTTTCCTCATACAAGTGACCGGGGTGTTATTATGTGCCATCTCTAAGAGGATAACGGTGTGTACATGAGCCACACAAAGGCTTTTTAAATCAGTGAGCTGTTACATCACAGTGCACCATTGCAGAAAATGTTAACAGTATGAACAGACATGTTTTTAATCCCACCTTTTCTGTAATACTGTAAGTTATTTCCCAACAATTCCGCTGGACAAGATAGTTTGGTAAAGTTGGAGTTACAGCACTACCTGCAGGTAGAACCTTTACAAACTGCTGGTACTATTAAAAGTCACGAGAACATGCAGTATATGAATTGAAAGATTCACAGCTACAAGCGAAATGCTATGATTATGATGCCTCTCTACCCTAAATGTACCTTCAAAAGCAGTCCAAAAATGAAACAAATCCTTGAAAATCGTTTAAAATAAAACCAGAAATCAATTTGTTTTCATTTACGTGGCCCATCTCCACAGGATGTTACAGAGTTAAAGAGTCTTGATTCTTTTCAAAAGTCTATATGTGACATTTGTTTATCAGATATCTCCCTTCTGCATTTCGTCTAATCCAGAGTAAAAACGTCTCAACCTGCATGTGATCATTCACTGCACTGCTGCACACAGGCATTTTTACCCAAAATGAAACCCAGTGGGTTTGTTTGAGGTGTAAATTTAACTCTGACTTAATGATTAATAAGTCTCGTGTGCTCTACGGCTGTTAGCTTTAGCCTGCAGTATTTGGCTGATAAATTACAGGCCTCTGTAATTACTGATTGATTGCAGCACGATCATTCTTAATGGTTCAGTTAATGCGATTTTGATTCAATTACAAAGCAGAGCTTCAGTTGGACTCGACTGCCCACTGCTTCTTTTCGTCCACCCATATATTACAAGGTCTGCTTTTTGTATGGCGAGCCTTCTTCCTCTCCCCGAAAGTGAAGTTTAATCAGCATGGAATGTATGGCCAGACATAATGACAAGATGGAGGGTTCATAATGTTCCTAATTACAGACAGCAGACAACCTCAGCCAGAGTGCTGCTCTAGTCAATAAGTGGCCATTTTAATCTGCCAGGGCCAGTGAAGAAGAGTGGAGAGGTCCACTTGATTGCATTACCTCACCACTGTGTCACATATTTTGTTACCTGGATATTGACGAGACTCGAACAGTATGCTGCGTTGGTTGGATCTGTGCACAGAGTGAACAACGCTGAAACAAACAAGGCACAGCTGTGGTTTTATAACCCCAGTGAAACCACCTGAACACTGCACATCTGCCATGCCTGGACCATAGCTACCTACCTGGTCTTCCTCTTATAGTCAAAGCAATTTAATTAACTTTTGACTACAGCTGTGACTATAGTGAGTGCTGAAAGGACTTTTTCCCAAACTGGTGGTCTGTCTGTAGCGTGTGGCCACTGTTAGCACTGATAACAGACAAGCCTGAAGCACAGGCATAAAGACTGTGGTATTGGACTTGGACTCAAACTGCAGGTGTGTAAAAATTATGTGTGTCTGTGCATCAAACACTATCTGTTGTATTTGATTATAACAAAGCCAAGTGAGGAGCAGAAAAGTAAACTGAAACATTAGAATGTATTACAGTATTTTCAGCATTTATGTCAGTCTATATTGTGGTCAACAACAAGGAGAGAACTGGATTCCTGACTGGATCTAATGGTGGTCTGTGGTTAGCTTTTTTGTTTTTTGGCTACTTGTTCACTCTCCTTTTAGCTGTTTTGGTTACTGCTGCATCCTGAGGGAAACATTTGTCTCTTAAGCTGCTAAATGCTCCTTTGTGGTCACCACCTGGACACTATTTTAGTGCAGGGCAAGTAGTGTGGAGTGGCTTTATATGAGGGTTTTCACTGAAAACAGGTGCCTGAAAAAAAGCTGGTGAGAGTGAACCAGAACAGTAAAAGTTATGGGGTGTAAAAGCAGGGTCAAATGATAATGCTCTGTGGGTCTGGCATTATGAGTGACCCCTCTCACATTATACATAGTAATTTAATGAAATAATAATATATAAATATTGGTTTGAATAGCTTTAATTTGGTGAATTTCTGCGATAATAAAGACCTACATTACTCAGTTTCCTGATGTTTGTTCTTGGAGTAAGCCGACTTCATTTGAGGGTTGTGTCCCTGAGGTTATAACTTTAAGTCAATGTTTTCTCTTACCTCCGGCATAACTTTTTATCTTGCATGTGTGTGAAGCCAGTGGTGTGCAGGGAGCATAAAAACACATGAGTAGAACCTTTGTGAATGCATGCCCCAAAGGTTTTGGTGGTTCCCTGCATGACCAATGGACAATGTTGCATAATGCTCTTCCAGCTTAGCATTAGCTGGCTACATTTCTGCAGAGATTAAAAGTTTACGCTGAGCTGATGCACATCAGTTGCACTTCATGATGCATTTAATATTCAGTGGCTTGGGGTTTTGACTTCAGCTGGCAAAAGAGGCATGTCACAAACACATGGTTTAGTGTGGGCGAGGAATGGGCAGGGAGAGACCCCCATATCTCTTCCAGGTTAAAGAACACTGTTGTAAAATGCGAGTGAACATCGCCTTTATACTCATGGTGTGACTCTTAATAAGAAAAGAGATGATTGACACACTGTATTTCAGAGCATACACACCTCGAGGACACAACTGCTGTTTTTACCCTCCAGCATCAGCATCTGAGTGAAAATGGCTCTGTCTTGTGTGGTAAAGGGGGTTGTTATGCACATTTCATATAACAGAAACAGAGAAAGGTCATATGTGGTTTGATTGAAATGGGCAGAAAACAATCAGTCACATCTCTCAGCCTGAGGTGTCAGACTAACACTGAAGGCACTGGTTACTGCTAGAGACCATCAGTAAGCTGTCACCTCCACCATATATCCAAACACAAATTTAATGCCCACTGAAGCAATGGGCAGGTATGTGTCAGACGCTGCTTTCTTGTCAGGGATTTGAGACTGTGTGGCCAAGTACGCGTGCTCGCCAACTTCCTTTATTTCTAAATCAAAAGTTGCTCATGACAAGTATTTATAATCAGAAGGAACGTTTTGCTTAAAGTGAGTGTTTCAGTGACTTCTTCTGCTTGCAGACGCTTACAATGCAAATTTAAAGCAGCTGTAGAAAAACTAAATCTAGACATTCCTCTGAGAACTGGCAGAATAAATAAAGACTTGTTTTGAAGTTTGTTTTTTTTTGGACAAGTAACAATTAAATCTTCAACATATCCTCAATGGAATTCAAAGCTCGCAGTGTAAAGAACATAAACTCTTTGTTTATCTTTTGATGAATTTCCTTCCTATCCCTGGTCTTCATATTTCATTGATAAGTATACCACCACTTTTGGCGGTGGCTGTGGAGAGCAAACCGTCTGTTCGACTCTTGTCTCCAGCTTGGCTCTCATTTTTTAGTCATTAACTCACATAAACATCCCATCTGTCCTCCTTTCACGCTTCCTTTTCATCAGCACTCCTTGCTGCTCTACTCTGTATCAGCCAAGTGTGTGGGGATTTCCTGTGTTTTCGGAAAGGGTAAGAGGGCTCCAAAAGTGTCTGACACTCTAACTCAAGGTGAAATCTCAGTGTCATTCAGTTGATTCTTTTTTCACACTGCTGTGTAGAAAGCTGCCATTACCTCCTCTTGGTTGTGTGCTTCCACCAACCGGCAAAGTTACAGTTTAAATCCATGTCTGACCAGATTCATAATGTATGTAGTGAAGACTTCTAAGGAATTTAATAAAAGGTATTACTGATAGCTTGTGGTGAACTGCAATGCTTCAAAGATGGATGTTACTGCAACAAGCTACACACTGTAAAACGTGGAAGCTTCACACACGTTCAACCCAACTGCACAGAAGATCTATACAATCAGCACAGTTTTAAGTGGACACCCAAGATTACTGTCACCAATACAGTATCAGACCTAATGTGAAACATGGCCACAATATCCCCTTTCTGTTCTGAGTTACTGTGAAATTCTGTCATAATTAGCACATGAATTACGGTTACGGTCAAAAAACGAGTTTTGTGAGATCACAGTGACCTTTGATCATCAAAATCAACTCTGTTGATCCTTGAATCCAAGTGAATGTTTCAGAACGTTCCTGAGATATTGGCTTCACGAGAATGGGACAGACGACCCAAAAACATCATCATCAACATCAAATGATCAGCTTCAATTCAAACTGTGGCAAAGTTTTCTTCTTTTTTTCACCCTGTGTGAAACAATTCACAAAATCTGATTCTCTCACCCATGCTTTCACTTGCACGTTTTTTTCAAAAGGACCAGCTACATTTTCAACTCTCTGTGTGGTGAAGCATTTGAAAAGAAAGCACACAATGTTTGCTTCCCCCTCCCCTTCACTGTTTACTAGCCTCCAGATATTACTTTGCTGTTGCTGATACTTCCAGACCAGCTGGGGCTACCATCAGAAATTAATTAAAAGCTATCACAAGAAGATTGTGTCCTCGTCCAACAACTGAGCTTTTGAAATCTGAACTCGCTAAATGGTGTTTACTTCTTTTTAGAGTGTTTCCTGTGAGGAACACCATTTTTCTGCAGTTTAACAGGTGTTTCGTAGAAGGGACCTGAAAAAATGTTTTCTCTTGACCTTTAAGCCTTTATTCAAGCTTGATGCACCATCTTGATGCACTTTTAGCTGCACGGTTTAACTTTGTGCACTGAAGGCACTCACCATAAAACATTTGTATGAGCTTATTTTGTCCCTGAAGAAGAATCCACTGATTACTGGAAATTATTTATTTCAATGAAACTAAAAAAGCAATTCTACACTTATACAGCTGGTTATCACAGGCGTTCCAGGTCTTTTTAGTTTGCCATTAGTACAGCCACCGTACGCACTTCCTATTGTCAGCATTTAAGGAAAAATGTTCTGCAGCTGCATGTATCCCAAAAACGTGCAACCATCTGCCCGTCAGTGCTTAAAATGAGAAGTAGGTGTTCAGGAAAGAAGTTGACTGTGCTCAAGGACAGTTGTCCTGCGAGACGTCATTTGGTACAAAATGTTATCACCCATTCCTCTTCACACTGACCAGACCCAATCCCAAACCTCCTCACTTCACACCCTCTGACTTGCAATTCTTAAACTGTGAAGTAGCTGGAAAAAGCCTCAAACTGTGAGCAGAATTACTTTTATGTTATAAGGTGCCACTGATATAATGCCTGATAGCAGCTATAGGCAGCTGATTTAAAAGTTGTTCAGCTTCCTGCTGTAAGAGGCCACTGCTGAAAAAACAGTAATCTAAAACAGAAAATAATGAGCTCTCAGTCTTACACACAGATGTTTGAAGATTGGTGCAAACTGGGGAGTTTAGAAGGCTTTGTTTGTTGATTCTGAAATTTGACATTTTAAAGTTGATCATTTGGATAGCTGAACATTTTTCTGTTATTAAACAAAACTGCGGCAGCACTAGAAGTATCTCAGTGGCATATACATCATCTTAATTGGATATCCATGGGGGATACAAGAAACCTGCCACCAAACAACAAAACAGACCGAGAAATGCAAATCTCAAGTCGTTTTCAACAGTGTTCATACTTCTAGGTTGCGTTTTCCTGTAAGCCCAGTGACAACACATTAAAGCAATTCCACATATGTCTCAGTAATGCAGTACGGATTCTCTCAGTAAAGTAGAAATAACTTTCCCTGTCATGTCCCTAACTGGATTACAGCATTTTTTGCCAACGTTCATCTCTAAAGATATGAGTCATGTTTTTATCAGGGGTATTGGCTGCAAACTTCTTAAAACATGCTTCTAAATAGACTGTTTCTCCTTTGTGAGGGCTTCACATTTCTTAAAAATGTGCAAATTGGAGAAGGAAGGAAGGATTTAGACTTGATTTACCATATAATCTGCACATCTCAAACTGAAATGAGTGTTTTATATCAGATACTTACTACCATTATTACTAGGCCTGCATGATGGAAAATCCTCAAAACCTATAATACAAAAGGCAATTTGAACTGAATGAAAGATGAAAACGGTGAACCACTCAAAGTGACTGACTAAATGATCATAATTTGGCTGTAAAATCATTCCTGATGGACCAACTTGATATGAACCACAATTCCCACCTCAACGGTTCTGGTAGTAAAACATGAGGAAATATTGTTACCTGTGGAAAAATTAAGACAATGACTGAATCGTCTTTTTAAAATGATGTTATCTGGTTAAATTTGATTTTTTTTTTTTTTTTTTTTTATCAATAATTGCTTTTACACCCAGGGGCTGACGATTGGGAAGATATTTTGCTGCCTGTCAAATTAGTGTGAGTACGATGGCAACTGTTCATTGAAGCGAAGTTAGTAGTTACCACTGTTTGTAGGACTGCCAGACCTATAGAGGTGAGACGAGGCTGGTTCGATGTCGCTAACCAAGCAGAGGCACAACTAAGGCATAACATTGCTAACAGCAAAGTATGTTAGCTGCATAGAACTTCATATCATGTTCACGTCACTTGAAACACATAAAGACACTTAAACACCTTGTTTCTCTGGCTCAGCATCAGAGGATGTATGTGCTGCTGCTTCATAATGTCCATTTTTTCCTCACACTGAGTGACTTTGTGAGCAAGCGTTTGACATAGTAGCCCCATCAACTGAAGAAAAGACAGAGACCTTTCAACCAATAAGACACTAGTTTTTCCACGTATTTTCCAGTAAAGCCTTTCCGATTGGTCTTGCCTCTGTTGTGTTCACTGAAGATACAAAATTACTGCACTGCCATCTTCTTTAGTGACAAACTGCTCAAAGCGGACAATTAGTCCCGAGACGCTCGTGGTTTACATCAGTAATTCTACAGCTGACACACTTTCTGAAGATGTGATGACTTTGGTTAAAGCAATTATCTACTTGAATTAATTCATTACATTTAAGAGCAAAGACAGTCAATTCTACCTCTCTCGCATTCAAACGCATGCACACGAACTATCAAGTGGACACCCGATAACCAGCCTTATGAGGACCCATCTCCATCGGATGATGGGACTTATTTTTTTATTTCCAGATCTGACTCATGATCTCTCAGTGGCTGGAGGCAAGGACAGCAGGAATCCTTGATGCCATTCTCTGCCCTTCACTTCAATGCAATTCACTACGCTTCACTCTCAATTTGCCAATGAACGGCATCAGATCACCCGAGGACGTGGACGCATTTGTGCGTCCGCTGTTGTGATCTTCACATGCTGGTGAAATCAGCACGTGTGGTCATTTTGAGTTGGATGCAACAACTCATAATAAACAAAAGTCTGTCAATGTATAGTTCTCAAGGCAGCAGTGAACCGGAAACAAAATTGAACAACTGCTGCCTGAGACCCCGACTGTGAACAAAAACGAGTCGCATGACTTGAGTTCTGCTTGTTAATGGCACTTCACAGCAGATGGGAGAGCTTGTAAATCACAGTCATCTCAATACGTCGAGTGCCTTGATAGTCCCCAAATGAGTGGTCTGAATACATTTTTGATTCAGATGAAAATGTGTCAGTGGCGTTAACTCAAAAGCTGCCACGTACTTGAGCGAGAGCTGGCACCGAATGTTTGGTCCCATTCGTTATCTTGTTATCTTATTATTTGATCAGATATGTCCAGATTTGTAAATCAAAAGGTTTTAGATTTTTAGATTCTTGTGTGGCTGACTCCCCAAAGCCCTCTGCTGCTAATGTCTAAGCATTGCGCCTTCTTCACAGAGAATATTTTGACTTGTCAGAGTAGAAAAGCACAAGTGCTGCTGATGTCTGAACATCTATCGCCAACAAACATCCAGTTTAGAGGCTACACAAGCCAACTGGCACGGTGGTAACTGGATGACTAGAGTTTGCTCTTTATCTGACAAACACTAACCTGAAGCCAAATGGAAACCCACCATGACATCACCCATTGGTTTATGGACTACCATGTTTTGCATTATGGCTGTTGCCATCTGTTTTTTTTGGAACCAGAAGTGACCATATTTAGCCAAGAGGCTGGAGCTGGGGAGAATATGCATTGCTACACCTCTATCCTGATTGAATCTGACGGAGAACCTGATGACACACTGTCTATGTGACTCTTAATGGGTCCATAATTTACAAAATGAACATCGTGCTGTATTGAAGAAGACTTGGAACGAGCAGTCAAGATCTTACACTCTTTAGGAAAGTGTTTACTGAGGTAATAAATCAAATGAGAAGTTGAGTTATTTTCTCATAAGCTTACATACAAATGGACTTCTTTTTGCAGCCACCACCTGCTCGCCACTGGAAAGAATGCAGGTTTAAGGCACTTCTGCACTGGCTTCTCTCTTCACACCCAGAAGCTCCATCACTATTTATACAGTCTCTGCCTGGAACAGATGACTTCTCATGGAGGGTTGCAGTGCATGGATTGTGCCTTCCTGTTATTCAAACACCCCAACTAAGTACACAGGTGCTTATCACATTGTTGTGTAATAGTGAGCGCCACCACCATAACCATGCTGTTGCTCCCTATTGACCTGGAGTGAACGTTAACCAGAAAATGAAAATACTCATATTGGCACCAGCTGTGTGATAACCAGTAAACACTTCAGAGCTGTGACTGCTTTTGTTGAATAAAATAAATAGTTTGGTACAAAAACATGACCTCTTCGTGTAAGGTGTTAAAAAGTATTTTTATAGTATATATTATTACCTAAACATAAAATCAGCCCCAACATCAACATACCCAATCTAATTCATCTTGGGGAAACAAAGAGGAAGATCAGAAATATGAAAAATGCAACCAATCAGGAGCGAAATGTCAAGCAACTGCAGGTGATTTGGATTGAGGTGAACAAAAAAGACAGTTTTAGCTGGTTTGGCCAACAAGCCAGTGCACACAGCAACAGAGAAAACCAGAGCAACATCACTTTGGAGACAAAACGGCCACTTTGCCAGTGAAAATGCTCTAATTTAAATGTATTTTGTATTTCTCCCTTGAAGAAACCTGCTGAGAAAACCCACATGTAACTAAGCTGAAGGCACAAAAGGTTCCTTTGAAGCTCAGACAGATCTGAAGTGTTGCAACAGTACAAGACACACTTCTCTCTCTCTCTCTCACACACACACACACACACATCCACACACTGTGATTTGAACTTTATCTATTACACTTTTCCTTCCAGTTTCTCATTTCCTCTTGTTGACAACCATCCAGCCCAAATCATACGATCCAGCTTGTACTATTTTACATGTCAGATCTCTTACAAGACTTCCTGTCTCTGACTCCCAGCAATCCCGCGCTCTCTCTCTCCATCTCATCTCCTCTTTCCTATCTGAATCATTTTTCTCCATCTCCCAGCCCCGTCCTCCACTTTGCTAATCTCCCCGCTGCCTCCAGCTAAGTGAATAACCCTCTCAATTTCTTGTTCGCGTTTCTCTTCATCCCAGTTTGCTCCATTCCCATTTCCACCTCTCCCCTGCCCCTCCACACCTCCATCAGATGTTGCCTGTCTTTTACACCTGCCCTCCTCGCTGTTTCCCCCTTGCACCCTCCCTTCGTGGCGAGCAGAGAGGCTGGTAGGAGAGCGTATAATTTCTCAGAGGAGGTGCTGTCAGTTGACTGCTCTCCAGGCTAAGAGCTGCTCTCCTCGCCCCTGGGTTCACGGAGTCACGGCTCTGTTCCGCTCCAGGATTATGCAGATCTTAATTCCCTTCCGCTCACACCTGAGGTTGGCAGGGCATGAAATAAGGAAAGTGTTCACTGCAAATAAAACTTTTTGCCACCAAGAAGGAGAGAGAGGAGGAGAGGAAGGAGGAAGGAAGAGAGAGAAGGGAGCTTGGTTGCTGGCAGATGTTCTGAGTGAGTGACTGAGGAGGGGAAGAGAGACATGAGGTGTTGTGGTAGGACAAACTGAGGGAATAAAGAAGGGGAGGACAGAGGTTTGTGGTTTCTGTCCTCAGACAAACTTAACACACTGACTGCAGCTTGTCCCCTTTTCCTACAATGATTAATCCACTTTCCTCACTCTGCCTGAAAACATCTCGGATGCAAATTCTTACGCATGAGTGACACCGTTCAGCAATCAGTGGGATGTTTCCCAGTGAGCTCTTTGTTCACATGTTGTCGGTTAATTGTTAATCACCTCATGAATATCAAATCACACACAGGAGTCTTAATTCACACGTTAACCTCGCCCAAAAGCCACCGATCAATCCCGCAATACAAGCGGGAATTCCACAGGTAGTTTGCGACCAGCACAGCTTTTCTCTGCGCACTAAAACAACACGGTCTGATATCTGATGCCTTTTTCTTTCACTGTAATTTGTTTGCATGCAGGTTTAGCAAATTTGCATCTACTGATGGTTTCCAAACTGTGATTTTTCAGAGTTGTGGACGAGAGATCTCACTTTGCTCTGCGCGTAAAACGCTGGATTATTTTTTCACGTCCGCGTTGTAAATGCCCTTTTCCCCTCGTTAAATTACATTTTATTTAACGGGGGAGACCACTGACAAATGGATGGTTAGTGGAAGCAGCTCAAACCTGTTCCTTCGCCTCAGCAATTAAAAAAACGGACATAATTGCCAAGAGAGCTGCCGCAGATCATGCCAAAAAAAGTCCATGAAATGACAGATGTGACGTGAACAGCAAGCATCGCCTCGACTCTCCTGGCCGAAAAGTTAATTTGAAGCAGTTGATGATGGAAAATAAGTAGCACAAACACACAGAGAATAATTAATATTAGTGCGCCTCACCTGATAAAGCCTCCTTGGAAAAAGCAGAAAGACAAGACATACAGAATCCGAATGACCTGTGGGAGCATCCTCTGGCTCAAAATCTCTCCTCAGCGCCGTTGAAGAACTTGCAGAAAATAATTTCGGAAATCAGCAAATCCACTGAGCAGCTGGCGAGACTGGGCTAGAGGAGGAAGGCATCGTCTCTCTCAGTGATCCAAGCTTGTCTTTGGGGAAACTTCTCCCCCTCCCACCAAGTCCAGAGGGCTGCACACATCCACACAGCAGGCTGCCTGCTTCAAGCGGCTGGATAGCTCCGGTCAGTCGCTCAGTGCGTTGGTGCCGGTTTGGAGAGGGGGTGCCGGCTGTCAGTGTGTGTATTTGTGTGTATGTGTGTGTGTGTGTGTGTGTGTGTGTGTGTGTTTGCTGTGACTATCTGGTTTCGTCAGTTTTTTTTTTTTCCTCATGTATCCCCCGCCGTTCCAAAAAATTAAAAAAGGGGTGCAGATTTAAAGGAACAGTAGCTTTTGTTTTGATGGCTGCCTCATGTGTAATTAGGCTTAATTAAAACTCAGGGGTTGATGGCTGTGATGAGCTAAATTGCAGTGTTGAATGCATTCTGGTGATGACCAGTCTGGAGAGAAATGCTAATAAAAATTTCATTTACAGTAGGAGGGGGCCTAGTGTTGGAGGAGGAGGAGGTGCGTCTCTGTGCGGGAGAACAGCCTTGACTAGCGGTTTTGTAAGGGTCTGAAGGTGCTGGAAAGTTTTACTTGTTAACTCTTGTTATTATTCTTAAAGTCGTTGCTGTCGTTGTTGTGCAAACACTCAATATCTCTTAATGGATTTTACTTTTTCTGAAGTTGTGAAGTCTTTTTCTTTAATAAATGTGAGCTTCTTCGGCCACTAGAGGTCAGAGTTTGTTAAAATAGTTAAAAATTGTTTGTGAAAATTTCAAATAAAAGATGGATCCAGTAACGAGGTGTTCCGTGAAAGCAATCACTTATGTATAAACACACAGAATTATCACCCAACTCCACAGTGTTTTATGGTCATTTAGCTTGTTTCATTTTTTCGGCTGCGAACTCTGCTCTTGTAAACTCTTTTTTCAGCTGCGGCAGGCAGCTGTGTTTTGGTGAAAGAGTGCCGATAAACACACGGTACACTACCTGTCCATTTGCAAACAGCAGATGGTGAACATCGCAGCCCATCAAGCAGCTCAGGCTTTGGTGGCGATCAAATGAGATTGATCAGTATGTAGATTTGAGGGGATCTATGGGCAGAAAAGGCAATGGGATGTAGAGTATGCCCATCATCACCTGTGGGAGTCAGTTCTGTGTTCCTCATCAGAGAATAAATCTCTGTGTCGATCAGATACCTACAAGGTGTCTTTCAGACGTGCAGTGTTGCAGGTTATAGATGAGTGTATCCACCTCCAGGATCCGTTAAAGGCTCTGTATGTTAGAGATCACAGGGCAGTGGCACAATGTGATACATCACTCACTGCAGTCATTCTTCTTCCCGAGTGGATTTCATCGTGCAGATCCAGCCATTCTTACGCAGGCAGAGGTGTCAGTCTTTTCTGTTCTCTTCATGTGGAAAAAGGCAGCAGATTAACCTTTACCTTACACAATTACTCAAGCTCCTTGTTCCTCCTCCACTGGAGCATGAGTATTTAAAGATGCATTGGATTTTTCTGTTCTCATGAAGAACAAAAAAAATCATAAGCCTCTTTGGTTTTTCAGTCTGATAATTCATTTGCACCAGTCTTTATTAATGTGATTCAAATGCTGCTTTTGTGCTCGGCTCTGCTATACGAACTGGCAGGCAGACTTTCATCGCTGTAGTGGGAGTCAAGACCGTCAAACTATTACATTTATTGAAACAGTTTATTAGAAATGCCTCTCGCAGTTTGTGATAGCTGAGATGTTAAAAGTGTGCTCTGGCACTGGTGTACCTTTCTTCTCTACCTTCACACATTTCCTTTTATTTTCCGTCAGCTGCAGAAACCTGAGAGGCCAGCTCGAGGAGTGCAGCAGGCATGTGAGGATGAGGAAGGTAGGGGTGGGGTGGGCAGATGTTGAAGTGATGGTGGAGAGACAGAGGAAATTAAAAGATGAGGGCCTCTGTTGTTGCTCTCCTCGACAGTTGGCTAGGAGCGGAGCTCTAACATGAGTGCTGACATCTGGTGTCACCAACTGAAAGACCAGCCACCCAACAGATTTTAACGATGGAAAGCAGCGCTCATCAAATTAAAGTGAATATTAATGTCACAAGCCCCATTAGCTGTGTGAGTTTGTTTATAAAGCTCTGTGCTTACTGTACACATTCAAATGTGATTTTTAAAAGATGTAGTTGGGTCCCTATTTTTGTCTGTCAGTAAACTGTTTCTCAATATTCACAGACTTGATTGAAACAGTTGTTCCTACATGTGGAAGAGCGCCTGCTGCCTCTGCATTGACGCAACTCTTTAAAAGAATAGTTTGATATTTTCATGAAATAATGCTTATTTTCATTCTTGCCAAGCGTTAGACAAGAAGTCTCTCATATCTATCTGGTAAATTTGAGGCCACGACCAGAAGCTCGCCAGTTAGCTTAGCTTAGCATAGAGAGTGGAAACAGTCGGAGACCACAATACTGGCTCTGCCTAAAGGTATAAAGCCAAGAACTATGTTGCTCATTAATGTGTTTTTATTTTTAATTCTTTGACAACATATGCTATATGAAAATTATTTCAGGCTTCTGAGGCACTACTTGTTTGTTCAAGTAATTCATTGCTAGGTTGTGGTCTTTTCAAGGCATTTGCTAGTAAAAAGAAAAATATAAGATACAAGCCTTATTTTTTAAGGTGACATCCAGTAAATCATCAGTAAATCGGTCCAGCGCATAAATGAAGTTACAATGTGCTTTACAATAAAAACATAGAATAACAGCACAGAAGATTTAGAACAAAGTAAAATAATCAAAATGATTACAGCAAATATCATCAGTTATGAAAAAGCCACATGATAAAATTGAGTCTTTGATTGATTTAAAGGAGGATACTGAGTTTGCCTGCCTGAGCTCCCCACAGCTGAGGGTCCCTGACAGCAAACTCCTGCTCACCTTTGGCACATGTAGAAAGACCAGACCCTTCAAGGCTTTAAAAACAAGCAGTAAAATCTTAAAATCAATTCTAAAACTCACAGTTATCAAGTGAGGGGCAGCGAGGATTTGTGTAATGTTGTTGCTTCTCATAGTACATGTTAAAAGCCTGGCAGCAGGGTTTGTAACTGCAGTCTTTAGATGTTACGCCTAATACCAGAATAAAGTGCTTTACAGTGGTCAAATCTGGAGGAGATAAAAGCATGGATGACCTTTTCTAAGTCTGCAGAGGAAAGGAATGACCTGATCTTGGTTAGCTGCATCAGTTGAGCAAAGCAGTAGTTAGTATCAAAGGACAAAAATCAACATTTTTGGCCATCTAATTTTTTTATTTCAGCGAGGCATGACATAATACAGGATGTATCCGTGGTGCCAAGCTTAATCAGGACATACAATTTGGTGTCATCTGAATAGCTATAGAAATCAGTGTCATGTCTTTGCCCCAGGGGTAAAATGTACGTAGATGTAAACAAGAGGGGACCCAAAATAGATCCCTGGGGGACCCCGCCAAATACGGGAGCACAACTACAGGTCAGTGTTGGCTGCAAGCTGTAGGTCATTGATGACCTTGAGCTGTCTCAGTGCTGTGAGGAGAGCGGAAACAAGATTGATTCATAAAATAAATTAATTGAGCAGATGCCATTTCTTCTAAAATTGTTGAGAAAACCACCAGCCTGGAGATGGGTCTAAAATTACTTAAAACAAAGGGATGCAGAGAGGCCTTCTTTAGATGGTGACATGTTTAAAACTGGGGGAGAGAAATACCAGCAGACAGAGAGCAGTAAATAAGGGCTGTAATAACCAGATCAACCATCTGAAATACAGCTTTCAAAAACCAAGTGGTAATACAGTCTGTAGGGCTGAAAGAGAAAATTCACAAAAGCGGGTTCATGTTGAAGGTGAGAGGGAGTCGACATCAAGCTCACTGAGTTCAGTGCTGCTGAATCCCTGCTATTTTATTTTCAGGGTAATTAAGAAAGTCTTCACGTCTCTCAGAGGTGTATCTATGCATGGTTTTAGAAAGGATTCTGTGATTGTGACCCTGTTTGGTGATCAGCTCAGAAAAATAGCTCTTCTTTGCTTCTTTAATTGTATACTGATAAGTGGACATGAGATGTTTTAGAGAAGGAGGCACCGTGTTTATCCTTTTTTCCATTTCCACTTTGCTTTCCTGCATTGTGTCTTTAAGCTCCTTAATTCTTCATTAAACCATGGCAGAGAAGAAGGTAGGGGGAAGGAGCAATAGCTGTTTAAAAAATCTGCTCTAGTACAAAAATCCAACTACGTACTGTTACTTCGACTTCAAAGTTTTTTAATGTGGCAACATGAAAATAAAACTCTACAGAAAGAAAACGAGCTCCTGATAAGGCAACTTAAGTGACACCTGAAGTGTCAGCTTGCTGAAAACGCCAACCCTTTTAAGTTGCCTGTCACTCTGTAACCTCTCACCTTGCCCTGATCTCAGCATCGCAGATTAATGGGTGACTTGCCAATGAAAGGTCAAATTCCAGCTGTGGTGATCACTCCGGCCGTTGTCCCTTTCACCCGTTCAGCCGAACAGAAAATGCTCTCTGACCAACGCTACCTTAATATAACCATGAGCCATGCTTCTGCTTTATGCATGGACACATACCAAACTTGACCTTTAACACAGTAACCTAAGGACACAGCATTTGAGATGACAGCACATCTAGTTTCTTTACTTGTGGTCTGTGCAGAGTGAAACTATTAAGACCATGATTTAGACTAGAAACACAGCCATTGAATGGAAGTGTGCATCTTTTCTGTGTAATTCTACATCTATCAGCTCTCCATTATGTTGTCATCTTGTCCAGCATTCGTACATTTGCTGTGGAAATGTTTAGTAGCTGTCTGATTTGTACCTCAGAGGGTTTTCATCCCCTTAGTCCCAGAGAAATGGCTGCTGAGCCTGGCACAAAATCCCAATCTCAAACCCTGCCCTGAGGGATTGACCTGTGGCTGGAGTCGCCTGTTTGTGGCCTAACCTCTTCCTTATCCTCAGCTGCAGAGTAAATAACGTTCTGCATGGCTGTTGGTCTCGGTGAATATAAAAAGCTTTGTGCAGCGGTCCATGCTGCTTATGGCCTAAAGATCTGATTATACCCATAATGTTTAGAGAAACTTACATCGAGACAAGGTTAAGGCGCCGTCCTCTCTGGTTGTATCTCAGCTGTCTGGATTTGATAGGACTTTGGTAACATCTGTCCTCCGCCATCAATGTAGCTTCACTTTTCACAGGTCTCTCCCTGCCGTTAAACAATGTTGTAGACACTGCACAGAATTTCCAATGGAGAATGCGAGAATCACTTTTTGCTCATATTCACAAGAAGATTTAAAGATGATTCATTTCCTCAATACAAACAGATAAATAACAACATCATTTAAAATGAATAAGATTAGTAATTTATAGTTTGTGATAGTTGGTGACAACCGATGCTGCTTGTCTTGCCCTCCATGTGGTTAATTCTATAAATGGTCACAGTTTGGTTAAATTTAGTCATTAAGACTACTTGGTAATGTTTAGCAAAACATTGTTCGCTTTTGGTTTCACTTTTGGTTTCCCATGGGACATGAACTCAGCCTCCTGGATGAAAGTTGTGTTTGTGTGACCCATCCATCCACCCCACCTTCCTCCATTTGTGGACTTTCTTGCTCTTTCTACTGTGTCACTTTGCTCTGAGTGTCTCATACACATGCTAAAGGGTACCTTCTACATCTGTATGAGATGTGAGGGACATGACAAAGCATCAGTAACTGGTAATGAGACCATTCAGTTTGTTCATGTTTGATTTGCTTTCCTTTTTTCTTTGCAGTTCTTTTTAACCCTTTTAAGCTTTACTTTTTTTTAACACCATGTTTGATCTTGTGTCAATGCTCGCACTCTGAAATGAGTACAATAGTTCTGCCTGGAATTGTCCTTTATGCATATGAGTCAAAGGAGGCAGCCTTAGATAACGGTTGTAAATAATCTGCAAACAAAGTGTAAATGAAAAAGCTTTTGATAAGGTATTCTAAAAGGTACGAGGCTAAATCTATTCAAGAATTACCCACCTTTCAATGAAGATCGTGCTTGGTCATATCTAACCTCCTCATACATAAATATGGGACTCAGCCCATTTCAGCCTAATCCTCATGGCCTTTGCTGTTTGCTCAGTCACTTTTTCAGCTCCAAAAACTTCTCACAGACTTTATTTAAAAGAAAAGTTCATTTTAAATTTCTTTTTGAATCACTCGATTACAATGTATACAACGTGTATGAAGCACACAGGGAGAATTCACCCCTGTGTGAGATAAGTGTAGAGATAACCCCCCCCCCCCCCAGGTTTTCACAGATGGGTAAAGTAAAGGAATAATCCAGACAGACATGACCACAAGTCTACATGCATTAAGCATCCATTCAATTTGTACAGCCAGCCAAAGTAGACAGCCAATCCAAAAGGGAGCTGATAGGCTTTGACAGACGGACATGGTCGCCACGAAGAAAATGACAAAGCAATACAGAGTCGGAGTCAGTCAGCCAAATTATTGGAAGATTTCAATGTCAAAGTAAGTTTAACACAATATGGGCTCTACATGTTATTCGTATCAGTGGTGGTGAAAGGCTCTTTTATGATTGCCAAGCACGTAGTTCGCTGCAGCACCGCGGCCCTCCATTCAGAAGCAATCTCCCTCAAAGAACTTATGAGAGGAGAAAAACTGCATAAAAGGAGCTTCCACCTGTGCTATTCTGAGGTTTAAGGCTTGGTTTGGTTTTGGGTGATTCAACTTTTACGATTAGACTCCCGAGTCAGCCTGAAAAACAGCATCAGAGACCAATTTACCACTTTTGTGTATGCAGTGTTTGTGAGAATGCAGCTACATCTTCATTCACCTAAAATCTGATCTCTAACATGTTCTGTTACACATTGCTGTCATCAGGTAATGTCAAACATACACACCTGCAGAGGAAAAATTTGACATTCTGGGAAAAGCTCTTGATTGAACAACATGATTTGCCTTCTTGTGGAGAGTTAGATGACACAATCAATAAAGATGAAATAGGAGACAGCCAATAGTTGGCCTGGCTTAGCATAAAGACTGATAGCAAGGGGAAGCAGCTAGCCAGTACACAAGGAAAGCTCGCTGATTGGGACACTATATCTTTGTTTAATCTGTACAGTTATAAAAAAGTGTTTTGAACTCTGGGGTGGCTCATAGATTTCAGTCACTAACAACTCATTCATAGGTATGCAGGAGTCCTTTGTCCAGTTTTAGAAATTTGTTTAGTGTTCCACTTATTCTGAGTTGAAAACAATGGTCAATGTCATTATATCCCATATTGTCTACAGTAATTCATTGCTTTGCTGGGTTGCCTCCTGCTTCAACTTTGGCCCACTTACCCAAACTTTCCCAAGATTTACTGACTAATCCTTCACATGGGAATGTCGAGTGCACTCCGTTGTACAGCTATGTTTAGCAGTATCCCCATGTCCATGTATTACCACCATGAGGCTGGGGAGTGAATACTAGCCAAATATGTGAAAATAACACCACATGACCCGAGCCTTTACTTGCTAGAAAAATAACTAATTATTGCAGTGTAATTCACCTCACTGGCTCTGACACAAACTTCCATTCAGGCAGACAACCTTTATCACTTGACTGACACATGATATAAAGAGAGCTCACCTTCCCTAGACTCCACCAAAGATGCATTAGCCCAGAGAGAACAAGAAGGGCAGAGCTTCACCAAGGCTAGTAGTCCACTCTTCAATAATATGCAAATCTCCATGCACAACCTCTACTGATGCCTCATCATCTCAGCTGTGCATTGATTATATACTTCTAAACATGAAGTAGTTCACATACCAGAAAACACTTTATTGTCATGTTCTTATGTACAAATATCAAATGCTTAGACTGAAATAACATCATGAGCATGGCAGCTTGTTATCAAACAGTCATGAAAAACTCCTTCTGTCTGATCTGTCTGGGGTGATCAACTAAATGTGTCAGCTGTCCCAGAGGTGTACTGCTACCAGTTAGGGATGGACGAGTGTGTGACGCCCCTCGCCCATAGTTTCAGGCAAATTGAACAAAATAATAATTAAATAAACAAAATAAACTCACAAAATGCCAAGAAAGGAAATATTCTTACACCTGTCTTCCTTATTAAACAAAAATAAGCCGGTGCTGCCGGCGCTCGCACTCGTTCTTCAGGTCAGCGGGTGTGTGCTGTGCTACTGGGTTAGCTCGCTGAACAAATGCTCTGTCCCGCAATGTTAATGAAAGTGAAAAATAACTTGTGTATCTGCCACGTGATTTGGATCTCCTCCAAAACTTAACGGGGTCTTCGACGGCCCATTCTACACCCTTCCACCAAGTTTCATGAAAATCAGGCGTGTAGTTTTTCCATAATCCTGCTGACTAACAGACAAAAAAACAAGCCCAAAACAGGGAGGCAATAGAAACAAATATGTCCTGTAGCTTCCTTGCTCCTTCTATCTGTCCTGCTATATGACCCCTGTCAAGAAAGCACGGCATCTCTTGATGTTGCAAACAACTGCACAGAGCTATGCTGAGGCTGCTCCAAGCTTGACCGAGAGCCCGTTATGTTTAACAGTAGCTTAAATAGCTCTACAGACTAAAATGGAAAGAAAAGGTCAAACTTGAATGACAGACGTGAATTTGGCGGCATATGGTGGAAAGGGCGCTCGCGAATGTCTCGGAGGCCTGATCAAAAATAGTTTGTATCACCTTTCAGTGTTTTGCATTCCCACGCTGTCCATCTTGCATGTTATAGCATGCATTCAACAAGTGCTGATTTGTTTTATCTTTGCTGTATTTGTGTCCAGCATGGCCTACAGTTTCCTCCCAGCTACACAGCAAGTGCTCCAAGTGAACAGACGCTGGTGCCTTTGGTCTTGCATACAATTGTGAAGTGAACACTTCGCTCAATTCCAGATAAGCACTTCAAACCTTAAGAGCAACTCTGTTCCGTCTCTCAAACAAGAAAAGGCCACCCCTGCACCTTTTTACACTCTCACATCCTTATTTCCAGCTGCAAGAGGAGATAACTGATAACGCTTTTTTTTTTTTCTTTTCTTCCCAAGCCACATGCGGGGGCTGGACTAAATGACAAAACTGGACACCACGTAACCCCTCGCACCTGCATTTGCATTCCATCCAAGTCGCAGCACAAAACCACATCCCTTTTTTTTCTTGTACAGCGACAGGCAGCGTGGCCTGGAGAGATAGCCTGGACCTGTTCGTTTTGTACATCCTTCCTCCCTTCAGCCACAGCTCCCAACCACTGTATTAAACAAGATGGGCCACATATGAGCACACAAGCATGTGCAGTTTGAATGTGCAGTCATTAAAATAGTTATATCTAAACATAAGTGTTTTCTGGTGCATTAAAAGGCAGCTATCCTCCCAAAAAAGAACTACTGATTCTACCACTGAAGCATGAGCATGTAAATAAGACTCAGGAGTGTTTGCAGACACCGAGAACAAACAGCGCGCTTGTGTCTTTGCGTGTTACACTCTTAATTGCACTCTAATGCTTATTCCACAGACGCACCATTCTCCACAGATCAATCGTAATGATTTGTGCTCTGAGCTGATTGGGGCTGGTATGCTTTGAGTCATGTCACAACTATGATGGAGTCGCTTTTAATTGCTGCACCTTTTGCGACACGCGGAGCCACTGTATCAAAGAGTTGTAACCATGAAAAACACCTTGAGCTGCGTTGACTCTAGCTATGTGCGGCTCTATGAGGCAGGAACGTGCAGCAGCCATAAATAAGGTGCTCTGTACTGTCTGTGTTCTCCTTTTAACTTACTCAGGCAAAATGCACTTAATTGGCTGTGGAACCATTTCTTGGGCAAACATTTAGATCTCCTTTTTTTATTTAATCTGAGACAGCTCATAAAATAAGTCTTGAAGATTGCAGTTTTGAACAGCGTCTGTGTGACTCATTTCTGTTGGAGTGGATTTTGAAGGAGCAATCAATGGCTGTCCTATTTTCCACGTTATGCCTGTGACACTCGCAGGGCTCGAAACAGCGCGAGACAACAATACCGTGCCCTGTGGCTTCTTTTATGTTGCTGTTGTGAGTGTGTGATGGAAATGAATAGGATGCAAAGCAATGTGGTTATGCATTAAATTTTAATTAGCTTACAGAGGCATTGAAGAGTTAAGAAATCTGCCTCTTGGTTGTAGTTTTCCTTCACAGTGAAGGATCTTTTGGTCTAGTGGGAACAACAATACCATCGTTGTCTGTGGATATTCTTTACAGTTGTGTTGAACCTGTCCTTGCTTCTGTTTAAATTAGTCATGGATTTATGATCCATCATGAATGCTGTGAAGTTCACGTAGTCTCTGAAGTATGATTTGTATCTGCATGAAACAGAGGCTGTATAGTACATATAGATTTACAGCATCTACTTTTCTTGGAAAATCACCCATGCTGCAAATTATACTTTTGAAATTGTACACTTTGGAAATAATCCCTGAGGTGCCGTGGTAGGCAAATGGTTAAAGTGCAGACCGCATAACCACAACATCCACAGTTTGACCGCCAGCCAGATACGTTCGTTTCTCATCTCTCTGCATTGTCTTTAAAAACATTTCGTGAATAGCACAGTGGTACCTTTGGTTAGAAGTGACTGTACTTTACAAACACACAAAATGCAGTACAGATGTCATTCAGACTCTTATTTTTATAATCCAGCATTTTGCTTTTTCATTAATTTTTATTAGTAGTAGTAGTGGTAGTGGTACAGCATTATTACAAACAAGCCCTATTACAAATTAGAAGACAAAACATGTTTTGTCATTTGGAACTGCCCTCCTGATCGACCCTTAAAGGTGGTTTCTGGTCTGACACCTCTGTGGTTGAGGTCTGGTTGGGTTTAAGCACAAAAATGACTTGAGATTAGTGGTCATGGTTCCAAGAAACCCACACTGACCCCTGGTCGGAAATAGGAAATAAACAGGGGCCCAACGTTTAGTTGACCCATTTAACCTCTCTGACCTCCTCCCTCTGCGAATTATGTTGCACTGTAACTAACCACGCTTCCCCCTCGATGGAAAACAGTCATAACTGCTTCAGCTGCTACAAGGGTTTGTCACCTGAATGTAAATATCTGTTGTTATTGAGCGTCTGCTTTAATGACTGAGTCAGGTTCAAAATTTCCTTTGGTGCACAGGGTTTTTATGTGGTTATATATCAACAGAATAATCTGACACAGTCTGATTGAGCAGCTGTCCTGGCATGGATGTGGGCTGTGATGTTTGAACATGAATAATGGTCCTACTTGGCGATGTAAACCTGCACGGATACAGTAAGCACCATCTGACGTTTGAGTAAATGCACCTGAAATTGGTTTAGTTCCATATACTCAGAGTCTCAGAGCGAAGTCCAGAGATGTATGAGCGCTGCTCAGAGGAGATATCTTTTTTTCACTGTGACCGGAGCGCAATAACAGACTAACAGGGGCATTTGAAATGAACACGTCTGTTTAAATGTAAATTATTAATTGGAATTCACATTAGATAGGCTCCTTTTATTCATATTCCGCCAGAGCTGAAAGTGCATTTAAGTGCATGCATTCTGAAAATGTTTTCATAATTGATCAGTGACTCCAAGCTGCAATACCAATTAGGTGTAAAATTAGTCAGGGTGAAAATAGTGCCAATTAACATACAGTTGGTTGACTCCTTTGTGGTCAGGATCCTTGTATCTTAACAGGTTAATTTGTCTGCTCTCGACTGTTATTGATGCGATCGGATGTGGAAATGTTTCTCCGAGTTAATGAGTCTAACAGGGATTTCAGTTACGTTACATAAAGTAAACAAGGCAGACGCTATTCTCAGCTGCCAGCAGTGTCTCGTCGAAGAGGTGATAACCTGCAGAGTTCAACCAGAAATTTCTCTGACATGAGGTATGATGAAACCGGGAGCAACTCTATCTTATCTTTTATAAAGGAAAGGTTGACATGGTAGGTTTCTGCTTAAGCAGGTAACAGACCACAGACCCTTTCCCAGAAATCCTTTGCTTTGCACAGTGTATCCCAGCTGGTCATGGGTAATGCAGAGTTTCAGGGGGGAAACAGGCCGTTAACTAATGCTACTCATTTCAGAAAAGTCAGGATGACCAACATTTGGGCTACAGGAGAACAAGAAACCAAGAGCAGTAAACGGGGAGAGGATGATTCATGGTGCAGTATCAGGAAAGTGCTTACGTGAGGTGGCACGGGATGTACCAGGCCCCCTATTGAAAAGGTGTTTTATAGCGTTCAGGTGATTCATTGTGTTTCATTTGGTCATGTGTGGGGTCATTTCAGTTTCAGTAGACTGTTGCAGAATCACATATTTATCCTCCATCATTATCTTTCCAGGAGGAAGTCTGGTGCCGACCGATGGCTTAAAAGATGAAAAGCTTATAAAGAAGCAGCTTTGCATATTCTGTACAGTATATTCAGATAAGATAAGGATCTCTCAAGAGGAACAGCAAATATTTCATTGTAATATACTTCCTGATTGCTTTGAAGGGCAGCCAGCAGCTACCACCATAGTTGTTCTCTTTTTTTTTTTACTTCATCCTTCCTTTCTACTCAGAAATTTGCGTAGATTAATGTAAAGTTTTACCATTAATTTTTGTGCTATAACATTTTCAGTGGAAAAAAATCTTGTCTTAAATATGCATGAGGTTCAAGGCACAAGATGCTGCATGAATGTAGGAGACAAGAAGTTCATGCGAGGTGAGATACAGTTAGCCTTTTAAAAGTGCCTTTTAAAGGGCAATATGGAGCTGTACACAAACTGAAGCAAGTTAAGGAAAAGATCATAACTTTTTCATTCAATGCCTGGAAGACAGAAATGATAAGCCGAAGAGCAGCCACTTCTGCTGAAAATTGCAAATATTCTTAAAGTATTGAGGGGCCTGACCTTCATCTGTCTCATCTGTGTAACAATGTTCTCACACCGGCATCCAAATAAGCCCACAGCTGGAAAACAGCAGCGTTTCAACGGCACTGTAAACAACACAAGTTTGAGTTCTTTTACACTCGTGACCTCTGGTATTTAAACAAAAGGAAAGAAAATCTGGAGAAGAACTCACCCTTTAATAGTTGAGCCGCGCACTCGCTGCCGCACGCTCAAAAATAAAGATACAGGAAGAGAGCATGTTTGTATCAGGAGGTATGCTTTGACAGCAAGCACATAATGGGACTCATGGGACCAGATTCATACATTTTGATGCAGTTTCTGATACTAAATGTTTTATATATATGTCTAGTGGAAGGAACTATTTAGGGCTTTATAATCTATTACAAAAGGGTTGAGAGGGTTTTTGTCTGTTAGCTGTGAAAAGGCACCTTGTCTTTTATCTGGCCCAGTTTTAGCATTTAATATCCAATCAGAACTGTTTCCTCACCTCGCAAAATCAATAATGTTAAGATGGCTAATAGAGATCTGTTCCATTCCCACCATAAAACACGAGTGTCTTTTTTTAATAGGTGGCTTCCCACCTATTAAGAAATGAAGGACCATAGTGAGTAGTCAGGATGTCGATCTAGAGGAGGAAGGTATCTGTAAGGGATGAAGATGATGTGGCCTGGTGAAACTGGCCAAGAAAAGTCATGAAGAATGCATTTTTTGGTGTTTTTATTATCATTTCTTTGAGTGACATATTTAGTTTGAAAGCTTGGTCCAAAAGGTGAGCTGCAAATAAGGGCTGTGTTGTTTACCGCGCTAACAACAGGGTGCCGCACTGATGTGTTTTTTTTTTTTCTTAGGGCATGTGTGATTCTTTGCTCTCCTCATCAGTTTCCTCCTCTCCCTGGTTATGAATATTTAAGACAGCTTCAGACCAACAGCCGGGGGCACATGAGAGAGAGCGAGAGGGGCTGAGAAAGAGAGCATCGTAAAGTCGTACAGTTTGGGACAATGGGAGAAGAGTTAAGAGAGGAGAGTGAGCGGGTAAGACGGGGGTATTCTCAGCCCGTCAGTGGGCAGCAGCAGGCTGATATGACGAGCTCTCGTAGCGCCTCTCCATACTCAGTATTGTTGAAAATCTCACACTAGGAAGACGCAGGAGGATTGATAAAAAATAGGACTAACAGCAGATTTCTATTGGTTCAAGATACCCAAGGCAACAACAAAAATCTTTCATCCTCTCAGTTTTACTGTGTTTTCCCTCGCAGATTGAAACGACTTCGCTCTAAACTTAACAACACAAGGAAAGTCTTTCACTCTGCCAGTAAACACTGATAGCTGCACAAAACCTTTAAACAACATGTTTTGTCTCCCCATAACATGTAATATGGCACATTATGCCTGTATCAGAGAGAAAGGCAGATGAGTTCTTCTTGAGGCTGTTTTTAGCTGGATTTGCTTCATCTTGCACCCATTGAGACTACAGAGCTTTGAATTAATAACACTCAGCAACCAACTGGCAGACACTGCCTTCCTCCTGCAAACTCACTGACGGGGGCAAAACCCAAACCGCATTCTCTTGAAATAAAAGGTAGATAGAAATCTGAATAATTGGCCATGAAAGCGGTGTTCCTGTTCCTCTCGATAGAGTAGACTGCGATTGACAAACTGCTGGAACAACTGGAAATCACTTTCTGCTGCACTGTGAATTGATGAATTCCACCACCTGCATCTTTGCACCGCAGCAGTTTTGACTGCGGCAGCTCTGGAATAATGTAAGCAGCCGCCTCTATTTCTTCTTCTCGCACGGAGCTGAAGAGCTGGAGGGGTATGGATGGTAATTGGTTTGACTGGAGGTTCAGTCGGCAGGGGGGGGGAGGAGGTTTTCCAGTGGTGCTAACCGCATCTCTGTCTCGCAACTCCGTCTTCATACATCACTGAGTCAAATTTGAATAATTCATCAGCATGTTGTGGGTTTATTTTGTCAAAGCATCCCCAGACGTGATCGAAGGCAGGGTTTGGGTGTGGGAGGAAATGGAAGCGGCAATCTCTCAGGGAATGATCAACACAGTTATTAGTTCTTGTCAGAAACTTGTCTAACATCCATCATGAGTAATTAGGTTTATGACGTGCAAAGGCACAGCATCTTATTTTGAAAATTAATGGGGAGGAAGCCAAATGCAGAGCAACTTCTGGAAATGAGAACTGGCTTCCTGGACCTCAAAAAGGATCTCAGCTGCACATTTCAGACTCTCTTTTTGAACTACTTTGGGCTCTGTCTCCTGGATTTTCACCCTGTTGTGTAATATGCATTATACTGATTGGATTCCTTGGCACCCACAGATAAAATGAGATGCTTACTCTTGCTGTATATATGAATCCTTGCAATCCACGACATCTACACATGAACATTTAGGTCGCCTCTCTGGTTCCGATGGCTTCGGGGCCCTGCAGCTACTGTCTCCACTGTGGGATACACCACCCACTCTTTTTTGTTTTATGTTTACGGTCTATTAGAATACAGTCACTCTTGTACTTTTGCCTCCTGATGTCTTTGTGAATGAAAATCACAGCCTCCTTCTTGCCTGTGTGTTTGCCATGTTGTCTGCATCTTCATCATAATTATCTTCCTCCTTTCAAATCCCTGAATAGTGGTTTTAATGCCTCAAAAGAACCTTTGTGGTTTTTTTTTATATCACAAAAATGACAGCCACCCTCTGGGACGTGTCTCACTGTAACCTTTTCCAAATTTGCAAAACACTTCCCACTTTCCAAGTTCCAAGAAGTTGCATCTTTAAATCTACATCTCTGCCTGTGCGAGGATGGTGAGCCGAGGCTGATTCGGTGTAAAAATACCCTACTATTTTTAATTTCTTTTTACTTCTATGAACTTTCCTGTCAGCTTCAATTTTATGGCTCACAAAAACTCCCCTGCACCTTCCTTTCAGACCGCAGAATTGCATGATGCCCGAGCTAGATACGACTTGCAGGCAGGGTTTCGCTGGTTTGTGCCCAGCTGTCTTGGAGGCCTTCTTTAAACCGTGTCCTGCTGAGACACCTGTGGGATCTTCTTTTCAGTGAGGCTGACATTCAGTCGCATCTCTCAGGCTCATGGCTCGCTCTCCGGGGAAGCTGAGGAAACAAAAGCTCAACGTGGCATGGATCCTGACAAAACCAGCCGCTGTGGATTGGCTCTGTCCTCCCTGCTGAGATGCACTGATAAGGCCATGGAGCTAACTGACAGTATCCTCTTTCTTACAAGGAAAGTGTGGAACTTTGTCTTTGCTTCTCGATCCAGTTTGCAGAAAAAGATTTTTTAAAGTCTCAGAATTGGGGATAATTGTATACCTGTACTTGGATGTGGAGGAGGGTACATGACAAATGCCTGTATTCCTCTGACACATACTGACACATAGGTGATGCTGCAGGTGCAGGTTTATTAAATTAAATTAAATTAAAATGTTAAACACCTCGGTGTTTGTGCACCATTTCACAAAAATTCAGACACATTTTGCATCTTCAGAAACTTCGATTTAAAATAAAGTTCTGTGGGTTTGAACAACGTTCGCCTGCACAGCTTCAGTTTGTAATGAGTGACCCTCCTGCAGTCATTGGATCAGTAATTGTGAGTGAGTGAGGTTTAAGGGATTAACACAATTTAGCATGTTTTTACTACTAATTTAAATAGGTTTCCAACAAATCTGAAGAAACTGGCCTCCAGCACGACATGTTAGTGTTTTCTGATCTGACTGATGTAACAGCATCATTCCTCAGGGGTTGAGTGGTTGACATTTGGTTAAGTTTAAGCACAAACATGACAGTTAAGAAACCTTTGTCTTCATGGTTGAAATAATGACTAAAGTGCCTGGTTATGTCTTGTTGACCCACCCATCCACCTTGTCCCCCTCCATCCATGGAGCTTTACAATAACATCACACTATTTTTCTCCTTTGCTTCCAATGAAACGACTGATAGTTGTTCATGTTTGCAATATATCTTGAATGGGTTTTGTTGCAGACCGGATAGCACAGTTCAGTTAAGTGTATTCAGAATATGTCATTATGATTGATAAGCTACCTCATGTTTTCTGACCCTGCAGCCAATGCATATTACAAAAATAAAAGACCAGAAATGTTTACATGCTACTACATGAGCCGGGCCTGGATGCCTGCCACGCCTTTTTTGATGGAGGAAGAGTCAAGAACATTAAGATGGTAATGCACGCAAATACTTTCCGATCAATGCTCAGGCGGAGATACTTAAACTCTGCGTGGCATTGTTTGGGATGCCCGCTGACTGTCCTCGTTGTCTCGTAATGAATACAAACTGCGGCGTAAAATTGAATAAAACAGAAGCAACACAAACGAAAATTCAATAAGAAGAAATAAATGGGGCTTTTCTACAAGACCAGGGAAGTGTATCTAATCCCTTAATTAGACAGAATGTCCACATAGGTTTTCTTTTTTTCTTTTTTCTGATGGCCATATAGATGTAGGGAAGAGAGAGAGAGGAACAGAGTGAAGGGAATAATTAAAATAAAGGAGAGTAAGGTAGGGCTGACACAGGTGCTCTGTATTTGACATTCAGCTGAGGCCCTTAAGAGAAACCACAAAACTGAATTCAGAGATTTTCTTTAAAAACCTCTGTTGTTTTCCTTCGCTGATTAATAAAAGCAGTGATTTAGTGCTTTGCTGGTATCATCTGTTTTGTTTGGACGTTGTTATTGCTGCCAAAAAGAGGAGCCCGGCGTTTTCTCCACTTTCTATCTCTGTCTCTTTCAGAGCAGCAAAATTAGAGCTTTTTAGCACCACACTGAGCCACAACTTCACAAATTAAACCTTCTGCAACAAACTGTCGGTGCAGCACAGAACATTTCTCCTTAAATCACATTTTCCTCCGGACTTTGAGACCAGGGTGGGGGTGTCTGGATGGGGGAGGGTCAAATAATCAGCTGCATGTTTGCTTGCTGGTATTACATTAGAATGAAACCAGCAGGCGCTAATGGAATGATGGCAAATGACACCAGGGAATGCAATATCGCTCCTCCTGTCTTAAGAGTGAGGAATTACACCAATAAATATGGTCAATGGGAACACAAGCTGGGGCGTATGTGGGGGGCTAAACATCAACAGAATACTAAGCTAATACTATAAAACAAGAGATCAGTGAAAGGAGTTTGGAAAGTGCTGGAGATGCATGGAGGTCATTTCTGACCTGGAGGATGTTGGAACAGGAAGACAATGAAGGAGGGGAGGGGAACATATTGGAACAATAACTACACAAACACAAGTGATGTCTCCCTCAGCGCCTGTTCCACCCCTAATTCTCTATGCTTGTCTCTATGGCAACCGTTGGCTTTTGAAGCCCACCTTAACACAGACACAAGCACCAAACACACACACACACACACACACACACACAGACGCCGTGCATGGACACAAACCCATGTTGTATTCTGCACTGACAGGTTATTTATGCTGCAGGTAAAAGCTTTCAGTGGGTTTGTATTCCTGTAGCAAATAACAAGAACTCTCAAGTTTGTCAAGAAAGGCATTTTATTTAATTTCACGAGACACTCGGGTTGGTCAGTCATCATTAATTATGCTCTCAGCCTCTGAAAATACTTTCTCTTGTGCTGAATTATTTCACATTTGGTCGGATGCTTAATTAGTGCCACTAATCTCGGGTGTCCACCTTGACACTGTGGTGATTGTGTCGATGTTCTGTGCTGCAGGATTGGAGGTGTGTGAAACATCCATGTTTGAGAATTTGTGGCATCTTTGAAGGAGCATCCATATTTGAAGCATTGCAGTCCAGCACAAGCTCATTGGTTCTGCTGATATTGAGTTTCAAGTGATTGTTGTTGCACGATGTGATGAAGCTCTCTATATCTCTATCAATCTATCGATCGGTCCTCTGTGCTCCTCCGTGAAAATAGTCTCCAAATGTAAACAGCATGTTTTTCATCGAGTCCCTTCAAAGTCTTCACCACGAATGTTATGACTCTGGACAGACATGGATGCAAACTGACCCTTGACTTGGTGGTAATTCTAGTTGTTTTGATTTAGTGCAGAGCACACACAGAACAGAGGTGGAGACATTAAGTGAGAAAATATGACAAGGACTAGACATTACATCACCATACTAATAACAATAAATATTATAATAACGGCAAGCAGTGACCTTTGCTGGGGTTGGTTGTTCGAGCCGTGTGTGTGTGCATGCACAAGAGAAGAAAGAAGGAGAATCTGTTAAGAAGGGGGAGTCAGAGGGAAGTAAAATTAGGTAAATAAATAAAAGAGAAGAGTGAAAGGAAAAAAATAAAGGTGACCATCTTGCCGTTCCGTCTCTTCCGTATCGCTTGTCTAATGTTACAAAAGCTTGTTTTAGCCTGCACAAGGTTGTTGTTGACTTGGATTGTGCACGCCGTAAAACCTCAAATGGCAGGCTGTGTCTGGATTTATATGCGAGGGAATGCGAGCGGCATGTAGGACACCAGCTCAGAATATCATCAACAGCCACGTGGGGGGGATAAAAGGAGCAGGGGCGAGATGTAATCGTGTAATAATCCTGTTTCTGTTCATCTTTGTGCCACTCTGGCAATCATGACGGAAACACCCTGAAGAGAGATGCCCAATAAAGCTTCTGCCCTCGACGGTCATGAAACGTGACCTGCAGAGACCCAGCGTAGATAGTAAATAGGGTTATGTGATATGCTTACAGGTGATGTAGATCCTGGAGGGCGTGAGTTGATGTTGGCCTCCTGATATTTTTGTGGTCATCTCTTATATTTAGTTATCTTATATATAGTTTAGCTTTAATGCTGCATTAAATCCAGTCCAGTAAAACTTAGTAGCCAAAGTGTTATTTATGCTTTGTTTGAAATGTGCATTTCTAGAGAAGGAAAATGAGGATGAACAAGAAGTTGTAAAAAATTAAGTAGAAAAACAGCTTTTCTCTGTTCTCTCATGTTTTATAATCCCTTTGGGATATGAGCGCCGGTGTTATAATAATCATCCCGCTGACAGCTTTATTGCATTATCATTTCACTATGAACACCTTTATTATAAAACGGAGCTTCTGCCGTTGCCATTAAGACACTCAAGCCTCCAAGCAGCCAAGTAGTCAAGATCAGCTTCAAAGCTAAGCGCTCCAGTGTTGTTTATTCAGCTTTGACTACCGTGTATTTTATGTCAAGTTTATCTACATTAACACCTTTAGTTTTGCACCATAAACCTGTAGTACTTCATTCACCCTAAAATATCGTAATAGCTGCTATGCAACAATTTGAGTGCTCTGTAAAAACCCAAGAGAAGGTTAAAGCTGTCAGGTTTTAGTGGGACGCACTGCTCTTTTGGTCCAAGAGGTGGTTGCAACACTGCATATACGTACATATACCATTCTCATAAATCATAGACAGGTTCTCATAAAATAAAATCTATACTATAAGTGTTATGGGGGGGCAAGACTTTTATAGGAGGACATGGTTTGGTGTTGAAGGAGAAGCTCAAGGTTGTTTGTGCATGTGTGTTTTGTATGTATTGATGTGGATGTGAAGGCTTTTGAGGTGTTGAAGTGTATTTTTCTGTGTGCCTGTGTTTATTGTATATTTTATGAATTTGAGAAACATCTATATCACTGATGTTTTCAAGCTCTCTCTGACTGCTGCTATTGATTGACTGGGATGTGTAAACAGTGTGTTTTCATGGAGGAATCATGAAAAACAACCAAGAGAGGCACACGTACTGTTTTATTTACAGTTTATACTTACCGATGGCCTGCAGAGAGAAGAAGAATTACGACAATGCTGCTGAATGTAGTAGGTTACCAGTAAGTGAATACGCGAAATGAGAAGTGACATTACTGAAAACACAGCACAATCACACACCAACACATTCCCGCATGTTTACAGCCCACCGGCGTGTCTCCAAACCAAGATCCAGCACCACACGCTATTGAAAGTGACACTGGTGACTAAACAGATTAAAAACCAAACCAGTCAGACGTGTGCAGTGTCCAAATTAACATGGACCTAGAGCAAATGTGCCAAGGCTGGTGCACACAATTAAAACACAGGGCAAAAGATGTGGCAAAATAAAGTTTTCCATTTCCTGCTGCCCATTAACTCAGTACTTACTTGCACAGATGAGCGAGCAGAGAGCTATCCACTTTATGTCGCCTTAATTATCACCTGGAACAACACACAGACTTGCATACTCCAGGCAAAGTCTGCACCGCTGCCACCGCTGCCTGTGCCAAATGAACAATAAATACACACACTGCAAAACACTGATATTGTGCACAGAACCGCCATTAAGAAGAAGTAGTTTATCTGACTTGTTATAGTGGCAAATTCAAATTCAAGCTGGAAGTGAACTGCTCAGTCAAAAATGTTTAGAGTAGAGTAAAACTTAGATTTTGAATAATGAAAATACTGAATACCTGAACTCATCTTGAACTCCATGAATTATTTCACAACTAAATGTGTTGTTTTACCCTTTGTCATTCTCACTTTTTATCTTTTGGAGCTTCATAACATAATCTTTGGCTTATTACAGCAGTTTTCTTATTTGCATAATTTTACCCTCAAACATAATCCAGAAGTAAAATGCTGCTCTTTTCTAGGTCACCAACTGGCTCCTGTAATAAATATGAATTAGATTACATAAACATAATGTTGTGTTCATGCCTGTATAAATGGAATAAAACACAATTCTGGAATGAGAGAAGATTGACAGACTGTTCCTGTCTTTTGCCCCAAATCACATCACCCTGGCAAAAAAGAAAAAACAGGTACCCCCCCCCTTTATGTTGACAAAATAACCCTTCTAATAATATTCCTACAGTCCTCAAAGTAGACATTTACCAGCTAAAACAGATGGTTGAAGCTAGTTAGAAATATTAAAGTGAGCTTTGTGAAGTTTTTTGGCATTTACAGTACACATGTAAGCTACAGTGGAAAGCAGTTTTAAAGCTTCACATTAAATTTTAAACACGTGTGATCAGGGACTGTGTAGTTATATATAATACAAAATAAATCTATGTTCATCACTCATCTAAGCACTCCGGGGATACAAACATGTTTCTGTTTAATCTATGGAGGCAGCTGCTGATGCTGATCCACTCTTCCTTTTATTTGTTCATAATCATGCTGCTCTGGGAGTAGTTTACTCCAGTGTTGACTGTAGACTGTGCAGGGTGTCAGTCTGGATAAGCGCTCAGTTGAATGCCAAATTTGGAGGTGCTGTTAACTTTGCATGACTTTGTAGACTGATCCCGAAACCTTAAAGCGCTCTTGCAGAGCATTCGATGAGAAGGTCGCTGGCATTCTCACATCTGGCCATTGAATATGAGGATAAAGCCAGCAGCTGGTTAGCTTAGCCTGAAGCAGGGGGAAACAGCTAGCCTTGCTCTGTCCAAAGGAAACAAAAACTGTCTACACAGCACCTCTAAAGCTCACTGTTTTATTCTATCTTTACAAAAATGATGTGTCAAAATGGTAATCAAAGGCCTCTTAGGACGTGAGCCAAACTTGCCGCTTGCCCCATTTCCAGACATTATGCTAAGCTAAGCTAACCATCTCCTGATTCTAGCGTAATATTCAACAGACAGATGTAAAAGTAGTATCATTCTTATCATATAACTCTTGACAAGAAGGCAGAAAAACCTATTTTCCAAAATGTCAACCTATTGCTTGAGACACACTCAGTCAGATTTTATATATATATATATATATACTGTATAATCCTTCTTCCTTGTCTTGCTCAGTTTGAATACAAATACAAGTGACTCACTAATCTACAGTCATACATTTCATTCTATATATAACAGAATGGTACATTTTGAGACTATGCTGTTTAAGTCACTGTAAAATGTAAAAGAAATTAAAAAAAAACATCATGAACTGACTGGAAACTGATCATTAATTCAACATCTATTTTAGAACAAGGCCACAGTGTTTGTGTAGTAAACTCATGGGGCATTTTTCACCATGAAAACAAATCATCTGGTCCTCTTTGTAAAAACACATGCATGATTTGACCTTGTCATTCACTTCATGCGCACGGTTGGATGTTTCAGGCACCTCTGAGTCATGCTCTGGCACTGAACGAGTTAATTGCCTCCCTGGGCAGCGTGCAGCTGTGAATAAATATCCACTAATTGAGTCATTTTCTTAATTCCAACTCATTTGGAATCACATTGGTTCTAACTGGCTCCCGCTGACGTCCAGCAGTGTTGATGAGAAAATTATATTTGACCAGAAGAGTCAAACCCACAGAGTAAGAATGACGCAGGCCTCCAATTAAACCGGATCATAATCTCGTACGCCTACGCTCTCACCATGATACATACATTATCGAGATTGGAATGCCTTAATTCTCCCATACGTTCACAAAGCCAATAGAAATTTGCCTTATCACCAAGTGAGCTGTAACCTTGAACGGTTGATAAGTAATTTTATTTTGCCCTCATGAAAATACCTCAGATTGCCTTTCTACCTTAAAGCACTCACAGTGTTATAGTTTTAATTGCACAACAGTCGCTTGAGGGCTTTGAAATATAATGAGGGCTGTTACGTAATTTTATCATCCGACGTCTAGACTTGCAAACGAAGAAAAAACAGAAAAAGACGGCATCCTTATGATTTTAGATGAAAGGATTTTATCAAATCAGTCCCACACAACACTGAACAACAAAGGTTGTGCATCTCAGAAAGAACTCAATATTACGCATAAGTACAACAGCTGCATAAGTTTTCCTCTTCCCTCAGGCGTCAGGTGTTCATGCCGAAGGCAGCAGTGATGTTTTCACTTATTTGACAATTTCAGCTTTTTATGCATACCTGAGAACTGCTGCTTGCAATGACAAAGATGCTTCCTTTCTCTTCTGGATTTACCCGAAATCCTTTAAATGACTGCTCTCTGAGAGAAGCGTTTAGCATAATTCCACTATATGTAAGTACGACCTGGAGGGCCCACCATTCAGTGGTGGAATGGCAAGCAAAAAGAGGTTGCTCAGGGCAGACAGTGATGGATGGGGAGTGTCTGGAGCCATCGGCTTAGTGTTAAGCATACGCTGCATCTCTCTTTCTCGTCCCGCTGCCCTTTAAGGAGCATCAGCAGGCGCTCCATAACTCAGTGGCATATTGGAGGGGAGGAAGGTGGGACACAGCCCTGGTCAGCCCCGATAAAGGTCTGTGTCCTTGAGAGGTGAATAAAGAATAAACAGCGTGATGATCCTCACCTTTGTCATGTGGCCTTGGGAGCGTTTGTGCATGTTTGTGCGTGTCTGTGAGGGTGTTTGTCTTGCGTGACAGAACGAGGAAGTGTCAGCTAAGTCTAATCAGGCTGCCACTCAAGGTAGTTCAGGTACGTCTTACTTGTTCCAGGGTGGGCTGGGGATTTTCAATTTGATCGACACAATGTGCCACAACTGGCAGCTAACTTTTAATGGATTTCTGTTTCATCACGGGTCTAAGTCAGGTCTGTGTATGTCAATAACTGTGTTTTTATGAAGTCATAAAATTAAGAAAAGAACACTCTTTTTGAAGTTTAGCACAGCACAAAGGCATGAAGTAGCTTCTCAGTAAAGAAAACAGAGAAATGTCCGGGTGGCTGACGAGGACCAGCTGAACCTGAGGGTAATTGTCCAAGAAATGTTTCATCAACTTGTGCGCTCCCTTCCTCAGCAGATTTGCATCTCCTCCTGTTCGCCTCATCTTTCCAACTTTCTCCCTCACTCCATCATTTGATGAATAACCCTGAACAGCTGTCAGTGGGGCGAAATTTAATGGCTTCTGCAATCACGGTGACATGTCTGCAGTAAACAGAGACCCCTTCATGTCCTGTAGAGAACTAGAATCACCACCTTGCGATTGTACGCCTCCACCAACAGTCAAGTTTCACTTTCCAGCCCTGTCTGTCCAGACTCATATGATACATGTGCTTTTCTTGGTCTTTATGCTATGTCATTTGATGAGTTGGGAGTGAGAAAGGACTGCCTATAGAAGTCGATCAGGCTGCACTGCACACTGAAAACTTACGCTGATGCCAAGGGTTCGTGGAGCTCAATATCAACATCCTGAGTTATGACGTTGAATAATGGCCAGAGAGGTGTTTTTGCAGAACATTGTGATGTCACAGTGGAGCTGACCTTTGACCTTTTGGATATAAAATGTTATCATTTTATCCTATGAGGCATGTGTGTGTAATTTAGTCAGAATTAGTGTATGAATTCTTGGGTTATGGTCAATCTGTTTTGTGAGGTCACAGAAGCCTTTGGCCTCAGTTCAGCATTTAGTCCGAATGAATGTTAAAAAACATCACAAAGTGCAAACAACTGGGTGAGATGTCGCTTAAATTAATAGAAAATGCATCTCACCCTGTGATGTGAGCAGTTTTAGGCATTTGGAAATATATCAGGAGGGACTTTCTTTCAAACGGGCATCTGATCAAATTTGTTACTGAACTTAATAAACTTGGAAAAGATCTCATTACTGATTAAATGTCTGTGGAAAAAAGTACGAGGCAAACTTATTTCTGCAGCACATTTCATATGTACTGAGATAACAACAACAGACTATGAGAAAAACGGAGACAAAAATCAAGAAACTAAAGGGAATGGGGGGAAAAAAGCTTTAATTTAGAAGCAGTAAGTACTAAGTAAAAGGTTTTTGCCTTGATTTCAGTTTATAGTGCTGCTTCAGTCCAGTTCCACAGTAATAAGGGGCTCTTACCTTCCCCCTGAAACTTTCACAATTCAAACACTTCACAACTGACTCCATGCTAATGATAGACTCTGGGACATAATGGGGAAAAGAAATCATGAATTTTTGCACTCGTACTGATGACGACGAAAGCCAAGGGCTGTAAAATGTTTGTTTCTTTGGCTGCTGCTCTGCATTAAATAAGCATAAATTTGGGACAGCACACATTCGTCTGCTTTGATTCTGTTTTCATCCTGAACTTGAGACAACAACAACAGTGTTGCTACTCAAACTGATGAGTAATGCCAGAAGTGGTTTCAAGCAGTAATTGAGCTTTGATTTGTCCGTGTTTACCTCCTTGGTATTCACCTGGTATGTATCCCAAATACTGAGGATGTTTGTTCCACGAAAATAGAAATAAAAAAAATGGATAAAATACAAATATTTTGTGTGTTTTGTTCAAATGCATACTTTGCTTTTGCAAGGAAAAAACACTGCTGAAGTGCCGTGTTTCCATGCCAAAGAGAAAAAAATCAATGCGCACCTCGCAGGATATGATGAAATCATGACAGCACATATAGATCTTTTCGACGCCTCAAGGCTTTCTGGAAAGCTAATAAAATTCTTTTTCATTTCAGTGCTGTTTTATTACCGTGTGCTGTATTTCTCTTCAGGGGAGTCTTTGTTCTTAGTGAGCTTTGACGCTAAATAACAGCGGATGACGTTACAGAGCACCAGTCATAAGGATAAGTTGCTTTTGTTGTATTTGTATTGAAGAACGTCACAACTGAATATGCTGTAGTGTACATGAGTAGTCCACCATTGTGTATTTAGCTTCTATCTTACTTCCTTTGATTGAGATTCAAATGGCACAAAACCTGCAGTCAAAAATAATGCTCAAGAACTCGTAGTTGTTATAAAGGAGTTAACATGATAATTGTTGTGATAAAGAAGGAAGAAGGAATGTTTGGCTGTCATATCGAACATAATCTTTTATTCGAGGTCATGCTTGTGCTGGTGTTGGTTTAAAAATGCAGTGAAGTTACATCAATCTTAACCTGCGGAGACGGAGCAGAAAAGCAGGCGACGCCGCGTTGAGGCTGCACTTTTTCGCTATGAGCCCTAAACTAATTTGGCCATAAGCAAGAAGAACAGCTTCGGTTTATGGTGTCCTGGAGTGAAAATGCATGGTCTACAGATATAGATACCTGTGTCAGCTGGTCAATGAGCCACAGGTCCACCGGTGTGCATCTGCACAGCGTGATGAATTGAGCGCTGACATCTGTCTGGGAATGTTGCGTGCCACTTCGTCCCACAGCGGCCGGCTCATTGCTCAGTGGAGATGAGGAGTCTGGATGGGCAGCAGAAATGGCACCATCTGAGGCTAACAGACCTCAGGGGCAGAGGGGCTGTGCGGGACTCTGTTTTGGGTACATCTGGGCAGCCGGCTGTCCTCTGTCTGCTGGTGTAAGAGCCAGACTCAGCTGAAAGTCCAGCTGTCACTTCTGCTGCGACGAATGCTGGTTTCTCTTCCTCAAGTACCAACTTCTGATCTATTTGCACTATTCAGAACTCTTTCCTTTTCTCTTTGCTTTGCTTTGTCTTCAGCATTCAGTTGAAGGTTAAACACTTGATAGCAAACAAATCTAAATTTGCTCACTCGATGACATACTGTATTTATCAGATGTCCACCATCCTCTCCAGATTGTCTCATAAATTGTTTCGATTTTGGAAAACATGTCAGAACATCTTTAATACGTCTCTACATATATGAGTATGTGTCTGATAATAAGTTAAATTAAACAGCAAAACACTCTTTATAGGCTTTCTACTTTGCTCCTGTCATAATTACAATGGCCACTAGAGGTCGTCACTTAAAAATAACTGTAAATATAATAAGCTGCTTGGTGAAACAACTGATGTCTTCCTTTTTCGCATGTGTGCATACAAACTTCATGGGAAAGCGATACCCAGTGATAAAATCCTTGTTGCTTTCTTCCATGATTGCTCCATATTTGAAATAATAGACTCATCAAAGACCCAAATAAAACAAAATTGCTTGTATCCTATTTCTCGTCACAAGCACAATTTCAGCTTCCAAGTTATTTTCTTCCTCTTCTCGACGCAGTCCGAAACAAAATGGTTAGAATAAACAGGCTGACATTTAGAAAGTGTAATTGTGTCTGAATGTTTATAGAAGTGGCTGCATTAGAGATACTGCTGCTGCTGTTCCTCTCAAGGGCTGCTGTCTCCTGTATGGCTTTCAAAACAAAATATATCTGGAGGCCATGGAGGTTCTCTGAAACATCATTCCACATTACAGGGCGATGACTTTATTTTGACCAAATAAACTGCAATTTGGAGGGTGAAAATGTTGTTTCTATTACATTTTCATTTGTTTACCTTTTTACCTTTTTTATGAGATAAAATTCCACAACAGATTTAACCTTTATCGCTTTAAAGACACTTTAAAAATATTGCAAAAAGGCTCACTTGTTCTAGTCAAACACAGATTCAGACTTATTATTTGAACTACTAACACCACTTATACAATGAGTGAGAAATTCATCATCCGTCGTCGCACCGTGGGACTTGCACTCAATTAAAACAGGCCTTTTCTTGCATTGTTCTCTGTATTTTATGAGTCGTCCCGTCACAGAACTGGAACAAAAATCACTCACACATATTTCATCTTCATCCTGTGAATCGTTTCCTGTTACATAATCCCTCTTTTTTTTCACTTTTTACAGTCGATAATAGGAGTGTGCTTGCCACCAGAGAGAGGTTTACAGTAGATTTCAGCCAAGGTCCCGGTACAAAGAACAACTGAGCTTCACATTGAAAGTTTTCCATTAACGTTCCCTTACAAAGCCTTGACGCACCCACAGCACCTCGGGCCCAGAATTCCAATTAATGAACCCCCTCTTTCTGCTGTGTCCCTGTGAGAGGGGATGTGCATCCTATGTAAAAGGATGGGAACTTTTGACCCCTCTGATCTATATATGTGACAGAATAATGCTACTGTATAGCTACAGGGCTGGACAGCTGTAAATGGTGCCAGTAAGCACCTTTATCCTCCGCCCATCCCCCTCTTCCTCTTTCTGATTGTCCTCATCATTGCAGTGAAAAAGGAGCAGATCACCTTATTGAACTGGATCTGTTGTGGGGTCGTAGCATTCAAAGCTTAAGTGCTCAGTGTTTCGATTGGATAATGGATGCAATTTACTATAATGCTTTTGTCCTAAAACCCTGAGTACATGAAGTACATTGCTTCCATGTCACCGTATGGAGCTCTAACAACAGTTGTGATTCTAGTAACTTAAACGTGTTCAAATATAAATTCGATTTTTTGGCCACATCTCTGGTTTATCCTGATCAATTGGCAGAGAAACGGTCAAGCCAGTTAAAGTTTGTAGGTGGACACAAGAATGTGGCATCAGCTTCCTGCATAGCTACATAGGTACATCCATGAAAATAGGGACTGAAATGGCAACAGGTGTGGATAAAACCGCTGGCACAGCTGGGTTTAGCCTTCACTACATTAATCTCAGTGTCAATGCACAGTAAAACAGTGAAGATTAATAGTTTTCGTTCATGAAGTCAACTGTCGTTTGGAAAAAGAGACACAATGGCTGTGCTGTGTGCAACAGTGTGTAAATCTTTACCCGTTGCATAAAATCAGTTGTATTTTATTCATTTCTTAAGATCACATCTGTCTGCGTGACGAGATCGCTCCTTCTCCGCGGCTGCCTGCCTGCAGCGCTACTGTAAACGTCTAAAAAAAACATCACAACAGCCATAATTCATGTTGGACTTTTAAACTTTAAACAGCAGCCCTGCAGCTCTCGCTGTAGCCAGTGGAGAGCAGGAACAGCGTCCATCTGTGGGCAACACCAAAAGAACGTTTCACACCAATCAGCATTTAATGTTTCAGTCAGCTATGACTAACCAAAACTCGAGATTAGTCTGATTTTTAGGACACACAGGACAGGATCCAGGGCTTGTGATTCACAGCTGTCCCAAATTTTCCAGACGTCTGAATACTTTCTCTTTCAGGCCGGAAATAAGCTAACATGAGCGCAATGTCTGGCTGAGTGAATGACGTGACACTAAACGGCCATTCAGGATCAGGATGTGCTTTTGTCTATTATGACTCTTGGTCATTACAACATTTTACTCACCACCTCTCTGGTGGAAATTAGGTTGTAAGAGACAGAGACTATGGCAAGAGCAATGTGGAGGAGCTTAAGCCGACAGCTTTCCAAAGCCCTTATATTTAACAGAATTCATCTCAAACTCTTGCCTTTTAGTCTGACTGGAAGTAAAGACAAAAAGCAGTCCCTTGGAAATGCCTTTGTCGCAAACTGCATTGAATACATAGTTGGCAGAACCATCATTCCTCCAGAAGTCCACCTTTCCCATGTCTCTGTAAGAGGTGACGAGTGAAATTTCGCCATTATCAAGACAAAACAGCCAGAATGTGACCCAGTTTCTCAAATACCAGATTTCCCCCTTAATGCTAAAAAGACAGACACTGACACGGAGACTGGAAGTCAAACAGTCACTGGTCGTTGTGGACAAATCCGGAGAGCAACTTCAATCAATCATCATGAAAGCAAACAACAGTGAGAGTGGGCAGACGCGGGAACGAAACCAAAAAGGCTGCGCCGTCCAAATGTTGCATTAAAGTGATCTCATAATTCATTCATTATCACCCCCTCTTGTCATTTAACTACACAAATATAACACTGTTTGGGGAACAGTTTCAAGTTTCCCTTTTGCATGCAAAAGAGCTGCATGCAAATACAGGGGCACGCTTCTCGTATTAACCGCAGTGTGATTAAATGCAAAGCAGCCCCAGTGAATATGTAGATGAGCTGATTAATTAGAAAGACTGCATTGTGCTCAGTTTCTTCCTCGTGGTCATAGGGTAGGGGACGGGGAGATGGGGTTTGCGCTCGGGGAAGAGAGGAAATCAATATCTCACCATTTCAGGTCTCCCCGGGCTTTTTTTAGTAACTCGATGCACAGGTGTTAATCACTGAGTCAATTGTTTCATTAATCAAGTGAGGACTCCCTGAAGGTGGAGACAGGTATTACAGCTCTCTCTCTGTCTCTCTCTCTCTCTCTCTCTCTCTCTGTCCTGTCCTCCTACTGACAAGTAGATAACTATCCTTAAAAGAGAGAGGAGATAGAGGTGACTGTGCTAAAGCGGAGCCAAATCTCACTGGGAGGCTGTCAGGCTGAGTTCCAATACCGAAAAGTCTCCTGTCCTGATCGTCTTGTTTCCTCAGCTGGCTGTTTGGGGCAGACAGGACAGGTTGTGTTTTGACAGTTTCTGTCACTTCTTCAGTCTGCTGAAACCTTACGTAACTGAGCAGATGAGCAGACTAAGGTTGCACATGACACTGCATTAGATTCTCTGTTTTTTTTTTTTGTCATTTGTGGTTCAGGATGTGTTTGGAATGGGGGGGGGGTTGAGTCGAGTGACCCTCATCTGCCTGCTGTATTAATCAGTCACGATAGATTGTTAAGACCAAATGCTTGACCAAATGTATCTCAGATGGGTCAATAACCTGCAATCAGTTTGCTAAATTGAAGCTATTTGATCAATGACTTATTGATTATGAGTTAAGACACTTTCTCTTTTTGAGCTGTAGACATTAAGATTCAAGATGAAACATTTCCTGTCATTATAAAATGCCTTGCTCTAACCTACATGCCTTGAAATTGCAAATCTTCGCCCGCGGGCGTCTTTTAAGACACTTAAAAATGTCCTGCTTTGAAAAATTATTTGTGACTAATGTCGAATTTCCTCAATAAAGTTCAATTACTTCGATCGACATTCTTAAAATGGCATCTACTCCTTCCTTCTCACTGAAAAATCAAAAATCTGCGAGCATGAAAATATCTTTTATCTCAAAAGTTTAACGACACTTGAAGCCTCCTGCTGCACTGAAAAGTACATTTTCAGTCTAAGTGGGCAGGAGGCTTGAAGTTTCCACATCGCACTTGTGGAGGTGGCGTGTTGGACCAAAATTAGCTGTGATGTTGCAAAAACATCGTCCACATATTGAACTCAGACTGAGCGCAGAGAAACTGAATGCGTAAACAGCCTGCTAGTGTCAAACTGTGCATCATTCTGCGCGGTGAAGGTTAAACATCCAAGTACCGTAATGACAGGTAGAAGATGCCGACTTTTAAAGGTGGTCAAGGAAGTGGTCAGTGGTCTGAATTTGTAAGCATCCACCAACTTCAACCTGTGAAAAATACAGCAAAGAGCACTTATTCTGCACTGATGCCTCTTGGTTGTGACCGTGTCGCATTAAAAGTACATTTCCTTTCATTCACCACACTGTCTTACTGTGTACAGTAAACAAAATGCATTTCATCTCTCTGACAACTTATTTATATATGAAGCCGAGCTGCAGCGACAGATGTGCAGGGATCATATTTTACACTTCAAAGCTCATTGTTTCTCTGAAGCCTTGAACGAAAATAATGAGAAAAGGGTCGTGCTTTCATAATAGATGCTGGCATGTTCAGTAGTAACGCCAGACTGCCAGAAGAAGCAAGTGAGAGTGTGCTAAAATAGAAATCGCAGCCTGTGATAACAGTGTGTTTGTTAAAAAGTTGTATTAATAGTGCTGGCATTTATGTGTGTTTCCTCACATGAACAGAAACTTGCAGAGAACTTAAAGGAATTATCATTTCCTCCTTGCGTCCTTGAATCCTTCCTGAAAGACTGCTCAAAAAGGACTGACCCTCCTCTCAGACCCCCCATGTAAAATGCATACATGCGGTGTGTGTGTACAGGAGGAAAGCTTAGAAAAACCTGTCATGACAAAGTTGTGAGATGACTCTTAGACCGCTATACTCCAAAAGAACAATGTATCTCATTCCCTCTGGCACGTACTGTGCTTATAGAAAGCCTGAGAAGGGATGATTTTGATCAGCCATAAGGAAGAGCTCGACACAGGCTCTGATCGCCGAGAAAAACCCTGCAGAGAGGACGTACAGTTATTAACATCCTCGCTGGGGCCCAGATGAGAGATGAAGAAGCCATAGTGCATGTGAGAGACAAATAAAGGTGAGATGCGAGATTTCCCCTCACTGAGATAATCATGTGAGCAGATGAGCCCAGCTTGGACCCATCTCTGAGGCTCACCAGCAAAACAGAGCTGACAAATGCGGCGGCTGGGAGATGAGAGGAACGATTATGTGCATGGCGGAGAGAAAGGCCTTGGTGTGGTGAAATCTCTTAATGTTCTTGGATGGAGATGGCGAGTCACGCTTGGGAACTGCATGCATGTGTGTGCGCGCGACTAACAAGCCTAGCAGAGTGTCACCTCGGCCTTATCGGTCTGCCACTCATCCTCCGATCATGTGTGCCTTGTGTGTGCATGCATGCATGTTTAAGCATTTGTATGCATGTGTGTATGCCTTTCTCATGTATGGCTCCCCTTTCATACACCCACTTCACCTTTCCACGTAGAAGGTGTTTAAGGTGAGGTGTGAGTTGCTTTTGAATTAGCAGGAGGGATTTGCTCTCGTTAGCAGCGTTGTTGTTTGCCTTTCAGTTTAATTTAGGACGAGACCTTGTGCTGGGAGGCTCAGTCTACTGTAGGCTTGACAGGCTGTATTCCTTAGAGTCTACAGCTTGGAAGAGGAGGGCGAGGCAGACAGGAAAACGCTCTGACAGGTCCCTTTAGGTGGGAGCTGAACAAAGGTGGGCCTGGTTTCATTTTCATTCCCGATGACTTAGTGCTGAATGCGTGTTTCGCTCTAATGACTTCTGAGCCTCAAATCCCACCGAGATTGTCGCGTCGGATTCCAGTGGTCCCAGCATGGAAGTTTGTCCTGGGAAAAAAAGGAGGAGACGTTAAGGAGAAAGAGGACAAAAGATACTAATGCTGGAATAACAGCTGTCCCGCGGAAAAAAGAAAAATTCAGCACCAAGGTTTTCCTCTTATCCTTAAAGCCGCATCACTTTTTTTTTTTTTTTTTCATTTGCTATGCTTGGCAGGTCCTTTAATAACCCTAAATTACAATTATAATTTGAATCAAAGTGACAGTGAATGGAGTGTGTCCAAAAACAGCTTACCTGTGTAGCATATCAATGAGGACAGCCTGTTTGAAGGGGAGCTCCCATTTACATACATTGATCATATTTATGCAGTGCAAACTGACCCAGAAACATCCAGAAATTCACCAGAAAATGAAACGAAAGCAAGTTCTGGACGACGCAGCCGTAGCAGATATGATTCTCTTTCAGGGATTTTATCAGTTGGTACATTTTTGTGCCGATACAGTTCTGAAATTCACTTTTTAGTCCTTTGAAATCTCTGTGTCGCTTTCAGCCTCCTCACTAGTTTGAGATGGATTAATAAAATGAAATGTGGTGCTGTTGCTGCGCTCTCCCATCTTTCTGCAGAATTGGCAGAATGTAAAAGCTCCCCTTTCATTAAGTGTGCAAATGGTTTCTTTGACAGCCACTGTCAAAAACATGCCAGAGGTCTATTAATAAGCGATTGGAGAAGCGCACTGCAGGGCGGTGGGGGTAACCTCAGCGAGGCTTTAACCTTAATGGTCATCTTTTCCATTAATTTTTCAATTCCTCATTAAGGTTTTCGCCATTAAAAGTGCATTTGTTTCGACTATACACTGTCAAACAAGTGACAAATATGTGAAGGTAATGAAACTGCTACATATCCATAGACCACATTTGCATAGAAACCTAGAGGCAGATGAATAATTTGATAAATGCACCCTCAAGCAAAACTAGGAGCCATTTGTTGTTGCCTGAAGCCATAGAACTGGATAAAAAAAAAAATAATAATTCATACTGAGCGCAAATTGCAAGTTTTTGGACACCAGTCGGGAAGGTGAAAGAAATGTTCATTTCTTATCATGTTCTGTAAAGGAGCAAAGGATACAGCTTAAGCACAACAAATGGAGTAAGATGTAGTCCTCAACATTGTTCTTGGAAAAAAGTTTCTCACCTTCTGAGGAACCAAAAAAAAAAAAAATCCATTTCTCAGGTAGAAATTAAGTGACCTTATTTCTGCCCCTTCAGTTGTGTCCCAGCCTAAATGTTGTCTCTCCTGTACGCCCGCTATTGTGATGTAGATGAGATGCATATTTGGCTCATCCTGCTCTGCTGAAGTGGAAAGGTAAATATTTGCATTATGCTTGCAGGCTGGAGTGTGCGCCACATTGCATTATTCCATTAACCCACGTCTTCATGCACAACAACAGTATATCTGTGCTAATCGGCCCGTAGCCGCACACACCAAAGCACGGACAGCTCACAAGTCACATGTGTGTCGAACTGCTCATGTTCTTCCATTACAAACTCAGAAGAAGTACACTTTATTTCTGTGTGCATCCGACTATATTGGACCAACAGTTCTATTTTCCTCAGATGTGTTAGTCCATGGAAAACACTTCAGGTCAATCAGATGTAATGAATGAGCTCAATTTTCTCCCACTGTCCCTGTTTGAGCTCCTATTGATTTAATTTCATCGAACGACAAGGTGAAATTCCACTTTCCCATTTGTTCCACGCCATTGTATCTCTGACATTGGATTGTTTTGTTTGCAGTATGGATAATTAACCCTCTCCATGGCCCATGTTCCAATGAAACATTTTCAGGTCACAAACGCTGGTTATTGATTCAGCGTTTTAACACCATCCTCAGATAACTGACAGTGCTGGACTGCAGAGGGCACCTATGTTTGAAATCAGGGGTGTGTCTGAATCCTGGCACTGAGATGAACACATCAAGAGAGGGACGTAGATCTAATGGAGCTCTATTTGATTAAAAAAGGCCATCTAAAACATACATATGACACAAACTGCATTGGCTTATATTGAATACTCAGTTTGTGAATACACAGCTTGCCTTGGGGCATTGTCTGATGAATGAGTAACGGCCTTATATTGACATGGCTATCCAGCTGTACCTGCTGATTCATCCAATCCAGGTCAACCGTATTTCCCCTTTTTTTCTTTTTAGCAGTACATCTTCCCATTGACACTGAAGAAACAACTTCACATTAAAGACTGCTCTGCTGATCCCTGACGTCATCAAGCCGGGAAGCAATCACTTAGATTCACGCTCAGTTAAGTGTGAATTGCTGTTTTCTTGCTTGACAACACTGTTATATCTGAGGTTAAATGTGTGACATGTCAGAAATAACATGTTGGGAAACTGACCGGATTTACAGTCAGACATCGGAATCGGGGTTGTACTGTTTTCTTTAACTAAAAGCTTTTTTTTTTTTTTTTTTTTTTTTTTTTTTGGTTGAACAGTCAGGTCTTCCCTCTTGTTGCTCTTATACTAGTTGCAGTTGTTCCAGATTTTAAACAGACTAGACTTTCTTCCCAAATTCACTGTGTAAATATAGAAAGTGTGAAAGTCTTAGTTCATGATATCTTCATTACAACAGCACTGTTGCCACATCTCTGACAGGAAATGCTTTATTCTATAAATGTACTACAACCTGACGACTATTTTAGAAGGTCAGAGATTCACATGACAGTTTGTCCATCTAGTTATATTTCTAAGATCTGAGAGTGAATAATCTGCAGACTGTGTGGACGGACTCAGAGGCTACAGTGGCGACAGATGCAGCATCATGGCTACTGCTGCACATCAAGGACAACATTTGATGTTTCAAACGTCGTCTCCGTGTGGTTCCTTGAAGTGACTGACTCCCTGTCCTGAACACAGAGATGAAAAAACTGTAGCTTGACACAAAAAAATCTTACTTGCTTAGCTGGCACCTGATCAAGCCAAACCAGCAGCATAAATCCTAACTTTATTTCACACTCTGTTACCTGAAACACTTACCAAATCTAAATAAATAAATAATCCACAGAATGACACTGCTTGGTGAATAATATTTCCCGGAAGCAGGAGGCATCATACGGAGAGAAACTGCAGGGAAAATTGAATTGGACTTGGCAAAAACATGGCTGCTGAAGTGGCTGGTTTGCCTTTACTTACCGTAGCAGTGTGAGACTGCTCTCTGGCACCGCCGTCTTCTGAATGCGAGCCAAGGCCTCCTGCCTGCTACAGAGGTACAACAAGGTTGCAGCTGCGCAGCAGTTTAAAGAGAATATTTAAATGCCTGCTGATAAATTGGGCCCTGTGGTGTGCAGTGTCTGTTTGTTCACTTCATGTGTTTTGGTGTCCTTGTCAAATGATCTTGCGGTCTGCACAGTCAGCGAGTCAGTCATGTACTCTGATCTCTCCGCATTGAGACTTCGACTTGTCTGTGGTCCTTGTCCAACTTTCCCTGTCGAGGATATAATTGTTAAATTTATGCCACGTATACTGTCTCCAAATTGGATTGACCTGAAGGCACAATCAACCCACATAGAGGCCAGTAGATAATGGTCATATTGATAGCATAATTATTTCCCCGGCTTGGTGGGCCAATTAACGTCTTTACGCAGGGATTGTGGAGTCGATGCTTTGTAATGTGTGCCCACACATGCAGCGCTGAACACAGATTACAGTATCACCTGAAACCAGAGGCGAGCCGTACAGGCCAAGCAAGAGAGAAGCTCTCACTTTTCACACGATGCACAAATGAGGTTGGGGTTGCTTCTAGAACGAATAACATGGTAATCCACCTAAAATCCTTCAGGATGAATTGCTGTTGAAGGAGGCTGCACCCACCTATGCTTTTCCAACTCGGTGAGCCCAGGGTACTTTGTAGAGGAGATATTATTCAAATCGGCTTGGGGAAAGTACGGCGTATCCTTGCCAGGATTGCATGTCTCTGTGTAGTTGGCATAGGTGAAGCCAGCGAATAATGTGCGAGACAGAATCAGATTTGAGATACTTTACTCACGCAAGTTGTGGAAGATTTTTTTTATTACTTCGATCATCTATCTTTTACCATCTAATGGCCTTTTTTTTAAGACAGTATTACGTTTTAAACACACAGATATACAGGACACAAAAACCCAACATCACTGTTAACGTAATTCCCAAACTGTGCCGCAATTGTTTCACAGCTGTCAATGACACTAAATAATTAATGCCGAACATATTACTTGGAGCGTAGCCTGGCCTCATTACATCCCTTTGTAGGCTCTTTTCATTCATGCACTGGACTAATTCGTGAGGGAGCAGTTTAAGCATTTCTCCATCCCCTCTAGCGCAGTATCCCATAGCAAAGGCTACTCTCTCTGCTGTAATCAAAGGAAAATGTGCAGCATGAGCACATTCACTGAGGGCTTGCTAATCTTCAGCCCTAACTGTTTTCTGACCATAAAAAAGACACGATAGAGGCCAGAGGGAGGAGGCGCATGTGTCAGTGCAGTGTCTTGAGTAAGGAGGGGAAGGAGACGGCAAAGACAAGAACCATCGGGTGAATATTCTTGGTAGAGGTCTGATTTTTCTGCAGGTTTTTTTCCCCTCCGCTCCCAATTCCATGGTGACCTCATTAAATATTAAAGAAAAGAGAGAGTGGCTGTAGCATGAAGCCACACAGGGGTGCCCATTTGAGTTTGAATTGAAATGATGCCAGGGGCAAGTGGTAAAGTTTAAAGAGACTGTGAGTTTACTGAATTCAGTCCCATCCCATCGGACAATCTCAGAGGACAAACCCATTAAAAAGATCCCACAGCATATCTCAGGAAAATCTGATGTAATTCCCAATTACTCCCCAGTTAGGGAGATATCACATTAAAATTCAGCAAAAAAAAAAAAAGTCTAAATCAAACAAAGCATTTATTGATAAAATAGCTGAACTTATGTGTGGAGGAGTAGAAGAGAGACTGAACCAGAGTGAAGGAAGTTCTATCTCAACACTGATAGCCATCACAGTTTTCACAGAACCAGAGGATTAAAACAAGAACCGTGTCCTCTGTCCAACCAGCACAATCTGAAAACCTCGACGTGAATTCCCCACAGCACACAGATTTGGGCTGTGTGATACACTGCTGATCATCACAACATGATAGCCATCAAGTAGAGGCAGCACTTTTCTCTGTTCGCCCTCAGACTGAGCTGTGACCAAATGTTGCATTCGAGTGACGTTAGAACGGGTCAGTGAAGTATTCTGAAGAGCTGAGTTGATGATTCTGGACAATGGACCCTAAATGATATTTTTGGCCAATTAAAGGCACCAGAAACAAGTTGTAAACACATCACTGATGTATTACCTATACCTTTAAAGTGGATATGGTTAACTTAATAGCAAACAAATGCTTTTTCAAACATCCAGCAGTGCAGCATTATCATCCATTTGGAGTCATGTTCCTCCCATGTTGTGTCTCCTTTTAGCTCGGTTTTGGTCTCCACCAACTCAGGAAGAAAATATCTGGCTTTTCAAGTTTATCTGCCCGTCACTACCTTTTGTTTGGCAGCTAGGGTGCTGTCAGACTGTTTAACTCCAGCATCATGTAATGTAGCACTGTGCTGCTCACATTATCCACCACATCTGGTGCAATTCTTAATTTGTAGTATATTTTTTCAGCTGTGCAATAGTACAAACACTGTATTTATTATCCATATTGGCAAAAGTATGTTTGTAAATTGTACATATTGTACATATTCATAGTTGAGTTTATTCTTTATCCTGTATCCTCCTTGTCTTGACCCTTCTATGCCACTGTTTTGCTTTTTAGTACTTGCTGGCTGACTTAATTTCCCCATCATGGGATTGGTAAAGTTTAATCTTATGTTTAATCTTATCTTATCTTAGTCACTTTACACTATAGCAAGTAAAAATACTTTGGTTTGAGTTGGGAAACTTTTAGTAGGATATTCACCCTTATGAATGAAGAACTGAGTTTAAGTCACCGGCCTTCTTGTCTCTACTTTGCTGTAAATATTATATAAATATAATAATAGATCATTCTGATACTTTCTTCGCTTTAATTATTTTTTATTTGGAAAATATATTTGTCTCACTTTGAGGGGAGGGCACCTGTTTGACAGTTATGCTCATTTTATGAAGACAGAGAGTGTCTATAATAATATCTAACGGTACAATTCTCTGTAATGTATTCATGTGTGGCTCCATATGATCTCTCTTTTATGATATGAGGATTTCTGATTTATGATAATGGAGATTTTTTTGTGTTCACTTACAACTGCACACCTTTCCCCGGGCCTAATGAGAGATCATGATTTTCTTAAGATTATTTGCTGAAGTTAAACTGGTGAAATAATGGTTAAACATGGGCAACACTGCTTAGCTCCTGACCTGAGACCTAATGCATGTCATAACTCCCTCGCTCTCCAGTTTTGCTGCCCCTCATCACTGGGAACTATTTATCAAAGGCTGACAAATCTTTAACCCAAAATAAATGAACAAATCACCAGAGAACAGCTTTCTGTTTGGTTCCTGTAAACATCTTTAGGGGTGCACGATGTAAAACCTGAATGCTTTATTTTGTCCCTCTCTGTAAGCATATAGCAAGGCTTGCACTTTCTTTACAAAGCTGATAAATATAAAATATCGCCCTACTACCTGAAAGCGCCCGGGCTGCTTTGCATGGCTGCACTTTGTATCTCTGCTCATGACTGAAAGGATGTGTTGCATCAAGTACGACCAAGAGCAGCCCTGCTTATCTACATTGAAGAAAAGCAAAAAGAAAATTCAAGATTTATGTTCTGGCCAGCCATAATGCTATTTGAACCTCTCGCAGAGGAGAAAATGTTGCATCTAGGGTGCTGATGCTGTGCGGTTGTGCCAAATGCTGTCAGACATAGATGTGCCAACATGTGCCAAGACCCAGAGCTTTGCCAGGACATACTGTCACCCAGAACTAATCTAGCACAGACAGGCATGGACAGCGCACAGTTTTCACTAATTTACTCACATCCAGCGCAAGCCTTACTGCTGCTTTTTGTTGCTGACTCACAGTGAATTTAACTTAACATTTAAATGTAAGAAGAAGAAAAAAAAAACACCCAGTGAGAGCTGTTTTCACTGATATTATGCACATACATAATATTATTAAGAGGCCTGGAAGGGGAGGATGTCATTTCATCCTAAAACTGTATTTAATTTCCATGTTTGCAGCTCTTGAACAGAATCTGTGCAATTGCAAAACATGTGAAGATGCAGATTAAACAGAACAAATGATATGCTGTTCAAATGTGACACTACTGGCAGTGCATCTCTCTGCAAATCTCTTCTCTCTGTGGCCTAACAAAACACCTCTACTGTAACCATCAGGGTTTAACACAAAGATGAATCCCCCTCCAAGAGCCTCAGCCTGCCATGTGCTGTAAAACCAATGGGTGCCATGTCTATAACTTCAGCCAAAAGGCTCAGCTGGGCTTTGTGCTGGGAAATGGACTGCTGGACCCTGCCAAAAAGCCCTCAAAGTCATTTCTCCCAACTGTAGTCTTGGGGATTCTTGTTAATCCACCGTACCCATCATCTATAAATAAGTGGCACACTTGTGGAGAGGCCAGTTTAGAAAGAGTGGTTTGAGGCTGGACACTTACAAGGCCTATCATTCTTCATTTCCACTCCACTGAGCAAAGCAAATTGGAGGAGGCCAGGAGGAACAAGGTAGGGGGGACAGGAAGTCTGTGTGTCAGGTGTTGTTAAAAGCACTTTGCTCTCAATTTCCCAATCCATCCCTCTTTTATGGCAAATAGAATAATTGCACGATACGAGAGTAAATCAACTGCAATGTGAGTATGCGGTTTTGACCATCTGCTCTGCCTTTACTGTTCATAGCTTTAATTTATTTGGCTGAGCATTTCTTCTAAATACAAACAGTGCAAACTTTATTCAGAGTAGCTGTTTTTTCTCTTAACTCTGAGACGCCAGAGGCTGTTTGACTCCCCAGTCAAAGTCTGCACTAAATAGTAATAAACCACAGCTATGAGAGGGAATGAGTTGTTTGTTTCACGTCACTGCTTTGCCAGATATTTGTTTAATAAATTGCCAAGGGGTAAGGCGATTATACAACCTAATTCTCATTGTGGCATTAATTGCCAAGTAGCTAATTAAAATGCATGGTGATTGGAGTGTACACTGTCCCGCAGGATGTAATAAAGCTGATATTATAAACACTTGATTGTGAGACTGATACCATAATATGCACCATCTCATCTATCAGCATTAATGAGGTCCTGAGATTATACTTCCTGTCACCTTTTGTTACTCGTCGCCATCTCTGAAAACCAAATCTGTCGTTTTCATTTCCTGTCAGTAATAACACATGAAAGGACTAACCTCCTTAAAGCAAGAATGATGGACCATGTTAAGTAATGTAAAACTACTTATTAGGCTTTTATTGCTAAGGGCAATAGGGTTAAATAGGCAGGATTAGCAGACTGATTAAAAATATTATTACACTAAATTGAAACAGGGGAATGAGCCGGAGCGATGGACTGTATTGTCTGCTTGGTGTTGTTTTCTTTTTCACTTTCTCTGATGTTTATTTGTCATAATCTCATGAAATATTCTGAACAGATCTGGCAGGATCTTTGTTTGCTCGAGAGGAAATTTTATTGCCTTAAAGTTGTGTTAAATAATGCATTCATTCCTGACAAAGCACAGTGACATGTCTGCAATTGAGTTGTAAGGAGTTTCTGGATAATATTTAAGTGACCGCAGGCCTTTCTGTCAAGGGGAGGTCAAAGTAGAGCGTCAGGACAGGAAATAAGAACTTGTCCTTTTGCTCTTTTGCTGCCGCAGAGCACCATTAAATCTCCTTTTGGTCATGAAAGTCATTCTCTATCTCCAAAAATTAAACCAGACACTAATTTCTGCATCCATCTAGATTTTATTTTACCACATGCCACATGTTTTGCATCCACCATAATGGCTTAAATGCTTTTTTTATGGCTGTGAAGCAGCTCTGGCCAGCTGGCGTGCTCTCTGCCCCCTTTGAGCAGCACTTTGAAGTCCGCTGACAGTTGTTTCATGTCTGTCACATTAGCGAGAGTCTGCAGATAATATCCAATAGCTGTAAAACAGATGTGCTCCGAGTGTTAACTCATCACATATGGGTGAGTTTCCTGTCCAAGTATGCAGAATGGAGGATGATGTGCATTCAAAAAAGTATATTACCGCTATAAATCTTAATGGAGAAATGAATATTCAGTAAGCAGCAGTGTAGGCTGTTGAGATTGTCAGTTTTAAAACGGATTGCGAGGCATCTATTCCTGTGAGGCTGCACGGATTTATTTTTTGTTTTCAGATCCTTTATTATTCCAAGTTTGTTTTGTCGAGATCGAGGGCAGAACAGCAATAATGCATTCAGCTACAGATGGATAAAAAAAGAAAAAAAAAACAGAAATGTGGGGAAGGAAGTAGAGCAAGGGGAACGAAGAGGAGACACTTGAAGCTGCTCCAGTCGATATTTTATAGTAACAGGGGGTCAAGTGACGACGTGTAGTGTGAAACGTGTTACTCGTAGTGACGAACCAGCAGAGAATTATAAACTGACTTGCAGCTTCAGCTTTAATGAGCATTTTGGCTTCTTTCTGCTCATTGTTTTTGCTTTATGGCCCATAGGGTTGAACAATTGGGCCAGTATATCAGCTATCTGCAATTGAGTCCAGCGCTGATGTTGTTTGTTTTTGGGGCGATTTTTGTCATTTTATGTTGCCAGTTTAACGGTTTGCCTCTGAAGAGCGAGTGAGAGCTGCTGCTCAGTGACAGACTCGTGTTCAGTGAACTAACTCAATAGTACAAAGAGGCCAGCAAAGGCAGAGAGAGAGAGGCGACAGGGAAAACAGCGTGTTGAGCCAGAATATTTTCCCATCCAATCCTGGTTTTGGTGAGTTTTATTTTGTTTCTGTTTGAACGGAGTGTATTTTGACAATGAGTTAACAAGGTGATTCAGCTAGTTTTAATTCTGTGAAAGAGAGAAACTTGAATGTGGAAGGCATACCGTTGTACTTTTCTCATTGATAAGGAAAATCAGTGGAAGGATATTTCCTTTCTTGACAATCTGCGAGTTTGTTTTGTTTGTTTATTCAACTAATAAATGTAGAAACTTGCCAATTGCACAAGTCTCGCTGCTGAAACTACGTGGGTGCCACATACACACCTGCTCAAATATCATTTACAACTGCTGGTTGTTGGGCTGACAGGAGCTGGTTGGAAAATGTTAACAAACCTTAATGGCTTACACCAACTCTCACTGCCAGGGGAACAGCACAAAATCCAAGACCCTGTACATACATCCGTCTAATATCTTTGTGGACTCTCATGAGGCCGCTATACACACATAGTGGAGCATGTAACAGCTACAGTAAGAGACATTTTCCACAAGAGTTGGTGAAGACTACACCAGAGCTAAAATTAGAGGGAATATAGGGTTTACGTGTGGAAATGTGACTCCAAGTAAATCACAATGAGTCTGCAGGATGTGTAAATAGCCAACTGTTTGCTCACATGTTCACCATATCAACTTTATAAGATGATAATTTGACAATATGTAAAAAGAAATTAGGTTGTTGGAGCGCTCTTAGTAAATATTCTGTGCTGGAAGTTAAAGTCAAAAAAGACTTAAAATCGTTGCACTAATGTGTTGCTGCCAATCTCTCAATCACCAGACAGCAGACTGGCTTGAAACCACTTTTTGACAGCAATCTCCCAATTAAGGTTGTGTCCACAGTTGCATGAAGCACTGTAATTGGAGACCCTGTCATGGTGAGATTTCTAGATGAATGTGGTGTGTCTGAATTTAACTAATGTGGGCCCTAGAACTGGGTTCTATCCATCAAAGGAAACATTACGTCGTGACTACAGGTATTTACTAAGAAGAAGAATGAATACATTACAAAGTGCCTCATTAATTTTCCCCAAAAAATTATTAAATTTTACTCTTGCAAAATGTCTCATTAAAACCTAAAATCTGTAATCCAGAGTTTTATGATGATTACTGTGATCTCATTAGACATGCACCTTGAAACAAATACCATGATCTATAAGCGCGTCCTCATACATCCTCCATATTTGATGAAGGTACATGTCTTCAGTCCTTTCACGTACGGTAACTGGGATACGACTGGAGCAGCGTCATACTCTTAGCATTCCCCACATGTGAATAAAAGTGCCTGTGGTTGCTGTTTTTTCATGCCATGGGTGTCAAAGTAATCAAGAGAGCTGAGAGATATAAAGTCCACTGTCAGCCTGCTAGTCTGCCACACTGTAGCCCTGATCCAACCTGACACATGGGACAACACAGTATGTCCTCCAATACCTTTAGGCTCCCTCTTGCCTTTATAGGCCTAATTATTTCTCTCTGAAAAATAACTCAAAGACGGCATTTTTGATTTTCTTGCCCCTGGCTCTGTTCAATTTTTACAGCGTCCAGCATTTTTTATGACGCTGTGAACCAGCTGCCAGGTTTATAATGCACACATCGAGTTATTCAATTTACCTCTAAACTATTGCAACTAATCATTAAATAAATAGTTTGATATACTGGGAGATAAGCTCAGAGAGGTATCTTTACAGTAAATATGATACTATAGCCTGCAGGCGGTTAGCTTAGCTTAGCATAAAGAGTGGAAACAAGGGGAAACAGCAAGCTTGGATCTGTCTAAATGTTGGAAAAAAAAAAAAAAAAAAAGCCTGCCAGCATCTCTAAAGCTCACTAATTAACAAATATATCTAATTTGGGCAAAAACCACAAGTTGCAGTTCAATGAGTGGTCGTTTTCACAATTTTTGTACGAGCTGAACAAACGAGATATGGCATTTAATTTAGTGAGCTTCAGAGGTACTGGAAGGCAAGTCTTGTTACCTTTAGACAGAGCCAGGCAAGCTGTTTCCAGTCTTTGCACCAAGCTGAGCTAACCGGCTGCTGGCTGTAGTATAGCTTCATATTTGGCTTACAGTCCTGAGAGTAGAGTGAAATAAACTTTCAGCAAGAAAGCAAATAAGTGTCTTCCGTAAAATGTTGAACTGTTGCTTTAAATGCATGCTAGTTTCTCTCCGGATCAGACAAGCTGATGCTAGATCATTTAAAGATGAGTTTCCCAAGATTTGTTCTCTTCAATATTCTCTCGGTTTGGTGCCATAACAGAATACAGGGCATCTCCCGCATTAAGGATATTTGTAATGTCGAACCCTTTGCATGTTCATGGAGCTCCCCTCTGGCTCTCTGGAGTCAAATAGACGTCAGGGCTCAGCGTGCGCTCATGGTTTAAGCATGTCAGCAGTGACTACATGATCACTTGTGCATGCTGCTTTAATGGCACACCCCATGTTGCACTAATAGCTCATGTTCTTTGCCCTCCCCCATACTCATCCTCGGGGACTTAACAAATGGACCATCCGCCGCATTGGAAAAGGGATTTCCCCTTGCGACTAATTCTACAAATCCATTTTTCCTGGGTTTTACTGCCTTCTGCTTTCTGCCTCATTGGTTGATCCATGGTGGTCAATCTTACAGTAAATGTTTTCATGCTCCCAGCCCATAAACAATATGATATCACCAAATGCATTATGCGAGTTTAAAATTACTCCTCCACCTTGTTGCCTCAGCAGCTTCCATTCAAATATACAATGTCTGAATGAACATTGTTGCCAATTTCTCATCTTGCTCAATGTGACAGGAAGTGTTTTCACATGGTTTCCATCTAATTTCTGTCTGGAAGATCAATAGAGTCGCGCACTTGCAGTGAAACAGCCCATGAATTGCGGTAAATACACATCCGTGGATACACATACATACATGCTATGAAAATATGTATGTACAATAAGAAGTGGCTGTAGCTGTTGCAGGAGCTGACAGCAGTCAGTGGTCTATAATGGCTCCTCTATTGTATATCTGAAATGACTCATTCACTTTATTTATAGCGTTCAGATGACACTGTAAATAAGTTTGCACATTACACAGTCCTGTGAGTGAATTACCACAGATGCGATTGCATAAAATGCAATTTCTCCCTATTATTGTCTGCTGTGCAGTTTTTGCCACACTAATGGCAGCGGATGCTACACATGCATTCAAATGTAAGCAGCTGCCCACATACTTAAGTTGTTATATTTTGTTTTTTGACAACAGCGGAGTGAGATTAGCGGAGATAGACAGGGCCATAATGATGACCATTTGTGTGTGCCTCTTCTCAAAATGAAGAATGACTGTGTTCTGTTTTCTCCTTCCTCTCATTATGATACTCCACTCCATTCAATCGACGGCAGGCTATTCTATTTCCAAGTGTCATGTTTAATGAACACACAGTTCATTCATTTACAGCCAGAGAAGGGAGGGGAGAAGGGAGGGGACTGGGCAGTGGAAGACTGACAGAGAGGAAATCAAAAGAAATGAGAGGGAGAGAATAAATGATGGTGGAGAAGGAGAATCAAAGAAAAAGAAATGGAGTAAATGAGGGCGGGGGGATAAAAGGCGTTGGGGGTTGGAGTGGAGTAGCGAGCTCAGCGCTGTGTCTCCTCATGAGGGTCCTTAGGCTGGAGTCACTACATTCAAACTCACAAATTAGAGAAGCAGAGCTTTTCCCACTATTCCTCGCACAGACACCCCGGGGTGGGACTTGTCTTATTGTGTTTGGAAGGGTTTTGACAAATGAATTTCCCCTTTGTCTCAACCCTGTTTCAAAAGGCACCTATGTAAGCATGACAACCAAGACATGGACAGAGAACATGAGAAATGCATTTGCTGTCATGTACTGCCTATACAGAGATGGGTTTGCAGTCAGACATGCCCATTAAAGATACCACAGCAAACACACACAAAGACATGGACGTAATGCAAACCACAGAGCACATTGTTTGTGTAAGCTGCTGAAAATGTGACACTTCAATTATCAAATTATTCACTGATTGCTGGGTTGAGTTTTCAAAGGAATTCGTGTCTGAAGAGATGCTGAATTCTGGCCCTTTGATCCATCCATGCTAGCCATATTTTCTGAGGACAGCAGCAATACTTTCAAGGTAAGGATGTGTATCCCTGAGCTGAAAAGAGCCAAGTCAACAATCCCCTTGGAATGCATTAGAGACTCATCAATGTTACCCTGCCTTAAAAACATCAGCTCAGCTCTTTCTTTTGCCCATCCCTCGTGGCAAACACATTCTCATTAAAAAACTTCCATAACAAAGGTGGAACTGAACGGGTGACAGGGAATTTTCTGGAGCCTCGAGGGATTTGTGAAGCTACAGATAGAAGCCCACAGGTATCGATCTGGCTCAGGTGGGAGAAGAGTGATTAAACTCATTAGATTCAATTTTGGCGCTTCAAGAGAAGGAGCGTCCAAAGGTGTTTGAACATTGAAGATGGAGAGAAAACCAAAGAATTCAGGACTCATTCTAGTAGAAAGCGTTACGCAGAACTGTAACCTCACTGGTACCAAAGGCATGAAACTCCAGGTAATCTTAAAACAGCAGTGTATCATTTCACATCTGCTTTTCAGCCCCATGAAACTGTCCATCCGCTCCAGCCTGAGGCCATGAGAGGGCAGAAAGAGCGAGATTATTTTACCTCACTGAAGGTCGTTGGTTTTGTGGCTGAGGTCATTCACAGAATAGACCCTGTGGTGCTTTATGACTCCTCTCTCTCTCTCTCTCTCTCTCTCTCTCTCTGCACCTCTCCTCTTTCTTGTCTTCTCTATCTTTTCACTCTTATCTTCCCTGTTCTTTCCCCTTTCTCAGCCCTCCTCCATTTCCCTCCCCTTCTCCCTGCTTTTCCTCGCACATTATTTACCTTTAGCTTTGGATATTTTCCCATTTCTCGGGCCAAACTGCGATATCTCAGAGTTCTGTGTGTGCTTGGTCAGGGGATCCAGCAGGACACAGTCAAAGAGGTTTTAGAGATAAGATAGCAGCATGAAAAGAGAGGGGAAAAAAACCCCAAAGATGACCCCCCCCGAATGTACACATATGAACACACACACAAACAAGCAAACACATTTGGCATCTGTCTTTATTACACAACAAGAAATCCTTGGAGCAGAAGACAGGGAGATAGAGATAAAAAGTCACCTGCACGCCTCAAAACCACTGGAGCCGTTCCATTCGTGCAGTGCATCTCTTCTTCATTTATCCCCCTGTCGTCACAAATTTTACCCACGGGCTCAGCAGAGCTTGTTTTCTTCACAATACATAGCAAGATACAGAGGTATGTGACTTTTCTTCAAATTTTGTATTTTGACATGTTTTCTTCAATCAAGGATTTCTGCCTGAGAATCCCACGGGGCTCGTATTCCAGCCTGCTTATTTGACTCACATGTTTCTGTGTTTCTGGGATCAAAAGGCTGCTCCTGGCAACTGCGAATGCTGACATCTTCCAACCTTAACTAAGTATAGAATTCACCTTGGAGTGCAAATATTAAGGTTATTTTATTTAAGGTGGAGTTTTTGACCACTATTGGTGCTGCAGAGACATATTTAGCTTTTACTGCATTGTTTGTATCACATGTTGCACCAGTACACAGTCGCTGTGCAGTGAAAACTTTCCCAATTTAGTGATTTTGATTCTGTTTTTCCAGATGCATGCAAGGACTGAGTGTTCCTATGTGGCTTGAGGAAATTCTCCTTATTCTTGAACCTACAATAATGATTTTGGCCACACGGGGGCGGCGGAAATAAGATGTGAATACAACACTGAACAGAGGTGTGGACTCGAGTCATGAATTTGATGTTTTTAGACTTGACAAAATCAAAAATGACTGTTAATTGTTCAACTGTTAATTGAAAATTACAGACGGAGATTAAACGACTTCCAACTCCATTTGACATTTGAAGTTGCACAAAGCATGGTAACTGTTAAAATGCCATTGACTTGACTTGGGTGAAAAGATTTGTGACTTACAAAAACTGACATATGCATGCGACAATCTGGCAAATGTGTTTGCAAAGAGTTGCTTATTTACACATCCAGCAGTTTGTGCAGCAGTAACATTATCAGTGACGTGGGGTTGTGTTTCTGGCCACGTCACAAATGTGAGTCCACTATTCACTGTCTTTTATCGTGTTTGGTCTTTCCCAACTCCTGAGAGAAACATCTGGTTCTTTACCAGCCATATAAATGAGACTGTTTTTCATGGATCATGAAAAGTTGATACTTTGGAGATACACGTTTTGTTCTACAGGACTTTGACAACATGCACAGGGATGTCACGAGCACAGAGGGGGATAATGTGCAGACACCAAACTGCCAGTAAAAGTGAAGATGAAGACTGTCAGACAATGTAAACAATGCAGATCTCAGAACACTGAAGTAAATGCTCTGCAGAGGTTTTATGAGGCATGTATTCAACATGGTTGTGAGGCTTTAAGATACGCACAATATGTTTTGGTGAGCAAACTACAATCCATATGATGGTGGATTGTGTGAAAGCTTCCCATGTCTTGGGAACTGGTGGGTGTCATTGTAAGATGCCTGGTGCGAAGCTTTGGATAGCTGAGTGGGGAAATTAAATTGTGCAGAGTAAGCTGCCTTCAAGCAATTTATCAGGAATGCTATGGGAAGGATTAGCCAGCGAAACTCCAGTGCAGCTAATGGTGGAATAACCAGCTGCTGACTCGTTCATGCTGTAATGAATAGGGTCTCTGGTTGCTTGTCATTCCAAGTCTGAAGATTTAGGTCAGTTATCTTACTATTTTGGTGTTTCTTTGGGGGAGCAATGTTTTTGATTTTATCTCTGTGGTGTTTTCTCCCCAAAGCCTCTATTATGCAACTGTTTATGAAAATGGGGCAATGGTAACTGAAAGAAAGAGCTAACTTGTGTGAACCCTTGTGTTGGGAGAGAAAATCGGGGCAATCTGAGACTTCCCTTTTTCTAAAATCTGGTGACCCGAAGGGAGACTTCTCAACTCCAGTTGCTCGAGTGGAGTCACTTAGCGGTCATCCGCTCCAGGATGCATAACGAGGAACTCTGAAACAGGGAGCAGCAAGAACAGCATTCAGCACTCGATATTAAGATCAGCTTGCAGATGGCTTCTTACAAAACTACTGGATGAAAATGTAAATTGGAGCAAAAGTTTTGACAGCTCTCTCTACAAATATGAAGCTTTTAAAAATATGCAGGTAACAAGATTTGTTAGCATCTGTTTATATATTACTATAAGACTTGTCATCCATTTAAAATGAATGAATTTCTGAGAGGTTTTTAACTCGTGAAGAGCGAGGCCTCATTAACTCAGCTTTTTTCCACTGTGTGTAACCCTGGTCTGACTGAGATCACTGAATCAACAGCACAGCTCAGATTTTTTTTCTTTTTTTTCACAAGGTTATCCACAATAAAGATGCTACAGTTCTGTGGAAATGTGCCATGAAGATAAGAGAAAGAGACATGTCAAAGAGTGCCTCTCCATCCAGAAGCAAGGCGCATGGGACGTTTTTCAGCGAATAAGTAGGGCAGCCCTAATTCTAATTTGACAGCCTCCTCTGACGCTTCTTCTCAGACCCTCAGAAAGAGAGGGAGGAGAAACCCGTACAAGCAAGAGAGAGAAACAAGACTGTAGACTGTACTGTGGGCATGCACACATGCATGTACATCCATAGGCAGAAACACATGCATGCATGCAAACAGCCCAGAGCAGTCCATCTGAGTGTCTCGGTCATAATTCTTGGCATTTCCTCTCACTCACTGCACAGCGTGGGCAAAGTCAGCGACAAGACCAATAGTGTGTCAGTCTCACAGGCTTCCTTCCAGAGGACTCCCATGTGAGTGTGTGTATGTTTTCAGTTGTGTGTGTCACAGTGGGCTTCTATAAATCTACTATCACGCTTGAATACGTCAGTGAATCTTTTCTGTGGGTGTGTGTCTGAGTGAGCGGTATCGAATGCTTCCATGCACGAGTCCCTTTTTCCAGCCTCTCCACAGGTGTTTTGTGGGCCATCACCATTTTATTTCTCTGCAGACTGATTGAGCTGGCAGGAGGGCAATAAAAAGGCTTTTCATCTGCTGTTTGGTGCCACGATTTCACAGGTGGAGGGACCTCACTTTCAGCCGTGAATACATTAACAGCAGGCACAGATGGACGCCACGCAGCTTAGTGTGTGACAGTCAGCGCTGTCATCCTACATCCAACAATCCCATTTAACAGTTTAGGGAAAACATGTGTAGATTCTCTGCCAACGATGCTGCATCTGCTCATCAGAAACCTCGTATCACAACAGGTTCAAACAGTGTTGAGGTCCATGCATGTATCTACGATCATATTGCACAGCTGATTGTTCCATTTTTGAAAGCAGCCAAAGTTCCTCTCTGCATAAACAATACAAGAAAAAATACTGCTGAACATTTTTTTAAACAGCCAATTTACATAATGATATACACACATCAGCTAGTCCATTAGAGCAGTCTGTATGTGGCTGTCATGAATGAAGCATCTGCAGCATGAGGCTTAGAGGTTCCAGCACCATAGATGCCAGTTTTGTTGTATTTGCTCTTTGAATTCTTCTTTTCCTGTTCATTTTCCAGTCTTGCGGTGGCATTAAAGGTGTCACTGAGAAGACAGAAAGGTCCTGCATATTCTTCTTCAACAGCACTCTAATTATCGACTGTAGCTGTTTTCTTCTCACCAGCTCTGGTTTTGTTGTGCTTGCATGTGTCTTTCTGTCCTCTTCTCCAAGGATTTCTTGGTGGTTTTATGAAGGAAGATGTGTGTGTCTGTGCACCTGTGTGTGTAGCAACGTAACAAATGGCCCACATCAGAAACTCATCAGCATCCTCAACTTAAGCTCCTCTCCAAGACATAATTAAAAAAAACACCACTGTTTGTCTTATTTTGTGCTTTTGATTAAGATTGTGCTTGCTTTTGGTTTTATTACAGGCTTTTGCAGGCTTGTCCTGCCCCCAAGTGGTAAGCGAGGAAATTACATTTTTTCAGAATTAAGTTGAAATCATGGTGTAAACAGCATGCCTTGATCTCCCTTGCATTAGGAGGGTAATTCTTGTTTTGGGAAAACTCTCTCTTTATATATAAAGAACAGTTCATCCTGGTTTGAAAAATGTTTTTTTTCCCCTTGTAAAGAAATCAGAGTATAAATATGAAAAGAAAAATTCAAGAGATTGATTTAAAACAAGCTTTTCATATCATTTAAATTGTATCATTTAAGTGCATTTTATTGCAGCGTTATAGTTACAGCACCCGACCTGTTTACAGATTCAGTACAGAGTGAAATATATCATATTACATGATGAGCATGAAGTTCCCTATGATAACAGTAAAACATCTTGCATGCATGATGTTGACTAAGTGGCCTTTTGTAACATTTGTAATGAGGATCAGCCATTCTGACTGTACTGTGCAGTGACTGTGCAGTGTTCCTCTAAGAGCCTTGATGAAAAAATCTGCCGTTTTAGCTAACGTTTCAAGTTTTCAGCAGCCCACAAAGGTATTTTTCTCCTCCTACACTCCGTCCACAGGCTACCTGCAGCTGATCGTCATTAAGTACCTTTCCTGCTGTACAAGGCTACTGTGGGAGCTTCACACCTACACTGTCAGGTAAATCTAGCTTGTACAGGTCGTCTTACAGAACTGAACGACCTCCAACCTTGCAGCTTCATGGTCACCACTCTACTCAGTCTCGCCTCCTCTACACATTCAGTTACTCTCTGTCCAAGTCTGCTGTAACTCAAAAACAGCCTCTCCGTGAAAAACTCTGCCTTATTCTTTCACTTTATTTGTTGAATTTTAAACATAGTTTCCCAATTCAAAGCTTTAATATTTGAACTTTTTTTGAAAACTATGACAATATTCAATGCATATTCAAATGCTGCATTGGACCTACATCATATTTACTGAGTCAAAGACTCAAACCAGCACAACATGTTCTATATAGCTCACAGTCCTGTGGGTTTGTCCACACCTTTGCAGTCACGAAGCTTCCAGTGAATCTGACAGTTTCACAGCTGTATGGACACGGCGCTGCAAAAATCCTTTGTACTTAGTCTATAATCAAATTTTGAATGTTTCACTTTCTTTTAAGATGTCAAAAAAAAAAAAAAAAAATCTTCCAGTGTTTTCAGAATATTTTAACCTCTTTCCAATGAAACATGTGTGAGAGTGTTTCGAGTGGTATTTCAAGTGTTTTCAAGTTTAATCTCATAACATCCAGGCAATAAGAGTGCACTGGGTTTCTAATACAGAAACTTTATTTCTTTTTTGCTGCAAGATACAGACACAAATTTCTAAACAATTAATGAAAGATCCTGACTTTTGTTTGACACAGCTCGGAATACTCACAATGCACTGTATCTTCTTTTAAGAAAATACTTTTGTCGCGCTCAGACCAAAATGATGATAAGATGTAGAGTTTGGCACTAAGTTATGAATTGCTGTCCAGCAGGGTTCAAACGTCTCATTGTTTTTGCTGGTTGCCCCATGTTTGCTTCATCTGACAATCTAGTTTGTGACTAGCAGGCACCAGAGGGGTGAGTTGTGTTTTGATTGGTGTACTCTCTTTTGAGTCACATGGCTGAGTGGGTCACGGGTTAGTTCAGTGGGTTAATTACTCACATTTGTCACACTGTCAAGCCCCTAAGGACTGTGTACCAACTGCCACTGTTTACATCCTAATGATTTTCCAACCCATTAATCAAAAGGCTCAAAATTCTAGTAGAATTGGACTGTTGAAATGCTGCATTAACATTCTCCCTGGTTTCTGTTGGTATTCTGGCGAATGCATTATAGTCAGAATGACAAGGTTTGCAGATCAAGGGCAAAGTAAAGTGGGAGTTTTGAAACATTTGGATTTGCTTTGTGCTCCTCGAATTTCAGAAAGAGTAGCAGGTGCTTCAAAGACACTGCAGCATTCAAACCCATCAGTCCTCTTGAATCTAAAATCCTTGTTGTTTGCACTGCGTGTGAGCACATTGAGGCTGCCTCCTTCTAACCTATATCTGTGAGGCTGATAGCCACTGATGATATTCCATTCAATCCAGTAATAACAGTCAGAATGAGTGACAATGGAGTTTGAGTCTTCACCAATTAAAATTAATTTGAATGTGAAACGGTGGTAAAAGCGTCCTCTTACAAGTTCTTTCAATAAGCTTCTTCACAGGAAATAGTACTGAGAGATAAGATGTGTGCACCACATGCACTCTTCTCACTTATTTAACAGACAGCAATAATGGATTAATTCATAAGATTCAATAGGAAAAAATGCTGCTTTTCCCATAATGCAACTTGATACTATCTTTCATTAGACCCTCCTCACCTGGTCGATGGCTGTGTCTTTCAAACTGCTCACCTCAGTCTGAAACTCTTTCTGTTATAAATCAGTCTCTAACTTCAACCTGACGTTTGATTTTTTGGACTTTGTAAAGCTCCTCTAGAGTCATAGAAGACACTAAACCACATTTCTGAGGCTGAATAGCACTCATGATAATGATGATGATGACAAAACTGACCTCCATGTGTATAATCGCCGCCCATTTAAAAGGCAGAATGAGTAGAATTTGTTGCTTGCAGTTTGTAAAGACAACATTCAAGGTTGGCCTCTCCTCCCCGACTCAACGAAGCGCACGCCCCCTGACCGCGATCTGGCACCTGGTCGCTACCTTTTTATAGAAACTGAAGCTATTAAACTGGTCCCATAGTCACAATTTGACCCGTTTAAGCGATTTGCTAACGCTCTTAGTCCCACATGCAAACACTGACATTGGGAAAACAACTTGCAGGTTGTGAGCTTCACACACTTGGAACATTTTACTTTACACAGTAATACACAAATGCACCTATAGGTCACTTTAAAACCAAACTACTCTTTAATTAGTTTTCTCTGTATTTATTCAGTTTTAACCGTACTCTTGACAGTGGAAGTGAGGGCATGCCTTCAATGATTCTTTGAATGAATGAATAGTCCTGCCCCCGTGTTGGTGCTGTAACAAATGAATGGCAAGTGGTAATGCAGTCATACATATTGGTAGTGAAACCATTCGGTGTAATGCACCTCAGGAGAAAAAAATAAGAAAAGAATCAGAAAAATAGGGCATTCTTGACTCTTTCCTATTAATCTGAAATCTAAAAACACATGGAGAAATCACTTAGGTGTGCAGTAAAGGCAAGGACACGCACATTTGACTTTGAACAAAATGTTTTACTCAGAAGCATAGTTGTGGTAAATGGCTGTGCCGAGGAGGCAGCAGCACCTTCTAAAAACAGGCATTATAAAAAACATCATCTTTGTTTGATCATGAAGCCTAATGCTGCTCTGCAATTCTGTGGTTTGTCTGTGAAGTGTATGAACTAAACTGCAGACTGGCGTCTCCGTTAACAGCGACAGATCTACATTTAGGCCTCGCTCATCCTCTCTATGAAGCATCTGTATCCTCACCGCACTGCATTTTTACATATTACAGTGAACTGGTCATGGGCCATTAAGATGAATAACATAATGTATAACAAGGCCACACACTGCCCATGAGTCATACATGATCACTGAGAGGGATTGCTTTGAGTCTCCGAACTGTTTTTTTAGGAAGATCCTACTCATTCTGCCTTTAAGATGCCCTTAACTCAAAAAAAAAAAAAAAAAAAATCCATCCCACAAAACCTTTCTCTGCAGTTTGGTTTCCAGTATAGTACTTATATTGAATGGGATTCCTCACTGAACAATGGCAAGACAGTAGGTCTTGGTTTGTTGAGAGCGAGAATTGAGACATGGCACAGACTTACCACAGGATGGCATTGTGATACAAGAAACAAGCATTTCCTTGCCTCCTCTTGAGTGCTTATGCGCCGACCTTCAGTGATTCACTCCCCTAAAGAATGTTGTTTTAAGGGTCCATTTGTGCCTAGCCAGTTTAATAAAGCTGTTAGTTTGAAAGAAAATCATCTAGCAAGAACAAGTGAATGCCAAACATCAGGTGTCCTTCTTTATGCCTAACAGCAATTTGACAAACTTCACTCTTAACAACTCTGTGCGGCTCAAAACAAATGCGTCCTTATGCTGCAATCATTTCAAAGGATCAAAAGTTAACAGCTCTACACATAACTCAGCCAGAGTTTTCAAGGGTATACAACATTTAATGACACAAAACTAAAGTTTCTTAATTCTGGAAACAAAGCTGCTGACGTGATATCTTGCTGCCAGTGTTTGCATACTTTAACTGAAAATTCAGCACTTGTGGGCCTATACATCTCCTGCTGGATTAAAGCCTCAAGCAGGTGACCTTTTGGGTAAACTTGTGTGTTACAAATGCATGATGCCTCTGGTTTTGTGTCTTGGCATGTATGTCTTAGAGTTAGACTTACAACTGCTGATCATTTGGCCTGTATATTCTCCTTTACATACCACCTGCCTTTATGCCAGTGGTTGGAAAATATTGAGTGAAAAATCACACTGCATGATCCTTTTAAATTCATATTCAGGGCATTTTTCATCGTTGCTCCATGTCTTACATTCATGCCTGGGGGCTGCCCAGTGCCACCACTATTCTCCTGTTTGTCACAGGAGCATTGTGGGTTTTTCAGACATCTATCCTCTAGACTTGTAATCCAACCCCCTGACAGCATATAAGAGGTTTTACACCATTTTTTTATGGTTATGAAAAGTCCATAAGCCATTCTATATATTTTCATATACTCTAGGATGTCCCTGTTCACGGCCAAGAAACTGTTCAGCACATAACACCTCTGTGAAAGCCCAACTTACCGTTTGTAAACTTTAGTTTTTGCATGGAGCTTTAGAGCTAGGTGAGCTGTTCCCAGTCTTTATGCTCAGTTAACTGGCTGCTAGCTGGGGCTTCATATTTATTGTATAGATGTGGGAGTAGTTGCAATCTTTCAGTTTCTTTCCCAAAATGTTGAAATATTCCTTTAAGATACAGCAGCTCTTCGAGCGAGAGCGAAACGTGGTAAATAATGTCTTCCAGGGACACATGCAAAAGAAGGGTGCTATTAAAACATTGAATTAATTGCCGGGGTTATTGTGTTCTGGAAAATTTAATCTTTTTCAGTAAATGGGTTGGTGGGTTAAATCATCAGGAGTGAACTGAAGGGCTGACAGGTGGCTTATAATGGATTCTGTCCCCAAAGTGGATGTGTGTCTCCTCTAAAGCATCTTCGTTCACTCCTTGTCTGTACTGTGTGTGTGTGTGTGGGAGGGGGGGGGGTGGGTGTGTGGGTGGGATGCCACCCATTCCTCCAGAGTTCTTAAGCGAATTGAACGAGGCAGAATAAATCATAGTGTGATCGAGATGTCATCTTCATGATAATGAAAACATGATGCCTCATAATAAGTTTCCTGATCAAAGGGAGCTGTTGGGGTTTAATAACTCGCCGCCAAGTGGCCGAAAGTGGGGGATGCGGGGACGGATTCAGCGGCGCCAGTAATAATCTATTATCTTCATGGATTTGACATTGAACATCCAGAAAGTATCTTGAGCCCAAAGCATGCATGTTAGAACATAAATTACTTATGCTCGTATTTTTTCATTATTTTATCTGCATATAAGTGTCATGTTTCCTTATACCTTGAAAAAATGTATTCATGCCATGAGATTCTGAATAATACCACTGAATCCCTCAGAAAACATTGACGTTTTTGTTAACTAGAAAAAACAAATCAAAAACAGCAAAGGGATGCGATATCCAGTTATATCCAGTATAATTAAATGTGTCTTAGCAGGTTTCTTGTTTTAAGAAAAAAAAACAGACGACAGTGTTTCTGTTCTGTCAAAAATAATTTATCTTTGAGATATATTTTAAGCTACAACAACAGCTCGCACCATCAGAGCTAATACGGTCGATGTTGTCTGCAACTGTAAACTTCTAAAAGGTCAAAAATGGCAAACCCTGCTCTACAGGCTCATCTGTATGTTTGACACGGAAAACAACAATTGTACATTCTGCAACAATTCCATGATAACAGGACAGGAGAGGACCAGACAGGAAAAACACCCAACAACATACAGCCGGTAAATAAGTTCAGACCCTATTTTTTGACATTCCAGGAAAGTTTTATAGTGTGTTGTTACTTCTGTAAATCTGTGTTTATAGCTTCACCCCCTTTATCAATTATTCAACAAAGAGGCTGTGTGCAGATTTCAAATGCATCCTTGTATTTATAAGATTCCTATGAGCAAAAATGAGGGTGTGTCTGCTGGGTAACATCAATGTTGAGCTACAGTTTTCAGCCCTGCAATTTACACTATCTGTTTCATTTGATGCGAGATGACATTCATCATTTCAGGATGGTGCCTCCATCACTTTGATTCTGGAATTTAATGATTCATGAGATGGCAAGACAATCCTGGAAAGGTAAAAGAAAAAAAATGGGTTCAGTATTTTGGGAAGTCAGAGCTGTGCTTTTTCTGTAGCCTTCGTGGAGAATAACAATAGCTGGAGTATGGCACCTTGTGTATCAATGCATTGCAAGGCACACTGACTTTGGAGACTGTGGATAAGTCAGGGGCTTTAAGTGACTAATTTCAAATACACAGTTATGTACTGTGAGTGGAAAATAAAAGCTAATTCTACATGTGTTCGGAATCACTGAGTTTCTTGGGAACAACAGAAGCCTACGGCAGATTCTTCTGGCTTGACTTTCCTGTTTCTCTTAACTAGATCACAGAGAGAATAAGGTGAATGTTGAGCTGACGTGTCCCTGTGGTCAAAACTTAAAATGGGTCTACATGGGTTTTTTAAATTTAATCATGCTCCTCATCCAGATGTGTGTGTCACAGAAATTGGATAATAAACTAGAGCTTCTTTTTTTATTGAATTTTTTTTTGTTTTCTGCCACCATGGACTACCTAATATACTGTATGTTTTGGCACTGTAATGAGCTTTCAATTGGCCCATTTGTTTTCACCACTGCTTTACCTGAACTAAAAAGCTCCCCAGACACGTCGGGTTGTAGTGATGTCCTTCAATTTAAGCCTTAATGAAAGCTTTGTCCCACCGCTGTGAAGCTGTTCCTTGACAACACTTCACATCCCCCCCGTTCCAAGAAAAGTGCCAAACAAGATGCGCCGGTCTCCTTCGCTCTGAAACGAGCTCCCCTTCTGTGATGAAAAATGCAGCCTGTCTCTTTGCTTATTGCTGTGGCATTTAGGTGGCTCAGTGTGGTGATTTGAAGAGCCTGTAGTGTCAAAGCTATTTCTCCTGCTTGTGGCTTAATGCTCCAACTCAACAAACCTGACCATTGTCATTTCCCCCCATCGGCTTCATGGTGGCCGTGAAGAAAAGCCAAGAAGTGTGGGTAATAACCTTCAAGGAAAGGGCTGTGATTGCACATCCATTTCACACTGAGGACCTCTCCCTTGCTTCCCCAAAGCAGTAAAATGCTATATGGGGTGAGGAGTGAGAATGGCAGTAAGGTAGACACAGTGTTTTGTTAGAGGTGGGAGATAAAAGAGGAAGGGAATGGTGAGTGTGGGGAGGCCTGCGTGGGGGCTGCTGAAGCTCTTGTGTGTCTTAAAAGCAAGGTCTTCTGCAGCTGGGCCTACTGCTTCACTTTCTCAGGAACGCATTTTATCTCAGGCATGATACTGCTGATGGTGGACACAAACACTCTAATCCTAATGGGTTGCTGGGGGCACTGTGTGCCCCTTAAACAGTCCTTCTCTGCCTGATGGGACCACTAACTAGAAGCTCATTCCACCAATCTACCTGCCCCTGCCTAAACCTGCACCAAATGGATGATAACAAATGATGAGTGCCATCCTTGACCTGACTGTTGGGGAAAAAAATCGATGAATTGGTCATATTTAGAGAATAAGAAATTTCAAACTCTAAGAAGAAGATGCAATCTCACAAAGTTGGCTAATTCGAGTGATTAGATAACCCTTAAAGACATTGGGAAATACAAAAATTCTTTTTCCAAGCTCTAATCTTGTGTCCTTGTGTTTTTACATCTGAATCGCTCTGTTTTCTTTTCTGTCAAACAGCAACATTTTCAATGATTCATCTTCAACTCAAGGGTATATACATAAATTAATCCAGTCAAATGTGATTTGGATTGACTATCTAACCCTGCCCATTGTAGGAAATCGTTAATGTATTGTGCTGTTAGCAGCAAAGCAGCATTATAGTTGGAGGTGTTTGTCTATATTCCCAGATAATGTGGCTGAGATCTAATTTATTTATTTTCCCCTCTTTTATTCCTCAGGAAATATTTCTACCCACATTTATTAATTGGTGGTATCAAGAACTATTGAGTGCTGCACAGTATAGATGATAACAAATTACATTTATATTTCTGCACTTTGCTGCACTGTCTTTCTGTGATTGCACAGTAGCTTTAAAAATGTGCTTTCCAAAGCTCCCCAGACAGAGCTGTCGACCTTGCAGAGCAATGTAATTTGATGGTAAATCGTTGTCATTTGGTCTGCCATGCCTCATGAAGCCATCTATGTTATTTCTTGCCTCCAGGCTCCCACTGATCACCATATTACAGTGGTGCATGACTAATTGGATGGCCACAGCTAGAGGCAAAATGTATGCAACTGGATTGTCCATGTTAAAAAGTTGCAGTTCGCAGTATTTCTTAAGAGGCTTACATATCTGTTTCTCCCTGTCAAGAGCCTTTTAGCTTTAATACTAATAAATACTGTATGCAGTATCGTTACGAAATGCTTTCATCCATTTGGCCCAAAGTATTGTTTTGAGATTAGTAGAGATGCAGTTTTATTTCACACCTCTAGATGTCAATGTTGGTTAACTACTGGCCTGTTGCCATCCAGTAGGATGTTTGTATGGATCACAGAACTTCCACTATAACAGCAGATGGTGCTGATCATCAGAACTCACATCATATTTCTTTTTCTTTGTTACTCCTTGTAAAATACCAGCCTCCAGATAAATAAACATTACAACTGACGGTACATGGAGGCTCAATGCAATTATTCCTAATTAGACAAAATAAGATTGGGGTTCTTGGCTGACAGTCTGAACGTGCAATTACGGTGGAACAATTCAGGTGTGTGGTCTTACGTCTCGCCCTTGAGGTAGACTAATATAAACCACGAACAGACAGGAGAATCCATCCTCCTCAGTCATAGTTCTTGAAATGCCTCTTCACGTAGCAACATAGATTGTTTTGTCTTCATCTTGTACCAAGACAATTAGCCAGTAATTCAGAAAAGCACTTTATCTTAACACAGTATCCCGTGGAAATTAGAAAATCATGCTCTGTGGTGTCCACACTCTGCTGGAGATTGTTATCCATGATCCATCCTAGAGTGTTCACTTTTCCCTGCCTGATTAAAGGATCTCAGAGACAGTGATTGCTGATAATTGCACATACTGTATAACGGCCCTCTGCCTGTCTGAAATGTTTCCTCATTCTCCTTTCCTCAGTCTCTCTCTTCCTCTCCCTTGATCACAAAAGTTCAGATGAAATTCCAACCAAACATCCAAACATAATGAAATGTTATATTGGGTGCCTTGTTGGCTGTTAAAACACAGTACAGTATATGCTATATCTCACAGAAAGAGATAGGGAAGCATTCTTTGCATTGTCAGTATTAATAAGTGATGTATATTTGATAATGTTTTCAGAGTGAGTCATAGTTTTTCTCTGGTCAGATTTAGCACAATGGGAAAGTCCTGGTCAGAGTATGCTGTACCAGTGCCTTGTTTGCCTGGAAGAACCCTCTGAGACCACAGCATGTTCGTAAAGCCAATCAGCACTGTATAATTGAAATGGAGCAGCAGTAAATGACTGCAGATAGGAGCTGAACTCCACTCCCACTGTAAAGATCAGATAGCCAGGGCAATGATATCTGTTGAAAACCAGCTGTTGTACAACACACATTCAGCCCCACTGGACTTCGCAGATAGACCAGGACAGAATTGTACAGTGTGTACGCAGGAAGTATTGTGGATGTGGGAGGAAACTGGCAGCCATGATATGAAAAGGGAGGGCTGAGGGGGGCATGATAGAGATTTTGTCTGTGTGGGCATGGTTAGTCTGGTTAGTGCCTGTTTTGGTCAATGATGGGATGATGAGACCATCTGTGCAAATAAATAGTTAGTTGGCTTCCCTCAATTTTGTAAAGTTGCAAAATGTTTTGGTGTATAAAGATTTCTTCAAAACTGGTTTACCACATGACTGTTCTTTAGGAAATATTAGTGTGAATTATGAATTATTTTGCGACTATGCCACACATACTTGGAACAACCTCCATATTGTCCAAATCTAAGCATGTTCAAATGTAAACTTTGGACTGCTGCCTATAATTGAACTCTTGACCTTCCTTTGATTTTACAATTGACAGTCATCACCTCATTTTAATCTTCTCTTTTTGTTTCATGTTTTCATACAGTTTGTATGCCGCTTTGAACTGCCTCTGTGTATGAAATGTGCCCTATCAATAAATTACCTTGCCTTACAGTAGGTATACATAAAGGGGCAAAGTGTATATTCACTCATTGGAAAACCAGGATCCCACAGTATTTTGACAATATAAGATGCATAATGGAATTGCTTGTAAATTCAGATTTCAGAAGGGTAAATGTTCACGCGTGTTCAGTGTAAATACTGAGATTATTACTGTACGTTTCGGGATCTCCAGTGGGGAGTTCAGCTGTATGTTAGCAGCCTCCATTGTGTTTTCCGCTGTAAATCTATGACAGACTAATAGGGCTTCCCACCAGGGAAATCTCCTTGTGTTTCCTGTCCCAGAGCTGCCCTCTTCCTCTCTCAGTGAAAACCCACAGTCTGCTGCTTCTCCACACCAGAGAAGCGGAGGGGGAGTTTGCCGTAACTGTTTGAAGATCCAAAAATAGACGACAGTATTGTGCCTAATCTTTTTGAATTTGACACGACATGGGCAGGGGGTGGCATTCTGCAGTTACTTACCCTACACACAGACCTACATTTAGAAAAATAAAGTTAGGAAATTCCTGCCAGCATAGGAACAGATTAACCAGTTGTTAACCACTAATGAGCTCTATGGAATGGAATTGCAGAGATTCCTTTTGCTTTATTGGGTCGTCCATTTCTTCAGTTCCCCATCATCCTTTATTGACCACCACCTCTGAATCTCCCCGCCCACTATGAAAACCTGCTAGTGGTCAAGTTTCTATTAACCTTGTAACCCAAAGCTCAGTGCCTTGTTCCTGAGACAGTCCAATTTCAGTTCTGCTTCGCAACTGTGATTTCAATACCACAATTCAGAAGATTTAAACTATTTAAACTAAACTAACATTTACAGCTGGAAAAACCCCTGCCATTACTCCACCTATGACTATAGCCTCAAACCTTTACTGTTCTGTAATTCCCTCAAAGCCTGGCAGATGGGAGATCCAGAGATACAGACCAGACCCCAAGTTCCTCTCCAGAAAAAGCTAACAAGCTGAGTAATTTGGCCCTGGCTGAACCGTTCACTGCCTCCTTCACAGTCAACCAAAAATGTGGCTCTCAGACCCAATGTTTTCTGTCCCTAGCCTCAAGTGTCGTATTACAAATGACGCACTCCCTACACACGAGGGGGTTGGTAATTTGCTGTCGCACCTCATAGGTACTCTACAGGTCAGACATTCCATGATGCCTCCCTTTGCTTTCATGTTTAGAGATCTTTGTAGGTTGATGTCAACCACAATTGTGGAATGCCACTGTTGCTGTGTTGACTGACAGACTCTCCACTCTCTCCCTGTGGTTCCAAGTCAGATGTTTGGCCTAGCTGCCCAGCTGCTCAGCAGGCTCAGCAGGCCCTGAAGGGCTGCATTCAGGTGAATCAAGCCAGGAGGGGGTTTGCTGAACGACAGTCAGGGCCTGGTTTGCTTTCTAGGACCCCATGGTGTGTGGTCCCAGCCACTCTCACTCACCCACTTACCCAACTGGGACACTGAGAGGCCATTCTAGGGCTAGAGAATGCATTTTATTTGTGGTTTAGGTCAGGATATACCCTCGAGCCAAAATGATCTTTCCAAACCGTCTCCTTTTCGTGTTAACAACCAACAAGTTGGCAGCATTCAATTCTCCTAGCGAGACAGAGGAACTAACAGAGCCACTCTGCCCTGTCAGGGCACTCCTGACATTTGTGGAGTTGACAGCTACCTTCTGAGTGACTGACAGCCTCTTAATTTGCCTAGGGGAGGGGGGTCACAAGAGGGACATATCCTTGTAGATTTGATTTTACATACTTCTAGGTAGCAGGAGCTTCCTGTGCTTGGGCAATTGAAATGACACTGTATTATAATCTGCAATGGTGTTACCTGACATTGCTGTGCACCACCTGTTTCTAGACTTCATGTTACTGCTCCACAGGCAGACATGTCGATAACAACTTTGACCTTATATGTGTAATGTGTAGCATAGAAATATCCACTGGCAAAACAATCCCTCTGACATGCTGCTCATATTTGTACCTAAAATAGTGAATTTACCTAAATAAGTATTAAGAATGGATAAGAAAAAATCCAACAGTGATAAAAAAAGACAAAGAAATCCTTGAAACAACACATTAGCGCCACAACAATTGTTGTTTTTGCTCTCATTGCTACTCAGTTGTTGCCACTCATGATAATCAAATGCAGTTTGGTCAAAAAGCTGATATCTTCCTCCATGTCAGCTGCTGAGATGGTGAGAAATGCTGAGACAACACTAACACTACAAAGCAAGTATTACTGAATATATATGAGTCTTGAACAGTATGTCTATATATGATTTATGACAGGATGAGCAATATGTTCAGTATCAGTCACTGGTAGACTTGGGTCATGCTGGTCCTGGAGGGACGCAAGACCTCACCCAATGTGATTTCCCGACACCCTCCTACCCCCAGAGGGGAAGCACTGTGGAATTCCTTTATGGGTTCAGGTTCAACTACACTTCCTGAATTCCTTGCTTTGCTATGCCCTCTGTGTATGCCATTGTGTTATTGCTTTTACAGTGTATGCCAGGGGTCGGGAACCTTTTTCCTCTTGAGGGCTATTTCAGTTTTCGCAAATCACTGATTGGGCCAAGAAGCTTGTTATGCATATGCAATGGGAGTGAGGAGGAGGCTCACTTAGGGGGCCATCCATTGTATCAGGGTGGCCTTGGTCCACCCGGCCCCCTTTGGAGGCACCCCTTGCCATATTGAATTATTTAACACGAATATATCACTAACCTCTGCGTTGACTGGAACTGCTTCAGAGGCATCAGATGTCAGATGATAGTGATGATGATGCTACTCGCAGCTGATTTTGGGTCAGTCAGTCTTAAGCAGAACCAGGTCTGAGCAAGAGCCAGTTTTGAAAAGAACTGCTAGAAAGTTGTTCAGCTCAGTGATTTGTGATCTGTTTTTGGTTGTCAGCCACATCAGCTGGTTCCACATTTAACACAGCAAATATGTTCAGTTCCTTTTATTTACTTTTCAAGACCTTAAACCTCTCATCGAAAGCCTGAAGGAGTTTTCACACTCACCAGCATATTCAGATGTCACATCTGAATATGTTTTGCTTTTGCTCCACCATCTTTCCACCATGAAGGCCAAGTCACATGTGTTAACACAACAGACAGGTCTTTCCTACATGTCTATCAATATTTCCAGCCAAACTGGAACTTTGTCTGATGCCAGCAGCTCCACAGCAGCAACAGTTGCTTGTTGGGCACCCAAACCCTGCTGAAAAGCATCAACTTTATCCAAGCCTGTTTGCCCTTGCAAAGATTAGCACGTTTCAAGCTGTAATGGCACACATTCAGAGGCCACACTGAAGAATGTATTAGTCTACTATTTTAAGTTATTTTCTTTCTTGCTGAAAAAAGGTAATTGCTTTTTCTTCTTTTATGAACTGCCTTTCGGGCCACATCAAACGGTCTCAAGGGCTGTTTGCGGGTTACCCACCACTAGCTGAAGGCTCTACATCTTCCAGTTCCAGATGAGCATGCTCATATTCTCTTTTATCCTCTTTGTAGATATTGTATGTTGAGTAATCATTAACGGGCTTCTTGACATTGATACAGAGAGCCTCAAAGTACTCAAAACTAAGAAAAGATAGAACGTCATCATCTAGACATTTGTTCCTTGTATCTCAGGAATATATTTCTAAGTGCCATTTTACATTGTGCAGGATATCTCTTGACTTTGGATTTTAGACTGTGGATTTATATACTATTAAGAAATAAAAGAAAAAATATTATATGCAGGATGTGACTATGAGGATAAATACATAAATCTACCATTTTGAGTTATTCCATTTTTAAAGCTATCAAGAAAAAAAAAAAAAAAAAGATTAGGGTCTCTAATTGAGAGTGATTTACCATTGAGGTCCGCATAATCACAAATTACAATCTTACTGAGTCTTGGCTTTACATTCTTGTTGTTTTATATATTCAAACATCAGTTCTGACTATACAGCCACTGTCATCTGCTTTTGACCAGAGGAACTTTTAAGGACTAAATGCTTTGGCCATGGGCATGTAGCCACCAGGTTTTTGAATGAGGGAAGAGTTGTGTGGAGCAGCAGTGTGCATACCAAGTACAGAGATGCAAATGATAGAGAATAGTAAGAAAAGCATTGATGCTAATTGGCTAAAGTTGATGTTAATTCACAGTGAAGAATTTGAGTACTAAATGTTATTGGTTGTTAAGAACTAAATCTATGTTCTGAGATTGTAAAGGGACTTCATGCCTGATCCAGTCTGTATGAAAAATGTAGTTTCTCTTGTATTCTCTACTCAGTCACTTTCTGAATTGGGTGGTGCTTCTAATATATTTTTGCTGTCATCTCAGGGATTTCTGTGCAACAATTACATCCTGACTTAATTAGCATTTTAATTACAAGGTGATTTTGGCAATAGTGCTGTGCATTGAATGATTTCTAATTAAGGAGACTTCAGAAAATTATTCCTGAAATATATGACTGGATCCATTTTGAGGAGCACAATGTTCCCCTAACAATGAATTTAAATTGGGGACTTGGTCAGTCCTGTGTAGAATGCCAACCTAAATCACATACTTAAAAGAGGAACAAGCCCTCTACAGGGACAATAAAAATCAACATCGATACCCCACAGAAACTCATGAACAGTTAGATAATCTGCCTGTTGTTATCTTGATGAAGGTCTCAATCATCTATAGGGGCCGTCAAGTTAGAGATGAGTAATTACCAGTCTGTTTAAATTCTTAAAAATATGTACTAAGTAGAAGTTCTGTGACACACTGAGACTCTGTACTGCTCCCCTGTAAGCAATTACAGTGTAAAACCTGTCTGCACCCTTTTAAAGGAAACTGTGGAGTATGTCCTGTACTGTATGCATGTGTGGCCTGGTCTGAACAATGGATCTTTCTCACGGTGAAGCCGATTACGGATGGAGAGTCAAGTTGTTTACTGTGTGCTTTGGGCACATTAATTGCCAACCACTTAGGTCTGTTTAAAGTGAACATCCTGACCCGAAAGGGAAAAACAGGAGCATCAAGTTGTGCTTCTATTTTTTCATCTTTGAAAAATGCAGCTGCCTGGTTGGTTGTTCCTCATTCTTTTCCGCATTCCTTTGGATGAACTTGACAGTTTTGGTATTCCTACTGTAATGTGCTGTGCTGTTCAGTTCAACATGAAATCCAGATTAAAATCTAAGGAGTACATCAACAATCACAATGCATTCTAGCAAAATATGTGCTCACTCACCAAGTAAAATGGCTTTAAGAAAAGAGAAACAACATATTTAGGAGCTCTTTGCACTGTTTACCTACTCTAAATATTGCCATTTGCTCTATGAACTTTATTGATTTTATGAAATATTTATACTGTAAACAAGTAGCTTTTAAATGTCTCTTTCTTGTTCTTATATGCTCCTTTAGGCTGGGTCAAGTGAGACTGGGCATAGGTGTTTGTCAGGAATAATACAAACAAATCAACATCTCACACATCTATAAGCCTCAGGAAGTGCATAAAAAACTTGTCATCAGTTTGCCAAATGTTAAACATCTGGGAAATGTATATTTCTGCAGTAAGTCATGAAATGTCTTTCAGCAAAGACTTGATGAATTCTTGTTTTCGGGCTTCACTTTTATACTGCCAACTGGTATGTCATGATGAGCTCAGTTTATATTCACGCTCAGTAAAACTGTGGGATATAGATTGATGCCTCAACCAACTACTCATAGTTCATCAGTAAAAGCATAAAAAAATTATTTGGTTATTTGCACTGGCACATAACTGCTTGCATAAGCGTCAATTTGCATGTTATTTTTACAAGTCACCTGCAAGTTGGGTGTCATAACATGTAGGTGAGATGTGTGTGTGTGTAGAAAATGTGAAAGGCACAGCACAGTGTATCTTTTTCACAGAGGAACTATTATATGAAATTGGCATCTTGTATACAAAATCAGTCTTTTGTTGCTTTCTTACATCACCAATCCACCACTCCAATCTCTCTCCACTGACACTAAGTTTAGACAAAGTTCTCAGTAAATGAATATTCCAAAAAAATACTTTAAAAGCCATCAATAAAAGGTATTAAAAGCACATCTCAAGTTTTCAAGGAGTGCAAAATACTCACATTTCACTTCTTTATTTGGCTCACATCACAATGACATTACTGAAATGGATGCTTGTACCAAAAAAGCCACATTAACAGGCAATGTAAAACTCTTTGTGGTCCACTGGCCCTCGTGATTTCATGATTTTCAGAGCTGAATAACTCACAAGTACTACCTGATTTACTTAATGTGAATGCTCGTCAGAAATACATCTATTTAAACATGCAAACCCATGATTGTTCAGTGGCAGTAACATTACTGCAGTCTAAAAAAGAAACTGTGGAAGTAATAATTTTATTTTTCCATCCTGAAGTTTAACAAGTTATTTCTTACATTTCCATGACAGTGTTTGTTACCAATAAAAACAGAGTCATTTTTATCATCCAGCTGTTCCATAATGGTAGCTCTATATGATATCTCCATCATTTTTTATTAGCATAACACAAGGTAGAGGCCGAGTAAAGGGCTTCATGCTTGATGTCATACTTCCGCTGAAGTGAAAAGGATATTATTCATAGACTTTTGCTGCCTCTTCATCTCATGTGCTGTAAATCACGTAGATGACGTGGAAGCGCAGCCAGGGTTTCCACTGAACACTGAGCGGTGACATGCACCTCTCAGACACATCTTTGTGTTTTTCTCCACGTTGTCACACGAGCAATATTTTCAAGAGCCCTTTCAACAGCACACTCATGTCGCTGGCTCCCATGGTAACAGGTGAGCCAAACCTTCGGGAGAAGATGTGGTATACAAATAACTCTCTGCGGTTTTCAATGAAAAGACATTTTAATGTGGTTGGTTATTGGAGGCTCAATGAAAATGTTGCTGTCCTTGTATGCTGTCTTTGCAATATGTTTTTTTAGGTTATCTAAAATGAAATTATTGACAACAAACAGTTGACACAAGAAAAAAAAAGAGTTGCATTTGCAAAATGGACTGCATATACATAGCACTTTTCTCGTGTTATCGACTACTCAAAGTGCTTCACTACCATGCAAAGATATTAGGAGCGCTAACCAGTCATGCACACTCCCACACCAATGGCACAGCACTGGGAGCAATTTGAGGTTCAGTGTCTTCCCCATTTCGTTCGTCATGTAGACTGCGGGAGCCACGGATTGAACCACCGACCTTGATAATGATACCTATGATAATAACCGCTTGCATTATTCACCTCCTTCCACAATTTTCTTTCATATAAGAGAATAACTGTTTGATTGAATTAATTCAGATTCAGAAAAACTTTATTGATCCCTGCAGGGAAATTGCTTTGTTGTAGTACAAGTTGCTCAACACACAGTTAGAAAGAGGGATAAAAGCAAGCATACCCATAATGCTAATAATGATAAAAATAGTAAGAATGTGCAAATGCAAATTTGTCTGTGCCAAGAGTAATGCAAATGTGCAAATGCTAAATAAAATAATAATAAATTTAAGAGTAAAGGTAAAAAAAAATGCACAATGTAATAAAAATTATGTTGATCAAGGTAAGAGTTCTACTTCAGCAGAAAGGGGAGGAGTTATATAGTTGAATGGCCACCATATTATAATTATTGATACCAATATTTATCCAATATGACTTCAGTCCTTTGACTCATATACAAAGACTGGACAAACCAAATAGAGATATGCAAAATAAGCAAAACATGCCATAGTGCATATTCTAGGTAAGCAATATGTCTAAGTCAGGTTTCGCACTGGTAAAGAGCCTACGTAGACTTTGCTCTAAGTTGCTAGGGAGCTCTGCCAGACTAGAAAAGAGTGTGGTGCTGCCTTGTAGTACAGTAGGGGGGATAATGAATAATTTATAAGTCATTTCTCTTTCATCTCTCAGGTCTAAACACAGTGCTCTTTGCCGTTGCTACCTACGACAGCCTCATATCTCTCTAAGTCTTGCACTGCTGTAATAAGAGAGGAATGGCTCTGCATAAGTGCAAAGCATGCCGAGAGGTCTAGTAAGGACCTTTCGGCTCAAGAGCTAAATAGGAGAGGATTGGTAAACATGGAAAAAATGTAAATAATTGCTGGACTCAAACATCCACAGCAACATTTATATTTTTTTCCAGTAGTACCAGAGTGCACATTTTATCCAAACAGAGTAAGTTGTGAACCCAGCCATCCTCAACCAACAGCTTTTAAAGGAACATCGTGATAGCTTCAGATTCGTGGTGTCTCAGCAAAGTCGAAGGCAGTGGTGAGACACTGCTGACACAGAAAAGCATCCAACAAAACACTTTCAAAAGAATATACGCCCAGGCCTTATTTCTATCAGGGAGTATCTACTTTTTCAGGGCCACGGTCAGTCATCTCTGAATGGCAAAATGGCTTTTGAGAAAAATCACGTCCCACATCCACAGCAGCTGCGTTCATTTAATTACAGAGCTTGTCAATGGATGTTGATCCCAGTGTATGTAGTGTCATTCTGAAATGTACTGCAATAGGTTTTTCCTCTGTTGTCTCATGGTATCTTCCCAAATGCAGTGCTTTGCTACAGTTTCTTGCTCAGGATCCAACAGGCCCAACCCAACAGTTGATGCCATAAGTCCAACGTGGACAGATGGAAAGCTGAATGACCTAATTAAATGTTTGGAGCTGCTTTCGAGCAGCTGGACTCAAACGTAATATCTGAAACTGAAAAATGGGTTGCATGTTTTCGGAGGAGTGTTTACTGGAATAGGATATTTATTGACTTTTAAAGTGATAAGGTAGAATCAGAACAACAATAACTCTAGGTATGCTATTAAAAGTCTTATTTACCCTCATAATTCACACTCGGTCTTTATAGGTTATTGCTTTGATAGTTTGAATATTTTCTCTCATTTCAAAGCACAATTGCTGTTTTAAATAACTTACAGAACTTGTGGTATGTACTTACATCCAGTAACATCTGCTTTGTCATTCACAATTAAATTTGCAGAGGTAACATACTGCATAGTAACTTATAGTCAAGAGTGAATGAAGGTGAGTCATCAGTTCTCATCAGTTCATGATCCAGTTAAACAACAAATTTTCCAACAAAGCAGTTTATGTAATTTATTGTTAAAAGTAATCATCTCTAAGATTTTCAATTAAATAAATGTCTGCTAAGTCATTATGTATTGCCAAATGAGGTAACACAATTGTGATTGAGCCAATGCCCCACTGACGAAAGTTCTGCAATATTTATATATTTGCAGTATTACAAACCGGGCGTCTGTGGTGTCATTCCCAGAAGAAACGCTGTATTCAAATACTGCTAATACAAACCAAACATTTCCTACTGTTTCAGCTACAGAGGATCTACAGAGGATAAGTTTGAAATGCAGAGTGCTGCTAGATGAAAAGCCGCAGGTGACAGGCTGCACACCTCCAACTTCTCAGAGAGGAAACCAGCTCCTTTCAGTTTCACTGTGCCCTGCTGTCCACACACTCACGCCGTGTGCAGTATGAAATCAGATCCGGTTGCTCACAGAATGACTGAAAAAGGTCAATTACTGCTTGACTTTTTTTTATCAATATGACAATGTTTTACTGCCTCCAGAATTCTGTGAATTCTGTAGAATTAAACCACATGTGCTGTTACCACCAGAAACTACAAATAATGAGTAATTATCTCTGATTAGCATAACAAAACAATTTCTAAAGTTCACAGATTTACATTATATTGACATCTGTTTTGGATTCAGTCAAACAAGAACAACAATATTTATCTGGTAATTTTCTTGGTCTACTGTCATTTCCCATTTTGTATCATAGCTGCAGGCGTGTGGGTGACCTGTTAGGTTGTAGGTGCTTGTGGATGTTCATTTACATGAGTTGCAATGCGGTAGAATGTGTTTTGCTAATTACCTTTCGGCACATATGTTTTGCACATAATGACGGTTTTCTCTGCTCTTGTGATTCAGTGTGCTGCCATTTTCTTTTTGTTTGTACTTCTTGTTTCAGGTGGAGCTGATCCTCCCTCATCCTACATCCCTCACCACAACTTGCCACAGCTGCTGTGCGAGGAGGTTGCTGTCATGCTGCTTCCCTTGGTTTCATGCTGAGTTGATTTACCGCCACACCACAGAAGCCCCGGGCTGACAGGTCTAACATGGTACAGAATAACTCTACATGCCAAGAGGCTGTCATTTGTTTATATGCACGTGCAAACAGGGTCCTCTTCATCATCTTTTTTTAGCCATGACTCTATGGATGGCAATGTCGGTTGGTCACTTTGGTCCAGGCTGAAATATCTCAACAACTATTCACTGGATTGCTATTAGATTTTATACAGACATTTCAGGACCACAGAAAATAAATCAGAGAGACTTTAGTGAGCACCTGAGTTTCTTCCAGCACCACCATGAGATTGATGTTTTTGATTTTGAGTTAAATATTTCAATAGCGATTAGCAATGAATTTTGGCACAGATATATGTGGCTTACATTTTTTTGTGCAATGAGAAGCAGCAGCACACACACAGCTCTAAATCTTGAACACTGTATCTGGTCTACAGTGATGGCAAGGATCAAAACAAACGAAACACCTGTACTCAGAGGTATGATATACATTTATTAGATGGACACCCCTCTTGAGATGAGCCACTTCATGTTCAAGGGGCTCCATAAAGAACTTGAAATATTTGCACCAGATGACTCCTAGTTTCTGAGAACAGGAGCCCTGTGAATATGATCCAGACTTGAAAATCACTGACCTCAAAGAGTCAGTCAGACTCATTTATCAAAAGACCGGCTTGAGCAGACTGCCCTTGCAAACTGTGGTCATTCATCCCCAGTGTGAGATTCTATTCACTTCTGCTCAGTGTTAACATATTACAACAGAAAAAAATATTCCTTTTAGCAGGGATATGATGTAACACAGTTATTAATTAACACAAAATATTTAAAAATACCATCAAGATCAATGTTTCAAAGCCCAAATATATTCAATCACAATGATGTAGGATCATGCTAAAGTCAGATCAGCCTACAATAGAAAATGAATGGGCTTTATTCAAATGTCCCTTTGCTGCCATTTAGTGTGTGCTCGTAGTAGTTAGTCTTAGTAGACCAAATGATGGCTAGAAACAGTGTTTTGTGATTTAAGTGACTGGTTCCTAAAGAAATGGGTCCAGCAACCTTCTAGAACCATTTTCTTCCCATTTTAAATGAGCGTACAAGTGTTTCCCAAATGCTGAACTATTCCTTTAAAGATCCAGTGCGCAGGATTTTGGAGGATCTATGAGCAGAAATGCAAATTAATATTCACAAGTATGTTTTCATTAGTGTACAATCATCTGAAATAAACATTTGCAGATAATATTGTTATTGATTATATTATGTGGTTGATTATGTCACTTGAGCACCACATATTTGGCAGTTGATTCTACCTTTTTTACAGCTCGAGTTTCCTGCTTGCATCAGCATAAAAAACATTCTGCAGCCTTTATGTGAACACAAGCAGAACAGTAGGCGTATATGATGCAGTCTATTATGTAACTAGTGGTTACATATAGGTCTAACAATAACACTAGCTATTATCACACATAGACACAGAGAGGTTCTGTGATGATAACACACACACACACACACACACACACACACACACACACAGAGTCTTTGCATCACTTTTGACTTAGATTTAGAGTTGTACTTTATCGATCCCAATTTGGGAAATTCTTTTGTTGCAGCAGCAGGTTAAACATACACATAAACATAAAAATATATACAATAAAGAAGAATAAGGATGATTTTGCGGACACTACATAGACTTAAATTCATTTCCTGGAGTCTTACCCTAACTATAACCATGACCACACCTTGCCTAACCTTAAACCTTACCCAAACATTTATCTGAACCTAAACTTAACTCAAACAGTTGCCTTAAAATGTCATGCTTTACGTTATGGGGACTTGCGTTGTATCCCCATAAAGAAGGCGAGTCCCCACAATGTGACTGTGTAAGGCGATTCGTGTCATCACGACGTGAGTAATAGTCGTCCGCGCACACACCCAGGGTGTAGTCTGAGCCGCTGATTCCCGCCCTGCTTCCTATCCGCTGCCAGCCCTTCATTATTCACTCACAGATCTATTCTTACAACGGACTGAGTCCTATCCGCACACTGTTAAATCACGCTGACCTCTCCGTCACAGCAGTCTCCTCCCCTTCGACGCCACGCCGACCCCATGATTGACAGCGAATTCAACCAATGACAACAGGAATCCCCACTCCTTCCGTATCTCACACGCCAATCGGAACCTTGGTGGGCGGAATTACCGTGGGCCTGGCATTCAGGTTTGGTTGCAAAGGTAAGCTCTGGATGGGATTTTCTGAGTTTTATTTGACATGTTATTTATTGTTCAAGCTGTAATTTATAGCACCGTGTTGTTTGTACTTGTGTATGATTGTGTCTGTTGAAATAAACAATGTCTGGTAGGTAACAGCCGTCCATTTATGCTAGCTTAGCTAAGTGTACAGCAGTGCAAAGTATTCCAAGCAGAGAGAACAACGGTGATTTCCCACTATTCCTACTGTTTATTAATTCTGATTAATGGCTGTATTGTCCGGTCAATAACGGCCATGTCAGTGCACGTTTGAAACTGTCAGAGCATCCTAGCTGCCATTAATCTTTTTCCGTCGGTTACTAACGTTACTATGTTATTGCTAAGTTACACGGTTGTAAGTTTGCTTTGTCTTAACAATTGAGCCTGTTTCCAAACACGGGGCTTTGTCTATAATCGTAAAAACACATTGTTTTTACTTTTACCGAGCTGTCCACAGCTGCCTCGAACATGTCTGTTTACATCTGTTTAACCGTTCACGACATACTGGCTTCACTGAATGCGTCCGCACTCCGCATACTAATATGACTGCTCTGGGAAACACGTGTTAAACCAAACATTTCTACAACTTAGCGCCCGAGACATTGTGATCGACTAATTCAGTGTTGTTTACATATTGATCTACTTTCAGAAAGCATTTCCCAGCAGTGAAGTGACTTCCAGCTGAGCTGAGGAGACATCAGGACGGATACCAAACCCTACCACACCTCTCTCTCCAAGTAGCCTCCTCGACTGTTGGATTCTACTTTGGAAGCGGCCAACTTGAATGTATTCTTTACCTTTGAACGGAATGGATTTTGAAAACACATAACCTGGATGGTTTGCTGCACAAGAGTTTTTAAAAGCCTGCTGGCGGAGTTTGCCAACTTTTGAGGAGGTTATATTGAGTTTTTTTTTGTGGAGGGGAACTAACTGAAAGCCAACATGGATCAAGCCAGCGGTGGGGAGGACCCGAGTAAAGCCTCCAAAAAGAAGTCCAACGAGGATGAGGGTAAAAACAAAAAGCTGGTAGGTATTCAGAGTGTCTCAGTATGGTTGCATGGAAGTAGTGTGCAGTGAACTGTCGCATCCTGTAATCCCACAAGCAAGAGTTAATTTCACTCTTTAAGTATGGCTGAGACAGTTGCGCTGCCCCACAGTTGCAGAAAGTTTCACCACTCCGCCTTTTTACTCCACGTAAAACTGCTCTAATAAGCCGATTGCACTGGAAGCTTAACCTTTCTAATAGTTTTACAGTTATTAGTCCGTCAGTATAATCCTCATGAAGTCAAATCAAACCAAGCCAGGTGGACGCAGTACAGTTAGTAAACAGCATGTTGTCAATACAGCACATTTCTGTTTAGTGCAGGATGGGGCTCAAACAGTTATTGATGTGTTGTTATTAGTATTTAATGCAGCCCAATACAGAGGGCCTAATAGCTGTTAGAGCTGAGCAAAAGAGATACTGTTTCCCTGAGTGCTTTACTTTTGAAAGCACTCAGTGCATCATATGATTTTTTTTTTTTTTTTTCCCAGTCAATACATCTCCTGGAAGTTCTTCAAAGAGCATTCTTGTCGTGACAGTTGGACTTTAGTTTATGTTTTAAAACATACGTTCAGTTGCAGGATGAGTCATTGCCCAGTGTGACGTGTGTGTGCGGTCACTTTCATGAACTGTGCGTGTGATTGATAAAACTTATCCTGAACTGTGTTATCAGCAGAGAAAAAAGGACAGTGTGTAATAGATTACAACTGAAAACAACATCAGCGTTTGTTTCATTCGTAACCTCTCTATTGGCTCATTGTACTAGAATAGTTTATGTAGAGTGAGGAGTGTGTTTATTTAGAAAATGGGCAAACCGGAGTCTGCATCATTGGAGCTCTGGTGTCATTAAGCTATTCCTGCATGCCGTTCATTGCCTGGAAATGAGATCACAAGATTTGGGGATATGGTGGTAGTGGTGGAGGTGTTGTCTTGGACTCAGTATGAGGTCTCGATTATTCATCTCTGACAACTCAAGCTGTGCTGAAACTTTCTTGTGCAGGCAAAACATTTTGCTCTAAGTGTGTAAACAGTGTCTAAACTTAAAAGAGCGTCCAAAACTTACAATCACGTGCCTTATTGGGCAACTGTTGTATAAAGTCTTGCATTGTTCACTGACTTGAGATGGAATGCAAAGCTGTAAATCTAAACTATATCACTGAGTGTGTTAAGCGCATGTCACTGTGTACACGCTGTCGGCAGCCGTAGAAACCAGTGGTTGAATGTAATTTTCCGTGACCAAGGACAAAAAAGCTTGGCTGCTGTTGATAATCGTTTGTGCTTTTCCACAATTGTGAGCATGGAAAGCTTGGCTGCTGTTGAACTTTCTGGCTTACGTCACCTCTCAACAGCCAGGCTTGGAGCAGCGTTGCTTTATATTATGCCTTTCACTGAACTGTGATTGTCTGCTAATTGATGGGATTATTCAAAAGTTTAGTTACAGCTACAGCAACCAGACAAGGCTAAAAAAAGGCACAGTCTAGGCTAACTGTTTCTGTTGTTATTGAAAGTGACCAGTGAGCCTCATCGGAATGGCTCAAGGGAAATGACTTTATTGACACCTCAGTTGTTTACTTAGGTGGTGCTTCTTGTTCCTCTGGTTATGCAGCTGTCCTAAAACTGAGACCATGTAAACACCTGGCATTAATGTGTCTTGGGTGATCTAGCAATAAGGGCACAGCTCTCAGTACGCCAGTCTACACTCGACGTCACAGTGCATCTCAACCAGCTTCTCGAGTGCCCACTTGCGATTAGATCTCCCTTTCCCGCTCTATGTTCATGTACACCATTTCTGTTTGCAAAGACCAAATACACAACCGACGGCAGGGGGCCAACACACTAGAAAAAGGGTGCTCAGGCTGGAACAGCGATGCTGGGACAAACTGGCACAGTATTATTTTTATAATAAAAGAAAAACTTAATGTATGCATCTAGTGCCAAACTTACAAGAAGACATGAATGATTAAGCAAGCGTTAAGTGGTTCTCCTCACTCAGCACAGTTTTTTTCAAAGGTACAATAAGCTGTTCTGGAGAAAGACTATTGATTGTTGAGTTTCATTCCCAGGTCGTCCAGTACCAACGCTTTGGATGCAGTTCCCATGTCATGAAATACTGACCCTTTGGGTTGGCCACCAGGACCCAAAGTGTTGCTATTTGATGACCTTGATGAAACTTGACAATCAACTGTCTTTCTCCAGAACTGCTTATTGCACCTTTAAAAAAGACTGTGCTAAGTGAGGTTTTCATTCTGGCGCAGGCACAAGGAACCTCACAGATTTACTGACTCATATACTAATTTCAGGATATAGTGACAAGTTCAGCAAAAACTGCTGTTTTTGTAAACATTACGGCCCCAACCTTAAAGGGAGTCTGGGGATATTGTGGTTACTAGTTCACTGTTGAAATAAGTTAGAACAGGCAGAGTTTTCACAGATATCTGCTACTTTTCTTGGCAGGTAAGAGAGCCCAAGCATATAATTTGCATTATAGTGAACCAAATGGAAATCAGACAACATGTTTGTGTGCGCTCAGGCAGAGGATGTCAGTTGAGTCGGTCGTCCTTCGCTGTGCTCCAGGACACATTTGTGTATACACTGCCAAAAGAAGGTGGCCCAGACCACCTCCGAATGTGGTCTGAGCCATCGGATTTCATTGTATCCTCAGTGCATCTTGGGTGCATTCAAACCTGTAAGGATCACCTGAGACGCATGCTAATGCCAGGTGTAAACAGGGCCTGAGACATGAGGGGGAAAAGAGTAGCACTGCTGGCTTTCAGTTCAGGAAACAAACTCAAACTAGAAATCACTGGTTGTGTTTCAACAAAATTAAAACTAAAGGAAAGTGTGACCATAATAAGTGCCAGACAGGAAATCCCAGAGTAGACTGAAATGACATGCTCTCCCAGAGCTAACACAGGGTGTTGTCTTGAGAAATCCTAACAACAGCCTGCAACTCTTGAATATCCTGCCTCCCGAGTATAATATTGTTTGCAAGGGTGTCTGGATGACGTAAGCGCTCAAATCACCAGTGAGAGCTCTCAGTAAGATCTGTGGGTCTTGTTCGTTGAAGTGGTCTCAGGGCCTGGGCCGTTCCCTGTTGCTCAATCCTTGAAGCAGCCTCGAGCAGTCAGATGCAAAGGAAGTCTAAACTGTGGCTGTTGCAAGAAAATCTCAACCCATCTCAACAGAGTTTGGGAGAGGAAGTCATTTTTCATCCCAGGGTGGAGTCATGACGTGTCCTCTTTTGTTTCTCCCCACTTTTTAGCTTCCCAAATATACGCTTTAGCTCCAAGTTTTGCAGACATGTGAAAAATATGAAATGCACAAACATGAAGATATATGCAGGGAAAGTGGAAACAAAAATGGAATCCCTGTCGCAAGATTCTTTGCAGGGATCTGTCAGATGATTATGTCATCTCATATTGACCACAATGTTGGTCTTTCCCAGAGATGGGCAGTTTAGAATTTACGTGTTTTTGGCTACTTACAGTTTTCACCATATATGGGACTATAGGATTACATTCATGATGTGTAGTGCAGCTTGTGTTCATGTGGTCCGGACACGATGACGTAGTCTATCTATAATGAGCCTTATGACAGTAGGCGTTACTGCTGCCTTTTCACACTCAGTGCTGCCAAAAACCAAAGTATGATTTGCATGGCTAATCAGCAAAGTCAAATCAGTCTTCAGAGGAGAAACACCGAAAGCTGTATGTTTACTTAACAAGTCACTGGACAGGATTACGTCACAGCAACGCCATCTGGGCTTTGGGCCTAGACTGTAGCTACCCAACCCAGCCAAGGACATTAGAATAATACCACAGTGTTCAGAGATGGAGTTTCAGAACTTTTCTGTTTTGTGTTGCTACGCTTTGTGATTATGTGCTTTTCTTGATGTTGTGAAAACATGATGGCCAAAAAAAGGCAAGCAGATTGAGGAATGAGGTCCTTTTAAAGGAATTCAGAGGAGCCACTTTGAGAGAAAAGGGAGAAAAATCAAACCTCTACATACCAGAGTAAAGGATGACTTCACACAGAACAGCATGTGGGAAAAGTCACATCAATACATCTGCATAACTGTGTGACTGACTGTTGGTACAGGCTTTTTTAAGACCTGCATTCTGTGGCTCCTCTGTGTGGCATGTTTTCATTTCTTTAGTAAAGCGAGTTCCTGAGGACTTTCACATTTAGCTCAACACATAAGTATCTTATGACGCGCACATGTGACGTACTCTGATTACTTACACACCGCAAACCCACTGGGCCACAGACTTATATGATGTGAGGAGCAATGATATTGTTAAACAGCTATGATGTTATTTAAGAGAATCAGTTGTGGTAAAGTAGCGGTAACATTAAAGAATGAGTGATTCACTGAGCAGAGATTTGTGATACATCAGTTACTTCAAAGAGGATGTTCGTTGGAGGAGATGTTCATGCTGAAGTACACATTATATTTATCAGACTTTAGCTGCACTTCAGCAAGTTTGTAAAAGTGTGATTGCTTTTCAGCAATCAACACTGCTCTGTTTAAAGTAATAAATGTGTCATGATGAGACTTGTAATTCATAGCCAAGGAGCAGAAGTACCAATCTTCATCAGCTGCAGTGTGTTTGGTTGGTAATTTGATCCCGCAATGTGATGAGTCAGTCAAAGGCCTGATTCATGTTTACTTCTTACTGGCTCTGGCCGTCTGCTCTTGCTTTCTATTATGTATAGCTAACAGAATAAGTGTGATCAGTATCTCAAAGGTCATTTGTCAGTGTGTGAGAGGGAAACTGGTCAGAGGCTGAGATGAGTGTTTACTCCCTTCAGCCCAAAGCTTCTCCAGCACGATTCTACTCATGTACTATAAATAGGTGGAGTTGGAGTAGTTGGTCAGCAGGTCTAAATGAACATGCTTGTCAAAATCAACAACTTGTTTTACATGTTGGATATCAAAGACCTTGGAACTGATCATGTGCTATCAAACAATAAATGTCTGCAAACAAGGACAGTATGTCATAAAAAAGTGGGACACTTACTTTTTTGTTATGATAACTCATATATTCATAAATATACTGCTCGTATGGGAAGATGAACAGTATAAAAGAAATACATGTAGTGTGTCAATATATGCCATATTGGTGACCTTAGAATACAATGAAAAGTGAAAGTACGGTGAGAGAGTGGAGCAGATTTTTATCTACTCTGGCTTGTATAAAGTCTGCTGCATCACCAGGATTTATAATATGAAATCATGGCAGCACATTTTACAGTCGTAAGGCAAGGCACAGAGGTCACGTCCATGTGCCTCCCTGCTCATATAGGCATTCTGGGTAATGAGAGTGGACAGACCGGCCAAACCAGCTGGACAGTGCGGATGTTGAATATAACATGTTCTAGAAGAAAAAATGGGGATGGCAGTGGGATGTTGACGCAGATTTGTGTTTAATACCAAACAGTTGGCACTGGGAGGTCGGGGAATGCGTGCATGTAAAAGCATCATTCAAATGATGATCAGTACATGTACAGAAGCTAAGTGTTGTTATGTAGCTCTGCTGTGGCTATGCTAGTGACTTTCTACTGGGCTGTGAGTGGCCTGCAGGATGACGCAGTGTTTAGCTGGTGTTTGTGCAAGTGTTAGCCAGCCCAGAAACTGTTTACAGCAGTGGTTTCCCTCCTTTTTCCTTTTCTGTCCTTGAGTGAACTCATGACCCCTGACTAAGTGACATATTTTATGCATATTGCAGATTATATCCAGTGCATAACAATAACTGCACAGAACAAACGATGAATGTACAATTAACCTAAATAGTGAAAGCAATAAGATTTGGATGAAATTTGAGCAGATTGTTTCCTGTGAATATTGAATCAGAGATGAGCTTTCCTATTTTTAGGAACTTTTTATACAATTTTCTGTATTATGTTTTTTTTTATTTTTAATTTTACTTCAATGTTTAACAATCATACACACTTAATAGGCTTCTTCTTTTTTGACAAATTTGGTGTCTTCTTCTCCTGGATGCTTGGCCATTGTTCCATTAGCTCTGTGGTCGTTTTAACTGTGCACTTTTCTCATGCAGGATCAGTTTAGCAGAAAGTGTTAATAGCTTGCTTGTGTTCACGCCTTCACTGTGCCCTTATCCTGTGATTTTTTTAAATTAAAAAAATAATCACAACTTTAAAAATAACGATTTCATTTAATTTTCTTAACAGAAATACTGAGATATTGACCTACTGTATATTTTGAAAAGGTTGTCTTCAATCCTTGAACTTAATAAGACTCGCGACCCCCTGTGAAGCTTTGGAGACCCCTGGTGGGGTTTGAGACACCCATGTTTGGAACCAGTGGTCTGGGGAGGTACAACCCAGGTGCCCATTACTGTTTGGATCTGGCTATAATCTGGAAAGGTAATGGTAAAACTGTGGAAATACTTTGCTTTTGAGGCAAATGACCCTGACAAACTTAAAGGATACCAATGAGCCTGTATGCACAACATGTCACAGAGCATTATGCCATGTAACTTCGTCTAACCACCTGAAAGCATCCACATCCCTATCTGCACAAAGAAGTTTGTGTTGACAGCTGTGTGTGTTGCTCTGTTGGTGGACTAGCAGCCATATTTGATATGCAAAGCAAACTGGAAGCTAGCTAATGTGACCATGTCCAGTCATGGTCTTGGCATACCAAAACATTTTTACCCTCACCGCTATGCTATTGAATTCTGTAACTTCACCATGGTCATTTTCAGTCACTACTGAGCTTGACCACATGTGTGTTGTTGGTGAGATTGTGTGCTTTCTGAAATTTTGTTGCAATTAGCCCTCAGAAAGTACAGAATAGACAACCTGACATCAATGCAAGAACTGCCTGAAAGTTAAAGCAAAGCTGACATTGTCTCAACATTGACACATTGGCAGTGTCCATTATTTTTTGTCATTTGTTATTTAAAAGTGTTTGCAATTTGTAATTAACCCTTATTAATTAAATTGTGACTTAATGATTGTAATCATGCTTGCCATTTACTTGGTCATTAAACTAATTAAGGCTTCAATAATGAATGGACAGTCCAGCACAACTTAAGCATGTGGGAGAGTGTAATGGAAAGGCACACACTACACTGCATTCATTGGTTACAGAGACACTGTATATATGTTTATCACTTACTATTTCTCAGCTTAATCATATGGATTTTTTAAAATATTCCATGGCCCCATATTACATTGTTTTTAACCTAGAATCGGGCCTGTATTGAAACACCTGAATGACAGCTGAAAGTGAGTGTCCCAGTTTGACTTTCCATTATAATGTCCTGCATGGTTGACATCAACTAAACAAATATTTTACCACAGCTAAAGTGCGATTCTGATCCGGTGTATTTTCATCAGGAGCGAGCCTTCGTTTTCATGATTTTTGTCCACATCATCCAGCTGTGCTACGCATTTGAAAAGAGGACCTTTTTGTGTGTACTGCTAGGCAACAGTGTTATTAACCTTCGTGCAGCTGACAGTATCACGTTGTGAATCATGTTTAATGGCGCAGTGTGCCGTTGGAAGCTGTGGCGTTTGAAGCTTTTGACGCTTTGATACGTGAGCTTTAGGGAAGCTTCAGGGATCGTTTCGGGTCATGTTAGCATGTGGTTAGTACAGGTTGCCAGCTTGTCACACACTGGCTCTTCTGTATTTTGCGTAGCTGTTGTTTGGTCAATCAAAAGTTGTTGCCATGTAGTCCTACCTACTTTCTGCCTCCATGTGCTGCATTGTATTTTTTTCCCAGGTTTACATCATGCATTATTGAGTGAATATAACCGCGATTGCGTTGGGGAGACGTGTGAGAAAACGGCAGGAAATAGACCACATGTGAGTCTTTTCAAGGCATTCAGGAAGTTGGGGAGAGGAAGCTTGGGCAGGGGAAGCGGTGAAGAATGCTTTAGTCACACAGTGGAAGAAACTGACAGACTCACTGCTCCAATGTCACCATCTGGGATGAGCCCGTAACTTAAGAATGAGACATTTATTTGGCTGCCTCACATATGTATTATAAAAGCCTGTGTGAGGCCTATTTTGTGCATCAAGACACTTGTGTTTTTCCTGTGTAACAATGCACAAATCGGCTTTGAATGTGGTCTCATTCGCATGCAGTAATTTGATGATTCATGAGTGGTAGACTGTGTTTTGACTCAGCAACTGCAGAGTCCGATTAAGGCCAGGATGAAGGGATTTCCCAGCTCTTGTGCTTGTGTTCTATTGAAGGAGGAGGAGGAGGAGGAGCTTTCCCTCTTGCTACATTTACTGAGAAGAGTGGTTTGTCATCACCACTGCTATGTTTTAATTTGGTGTATTTGTCAGTGTGAGTTAGGGATCAGGCTTTGGTGGTTTGTTTGACAGCAGCAGTCACGCTGCTTTAATCAGCAGCAGTTGCAAATATGAGACAGACTGTGTTAATTTGCTGTGATATACGGCGCATAGACTGTGTCCCAGAAGAATGTGCTGAAATGCAAGTCTCCCTAACAGTGTATGCAGAGATTAAAGCAAGCTAATCATATCTTTGAATTGATTTGTCGAAAAAAAAAAAATGTGGTCGTGTCAAGTGGGACGCTGAAAAGAGGTCAACGCGGGAAGACTAACGGGCTGACAGTGTAGACTTGACGCACTGCTTGATACATGTCTAATGAGAAAGGCTTGACACAGGGATATCATGAGTCATCTTTTTTTTAATCTTAAAAGACTCCCTCTTTGTGCGAAAGGTGTAATCAGTACAGTGACGAATACAGCCGTATTTTTTCATGCAGTGGAGTTTGGCTGTTTTTTGAAACATTTATCTTGCAAGCACTCAGCTTACAGATAACAAGGTCATGAGTTCACATGTTTTTGTACACGTCAGCAATTACAGGAAAAAGACTGGCTGGATAGATATGAACAATACACAGCTAGATTTTAAACTGTTGCCAAACCACATCAGAATAATAGTGGTGACATGGTAAAGTTGTTGCAGTTGTCTTTGCTGGATTCCTTAGAACAGCCTGCATAGCATAAATGATATTTCTCTGTGATGCCATGAATAATTTAAGAAAGTCTCTGTACGCTGACATTTTCTCACTAATCTCAACTTTTGTAATGGCTGCGTATCATGCTAACCCTCAAGGGTACAGTGCTAGAAATTTGCTTTCAACAGAGGCAGATAACCTGAGGGCAGCGCTGTGCTAGTCTGCAGTCACATGGTCAGGCCATCCACTGTGGAGCCATTCAAATCTTAGCTCTACTGGCTTTTGTATGCTTCCCCTTTTCAATAGATGCTGTTTTAGGAAACTGTAAACAGCACCAGCACTCTCCTGAAATAAAGCTACCACAGTCTCATGCCCTTTTAAAGGCACTTCAGCTCTCCCAGAAATCGACTGCATTCTTTGCTCTCTTCCCCTTCTTCTTCAAATTAATTACATGTTGAGAAATGTTTGTGGAACTTATTGGAATCAGTCCGTCAATATCTAATTTATTTGTTAAGGAGAACAACTTGACATTCTGCGTGTGATTAAATTGTTCCCATCCTAATCTGAGAGGACGTGTGTGCCATCGCGGTGAATGTGAATGATGGATTTCTCTGTGCTGGGATAAGAGGCTGCGTCTCCTGTTGTTTGTGTGTCCGCCTGCCACATGTGTATGCCTGTGACACTGCTTAAAGCCACGACACCGTGCACCCCGCGTGCTGTTTGAGCACTCAGTCCATCAGTCTATACTTTACTCCCATTTGCGTTGGCTGACTCACAGACAGATGTGTTGTGAAGTGGATATCTCCATTTAAACTGCAGGTAAAAGTGGCTCAGCTCAGATTTATTTATTTTTCGGTGATCTGAAAAAGCACATCCAATCTGACATCACCGGTTCTGATTTGGACCACTTTTGCGTGCCCTCACGGCTGTGATACGTAGCTGATTTGTGGCAGTGGGAGCTTTCCGGTGCTTGAGGAAAGATTGAGTGCATTGTGAGTGTGCAATTATTTTGAATGTTGCTACCATGCAAATAGAAACCAATTTATACATTTTCTGTTAACGAGTAGGGTAATAAGTGGTTGTTTTGATTTGTTAATTGCCATTCATTTTAATGATGAATAGTCAATCATTCATTAACAATGTGCATCCCCAGCATGCGATTTTGTTGTCAAGGAGCAGGTTTATCTCGATTTGTTGAGTCAGAAAAAAAAATAACCTGCCGTGGATTTTACTTCGCAAAGCTATTCAGACAGCTCATTATAGGTCCGTGTTGGAACGGGCCCTAGAGCAGTGGAGATAAAAACATCAACCAACGTTTGAATAAAGATGAGACTTAAGGCTGTAGTGCAAATATGACCAGATGTTTAGTGTCATTTAACGTTCAGGAAGAATTATTTACATAGTGTGAGAGAAAACACAGGGAGGGGGCATTTGCATTCCTATCCGGCTGCTGAAGTCAGTTTTTATAGTAAATATATTCTAAATGGATAAATGCTCCCAGATATTGTTTGGATATATGTCACATGAAATGCTTGGAGTAAATATGGTCTTAACGTGTCTTTGGGGCTCGTTTATCCCTTTTCTCTGCTCTGCCTGAAAAGGCCGTTCTCACAGTGCAAACATACAGATTAATTTGATAGATTTTATCGGGGAGAATAAATGTTGCTTTCATGCTTTCATAAATCTCTGGTCGCGGCGTAGGCCTCGCTGTGCACCACCTCTCTGAGTTTACTGAGACGACTCAGAAGACTTTGTAACAAGATTAATTTAGACAAATTGATTCGTTTAGACTACGTCTAATTCAGTTACTCGGTTGGTATTTGGTGCTGTCTGATGCCACTCCTCCAAAATTGAGCATTATACTGGTGATGCTCTACATCCTGTCTGGTTATACGAGAGCCAATTATGCTATTCCGATATTTATGGCTACGACGAGCAAACATTAGTCTCTCATGCCACGTACAAGAAAGTGGCACAGGCCAAAGGGCTGTCAGCTGCAAGTTTGTATTGCACAGGAGGAGTTTGGTGGAAAAAAACCCACCTTTTTGATTTCCCTCTTCATTTAATACATACAGTATCTTTCAGATGAAGATTTAATAACGCAAATCTGTTGTTAAATCTGTATTTGTTCGCGTTGTGGACAGAGCTCCACACCTTTCTCTAGTAAGAGCTCTGGTGCACCCTGTTGAAATGTGTAGGAGCAGCAGCAGCCCGAATTTAGAGGCCCTTTATGTTGACATTCAGAACAAAAAGATGTTTTTTTTTTCCCATATTAAATTTGTTTCTGATCTGTGGTTTGATAATTAGGTGCAGACATGTATCCGCTGTCACTGCTGTCACTGCTGTGCATCACATTCACTCGTTATCATTACTCAAGCCGTGCTGTGAGTGTTGTGAATAACGGTTGTCCCCTCACATTATGGTAAGCTGTTTTCCAAATGTATCATCACTTCTGTTTTTTTTTCTGCTGAGTGGTAAACGTCTGCCTCGGAAAAGGCTGCAGGAGTTTGAGGTGTGTTGCGATCAGTGCTTGTGTCTCTGCATCCTTTATACTTTCACTCTGCTTTAGGGTGCTTTCATGTTTACAAGCTGTGGCGAGCAGGACAAAAACAGGGGTCTTCTGTGTTGTGTGTTTTATCTCCGTGTAATGTACACCTTCGCTTTTCAAGTTATCTTTAATTGCACAATATAAGCCACTGAAATTAGTAATGCATTAGAAAGCCCACACTGCAAAGTGGTATTGTCAGACTAACAATCCGAATTATCCAGACCACTGTACAATGCTGATGTAGGGGTTTGTGAATGTTTGTTTTATTTCTAGGTCGTCACTCCTGACTGAGGCCGCAAAGTTCCTGTGTAATCAGTTTCATTTCCACATCGCACATTATGCATCAACACTATTTATTTTCCCCCGGGGACAGACATGCCTAAATCTGAATCGGTAACACTTATGTAAAACCAGATTTCATTGCTAATTAACAGCCAACAGTTTGGAAGCATGAACACTGTTGCAGTGACAAGTCACATGCTTTTACATAGCATACTTTCCTTTTTAGTGAAGAAATCTCAGCCATTCACTTTGCTTGGTGCTCTCCATTCCTTTTGTTGTTGGGTGTAAAGTTTAAGTAAACGGTTTCAGGCCGCTCCTGTATCTAACAGCTCTCTCGTGTCAGTCACTATTCTGATGAGTTAATAATAGTAGTATTGTATGATGGTTCTGAGCAGTGTCTGTCAGATGTCTGTCATGCAGCTCCAGTCCTTTTGCCCTGAATTGTTAATGTTTGCAGCAGCCAAATGCGCTTTATTTCAATGAATACAGCAGAGAGGGGAAAGGAAATGTGTGGTGTTATTAGGTAGTTTAGTACATTATTAAGTGTTACTTTTTGCGACAAACAGCTTTGGAGTTTATGAAATAAATGAACACCGAGAGATTTTCTGCTATTATAACTCAACCTGACTGTCAAGATACTTAAGTGTACTTACCAGTATGCGAGGCTAATTAATTTCTTGCAGCTCTTCTATCAGCTTTGGGAATTTTCTTTTTTTCCTTCAGGAAATGAGACTTTCTGCCGCAAGCTGAAACCAGTGAGTGCTGCTAACGTTTACTAGCCTTTAGCTGAAGCGAGCAGTTGATTAAACAGGGACACAAGGTAGTTTCATGAAGTTTCCAAGGACTGTCAGGAGCGCATTGCTTCACGCTCCTAACTGCCAACCGTGGCTGGCTCCTAGTAATCTTTTGTTATTATTAGAACTAATTAAAGTAAAACCTAATTTCCTTCTAAACTCGTTTTACAGAGCCATCGTGGCTACTGATTTTATAGTGATAGTTCCAGTGAGTGAGTTAAAATGACATCATACAGATGGTCTAGTTAAATTGGTTGGGAATAGCGGGCGTTGCTATTAAAAAGCTGTGCAGTGGTAACCAATTTGAAACAAAATTGGTACTATGTCCATCTTGGATGAAAATCTATTTCATGTGGCACCAGGTGGAATCTTGTAATAAAACTAAGTGTAATGGAAGGATATGTCTGCACGAGTTAATGTAATTTTAACATTAATTGCAGTTTGTAATATTAATTTAAAAAGTTATTGTGTGAATTAGCATACTGGTATGTTTTTGTGTCCCCAAATTGACTCAAGTTGCGGGATATTGCTTTGTGTTTTCATTTTTAAGGATCTACATGGAGTCATAATCATATTTGATTAAGGAGGGACCCAGAGCTAATTTGATTAGGTTATTTAGAGGAATATGCATTTGGTAATAAACATTTATTATGATGAAAAAGTTTACTTTAATAAGCGGGAGAAGCCCAGAGGACATGCGAGCTTAATTGTTAGATGTTAAATTGCGTTGTTGCGATGTTGCCAAGATAATGGGCAAGGAAAGGCCCTCAAGTCAAGGCAATTAACCAAACAGTGGTTTGATTGTTGTTAAATTGATTAGAAAATGTTTAAGTACTCCATTTGAAAATTAGCTATTGTTTCACGCAGTTTTAGACTGCAAGAGAATGCTGGGCTTAATGATACATACGCTCGGAGTTAGAAATGGGAAAAAGTTGTTGCTCAGGTCAAATTCTTAAGCTTTACAGATGTTGTGGCAACTTGTGTAGCGAAATTAAAGGCGGTGAATGACGGTGAAACACACACCGAGGCACCTCAGGCGGAGCTCTCTTTGCATAATGCCGGGTGAATGTGACATATTTGTAATCCAGACTCGAAATAACAGCTTGGACAAGACATGAAGCCTGCACATAGAGAGTGAAGCTTTGTTTTCGGTGGTTCGTAGCTTTATCTCCCAACTGTTGATCAGTTGTTGCAGAGAAAACTAGTGATAGATATGGTAGTTAGAGTGTCTGCTCAGTGTTGCCCACAGCGACAGCTGATGAAGATGCACAAAGGGAGGTGCAGGTTAGAGCCAGTCTGTTTGCTCACCCCAGCATCAGTGGTTTCCTGATTAGACTAGTGGAGAAATCTGCGGCTGGAGGCAGGCTTTATGGCCATCACCACCCCACATCTCCCTGCTCATTAGTACTTCACAGCCTAGCGCCACAGCATATGGCAGTGTTGCCTCTGCTTCCCATTTGAGGTGTGTTTCAAATGGCTGTCCCTTGCCGAGTCATAAGCTTTTGGCAGTAACCTGTCTCACTGTGTCTGAGATGAAGATAAAAAAACTGTAGTAAAGAGAAGTGGTGGTTTTAATTTTGCTTTATGAGATATTTGTAACATTTTGTGAGAATGCTGCGATTTGTGTTGCCAGCAGACATAACTGAAAAATTGTGAATTTCTTTGATTGGAGTTTATAATTGCATTAAATAAAGACGAATGATTTGATCACTGTCACCACAGGACATGCTCTTCAGAACTTGCCTTGTGAAAATGTATTATTTTTGGGATACATGAACCTTAAACCAAGCAGCACTAACCTGCATGTTCTCAATGGGCGTCACTGTATCTGCTCATTATATCTGCGGCTGTGGGATTGTAGGTGCCTTATGATGTTCTGTACTTGTTTGGTATGTGTCTTAAAGTGTGTGTGCTTGGGATGTTCACTCTTGACCACACGTTTAAGTTTACATACATTAAAAAACACCTATTATTTGGGATCATCAAGTATTGTCACATCCTGCACATGTACAGTTTCCAGGGTATGCTCATAGCCTCAGTGAAGATTAACACAGTGACAGTGGACCAGTGCTCGCTGTGGTTCCAGGACATTTACTGCCCGTTCTGTCTTCTCTGATGTGCACAAGTGTATTTTGTTGTCTGGAATCTTTGACTTCTGAGAGGGAAATGAGACAGTACCCAGAGGACACTGTACATGTGAACGCTCCTCCGATGGGATACATGCTGCACACTTTGCGGTGTTGTCATTTTCTGTTGGATCTTGTTTTTCACACTGTGCCCTCCCTCCAACAGAACATACACATAAAAACATTGGCTGACGATATGGTAAGGTGCTCGGTTTAATTTTGGTGTGACTAGTTTTGTTTTACATCTTCTCATGTTTTGTCAGAGCTGCATGGGATCTCTAACTGAAATATGTGGATGGGTCAGATGTGCGAGAAACGAGTTAATTGAATTGATATTTTAACCAAACATAACATGAAAAACTGAAGACTGGGTTGCATGTAGTGTTACTATACAGTGTTTTTGTATGGTAAAACAAAGGCTAAGCTTAAACCTGTCTCACGTTTTGTGGTGGCCTTCCATAATGTGTAAATAAAAGATGATTTTTCATGGTGCTATTATTTAGCACCACGAATATCCTAAATTTTTCATTATGAACAAATTCTAGCCCTTAGCATGGAGACATTTGTAAGCAGCTCATAGATCATTTAGTGTGCAGTTATCAGTAGCACTTCCTATTAGATGCCTGAGGCTTTTTTAATACCCGTAGTTAACAAATAGCCTAACTTTGACATTTACAAGCTCATGCATTATTGCTTTAATTTCAGGATGTACAAACTCTCCACATGCAACTGCAGCTATCAGGAATTATCTGTTTTTTTGTTTCGCACACAACACGTTTGATCCATCCAGTAATATTTCAGCAAACTGATATGAGTGACATCATGTTTATCTTTCCATTTCATGAATATATATATATGTATGTATACATGTATATATATATGAGTGTGTTCATTCATCCAGCATGTCCTCTCCATTCCATTTTACTAAATATGACTAACACTGACTAGTTGCATGCAGTTCATGAACTTTTTCTGCTTTCACACTAAACTTCACTATATAACAAGGAAACTCAAGTGAACCTCACAGATCTTATCATGGCGAGCTTAAGTTGCTGTTGTTTGACAAAACTATTGTAATAACACAAGCACAAAACAGGTAATCCAGTGGGTCTGACGGTAAGTAAAGTCCTGATAAGTTTCAGGCAGTGTGTTATGTCCATGTTGGAAACTGTTTTAAACATGAAATAAAAAGATAAAAATAGATGATAAAATTACCGTTTAATGAAAAGTGTAAAAATTTTGCTTTTTGTTGTTTTTAGCCTCACATAATGTTTTAGAGATGGCGATTGCTGTTGGTCTATTTGTCAGTTCAACACTATTGAATGGATTGCTTGATGAGCAAATTCATTCTTTTAAATGGAATTTGGAAATACCCTTTTTTTTAACATGGGTGACCACTTTTCCACAAAATATCCCAAAACCTCAGTAGTGGCTTACCACAGTGGCCGTTCCTCTGCCACAAATAATAACCCAATAATAATGACAAACACCGGCGTGCTCACCAAGAGTGAAAACCTTTGATTTAGGCAACAACATAGCTTAACTTTATTTTTTTTCTCCATTAGTGGAAAGGATGTAATAGTGCCAAAATTTGTCTCTATGTTTTGTTGTTCTGAGAATTTTGTGTTCTAATGTTACGTCATGAACGTCACAGCCTCGTGGCCTCACAGCACCCCACCTATGTGACTACAGACGTCTTGTCTATATGTTCTTTTTGGACACCAAGGCTTAATAACAGGCTTGCACTTGTCATCTCACGGTTGGCCCGTGTTCTGTCCCCACCCTGTGCAGTAATACACCTCACAATGCAATATTGTGTAAAGCTTCATCAGAGTTGCGTATGATGAGGTGTGTTACATGTTGGGTGTGATCAGTGGTGCTTGTCATACATACAAAATTTAATCTGGAATTATTCTTTAATGACTTGCAAGGATTCTGATGAATGTGAAGCAAAATCAGCAGCTCTCTTGCATTTTAATCCCTTTTTTTTTTTAAACTCAATTTCAATTCAGTTTTATTATATAGCGCCAAATCAGAACAGAAGTTGTCAGAGGACACTTTCCATATAGAGCAGGTCATACTCTTTGATCTACAGAGGCCAATCAATTCCCCCATGAGCAAGCACTTGGCGACAGTGGTGAGGAAAAACTTAGGCTTTTAACAGGCAGAAACAGGCAGGAACCTCAAGCAGAAGCAGGCTTTGGGTGGGCGGCCATCTGCTAACTTTTGCCAGCAGGAACTTTAACTGTGACAAAAATGTGTTTACTATAAATTGTGGTCAGCAGTGTCCTCTGAAAGCAAGAGAGAGAACAACTGTTTGATGTGTGGGGACGTGAAATTCAGGTCACAGGCAGTTTAAACCAGTCTCAAAAAATCTGGGTTTCTGTCAGTGTAAATCAGCAATAAACAATGAGCTTTGTGCTCGGCTTAGTCTAAACAGGTTTGTTAGAAATGCCATACTTTAATATCTCATGCACTCTGTTTTCTTTCAGCGTGATCGTATTACCAGTTTCAGGAAAACAGGGATGAAGAAGGAGAAGCCCCTCATACAGCACCCGACAGATCCCCTCTCCACCCAGGCCGAACTGCCTGTTCCTCAGCCCCTTTTCGACGACCGCTCCATGAACCTCTCAGAGAAGGAGATCATTGACCTCTTTGAGAAGATGATGGTGAGCTTCGTACTTCTCTTGCATCGTCTCCCCTGCATAGGGTCATGTGTAGCACTCGACAACAGTTTTATTACAGCTGCCTCAGAATAATAAATAATGAGCATTCTATTATGAAAGCTTAAATTGATTCATAAATCTGTGCAAAGAGGCACATAAGCAGAGGAACAGAGCTGCTGTTGTGAGTGTTGGTGAAGAGGAGTTTGACAAGGCAGACAGTTAAGTTTGAAAAGCATTTTTATATCTATATATATTACCAACAGATCACCGTGCGCCCTTGTTTTACTGCTGATGAGATTGTTTTGTAGTGAACAAAGCTTTTCTAGCCATGTAAAAATGATGATAATGAAATTACTGCTTTTCAAAGCTCTCCTAGTTTTATGCAACATCTAAAAATTGTTTGTCGTTTTACTATATAATCTGTCCTGATAAAATTCTCCCATCAAGATATCAAGGTTTACAGTTCTTTTGACGAACAAGTTAAACTTTACCACAGCCTTAAATCTGAAGCCATGTTATGATTTTTGCATCCACTCCAACATCTCCCCGGCAGTACAGGACACTGATTGGTCTGAATGAATATCACGCAGCCACAAGTGCATAACTTGAAGCCTGTTTAGATGAATTCTCGTTTCTTGTGATCTCGTGAACCCATTTGCTTTCCAAGGTAAGTTTGCATCTGCATACTCTTAAATAATCCAAGACCCAGCAACACTAGTGTGCCTGTCAACATCTGCATCTGCAAACAAAGCTCCAGAGATGATCATGGCTGTAGAAACCCATCAGTGCTTAGTATGCAGTGGTCCAGGATTGAAAACCCCTCATGTAACTGCTCGTATTTGTGAAACAATATAAATATTGTGCAAGTTAAAGTCCTCTGAAATGAATAGCTGTATAATGGCAAACACAAATGCATGTCCAGAAAGCAGTGCGCACAACTCCCACAGTGACATGAAACAGTGCCCTCTCATGGGGTTACAGAGGACCTCTTCTTTGATGACTGACCCTGATTAGAGGTTCAAGACGTATCAAATAAATACACAAATACGTGATTCAATGATTCATTTTTGGAGCACGTGCAATGCTGCAAAGGTTTTACACAAGCAGAGTATTTAATAATTTAGTGATTTATCCAAAATAGAACTGAGATAAATATTGTATTTCTAATACAGATAAATGCATTTTGCATTCAGATGTTAAGCTTTTGTGAGGCAGGGCTCCACCTACGTATTCCCTAGGTCACTGTCAGGAGAGCACCAAACTTTGAAATTCACTTCGCACTCATCTGTGGGGTCAAAGCTCTGTCACACTTGTGATTTTCTCCATTGAAATGCATTTTTGGCTTTATGTACTGCAGGATTGAAATCTAACAAAAAGCTTTCAGCCCATCTCTTTGAAGTGGGGAGCTGAATTACTCTGGCTTCATTGCATAGGTCGTGTGTACTATTGTGGATAATGTCTGAGAGTGTGTGTGTGAGTGTGGTACGGTGCCTGCCTTTCCTTTTTTCTCATACAATGGTCTTTATTGCCAGGGCCAGAGAAATGCGACCAGTGCTCCTGGTTTTCATCAGGCGACTGCTCAGTGTTTTTTTGCCTGGGTGCTCATCCCTGTCACTCAGTTCACCTCTCAATTACTATGTTTGTGCTCACAGCGGCGTGACATTAAACCCAGACTTCAATTTGCTCAGTGACAGATGACACAGAAGGCATGTTTGCTGGTCTGACATTTGACAGGCCTTGACACTTGTGGTTGGGAAGTGTAATTACAGTAATGAAATCAAAAAGAAAAGGGTTATTTACTTATGTACTTTTGAAGCCACCACTATTTGCTCTCATAGACTGTAAACTTTTCTGCTTTGATGTAGCAAACACAGAAATGACAGGAGCGGGTAGTTTCTTTTGATGCTAGTAACTTCTCTTCGACATCAATCCGTCTTTTTCATCTCTCCATCTTTTTTTTATGCCATGCGCATATACATTTTAGTTGTTCGTCGTTGGTCTCTTTGTCTTTACACCCATTCTGTTATTGATTGTTTTCGTGATGTTACATGGTGCTGCCTTAGAAGTCTAGCGTGCTTCAAATGAAGGGATGACCCATACCATATTATTGAGACCACCTGCTGTGCATTAATGAGCAGAAAGTGAAAATATTTTTCTCTGGAAAGTGGCTTACACATTGCACTGTGTATCTCAAAGCCTAAATAGGACATCGCCTATTACTGAAAGGTCATCAAAGGGATCTGGGAAAATACAGGGAGAAACACTCAGTCAGTGGGGAGGACAACCAAATGAACTCTTTCTATAATTTTTTTGAAGCTAGCCATTGAGAGCAGAAGTATATTCATAAAACTACAGGGAAAGTTAAAATGCATGGAAAAACATTAACTTCCAGCACTGCCATTAGAGGGATGTTGTGTATGTTTTTACTCAGTGTGCCCTGTCACCGGATTTCCCAAGATGTGCACAGCTGGAATTCAGAGCCCCTCATCAAAATGCACAGCAGTAAATCCGCTGATGAAATGTCCGGCATTTGCATCTCACTAAGGAGGCAGCTGTGTTGCGGTGGCAGACGCCGATCCAAGAGGTTCAGCCTAAGAACACAGTAGCACAGAAAATAACATGAGAATTAATTCCACCGGCATTCAGTAAGCAGGGAAGCCTTTGCATTACAAATCCCTTTCATCGACTCGTTATTGTCTGTAAAATGATCATTAACGGACAGCAGAGGTGGGGTATCCGGTGAGGACAGATTCATGAACTTGTCCTCTCCATCCAGACAAAAATCTCCCTAATGGCGTGACTTTATGTCAGTAGTTGCTGCATCGTGGCACTTAAACTCACCTGTGCTGATGTGGCTATTAGCGGTCTTGACATTATCACCCAAATGATGCTACTTTTACTTGTCTGTAAGCATGAAGAACTCTAAGAGCGTGGCATCCTTACTTGGGATTGATTGAATCGATTTGATTCCAGTGTCAGTTTGTCCCATTCTTTGGCGTGCCTTCTCAGTAGAGTAGTGTATGGTATTGAGGTTTCTAGCAGAGACAGAGGACCAGTGAAAGAAGAATGTCACACTGCAGTGCTGCTGTGGCTAGTTTGAGATTTTATGTGCCTCTCTATGCGCCATTGTCAGGATGAACACTCCCAGTAATAAGCTCCTATGTGATCCCTCAGCAGTTACACTCTGCACCAGGACATTAAAACCAGCCCACAGGAGAGTTACTGTGTGTGTGCCCTTGCACACGCGGATCAGACTTGAGGGTAGTGGACAAAATAATTGATTTGTCACAGTTGAATCAAAACATTTTTTATACGTCTTCTACTTTTCTTAGATCCACTTTTCCTCAAAGCGTGGACTCTTCATATCCATTTCAGCCTCAGACATATTTGATGGTAGCCATTAATTGCTCTTCTCTGTGATTTGAAGCCTGTGGCACTCTGGATTAGGCTGTGTTTGCAGCCACATTTCGCTGCAGGATTTTAGAATTTATGCCCATCTTATATTTTTTATATACAGGGTAGTCCCTCAGTGGAAAGATAGGTTTTGTTGTTTTGGCTCTGCACTTCGCACACATTGGATTTCAAATGAAACAGTGACTATGAAGTTCAAATGCTTGCTTGCAGCTTTAATTTGAGCATCCTTACCTCTGCATTAGATAAACCACGTAGCAATAGTCCAATTTATAGATTAAAAGCTTAAATTATGTCAACATATTTGATATTCGCTTGCAAATCCTGAGCAGTTAATGACTTCCTAAAATCTGCAGCATATGTTTGGTGTCTTCCCTGGTGATGTGCTGCCAGGCCTGTAATGCAGCCATTTTCATTTACTGCTTGTTTTGGGAGCTGGTCTTTAGTGAGTGAAGCACCTGCTTAGTTGGACTGAGGTGAGTCCAACTACAGCTCTGCTCAACCAGAAGGGATATGAACAGCGTCAAAAGCTTAAAGTCAACTCATGAGTCTCAGCCCAGTGTTGTGGAGTCAAAAGAGCTGAGTACACTGTCTTACTACCTATGAACTACATTACTTATAAACTACTACATTGTATGTACATATAGAGTATAGTAGCAGGATGCACAGTGTTCCTAAAACTCATGTCAGTGATGCTTGGTTTGCCAAGTGTTGCAGAATGACATCATGTTCGGCATAAGCAAGACAACTGGTGACTGATGAGCATTAGAGAATTCAGAGAAGAGCTTTCCAGACCAACATGAGACAACGAGATTGAGAGCGTGCTTCTTGGTTACACCGCTGTCATTGATACAAGCTCAGATCCCATCATTTCAGCTCCGGCAGCAGCACTGATATCGTGGGACTCTTTTCATGTAGCCTGTGAGGGTATAATTAATAAAAGAGCATTAATCATTTTTGGAGACTAAACGTGGAGGGCTCATTCCCCCCGTTTGCCCCCCGACAAGCGTCCCGCAGGCCCGCCACTCCTACCCCTCCTACAACATACTCACCCCGCCACATTGTCACGTTTATTGAATGCCAATTAAGCAGATAAATTAGCAGGGTTCAAAGATTAATTAAAAAACCTGCTGGTTTCCTTGGGTGAAAAAAACCTGCCAATTGTGAAACTTTCAGCCACATTTTTCCCCTCCCTGTTCCACAAAAAGGATGTTAATGGTTTTTTAGCTCTGAGGGTATTTACTAGAGGAAATGTAGTTGGAGGAATTTAGGTCACGGTGCCCCTGGATGGGATTCCTGCTGGTGCTTCTCTGACAAATGAAGCAAAAACAGTTTGAGTCAGATTACTCGTGGTAAGATAATCAAACCATTGTATTGCAGTGTTGTTATTTAGAAGTGACACGCCTAATTTATTGGATGAATTTTGCATTAAATGGGATGGAGGGGAACCACGGCCAAATTAGATCAACCAAAGTGAAGGAGATATGATTTTCTGCTCACCCCAGCAGAGGGCAGCATGGCTCCACGACTTCAGGTTCACGAGCCTAAAACCCTGAGGAGGATGTTTTTTCTCTCTCTTCATTCTAGCCATCTCTTTGTGAGAGAGTGCTTCTGATAAACATCCCCCTCCATTCTAATCATCATGTCATTCCCTAGCTTTTAGTGCTCTGTCCGGCCTTCGCTCCATCCCCTGATGTCTCTCACATGAAAGACCTCTTTTGTGATACAGAATTAAAGTAGCACGAAGATAATACTCCCAATAACACGCAGATACTGCCTATCCAGCCTATCTGATGTGATTGCATGGCCTCAATAGAAGCAGTGTTGTTTGATTTTGCTCTCTTGTTCGGAGTTGGGGTGTGCAGTTTATATTGCTGTAGCCTTGCTACTTTTCGTTTCAAGGACTAATTATTACTGCCATTATTTCCTTTGGCTGTACCTCGTGACTTTGACAAAGACACATAGATGAGAAATAAATGTATTCAGCGGCAGAAGGACAGGATCTGATGTAAAATGGTTGTACTGGAAATGGAGGTATAATTGCTGTTAGGTCTCAAATATTTCTTCTTAGTGGTGTTGTCAGTAAATTTGTTTGAAATGCAGTGATTTATGCTGTGCTGTTGGGTCACCAGTATAGAGGAAATGCTAAGGGTTGCTCCTTTTTCCTTTTTTTTTTTTTTTTTTACATTTCTTGCTCAGTCGTTTTTCCTTGGCAATAACCAGGTTCTGATCCTTATCCTCTTGAAGTGAACCCAATGTATGTTCAGTGTACCTATGTTCAAATTTCTTTTGCACAATTTATCAGCATTCATAAAATGTGAGTGGTGCCCAGCCTCTAGTGTTAAATCAACTTTCTCCCTCTGTGTGTGTTTAGGAGGACATGAACCTGAATGAGGAACGCAAAGCCCCTTTGCGTGGAAAGGACTTAAGCACCAAACGTGAGATGGTGGTCCAGTACATCTCAGCCACTGCCAAATCTGTAAGTAAGAGAGCAAACCTAAATGCTCTGTCTTTATGGATGAAAGAGTATGTGCCGAGTAATTGCAGTAGATGAAGTATCATGACACTCCACTCGACTCCAGAATGAGTTTAACCTGATCCTCTGCTTTATGGCTTGCTTCGTCATCCGTTCTTGCACACTCTCACTTCTGTCATTGTCTTTCTCTCCACTCTTCATGCTTGAATCCCACACCTTTGATTGCAATTTTGATTTATTTTCTTCGTTGCCTCCTACAATCTGCCTTTGTAGGCTCTCAGATATAGATTGTCACTCACTCAGTGCCAGGTGGAGGGTCAGTGCTCGTCCGGTCATGTGCTTGCATGCAAATTGTTGGTTGTCCAGTTGTGTACTTGCATGGGAGTTCGTTATGCCCTGCGGTGTGAGTGCCTTGCCTTTATCATTTGGTTGTGGAGTATAAAATAAGGTTCAGTCAGCTTCTTGGTTCAGCACCAGTATTGCAGTAAAAAGCACAACCACTGAATATAAAGTTGAGGAAAAGCAAGCATTTTAGGCTGCATTCAACTTGAGCTATATACTATATATGCGACACTACAGCCAGCTGCACCATATACTTTATCTTTGTTCTGAGCGCTTATCAAAGCGACTGTTCGCAGCTCTTTGGAGTGTTCACGGTTAATAATAAGTTGAGGAAATGTTGGCCATTCTTGTAGAGTAATCTAAAACTTCATCGTCACCACTGTAATTCGAAAACATAAGATACATGTAAGGTGACTCCGTGAATGTAAGATGAATTCTCATATCCTCTGTTGAAGTTATGGCCAACCTTGTGAGGTGAATTTCACATCAGCACCGAAGAAAAAAAAAGTGATTTGTGCCCCGACTGCTTCCCGAACCTGGTAGCTCTCTTGACATCATCATTTATTACCTTCCTCATTGTTATGGTAATTAACTGGCATTATTGATAATGATGATTATCCGAGATGATTGAATTCCTCACAGGGCCCATTATGCTTTGTGAGCACTGATATTTTATTCAAATGAATAACGTAATCTGTGTCGTCAAAGGACAGAGGACAAAATGTGATGTCTGTCAGCACCCTGCTATCATGTTTAATAGGACTGAAGGAGGGGGATGGGTGAATGTCAGTGATGATGTGTCTGTGTATACAGTTACACTAGAACACCTTTTCATTCACAGACTCTGTCAAATACTGATAATACACGAGACCAAGAAGACAACTCAGCTTGACATTAATAGTTGAGGCCATATTTGTGTTTCAGTCTGATCGTAATGTGACGCTGCTACCAAATCTCCTTTCCTGTGAGAGACAAAGGAGCGGGCCATTTATGTCAGTGCCTGACACATAACAAACTAAAACAACTGTTTTGCAACTCTTCAAATATATTTTACTCAAATGCACAAGACCATATGTAACATTTCTGCATTGAAATACCCAAAATAGCAACTAGACTTATGTTATATAATTTTTTGCTGAGATTTTTCCAGCAATGTTAAAACCCAGAACGAGCTGTAATTTTATTCAAGGTAATGGTGCACAGGAATCACCAGATGATATGTCAGAGAATGAGGACGTAAGTCGTCGAGCACGAGTAAACGTAACCCGAAATAAACTTTAATACACGAAGTCGTCCGTGAACGTGATCTCAGCAGGTAGCCTTTCATTGGTGATGGTGGCTGTTAGACAATGAAGACATGATGTCACACTTCTTCACAACATCATCAAGCTTCATCTTTTGTTTTCGTTTCAACTGAGAGACACCAGCAGCAGAAATCACATACATGCTGTGCATTTAAGTAAAAAAAAAAATAAATAAATAAATAACACCTACCCTTAATTGTATAAACTAATCCAGGGCCTTAATGAAACATGTTCAGCTGCTTTGGACATGAGTTAAGTTTGCTCATCAGCAAATATTTCCCTTCTTTTAATAAAACAGCTGCATACCATTCTGAATTAAACGCATTTTGAAAACTGTTTTCTGGCTTTAACTGAATTGATAACCCATGGTCCTTTTTAGCTACTAATAGATGTTTAGAGAGAAAATGTATTCATAGAAATCTGAATAAAACTGAAGCATTTCAGAATGTTGTATTTGCTGCTTTACAGTGATCTTATACTGACACAGAACAGATTATCAGCAAATACATCAGGAGTAGGACATTACCCAGTCTTTGTAAGGCAGGTTTCGTGGTGGCTTTGACCATTTAAGTAACTGCTTTGCTTTTGAAAATCAGTGTTTCACCCATACTCCATGTCTGCATGTTTGAGCCTCTTTGTGTTTAAGAACCTCACTACTAAAATGTATTTCTTTTGCAGGGTGAGGCAGGTATCTGGGGCTAATGTTGCTTGTGGTTGCTGATGAGCATGCTGTGTGGACTAAATGAGAATCTAAACAGTGATTCATGTAGGAGTGGTGTGTTTTGGCCATGTCCGGGCGTCTCTCTTCGCTGTGGTGCCTTCAATCTTAATGTGACTCTCATTGTCTTTTTCTATGGAAGATGTCTGCTGCATTGTGAGATTGCAGTTTTGGGGCTTTGGAAGGACTTTACACACGCTCATCTCAATTTCCTGTTTGTTTATCTCCTAGGTGGTATTATAAGGTTCCTACAGCATATTGGACAAGATTGTTGATACTACTCTTAAAGGAGCGTCCTGTTTTTAAACTTATATTTTATTGCAGCCACGGAATTACAAGCGGGACATTCAAGAATGTCACCGGTTCCCCCATGACCACCTAATACTCAAATTTGTCTATTTAGATTTGAACAGCCCTCTGTCTTTCTGAACCTACAGCTAATGTCGAGCCTGCAGGCTTAAAATGCTTCGGAGCTGGAAGTTTAAATCAGTAAATATTGGTGGAACAAGAAATACCCCCCAGTATTGTGTGGCCTTTTTCTTGTCTGTCTCCGCAGACCTGCTCAATTGAGCAAGGGCTTTAGAGCCTGACAAAAAAAAAAAAAAAGAAAAAGTTTTTCTGCAACAAAAAAGCAAAAATCTAAGCACCTTTAATTTCACAGCTTTTCTTTATGATGTGCAAGTTTATTGTATGGATATTCATCATCTATGCATGTTGGTATACCACAGATTGTAATGACTAAAGGCTATTTCTGCAAAGCTATATTCCTTCAAATGATTGCTAATATTAGAAAAGAGTGATTATTACTTTACTATTTATTAAAATAAGTCTTTCATGAGAAATCATTTTTTCCCTCCCTGTCTTTTCATGGCATAATTGTACATTGACCCCGTTCATTTGAACATGAACTGTGCGTCAATGGTATCCAGTTCTGCTTCAGCAGGAGTGTGTCTGTGGTCATCTTTTCCCATCGGCTTTGCATGAACAGTTGCCTTTCTCTCTCACCTTATTTCTTGATCATTGTTCCTGTAAATGTGTGCCAACATCATTAAAGCTTCCAAAATACCCTTTACCCCAATACAATCACTTGTTTCTGAGAGACTGACATGGCTCATGACCCTGATCATTTTCCATGTTTTATGTCAAGCGTGCTGTGTCTCAGATGCAGGAAGAGTGTGATGGCAGGGTCTTGTAAGGGGGATTGTCCATAGTTTTTTCTTTATACTGTAGGAAGAGAGATGCTCAATATCACATCTCACTAGGTAGTCGTAATCAGCACTACTCATGTTATTAGATGGGGTCTGAACTTACAGGAGTTTTGCTCTTGTTTTAAAGAGAACAAGGTGTTGCATTGTATTGACAACACAAAATTGTTAGTGAAACTGTGCTTGTCCCCCTCGAGCTCCTCCCTGACTGTTGTCTGTGCACACTCAAGATAGCGTCTGTTATTTTGGTCAAGCTGCTCTAAAACAAGATTCAGAAATATGGCATCTAAGTTGTAGCTTACGTAAGTGTGACTCATTTGTCTAGCCTGCAGTATTCAGATAAACTATCCCCCAGTGTTAGACAGTGACATGCTGCATTCACTGGAGAGCAATGTGGATACACAGCATGATTAGAAAGTAGTATGTGCGTGATCAGGTGGTGGCACGTGTAAAACGGACTTTATGGCTGTCATAAACTCTTGGTAGAGGAATGGAGAGAGGAAATCAAGCATCAAATGACCACGGACTTGGGAGAGTTTGAGAGTGACAATAAAAGAAATGGAAAGGGAGATTAAACGAGATGAAAGGAGGGGGAGAGTGGGAGGGAGCGAAAAACGGGAGAGAAAGAAGGAGTAAAAGGCAAGGAACTCCGGCGTCCTGTAACTTCCCGCAATCAAAATGCATTTCCTAGAAAACATGTCGCAGAGAAAAAAGAGCTCAGTCACAATATAGAATGCATTTACTCAGCTGACAGACACCCTCCTACTGTGAAACAAGCCCCACAGTTGCAGTAATAAAAAACACTCCTGCTACCTGCCACTGTTGACAGATAACAAGGTTAAACTCCAAGAATCGTGCTGACTGCATGGGCTCAAGGTAGCTCTACCACACGAAGCTGACACCGGACGGCAAACGTTAATAGTGGCTGATTGATATCAGCCAAAGGAGGCCATCTGCAACCTCACACCAGCCACTGTTCCTTTTCGGGACTGAAACTGTGAATCTTTACCAGTCAGTCAGTTACAAGAACAAATTGCCACGCCTTTGCCATGCATATATGTCTCCCATTAACAGTTTTTAAATTGGAAATTTACAGCTGCCAAACACAGACACTATCTTCAGTATGTGCTCATAATTATAAAGGTTCTCTTGTTGGCTTTTAAAAAATTTTTTGTTATATTGTGTGCGCTAGAATTGTGTGAGTGATGTTTGTGATGTCACACAAGTTACGCTAATGCCTCAACGTGTAATGGAGAGTGTTCTCTGGCCTACTAATGATTGTGCTGTTTGTGTCTTTTTGCACATTAACCTTCTCCGCTGATCGCTGCATGCAGATAACTGGGAGCAAAGTTGCGGTAAGTAGCCCATTATTTATTTGGCTTCTGAATCTTGTTCCTCCTATGTGTCTGTCTTCATTCAGCCCTGAAACACACACACACACACCACACACACACCACACACACATAAATCTATCTTCTTTTGGAAGGATGTTGAGGAGCACGTTCCAAACTGTGCAAGTGAGGTCATTTTTATGGCTTGGATTTTTATTTTCAGCCCTGATATTGCTAATGGGCTGTAATTTGGAAAGGCTATAAATTGCCAACACAGTTTCTGCATGTAAATGGTAGCACTTTCAAATGAGGGATTTTGAAATTATACAGCCTGAAAATGAACTGGGAGGCCTTTTGTTGGTTTTTGCTGTTTCTCTTTTGAAATAGATTGCAGTGTAACACCTATTAGCATTTGAATATTGTAATACCAACAAAGAGTGATAGCTTTTACACAAATACTCATCATCTGCAGTCTAATCTGTTTATCAGAACATGTTGCATCTAAATGGTTTTAACTGTGTGCAACTGTGTGTTTATTAGACGCAATGCAAGCTGAGAATATATATCACTTAATAAGGCTTTTGGCACACACACATTTATGAGCACATTCTGCCACACACACGCACACACACTGAACCTAGTAAAACGCCTTTCTGCCTTGAACAGAAATATTGGACGATATTGCTCAGTGTATTTGTGGCTATATATTTGAATTTGCTGTCAACAACTCTGTCTCTAAAGAAATTAAGACACAAAATTGTTTTCTTATCATTGCACGTTCTTATTTGACTTAACCTCCTCACAAAAGGCCCAGATAATCTCAACAAATACAATTTATGGTACCAATGTATCGGTACCTTTTACTTTCTCATGCTGTAATGTGCTAATTGCTTATTTTCACTCTCAAGATGCCATTAAGTGGCACCCCGTTGCCTTTTTAAAGACGGGATTCTTTTTCTTTTTTTAGAAGAAGAAAATAAAAAAAACGTTCTGGTGTTGGTTTAGAAAATGTTGAATTGTCACTTTAAATGGACTTTCATCGCCTTTTGAGAGCTTCGTAAGGATTAAGAGGACTGTAAAGCTTAACAGGAACACAGGCAAGGTAAAACGGGACACTGTGACCTGGCCTCTGCTCTGCCCATGCTCTCAGACAAACCTCGCTCGTTGAGGCATTTTGCAGAGACATTTTGTATCGATTGCATTTTCTCTTTCTTTGTCAAACTGTTCTTTTGTGCTTGGTTATTTCTGTGGGAAGAGTGGGTTTTTGGCTTGGCCCGTATGGAGGTGGATGGAGTAGCTCTCGATCAGGAGCAATGGCCACATTGTGTTCAGTAAATGGAATATGACAGATTTACCCCAGCTCGTATTATGACTGAGATGTGGAGGCCTACTTTCTGAAGTTCTTCAAAGTCAAAAGGTGCCCGAGACCCTGGTTATCAAGAAGTTTCTTCAAACTCAACAGCATGCTGAAGCATTTGACCTGCCCTCTGTCACCTCTGTGTCGATCTTGGACCAGGAGCTTACAAGCATGGCTGACAAACTGAAAATTATGAGCTTTCATTCTTAAAAGCGCGAGTGGACGAGGAAGAGGAAAAAAAAAGGCAAGCATTTAGCCTGGTTAGCTGATCGTGGGCTACAGTTAGCTCCCTGCTTTGCCGGCAGATTCCCATTTTCACGCTGTCAGCGTGCGTCGGTGGGATAGAGCGCTCTCAGATGTGCTGGAAGCAGAGTGTTGGTTAGGATTGTCTATAGGGAACACGCAACTGTAACTCCTCTGTCTCAGGCATGAAATCTCTCTGGCACTTTCCCCTCTCCCAGTCGAGAATGAGGTGGGAATAGAGGACTGTGCGAATTGGCTCTAATCCAGTCTGACCAGCGTGTAAGTGTGCAACACTGCTAAGTCTCATATGCTCTCTCCACCTCCTTAAGCAAGACTGAGGGAAATATGAGCAGCACACATACCTGGGTAACAGCATGCCTGCAGGTAGACTCAAACTATCCAGACGGACCAGACACCTCTTCTTTTTGGAGTGTGCTGCAAGTCCCTATTGACCACTATGACGGCTTTATAGCGTCGGCCTGTGTAAAGATTGGCCTGATTTACGTCACAAGTCGAGGGTCACGTTGTAACAATCCATCAATGACTCCTGCAGTGTTACTGTGAAAGTAGACTTTCTCCTCTCTGCGCTGCCATTGACAGGCTCTGCAGCTCGGATGGAATGCTGCCGAGACTATGAGAGCACACATGAGCGGGGGAAAAAAGGGTGTGTGCTGCGTGTGTTGAAAAGCAGCAATCTCCAGACCGCAGGGAGGTGATCAATATCTGTATGACTGCACAGATGACTGCTTATTTCCATGGTAACATGCTGGTCAGCTCTGAGGTGTCAGGCGGTGATGGTTAGTGCGGTTGTGTAAACACGTATATCTCTGTATATAGCTGTCAGTGTGTGGATTTTGACCGAAGAGCCGAAACACCTCAGACCTGCGAGGAAAGACCAGATGAGGCTGTATTGTCTGTGCTCTAGTTGATCGAGGGTTGTAGGAGAAGTGCTTTAGTTTTTTCTTCAGAATTATAAAGTGCTGGTCTTTTCATTTCACAGTAGCTGAGGGCATGTTTTTGTCACTGACCATTTTTCTTGGGTGTATGGTTGTGTGGACAATGATGCCTCCCAATTTAGAACTGCTGTGTGCCAATGCAGACTTCATATTTGAAATGAAATAAGAAAATCATCATTTATGGAATAAAATGTTGCACTTGTGTATTATTGAATGTAGTTCAGATGAACTACTACAAGGTTCTTCATTTTCATTAATTTAATCAAAGCGAATTGCACTCTGGCTATTTACTTGACAACATATCAAACTAAAAGATGTTTTTGTGTGTCTTATAAGCGAAGCAGTTGATGAGCACGGAACCTTGAAATGTTTTTTTTATTATTATTGAGTTGAGATGAAGAATTTAATTTACCTGCAATGTTTTTGAGGTATTTGAAACTCTTACTTATTTGCACTCGTATATGTATATTCACAAGTAGCTCTACAACTACCAGTTATTTCATCCAAAGTGTTCAAGCCATCAAGTGATTGCTTATTTTGTCTGACCAAAGTCAAAAAAACAAATTTATTCAAATTACAATGATAAGGAGCAGAGAGAAGCAAGAAAAATCCTCACATTTGACTCCAGTCTTGTGAAATGTATGACCTTGATATGTGTTCCTGTTGTGCGATTGGTTGATTTTGTATTTAGCCAAGGTGAATTACCTGAGCTCTTGTTCTCCTCTATTTGTAGCTGCTGCTGATTTACTGAATGTTGGATAACTAGTAAACTAGTCGTTATAGATGAGGCCAGAGGATTGCAAAGCATCCAGATGGGAAACGAGGGAGACAGAAAGAGAGAGTTGCATGAATATGAGGACATGCAGACATCTGGCCAATCAAGTGCTCGTTCACTGTGCCAGGAGTGCTTACGAAGGACCTTTTTCTGAAAAAAAGAAAAAGAAATATGGTGAGCCTGAAAGGGAATGAAGGCGCCCTCCCTCCTTCATTTCCCTGTTTACCTTTTAAAACCACATGCCTCAAAAGAGTGCTTTGTTTCAAGCAAGCTATTAAACTGGGTGCTGAGGGTTGAGCAGATTTGATGTGGCACATGTCCTTGGTGCTTTAAAAGAACGGCAATGAAAAATTAATCAATAGCGTGTGCCTCCCATGCCCTGAGCCAGTGTTCACCATAGATTCTATCTTAAATTAAGATCAAGGAAACATGCTCTGGAGGGGACTGTTTGAATAAGATGTTTCTTTGATTGACTGAAAGCATCTTTCAGAGTTCATCTGATGGACATAAAAAGTTGTCTGGGAGTGAAATGAGGAAGGGTTTATTTGACAAACTACTGTTGAATGGCTTATCTGGAAATCTGTAGTCAGGTGTCTGCTTTTAATAGATATCAAATCTTTGCTGCTTCATTTACTCAAATGCTTTAGCTTCTTCAATGCTAATCAGAGGGAAATTCTATTTCCACTTTCCTTCCTTAACTGGGAGCTTTGAGAGCGTGGTCGCTCCACTTTTCTCCACGGGACACCATAACATTTGTTCATTGTAGAGATTTGAAAACACAAGCTTTAGGTTGGTCTCAAATACAAGTGTATGAGATGATTTATGTCAAACTTTGTATGCCCCTGTGCTAGCGACAGCTGTGGCCGGAGGCGTTATGTTGTCAGGTTGTCTCATTCGTGTTGACATGGTATCTCAGGAATGCCTTCGGGGAATTTCTTCAAATTTGGCACAAACACTTGGACTTGAGGATGAGCTGATTAGATTTTGGTGGTCATAAGTCAAGAAGTAATATGGTAGTTATGACAAAATATGGCAAAAATGTGTCATAGGATAGAATGAAGTGATGCATTTTGTATCAAAATTTTATATCAAAAGGTCAAAGGTCAACTTCACTGTGACATCATAGTGTTCTGCAAAAACATCTTTCTGGCCATTATTCAACTCCATAACTGGGGAACAGAAGGGGAGATTGTGACCACATTTCACATTTGGTCAGATGCTGAATTGGTGACACCAATCTTCGCCGTCCACATTGACATTGTGCTGATTGTAGAGATCTTCTGTGCTGAGAGGTTGAAAATGTGTATGTAGCTTCCACATTTTAGAATTTGTAGCTTTTTTTTTGCAGGATTATCCATATTTGAAGCATTGTAGTCCAGCACAAGCTCACTAGTTCTGCTGATATTGAGCTTCAGGTGATTGTCTTTGCACCATGTGATGAAGCTCTCCATCAGTCCTCTGTGAAAATAGTCTCTAAATGATGAACACAGCATGTTTGTCACTGGAAATGAATCACTGGAATCATATATGTCAATACAGTGATAACTTCTTCTTCTAGATTAATGAAATTCCTTCCCATAAATAGTCTTCACTTCATATGTCATGACTCTGGACAGACATGGATGTAAACTACAACTTGACTGATTTGTAGACGGTGTCATAGAAGATCATTATTCGCTGAGCTATTGTTGGATCTGGGAAAGCAATTTGAATATTATTACTTCACAAATGAATTAAGTCGCAATATGCTGGAGCGCCTGTTCCTTTGTCTCTCTTGAAGCTCTTTAACACATACATGAAATTTAACGCATGGCAAAGTTCACTCTGATGAAGGACACATGTACCAGTACACTTACTTAATCAATTTGTTAATAGCATAATAGGTTTGGAGTGTAATGTTGAACTTTATGGCCTGCATACAATTTATCAATCAATGCTGGTAGTTTCTGCTGAATGGCTTGTCTTCCGGCGTTCATGGTTGGATTGACCTTTGCAGGCTGTGGAAGAGGCAAAGGTTTAACTGTGACAGAGGGTGGGCTGTGTGGGAAGGATTAAGTCAACACCAGCTCCCACTGGGGATGAGAAAAAGAGGTTACTTTTCCATCAGCATTTGTCTTCTATCTTTTCATTCCTTCCTTCTTTGCTACCTTTTATCCTTCCTTCCTTCTCTCGCACATCATACGTCTTTTCAAAGGCAGAAACAATCATTCCTCTTCAATCAGAAGGGGGAGCTGGATCTCGTTATTTTGAAGAGAACATGAAAGGCTGAAGTGGTCACAGTATGTTGATATTGGATTGAACAGTGGCTATGGCAGTGCTTTATAGTCTCTGCATTGGTGTTTGTGTGTGCACATGCTCGCATGTCTGTGCGTGTGGTAAGTAGCACTGTTTTCGTCCACTCTCTTCTAATAGATGGATATTGGATTGGATATTACAGCTTGGATTTAGATATTGCGCAGAGAGACAGAATATGATACCATATTTTACAGAGAGGGAGGGAGGAAAAAATAGAATTCTTAGTTCTGGGGACTGCATATCTGTGAATTTTATGTACTGTATGCACATACCCACTCCAGTGATGGAGCTTGTGAATACTGGCTAGGCTCTCAGTTGTACATCTCTCCCCCACAGTTCTGTCACACACTCAACGGCACTGTCGGCATGCTCAGCTCGACGGGAGGCTCCTGCAGGGCTGCATTAGGCTCCATAAACTTTATTGCATATTTTTACAACCCGCCTCTCTGTATGCATCCACCATCACATCCTATCGCATCTGCTTTAACTGTTCACACAGCTGTGAAATTCCGTGTATCCCCATGTTTTATGGTTGCCTGCTTCTCCAGTCACTCCCGATTTCTTTATTTGCTTCTTTGGCTTTTTGATATCCATGTCTGCATCTGTGTATATTTAGTAAGTTTTTTTCCGCTTTGGTTGATGGAATTGTCTGCTTTTTCTAGTTGTGATCATGGAGAACGCCCGTAGTGGGTGATGTGATGATGTACTTCTGTTCATAACCATGCGAGCCTCTCTCCTCTGGTGCATTTCCAGTCATTCCAAATGCAGACTTCACACTGACAATATTTGGACTTGCATTCCAATGTGGGCAGTGTCCACAGCAGTATATGCATAGACCCTGCTGATTTGCGATAGCTCTGTTCCACAACTGACACAATGCAAGAACATTTGAGGACAAGAAGGACAGTGAGAGGCAGCTGTTGACAGGGACCTGTGGTTAACATGAGTGGAAACCAAAGTTGTTGTAGCTGTCGGGTTTGGAGAGAGTCACATTGATGGCCTGTTTATAATCCCCCTCTACTCTTGCAGTAAGCCCACCAGGCCCTTTGGGAGCGCCTTACTGCTCAGCCAACTAGTCCACTCAGCACAACACAGTGCTAACAAGGTATAGTCTCAGCCTATCAGCTACAGTGCTTTCATAGTGCTGTCATACTTGGACGCACAAGAGTAAAGCCACATAATCGCCTCATCAACAGCCAGGTTCCCCCCGATTCCCCAGACAGCTCTCTGCTGTAATGATTGGTGACATGATCAAGGCCAGATCACTTGCTGTGTTATTGTCTGGCTTGCAGTTTCTTTTCTAAGGGTGCTCAGGAGAGATGGGCCACAGTTTTAAAATGTCAGCCTTCAAGCTGCATCGCTTTTTAGCTGTTTACCAGCGGCACAAGCCTGGTTGGTTGGCCTTCCCCTTTAGTGAATGAATGAGTGAATGAATGAATAGATACCTGACTATAAATGAACCATCCATGTGCTAGATATAAAGGCTCGACCTGCTACCACTTACTTTCAGCTTGGTTGGTAAAGCGTAGGTAAGCCGTGCCAGTGAATGAGGGTTTTATCCTGACTGAGTTGGCACTACCTCTTCTTCATGCATGCTGGTTCGGACGGTCATAAACTGCCAAACTGGTTGCAGATTTTTGCTAATTATGTGGTCCCTCCTTCCCTATCTCCTTTTGCTTTCCATTGTGCCCTGCCAAACTTTGTAGCTGTGTATTAAAGAAAAAGAATCGTATTTAGTAGGTCTTTAGGGATGTTTCACAACAGTGCTGATGGCATTGGATCTTAGTTTTGTTTGGCTTTGTTTTTGTGAGTGTATCATTCTCAATGCCATGAACACAGTCGCTGGTCATGCATGGTCATGGTCTGGCTCTACTCAGACAGAGGCGCCGACAGCTGCAGTTTTCCAGCCAGTATTGTAGTACTGAAGGCCAGCACTTGGTGGCAGTGGGTGCCCATTGAATTGGCCAGTTGGTGCATTGCATAGGGGCTGAAAAGCCACATTGTTGCTATGGAATTGACCTAATGGGTTTCTCTCAGCCCACGTAACACGCCGCCATGTGTACCACTAATGCCATTTGTTAGACGTCTGATCTTTAAAGGGGAGAATAACTGTGAAATGGCTCAACAGCATTCAAATTGGTCTGTCTTCTGTGATCAATACTCTCACCCTCCTACTGTAGACAGAGAGGGAAAAAAGAAGGATAAAGAACAGATTCATCATGATTATCTTTCCTGTGTACAGATTCAGAAGTGAGACTGCCTCTGACGTGGTAGCCAACCTCTACTGGGTCCACTTCTTTTTTTTTTTTTCCCTTTTAACGCTTCACTTGCACGATCGAGTCCTGTAAGCAAGCACGCCTTACCTGACCTGCTATTGACAGGACAGCAGGTCTGCTGTATTGATCGCTCTTTTATGCAATCATACCTGAATTATTTATTAGACTGTCCCTACACTGATGAACAGATGCAGTCCCACACCAACAACTCATCCGTTATACTTACAGAACCACGCCATTGATAGCACTGTCTTTCCCCCTGGTTCCCTCCATATATCCGTCTCCTGTTTTATGCCAGCAGACTGACACCACATCCCTCATAGATATGAACATCAAATCTCTTTTCTGAACCCACCTCTCCACGCAAGCAATATTTGCTTATTGACACCCCGAGCTCTTGACATGACAGAGCTTCTTGGCCACCTATGTTCTGCTGAAACACTGCCTCGGTTGGGTATGGCTTTCCTTTAAGGCCCAGGATGTTTTCCAGGATAGACATCGATGACAGAGAGTGGTGGAAAGGCACATCTTTGCTCCCTCACACATGCTGTGCTCACTATTTCGACTTCCTCCACCTTGTCATTCGGCTCAGGTGCCCTCACTAACATACCACATCAATTTTTAATGCACAGCCATATGGTGGTCTTGTTTTTCTTCAGGTACTGTGGCAAATAAATATGAGTAAAATAAAGCAAAAAAAAAAAAAGTTCATCCCTGCTATTATTTTCACATGTCGCGAAGGCTTTTTGCTCTGTCAATTGGTGGTCAGAATGTATCAAGCACTTCTTGAATGGGGCCAATTACTAGATATTGGCCTGAGGCTGATTTGATAGCAGATGTATAGTGTTCCAAATGGTGATGTCCTTGATGTTGGCTATACACCCAGCGTGCGAGGTGACATCCAATCATGTTGAGATGGCTGACCTGTGTCTTTATGTCCTGAGTGGTCTTGAGGGATGATCTTTTTTTTTTTTTAATGCTGATTGGGTGAATGCCTTCTTCACACCTGAGATGCTCGCCTTGAATCAAACATAGCGTGCCACTGGATGTGATAAAAACAGAGGACCTTACAATGCAGACCTCTGATGTGTATAATTACACAGTCATTTAATAAGACAAGCAGCAAATTCAGTGTCATGTGTGAGGTGTTTTTCTTCTTTGCTGTCAAGATTTCCCATGTTAGCTTTCAGTTGGCTGTCTCTCTGCTGCCGACGGGTGTTGTTTGCTAGATTGTTTGTGTGTCACCTCACATGTCTCTGTGTGAGGAGGAGGAATTTGCTACCACAAAAGAATGAAATTGAGAGGGAAAAAAGTTCCTTCCAAGCCCTGTAAGTAGAACAAAAGAAGAGAAAAAAAAATGTTGATGTTATTATGCCGGCAACATCTTCTGAGCTTCTGATATAAATGAACTAAGGGTTCTAAAATTGTCATTTGAATTATGCCTTTCATCTCCCCATGGTTTTTAGTGAAGCAGTTCAACGCAAGTCTCTAGTGAATGTTTTTTCTTCCCCTGTTTGCATTTCTGAACAAGCGCCATAACTGTAATGAATTCTATTATTTTAAAACCAATTACTGTTAGTTGGGAGCTTTTTCACTGCTGTTGTCATGCTCTCTGAGGAATAGTGCTGTTGCAGTGTCGACTGCACTCAAACCTGATGGTATTTCTTTTTATTTCCCTAACCACCAATACAAATGTAGTTTTGTGGTATCATACACCTCCTCCATACAGTGTTCATATGGACCCGGATTTAAGAAATCAGAGCAATGAAGGACTTGTTTGGGATATATTTGGCTCAGTAACATTTTGTGTAATCGGTGTAACACTCTGGAAGCCAACACTGTCTTTGAATTCAAATGAAAGCATGAGAAACACAAGGCACGCTATGTTTCCTCGGCCATTAAGGGCAAACTGCCAGGAGAAAAGTAATGATCCACATGCTTGTTTTTCTAAATGGATTTCTTATAATTTTGTATGTTTTAATTGATTTTTGTAACCAAGTTTTTGCTTTACAAAAGGGAAGATTCACACTCACTATCCTCCCTATCAGTCTTCCATCAAAAGAGCGAAAATGGTGAGACCATAAAAAAAAATGTAATGCCAAAAGTTCATTAACATTAACAACACATTTTTTTTTTTTAAGAATGTGAAATGAGACATCTGAGACAATGAGAGCGTTTCTGCATGACTTTTAATTCTCTGTAGATTTGTTTAAGTGTTATGCTAAACAGAAAATAAGAAAGCAGGCAAGTTCAAAAAGTTTTAAAACTGGCATAAAAGCAAAACTCAACTCTGTGTGTGTGTGTGTGTGTGTGTGTGTGTGTGTGTGTGTGTGTGTGGATAGACATACAGTATGCATGGGATACAGAGCCTATGCTGACTGTAATTTCTGAAAGGCTTTTCATTCTTTCCCCTTTTCCTCATTATATGTAATTAATGCTTCGTGGTGTAACAATGGAGTGTCGTTTAAAATCATGTTAGACCACACAGTGTTCTTTGTTCATAGTAATTATATTTATTCGTGATCGCCAAAGACTTCTACAGACACTATTACGAAGTTTCTCTTTGACACTGCTCTCCATTATTTTCTTTTCTAAGCAGAGGACTAATTGGATCCTGCCTCCATGCTTAGCCAGTGTTTGGAGGTGGGCCTTTTTGTTCGTTTATTCACATTTTTTCCTCTAATAGAACCACTTACGTTCACTTGAATTACCTGTGTTGAGCTTCAAGTTGCATACTTGGAATCTGTGGTGAATTCTACAGAACTGCACAACCTTTTATCTACTGGATATTCTTCAAAATAACTGTAATAAGCATGTAGGTGGGCAATATGGCCCTCAAATAATATCAAGATATTTTATTCTGTGATAATAATATTCTTGACGGCATGACAAAATAATGAAAAGTGTTCTTGCTTTAGTAGTCAATGTTTCGCCTACCGTTGCCTTGATGGGCATGGCCTGACCCCCCAAGACCCCCCGAGCCACTTCCTCCTCTGTCGATTCTCGCGAGCTGTACCGGCTCCCAAAGACATGTGTCTCATGCAGATTGCATGAGTTGCTGTGATGTTAGCACTTAGCATGCTAGTGCACGCTGATATCTGTTTCTGTTGGTCTCTGGTTTGATTTTCTTTCGTACGGAGCAAGTTTACACAGTTACAGAACTTATGTGCAGCTGCCGAATGAATGACAGCCGTGGATAAAAAACTGTGAGCCAGACAGGGAAGTGCAGGATAATTTTAGCCATGACAGCTGTCAGTTTGCAATACAGCAGCTAAGGGGCTGTGTCAGTCAGTTAACCCAGCGCATGGGTTAGCCCCATGCGCTGCAATGTTACTTACCCTTTCAGCCATTTTTGTCACTGTGTGTAACGGTATGACATCATTATGTCAACAAGAACAATATAATATAACACAATATGATACAATGTGATATATACCAATGATATAGCACACCCTTAGTTCCCATATGCATATACACCCATGCACACACACACACACATGCACACACACACAGGAATAGAGACGAAAAGAGTAAAAGAGAGAGATTAGACACGTTCACTCATTAAAAGCCAGCCACTCATTCTGCCCTAAAGATTGATTTATAGCTTATTTAATAAGCTGAAAGGTTACCTCAAAACAGATTTTCTCCTTAATTGACCAATTTAGTGCCGCTCGATAAGCATTCATGTCAAGCTGAGATGTTGTGGTATTTCTGTCTCCCTCCCTCCCCCTCTCTCTCTCTCATGCGTTACCACTGATATTACAGTGCCATGATTAGTTATTAGAGGAGGTATGAAATATTCAGCATGTTGTATTTTGGATGTTAACAGGGTGGGGTCTAAAACCTGGCCCGAATAGCTGCAGCATGAGTTAGCATCACCGAATGTTCTCTTAATTAGCTCACTTTGCCCAGCAGCTGTCTGCTATTAGGGTCCTTTGTTCCAGATGTTATCTCATTAGAATGGCATTGATCATCCTAATGACTCTGGGAGAGATTATTGGTCCACATTAGTGTGACCCGCTTGCTCCCTCTTTCCCTGAGGTCAAACCACAATAGCTTCACCCATCCATATGTTCAGCTGACGGTTTAAGTATGGTGGCCGTTTCCTCTAGACACGGTTACGTGTATGTGCAATGCCAAGCAAGTAGGAAGCAGGGATGACTCAGAAGAGTGCTGCATGCTTGTTCCACACAGGGTAATTTGTGGACATTAAGCCAATTGTTGGTGTTTGATAGTAGGCTAATGCTTAGGGTACACAGTTTCCAATCTGTGAATTGGCCCTACTGTCATTGTTCAAATGGCTTTTCTTTATAAATGGCAGACTGGGCTTAAATTCCATGTTTTTGTTTGCTTCACATTGTGTTCCAGTTTATGTGAGTAATGGCTATCAGTTTGTCTACCAGTTACCTTGACTGTGAAAGCAAGGCTTTCTGAATCAAGGATACTTGGTATTGTGTGCTTCTATATTCAAAACATCTAATAGAAATACGGTTCAGTATTCACAGTTACTGGTGATATTGAGTGGTCTCATTCATATTATTCTACGCCCAAGGCTTTCATTTTGTGCACGTGTGTGTTGGTCTGTGTGCCTGTATTTTTGAGGGTGCGTGCGTTCGTGTCTGCACGTGCACGGGCGGGTTTATTGGTTTGTGTTTTTCGTGTGAATGTGGTCCTGGTGCTGTGATAGAGAGAGAGGGGGCATTTGAGTCCTGATCTCATACTTTGGTGTTGGTTGCTTTGTAGCTCTGTGGACACACGTACAAGGCTCTGGCAGGGCATCGCTGACAGCTAAGAAGCAAGCAGTTCCCTCCCCAGCCACAGCAAGCACAGAAGTACACAGAAATCTGTGCGTCCTTTGTTTCCCCTCTCTGCAAGGCTCGAAGCTGGCCATCTCGGAATTCTATGAAGCCAATCGAGGCATTTCACATTGACGCTGAGAGAGCATAAGGACGGGGTAAAGAGGACGCCAGAGAGATAGAAAGAAAGGTGGAAGGTTGAGAGGAGGATTGGATAGAAACGAGCAGGGAGTATTCAGGAAAAGAGTATTCAGGCAAAGTGAAGGGAAGAGAGTTCAAGACAGGGAGAAGCGAAATGTCTTATTACACTCTCCAGCCTGTCCCTCCCTCTCTGTAGTCAGCACTGTAACTAATCCTGACTTCACCAATTCTCTCAGACTGCCCCCCTTCTCTGTAAACCTGCCTTTGACGCCGCAGTGTGCCTCCATCGTCAGCTACTTCCTGACATGACTCTTAGATCTCTTTGTCCTGCTGCACGAACACCTATTGTATTAACTCGGCGCCTCTGTCTTATACTTCCGACTCAAATGTGTAGTAAAACAATCATGCTTAATTGCATGCATCTCAGTGGTTCAGTCTTCAGGTTTTCAGGCTCCACGGCCTAATGAAAACAGAGAGGCATCAGTTTAATTATAATGTACTCGCCTCTTATCGAGGAGAGATTGTTTTTATTTGGAGCCCTAATGAATTTCTCATCAGTTTGTTATTAACTTTGTGCTATCAGGGGCTCAAGTGGGGAAGCAGCCAATTACATGGCTTTGTTCTCCCTGATGGACAAGTATTTGTGCCTCTGTTGAGGGAGAAATAACTCGTGAAAATGCTATGGGAAAAAAAAAACATAGCTCCATCTTCCCGCCATTGACTGCCAGACAATTTTCTGCTTCAGGTAAAGTATAATGTGCATGTGCCACTTCTTGTAAGGTCTTTTGACTCATGCCAGCTAGGTGTGCTTTCCTTGTAACAACTGGCTCATCAGTTGCTCTGAGTTTTTTTTTTTTTTTTTTCCCAGAAAGATGATGGTTGGCAGCTGCAATCATGGCTTAATCTATAGAAAGCGCATCAACGCAACACTGCCGATGTTATGGATGGAGTCTGCTCAGTCGGCTGTATGTAACATGACGTGCGCAAATTCGACCGTTGCTCCTTTCTACAGCCCATTTCAAACTGAGCTATTAAAACCCTGAGTGCATTGATTCAGTTTAGCCTCTGGTGGGTATGAGTGGAACAGGGTGGAGTGCTGAGCATTCATATAGTGGAATGGGGACATGTAATGATAATTTGACATTTTAACCATGACCCTGGCTGTATATGGCTTGGCTTCCTTAACCTAAAACCCATTTGGAACTAATCTAATGGGATATGAAGGGAACATAATGATGTGTGGGGCCTTGTTATTTGCCTTTGTTCACAAAACACTTCCCTAGTTTATTGCATTTTACGGTTGAGGGGCTTGATCACTAGTATTATGGCTTTGTAAATGGGAGTCAATAAATTACCCTCTGATTAAAGACGATGCCCTCACTTTAGGTGTGAGAGCCATTCGCTATGCATGGTTAGCATGAGTATTTTTGTGTGTACTAGTTTAATCACTTTAATTCCTCTTTCATTTTAGCTCCCCTCACCTCCATAACTCTCCGACTTGTCCATGACAGATGAATGTGGCGCACAAATTTTTGTGTGCCGATTTCTGGAAAGCTTTTGGTTGGGGAGAGGGGCTTTCATGCACGTTTAAATGAGTCACTCCACACATGATTTACCTACTTCAAGGCCCAGACATTCCCAAATACGTGCCTCCTTTTGAGCCGGACATGTTGTTTTATGCACGGCCGAAAGCTCGCTGTTGCCCTCTGCCCTTTTTTCTTCCATTTATTATATGCAAATGAAAAGATTGCGGTTGCACCTCCACAAAATAATCTTTTAAAAAATTCTGAGGCCAAAGATCTGGAATTGGACATGAATATTTTCATTTGAAGTAGGGAATAAAGAGAGAACAGTATTAGTGGTTATATGTTGTTCTCTGACAAGAGTTATAAGTTAAAAACAGCTCTGCCCTAAATTATTTTGTCATATAGTTCAATGTAAATGTGCTGTACTCTGAAATGTAACTCAGTAAAATGTTCCACACTGGTTCAGAGACACCAAAGACTGTGGAAGGCTTTCACTGTCACTGACTGTAAAATGTTGGAAAAACTGAGTTTGTTTTTTTGTTTTGGGATGTTTTAACTTTTTCTCCTGGTTAGTCAAATTAACAAGTTTATTTACTCAAGCACACACAAAAAAAATGCAAATGTGATGAGTCCACAAAGCTTCACAAAGTTTTCCTCTGCATAGTTATTTAGACTATGCTTCTTAATTACTGGTGGACTCCTTATCTTATTCATAAATGCAGCTCTTCACTGAAAACATGAAGTGGAGTTTTGGGTTATGGAAAAACAAGGATCTTGTAAAAATAACAAGACAGATGGTCCAGGTCTGTTGACAGAAGCTTTATGCTTGCATGGCAACGAGGGAGGAGAATTGTACTGCATTTCTGCTGACCCCTTTTGCTCTGGGAAAACTGCTAACCTCCCCCCAACTCCCCAACCCACCGGTTTGATCCATGCATCTTCAAGCCTCAGTCACACTGATTGATACACTGTGGAATATCCTCAGGCTTCATTTTCACTTAAAAAAAACATACAAGTTCCCAAAAGCACACAAGACTCACAAGCTATGATGGGACCAAATAATCTGTTGCACCGCCCAAACTCGCTGCCAACCCTGCCCTGTTCTTTATGTTCCATTAATGAATGAGGAAATAAGATATCAAAGCAAGAGTAAATTAAATTTACTGTGGCAGACATCACTTATTGATTACATCTGGGTCTAGTTTGGGCTATGTTGTAACTCAGTAATGGCTGCATAAACACTCCGCTGTTGCATATTGAAATACAGAAGAATAAATTATGCTTGAATAGGAATGCTGGACAGCGTTTGAGGATAGAAATTTGAGACTAAGACGTGTCTTATTTTGCTTCCTAGCGTTTGTGTCGGTTCGTTAATTGCCATAGATAATTAGCAGTCAGGTGTTTTATAGCCACTGCAGTTTTACGTAGAGATGGTTTCTGACGGATTGATTGCTTTCGGTTTTGTTTCCTCAGTTGGCCGCAACATCACAACGTGTTTGTGTGCAGTACAGGGCTACTATCCTTAGTCAAGAGTCCTCTGCCAGGTTTAGGTCCTACCCCCTCAGTATGGATTAGTCCCACTGCTGGAGGAGGATGAGTGGAGGGAGTCAGAAGGATAATGAGGGCATGGTGTGGGCCCAGGGGCAGCCAGCAGGGCCCAGGTAGGTGGATCTGCCTGTGGTGCTAAGCCTCTTAACTCACTCCATCCTCACTGGCATCCACTAACTGCTACACTGGAACACAACTCATTGCCTCCTTGACAATATGTGTAAAGGAGCATAGGTCGGACAGCAGATGTACCTGTAATTCCACTAGCCACATGATAATAAACATCAGTCTTAGTGGATTAACGCTTGAAGGAGTTGTGTGATGATCAAACATGTTTCATTAGAGAAATGTTTCACTCCTGGAAGGATGTTTTTTTCATAAAGCTGGGCTGCCTATGCAGCTGGTGCTACACGACCAGAGGAAACAGAGAAAAGGGCCCGTGCTAGTCTTTTTTGCTCAAACGATAGAAAACCAGCATGCACTTTGACACACGGGACCATTAAACTCTCCCACCGGTGCGTGAGGTGAGTTTAGTGATCCCCCGCTTTCAAGCAGACACAAAATGGCCGCCTGGTCACCCGCCCCTCGCTCAGTCCCACTGTCTGTGGAGGCACGCATGCAAAAAATGTGGTAGTACCATCTGCAGTTTGCACAGCAGCCAGCAAATGAGAGGGGGAGGGGGCAGGCAACTGGGGGCTAGAAACATGGAGGGGAGTTAAACATTGTTCATTTGCATATATTACCCTCATTGTACTGATAGAAACCTGGTTGAAAATCAGCAATGTTAGTCATTAAAAGGTATTTGCATGTTACCCAAAACACTTGTGGTAGTCCTGAGTCCACAGAATAATGAGACATGAGCTCATTTGAATTTCATATAAGCCAACGATACCTTAATAATGAAATGAAGCATATAGTTTCTTCAGTGGGAGTCTTTTTCAGCACCATGGAGAGCGCTGAAACCTGGACCGCATGACCACTGAAAGCATTCCTCTTTCTCCCTGCCAAGTTCTGCTTTGTTTTCCTCTAATAGCTATGGCTCAGTGTTGTTGTATGCACCACACCTTACTCTTCATCTTTAAAAAAACACCTTGTGGTTTTTGACTTCATCTCTACCTTCCTTGATTTTGTGCTTGTTAATAACAGCAATGACAACAGCTCCAACTGCACAAAGAACGATGATTAAAGAATGGATGTACAGCTCACTCAACAAAAGGATTTCTGCTTTGGGGAATCTTTGGCCTGTGATCCAAAATGAATAAAATCTGGGGATCCAGAGAGTGTAGGCCAACATAAACTGAACATAAATACAGTATTCATATGTGTGTTTGAGAATGTGTGAACATGCAAGATGAGCACGCAGCCAGCCTTGTTAAGCATGTGGCTATAACATTAAAACTAACGTGTTAAAGGCCATTAAATGACACTCAGCTTAATCATTGTTTTACATTATACCATTAGGACCAAAGGCTGCTGTCGCTTGGCTCTTGGCCACAAGTTGACTGGTACTAAATTAGGTGGGAAGACTTCTTCATTAATGCTTCCACAGCTAAAAAAAAAAATCGCACATCTGACTCATACCAAACACTCGTCAGACATAATTGATACCTCAGATGGCTGAGGTTGCGGTCTCAAAGTGTGGCTTAAGTTGCGAAAGCGCCATGATTTCACTTTCAAGTTAGGTGAGTTTTTGGGGAATTCATTAAGCAGGAGGCAAAGGTGCAAGCGGTGGAGTTGTCTCCACATCGCGGTGCACCATCTTGTGATGTTGTGACAGATGTCATAGGACAGATTGACGCTCCATTTTTAAGTCACGGCGGCGGCACAGAGATGTTTGTTGTCATCCGTTGCTATGCTTCCACTCTCAGCTCAGAAAAAGTGCATACCCAGCGTTGTTTATTTTTTGTCAACAGCTCCCACCCAGCACTTGGCTCTTGTTAACAGATATAGATTGAGTCTTGTCAAATTGTACGCCAGGCTGTGCCCCCCCCCCCCCCCCCCAGAGACAACCACACCTCTCTGCCCCCCTCCATCTCTCTGTCTGTCTCATTCTGGTGCTTGGCTGGTGAGGGTTTTTGGACCATGATGTTTAAGTGTGCATGGTAGAGAGGAAGAAAGAAAATTGGAAAGAAGAAGAAGAAAAAAAGCGAGAACGATCTTGAGAAACGAAAAAGGGAAATTGGTTCCAAAATTGTATCAATATGCATATGTTTGGGTGTGTTTGTTTGTGTTGCTGTGAGCGCCGTGGTGCTCCAGGTACAGAGTAGATGCCTGTCATTCTTCTGCTCTAGTCCCGCCTCTATAAATAGAAGTCTCTGAGCGCTGCAATCCCTGAGGGGCTTTGTACTCCTCTCCTTCGTTTTCCTCTTCATCTTCATCTCCTGCTTTCCTCCTCTACTCCCTCCTATGACTGTGTTTATCTGTCTTTACATTTGTCAAACAGCCATATTAGGATGTAGCATCATTACTTAAGAATAATTCACTTTGACGTGGATCACCCACATGTGCAGCAAACAAAAATGGTTGTTGCCGTATGGCATCGCGTTCATCATCCTTCACCTCTGCGGTGTAGTGTGCCGTTGCGTCGTGTTTTATGGAACCCCCTCTTCCTCATTTCATGTTTTCATCTTTGGTTTTAAGCTATTTAAATGAAGGACTTTGAAATTATATTGATTTTTCTGTTTGTTTTTTAGATTCATTTATAATCATGTAGCATTAAATTTGAAATTCTAGCAATAGCCAAGTGCTAAAGTTTGAAAGGCTCTTAACAAGAAAACACACTTCTTGCATTATGTATCTACTGTCGAATAATTGATAAGCAGATTAAACATTTCATCACAAATTGAGAGTTGCACAAGATTAACCACCCAGCATGAACATTTCAACACGCCAGAGTGTTGCTTCTCCTTCCTCTTATTCTTCTGATTTCCCTGCTTGTTTATAGGTTGCACAGGCATGTGTGAGAGGCAGAGAATGGCAGCTTGTACTTGTAAGTGTCACTCACAGACAGACGCGAGGTATGAAGCTTCCACGCCACGTCACGGCTGAGTGTGACAGTTTGAGGGTGGATGATTTTGAATTAAGTAGAAACCAACCAAATGAGATGGAGAAACAAAGGTCTCTGTCATAAGTGCTCCATGAGATGTGTGCCACCCTCGACAGATAGCCTGACGTGGCGTGCAGATGTAGAGGTTAACAGCATTTAGAGTGTGACCCTGATATGTCAGCAATCACACGTTTTGCTAATGGAGCGGTATGTTTTCCTGGAAATGTTATTGATTCTTGCACAAGTGGGAGATTTGCAACTTTTGCCCCATTTATATGATATTCCAGTTGTGACGATGTGACAGTGAAAGCATCTTATGTGACGGAAACAAACAATATTGAAGCAGGTTAGAAGATGCACCTAATGTTCATTTTGAGAGCTTTACTTCAGCACCTCAAAGCAACACAAGTCGACAGAGCGGCCATGCAATGACTTTATTTACACACTTGTTTTTACCTGATTGTTGTACTTCTGTGGACTCTCGCTTGAGCTCACAGCAGGTCTTGTCCGTTGTGTTGTAACTGAAGCAGCATCCATATACTTAATGCATATGTTTTGATCTGTGTACGGCAATAATCTTGTAAAAAAGAGACAAAAAATGAAAACAAAACAAATGAAAACAAAACAACGAATGTATAAAAGTAATAACTGACCTTTTTTTTTTTTAATATTTTACTAACACGTATCTCCTCACGTGTGTTCGTCCTCCATGTGGAGAAGACAACGTGATTGCAGTTCTGAAATATGTTTACTGGTTTGCGCAAGAAATGTCTCAAACAGCCCAGCATCAGGTCTTAATTAGCAACAGTGCGTTCAAATTAACTAAACTATGGCTATGCTCATTTACAACATCAGTATTAAATACCCCGCTAAATTGAAAACATGCGGTGACGCAGAATTTTGTGGCCACGATGGTAATTTGCGGTAGGCTTAGTAAATCAACCCCAAATCTAAATAATGACATTTGCCAAGTGCTTGCCTTCCAAATAATTACCATCAAGTGGGACGTGACGGCAGGAGGCTCCAAGGGCTGATGGGAGCTCATCAGGGAGGCCAGTCATTTACTCCAATCGACACAAAGACAGTCTGCTCTCCCTCAGGTCCTCCTACCCACACCCTGAGATGCTGACTGTGGGGTATTGCTAATTAACTCAATGAAGATGAGGTTTCTGCCACAGTTGTCTTAAACAGTGCTCAGGTGTGCCTGCACTCTTAATGTGGCTTAATGCCAGCTTGGCTTTTTTTTCTCTTCCCCCACACATGTAGTGTCTTGCTCTGTGGAATGCTGTATGATGCATTTGTTTTACTCTCTGCACTTGCTTTTTTATCACTTCCTTGTTTACCGAAATACAAATAACTGTTTACAAATACCCTGTACCACTAGGAAACTCCAGCGTAACGGACTGAGAGAGCTGAGTAATGCTCATTCTTGTACTTAGCCGCAGCTGCCTTAATACCACTCACAACTTTGTCTTGGGCATTTTTATGATAATATATTACTTTCTTTATTGCTGCTTATTATTCACTCCAGGGGAACTCGTAGTAGTGAGATTTTTTTTTTTTTTTCCGTCGAGCTAATTGCATTTGTTAGGACTTAAAGTAGCTGTGACTTGACCATGAAGGAGGGAGGCACAGAAGGTAATTACTGAGAGGAGTGCTTTTTTTCAATGAGGAAAAGACAATGGAGACACCATCAATAAGGACAAACTTTCCCCCATCCTCTCGCCACACACTCTGTAATGAAGACCTTTGCTATTGGCTTAGATGGATGAGGGCAGCTCTGTGAGAGCGAGTGAGCAAGAGGCAGGTAGATGTTTGTTTAGGGCCAGCTCGTGGTGGATATATTGGAATGGGAGTGGGCCTGTCGGATAGGAAGGCACATTAAGACCAGGGTGATTAAGGAACAGAGTTGATGGAAAACGAAGTACTATTGACAAGGCTTTGTCTTCCCCTGGTCTCCCCTGTGCCCACATTGATGCCCCTGTCTAGTCTCCTCCAGGCTAAGCTACCCGACTGGATTCACAAAACTTAAGAGGGATTGATTGTTCTGCAGCAATTTTCTATGCGAGCCCAGGCCAGTAAATCGATTTTGCAGGTTTCAGGACTGGTGGTCTTATGTTTATATTACTGTTAATCATTAACCCCCCTGGCATTTTATCTCAGGCACTGATGAGTAGGACCATTGCTTTCAATTAATACCCTGGGTGCAAACTAGCAAATAGTTGATATCTTTTCATGTTTTGAATACCACGATGCCATATCTGCTTGCACATTCTCCACATCACCCCTTTATATGGCTGCACACAAGCGCACAGACTTGCAGCTCCTTCTCAAACACACACGCTCAGACATACCTCCATCCTCCTCCCTATGCATTTTTTCCCTTGTTTAGCATACACAAGCAGAACAACTGTTACATTCATGCATATACTCATCATGTACTTTATGAAACGCACACACTAAGGCGCACACAAATGCACATCCACGCACAAACCTTAAAATTCACCCAGAGAGGCTCCTGTGTGGAATACTGAGCCAATGCTTCTGACTTGAAAGCCTCTCCACTGCCTCAGATGTGACATCAGCTCGTTCTGTCTCTTGCTCTCCCCCTCCTTCCCCTTCTCCCTTCCTCTTTCCTATCCTCTTTCATCAGCTGAGCCCATCTTTTGACACTTCAGAAGGTGTTCCTCACATGCCTGTCACCTCTCCCCTCCTCCACCAACGCTTTCTTCCCAGCTCTCTATCGAGAGCATGCGTCTCTGTCTGAAACTTATGTACTTTGTAGAGTTAACGCTTTGGCGTTTGCATCACCTTGAAGTTGGTAAGTGGTACTGAGCGGAGAGACCGATCTTTAGTGTTTAAAGAGAGAAGAGCTCTGAAACATTCTGTGTTAGTGTGGCATGGCGAGCCGGCAAACATCACACTAAAGGAGGCGGGAGGGAAGTAACAGTTTCACCTTTGTACCCGCGCTTCCTCACAGCTTTGAACAACAGACTGTGAGGAAGGGGGAAGGTTAGGGACTTCTGTCTCTCCTTGGTGTAAAAAAAAAAAAACAAAAAAAAAAAACTTTTTCCTGTGCTCTGCAAGTCTTTCTGTCTCAGTGCATTCCTTTTACAGCCTCTTATCCATTTATGTATGAAGCCGCCACCAAATGTATATTTCCAGACCTATAATCATTTGAAATTGTCCTTTTTACAGATTGTGAGCAAATGATAGCAAGAGTAAAGAAATCTCGTCAGGAGATCTGTGCCCAGCATGTTGCATTAGCTTTACTTAAATACATTGATTAATAATGCATATTTCTGCGCTTGAACCGTAATGTTTTCCCCGCTGAGACGGAGTGCAGCGCTATGTAAACACACCGCCGCGTGGGCTGAGCTGTGTCGACTCCCACATGCCTGCTTAGGAGCAGCTTGGCTCACGCTCAGAGGAAGCATGTTACCTACGTTATGGCAGGAGGTGGTCTTTGGCACTGAAAAATGTATTTGGTCCGTTCATATATCGCTCATGTGAGGCGCCTGGGTGGGATGTGCTTGCATGCGTGTGTGGGCTTGTCTTACTTGATACACATCAACAAGTCTGACATGTGGCCTTATGGAACATGTGGTGTGCATGCGTGTTGGCCATAAGACCGAGGATATGGTGAAGATTTTGTGCTTTGTATGAACTTGTTGCTGTATGACATTTGGCTTTAAGTACGAGTAAGTTTTTAATATAGCAGTTATTGGCTGCTACACATGTACTAAAAGCACAGTTTGAGTAGTGCTTACTACTTTCTGCTGCGCCTCCTTCGTAATACGACAGCATTAGCAGAATTTACAAGCATGTGCTTTTTCCACACATGCACATGTGTTTTTTCCAGAACCTTTCGGTATAAAACACTAGCTACTCCTTGGGCCTGAGAGGGCGGGAAAGAGAAATTAAGTTAAGAAGCCCTGAAAAGTCCACGATAACGCTGTGCTCATTGTAATAACAGAAAATCATGTCAGGAACAAAAGTCCCTCGGAAGCATTTTCCTCTGAGTTTTAGTATCTCGTCCTCACCTAAAGAGACATCAGTGGCTCTAGTGGCCTTTCAGCACCGTTTCCTTCATAGTCAGTCTCGATGTTGCAGAAGCAGGGTTCCATTTCCATGGTATTATCCTCTCCCCATGTAAAACCATGGCTCCTATTGAGGCCTAATCCCCAGCATGGGGAGAGAAGGGCAGGCATTTTAGATTTATTAGTTTTTTCTCACAAAGCTAAAGAAAGCCCTAGGAATGCAGTTCATGCCACGCTGAGATCAGTATGTGCGCAATGCACACAGACGAAATAGGATTTCGGCTGGTCGAGTAAGAGAGCAAGGATAGAGAGGGGGAAAGGGGTGACCAAAGTAATGCTGGGACTTGAAAAACATTCCATTCTGGAAAGCTTTACTTCATTATCAAGTGAATTTATTATTCCCTGGAGTAATACTAACATTAAATGAGGCTTTTTTAATATGCTGGTCAGACACGCTGCTTCTGGCCATTTGAGCTTTGGAGGAAATAGACACAGAGGAATAAGCAAAGCAGCTCAAAATTTGGCTTGGGATTTTCTGCCCCTCTGAATTTAGTTATTCCTCAGAAGGAGACTGAGTGGTGTTTTGGTGCTTTTCTGTTTCATGATTATTTTCTTTTGCTTTTTGTTTTGTTCTCTGACCAATGGCCCGGTGCCATCTTTCTCTGGGTTCAATAAACACTTCCTTGAATGACATTATTCTTAGGTATCAAGCCAAACCAGGGCTGGGGAATCACACTTTTATTAGAAAACATGAATCTTGTCACTGGGATGCCTAAGGAATATTGATGGTAGTTGCAGTTTGGATGGCATTTGCAGATAAAGTAGAGCTTAATATTCAAAATTATCACAGTGGTATCTATGACATTCTTCAAGTAGCGCCTAGTCCTTATCGATCGGGTGCTGGTTTCAGAAAACGAAAGAATTAATTACAGCCGCAGATCGATTTTTAAGATAACACATTTTGTGCTGCCTCTCTGATGCCACATATACTTGGATATGATGGATGTTAAAAGGACGGTTGTGAGAATATTCAGGGCCTCGTGGATGGGTGAGTCGGGACAAAAGTTTTGTTATTTGAAGTTGGCTGGAGCGATTTTTGTGTTCTTTCCTCAGCGTGTCACTTGGTTAAACTCTGTCGTACCATGGAAATGAATTCAATCGGTCCCTCCACAAATTAGATTCCGAGTACTTTGAATAATGGCTTTTCCCTAAAATGAAGCCATATTGAATGCCATCATTTTGTGTATCAGGCAGGAGAGTGCCTCCGTCGCTCATTGTCATTTCCTTGATTCTCACCCCTGCAGTTAAACTTGTTATTAAACTATACTCTTCTTGAAACATTTCTTTTTCCCTCTTAATCTGTCACTGATGGGTTCTCGTTGGTCCTCTCATGTGCTATAACTGACAAACCGAGCTTTTGAACACCCTTAATCTCTCTTTGATGAATTAGTTTGTCTTTTCCCTGTGCCGTAATAGACACATCAAGTTCTTGAACAAAAAACAGTTTTCCCTGCTCCACAATTGAGTCAGTTAAATAGACATCATTTCCCAGTGACAAGTTAATGCTTTGTTTTCCAGTTTATGGGGCGTCATGTGGGCACAATGAGTAAATTATTGTCACTGCTGTCAGAGGTATTAAATCTCCAAAAGTTCTCTGTTCGTAGCATTTGCCTAATTTTGTGAGTGGCTCGGCCTGTCTGTAGGGTCTGATATTGCCAGCTCTTGTTTATGGCACTGCTTTCCCGAATTAGAACAAATTAAGATCCTCATTATTTTATTTGCTGGATGCAGGGTTTTTAATGGTCTTTCAACAAATTAAATAACCTCGGGGCATGGGCAGGATTAATTAGATAATAAGACTCACATCTCTTTTCATCTTTTTTTAAAATAGATTATGTCTTGATGGTTCCAGGGATGAAATGGGCCTTTGTTTTAACTGCGGATCAGAGTGGGAATCAGTGCGGCAGAAAATCTACTAATTATTTACAGAGAACCAGGAGAGCTTAGGTTTTTTTTTTTTTTTTTTTTTTTTTTTTTTTTTTTTTTTGGTGAAACTATTGAGCAGTGGCCACCTAGTCGTATCCCTAAATTAGCGCCTGAGAGTCAAACAGATGTAGCTTGTAAGTTGTTTCATCCGGTGAGGGTATTTCAAATAAATTCTATGAATGAGTTTCATAAATTTAAGGGATTTGTTATATTTTATGGAACATTGCAGAGAAGCTTAATACATGCTGAAAGTGCAAAGAAATGCAGCGTTAGGACTGAAATTCCAACCTTAACTGTCTAAAAAGGAACAATGACGACACAATAACACCAACATTATCTCGAAAACGATAAGAAACGTGACAATTAAGGACAATTAAAGCTCTGCCGTTTGTTGTTTGGCTGCCTCGTGCAGCTGGACTTCTTTAGGGCACAGCATCATCAATGAACCTCTCAGTGTAATGTTGGGATGTTATCTAATTCCTGCACGAGGGCCTGATAAAGTTATTGGCGTTGGCAGTGGGACGGTCAGATCTCCTGGTGGCCGATAGCTTCTGCTTGTCTCATAAAGCAGGATTACAAAATCAGTCTGATAAAAGAATGGAGTGAAACAGGTCCTCAGTCCATTGTACAGAGGGGACATTGGGACATTTGATACACTTCTTATATGTCGTGACTGAAGTTCCAAGTCGGACACTGTCTGTTGATGGTGCCATAAATATTGTGCCATGCATCTCCCAGTCCTGTTCACAGCATGTGATGTTCAGTAGGGTTAAAGGTTAAACATGCAGAGTCAGACAGCTTTTTCTGAGGTATGGTAGTTTATGACAAAGTGAACAAAACATGATAGCCATCTTAAACATAATACGATTAGGCTGGAATGTGATAAAAGCATGTAGAAATGCAGAAAATGGTATTCGAATCCCTTTTTTTTCCCGGCAGAGGATCCCAAACCCTTTATTGTGTCTCTCACACCAATGTTACGACCGTGCGTTTATCATGTTTATCCTTTATGTTATTTATACTCTGCTTTGATAATATTGTGTCATTATGTTACGCCGATACCAGTACTGATGTTTGAGATTTTGATCCATATGATTGTGATATATTTTAAGTAAACATGTATTAAACACTGAGGCTTTTGACCAGGACATGTCGTGAGTGAGACATTTTCCAGTTGAGAAATAAACTGCTCTCCTGTGGACAAACTATGTAATGGTGGTTTATAAACTACATGAAGCATTTTAATTTCTGTACTGCTACTTCTTATTACTAAACAGCTGACATATACAGCAATATGTACATATGCAAATAGGTACATATATATCTGCCTGACTGATTTATTTGCCTCACTCTATTTATGTTCTCATTATATTTAAATGTTACTTTTCATTGTAAAGCACTTTGTCGCCTTCATATATGTTATTAGTTTGCAGCTGATTTGATTAAATCTTGTTTTGCAGCAGGTCTCAGATGCTCTGAATCTTACATTAGCACATATACGCACTCATCAACTTGTGTGTGAACGGAATCACGAGGTGGTTTCTCCTTACAGAAAATGTTGGGCCACTTTTGAAAATCCATAAAATGATTTGTTTGTTTTGGGCTTTTAGGCAGTGACACATTTTCGTTATTACTATCATCCTAATAAAGCGGAATGTCAGAGACTATGTGCACACATTACAGTGACCTGCTTCCTGTAAAACCGGTGTTCACCTGCAGCTGGTCAGGAATCAGATTTATCCCCTAACTGGTGCCATATTTTTTCCACCAAGGCCAACACATCGGAAGTTTTGGCTCATTAGTGATATACGATGCTGCAACTTGAAAATGTTTTTCTTGGAGAACGATATTTCTGAATCTGACCTATTTACACTTATTTCAGTTTTAATCAAAGTTGGAATTATTTGGGATACAACAACACACATGTACAGTAGTCCTTCCTCGTCACGCTACGCTGAGGCCTTATTGATCCTGCTGGGTAGTCGTCGTCCGCCTCCCCGTAGAAAACCGCACTACAAAGGCTTGTTCAATTTGACTGAAAGGTTTGACGAATGGAGGAAGAATAAAGAAATGAGAAAAGAGTTTGGGGAGAAGGAGGGGGTCAGTCATGGGTGGAGTGGTGCGCACGATAAGCAGAGGAATTAAAGTGCTTCATGTGTGCAGCAATACAATTAACGGCAGCAGCCAATCCTATTAGACAAGTGTCAGAGAATTAGTTGGGGTTCAAGTGGGGGAGATAGGAACAAATGCTTGACCTTTATTTATAAGGTTCTTTCACTGAGACCTAAGCAGACTTAAAAAGCCATGTATCAATCACAAGCAGTCATTGGAGATAAACCCATTACATGTAAGTTATTAAGGCTTGGCAGAAAATTAGAGTGGTCTCTCCTCAGTGCTGAGCTGTTCGGTGAGAGGTACTGAACACTCCATTGAGGAAATCTGATTTACAGATACAGTGTTATTGTGTCTGGTTCAATTACACAATTATGCTGGTTGGTGCTGCTGAAATGTATCTCTGTGGGTCTCTTTATTCCTGTCATTTTCTTTTTCTGTGCAACAATCCTCTCCCTGTATGTTTTCCCCTAGCCTTTCACATGAACCTAATCTGTTTCATCTCAATTTTCTCCTCTCACATCTCTTTCTTTTTGCTTCCGTTATCTATCTCATCCCGCTCTTGGTCTTGTGTCGCTCCCCTCATTTCCTGTCCATTGCTTTTGTCCTTCTGTGCTTCAAGCAAACTACCGTATACCACCGAAGGCCCTGTTCATCAACATTTATCTCACTTCTTGGATTGTTGTGAGATATTTCGATTATTGTGAGATAAGGGTGGGGAGGTGGCACCACTAGTGGCTTGCCCTGCCAGACCATCAGTAAATCCTGCGTAGAATCAGTGTCTTTTAAAAGGATGGAAGCTCTGCGTTGGCCTCCGTGTGGTTTGTCTAGTGTGGTATCTAACTTTGAAAATGCTGTTCTAAATGTCTGACATGTTTGGTGTCAACTGTGGAGTATGTTGTCATAAAATATCATCATTAGAGGATGTAGACACACGTACAGCGTCCTTGCATGGAAATAGGGTCCGATATTGTTGAGGTCTGTCCAAAATAGTAGAAACGACCCTAATAAAGGCCCCTACCTCCTTTTAGTTTGTACCATCCACTCAAACACAAGATGAGAGTAGTCTGATCTGGTTGGAGGGGGCAGAGGAATCTCAACCGTCAGTACTCAGACATGTCATTTGCTATTTGCTGTCTGGAGCAAAGGCATCAACATGAGGACAATGCCAATTTTGCAGCGTTTCACTCCCAACAGTTTCACACCAGTGCACACCTCCATTCATCTGACTGCCGCACGATTTTCATGTGAGCTTGTTTGAACTGAGAAAGCCTCTTGAGTAAATGGCAAAAGTCTCGTCAATTTTGTCTTTATATTTTTCAGACATTTTACTGCCTGAGAGAGTGAAATGACTGCATACATACTGCTAGGTACCGTGTCTAGAAGCACTGTTAAAGGCTCTCTTTGATTTGAGGACATTGTATGGGTGAAATTAAGTCGACTATTTCTTCTTTATATGCTCGTACATTCCCTTTGACTGCCTAATGGAGTGAAGGCATATCAAAAGCCTCATCAAAGCCGTAGACTGAGTGGTGCATTTATGGGGTGTTCAAGCGCTTCAAGAGCTGTGGTTTAGCATGATCTAATGACTGGAATGATGCTCACTCAAAGTCATCGTAGCCTCTCAAGATTGAGAAAACACTTCACATTAGTTGCTGGAATAAAAAATGGTTAATTCATGCGGAAGACCGCTTTAAACGAGGGAGAGAGGAATGCATGTGTATCGCATGTCTGCATGTGTGTGCCTGCTTGATTGTGCCGGGTAAGGTAAACATGAGGGTGAAAGTTTGACAGTTGTTGTGAATAAAACTCTTGAGAGCTGCTTCTCATGTTCCTGTTACTCTGACAAGGAAAAGAAGCAGCCTTGCAACTCTTGTTAATGGCCTCTTTACTGTGAGGACTTGGTTATTAATCGCATCACAGTAAAATACCCCCTTTCTCCAACTCTTCTCTTTTATGTGGTTACAGGTGCAAGGAATACAACTCTGTCAAGATGTGCGATTGTATTGATGGAGATACTGTAAGGTTCTAGATTGCCGCTGAATGTTAAGCTCGGTGTCATGCTTTATCAGTCTTTCATTGTGCGATCTAGTGAGTGGACGTTTTTGCAGTCATATCCCTTATTTTCTCACTCTTACGTTGAAGTCCCAGCAGGCTGGGAAACCACATTTGTGCCTGATATGTTTACTTCCGTGCTTCCTGTTATTGATCACTCCTGTAAGATAATTAATATGCGCTCAAAACTTTTATCTGTTTTACATCTAATTGTTTCACCGGGGAAAACATTCGTTGCCATCTCCTCTGAGGAGCATTTAAATACACAGCAAGCTTTTAGATAGCGGCACAACGTGTTGCTGTTGAATGAGCTAGCACCGGTGGCTATGCATTGAAATGCAATTCATTTGAGCTTGGAGGAATGCTGGAGGCAAGAGTTAATTTCTTAAAATTAAACTAAGCATATTGGTACAGAGGTTTATGGTAATCTGACCAGTATGTCTCTGAGGCATTACAGAAATTTCTCAGCGCTTGTGGGGGAATATTAAATAGCTGGTTGTTTGTTATTAACTGGATTACTTTGCTGCATGATGGAGGAACAGTGGGTGGATTTGGAGGGGTTGGGGGGTTCTGCCGAAGTTGCTTTAAATTTTTGCTATCAACCTCACAGAGAGGGTAATGACTATATCAAAGAGCTTTGAGCTGAGCTCTGCACCAACATGTCAGAATCTTGACAAATCACCAAGGATACACTTTTTTCTTTTACTTTGTGGTGCTTCTGCTTCATTAGATACAGTACAAAAAGTGACAAATGTAGGAGGGAAAAAGAGGATGACATTTGATAAAGGTTGCGAACTACTCTCGCACCCACAGTGGGGCACGTGCAGTTCACACCCTGATTCACTGAACCTTTTGGATGCAGCACATTTCTCAGATCAATTTTTGCTGTAATATATTATCAATAGACACTGAAGTGGGAGCTTAAGATGGTGTTATATAGCCACCAGTGTTTCAAAGGCTCAGTATTCTTCTGATGTGCTTATACTGCACATAATGTCATCATATTAAGTCTGAACTATGTGAAATGGCCGTTCTCTGTCTTAAAAGTCCACTTGTAACCATGAAGTCTTTAAAAGTAAGACAGTCTTTGCCTGATGTGGAACCTTGCATAGCGACACATGGCACGTGGCCTAATGACATGGCCCAAGTCTTTGTGGAGGGGCAGCTGAAGATGAGAATTAATGGCAGAGCTCAAATGACGACCTTTTTTCCTCCATGATAATTTCTCCCCTGGCAGCACTGAATGAAAGGTGGCTTAGCACAAGGTGAGATACCTTTCAAAAGGTGAGACACTTTTCATGAACAATGCAGAGTCGCACCCAAGTACACGGACGTCAAGGTTCGGTTCATAGTGACGGTTTGGAGCGTGTTCGGTACAGTGGGGAGAAACATAAATACATAGTCTTTTCAGTTATTTGGTGCAAGTGCCAACGACAGATACAATCCTCTTGCTGGGGTCTGAGGTAGCATTTTTTCCCACTGGCAACTTCGGTTTACTATATTCATCATAAAATAAGGAGTATTTCAAGCATTTCTGCGTTACACTGAATGAACACAAAAGGCAATAGGTCAGAAAAGCTCATGAAACTGAACGCGTCTTTTATGCTGTGAAATTGAAAATACAGTATGAATAGAATAATAAGAAATAATATAATGTGTGTGTGCGCTTTTTAGGGGAATGTTTCGGTTTGTTCCACCCTGCCTATATTTAAACATTCAAAGCACCCAAACAGCAACGCAGACACACTGTCCTGGTCTCTGTACAACTTTCTCACCGGGAACCTGAATGCATGCGGGTCTTCTAGCTCCATTGTTTAATTTGTGCTCGCCATAGTAACAATAAGCCTGTTGCGCTAACCTCAGCACCTGTTGCTAACAGTGTCCGGCTGAAAGTTTATGGCCGGAACATAAACTTCGGTTGTGCATTATGAGCATCAGTCTACAGTCCATACTGTGTAACCTGCATGCAGCTGCGTACACTGCACTGTGACCCCTGTACCCTGACGCTTTGCAGCTGATACATGAACGTTCACAGCCCCGATGCTGGTTCATTCAACTGTATTCCGATTTCAGAGGGTCATGGTTGCCCACAGTAGAGCACCGCTGCGGCAGTTTGCAGCGAATATGAAATAAAATAAAAAAACGACAAAAAAACAGAACAGCATCTACAACGGCTACATCTGTAAATAGAGCAGCTCTGGGAAGCCATCCTTATTTCTTTCTTTACTGACCATCCAGAGTAGTCTACTCAGTATTGAAATATTCAACATCTTTTCTTCTCAAATCCTTTGCTTTTTAATGTTAAAAGGCCTGGAAATAGCACATCCACCTCCTCCCTCTGTCTCTCTCATTCCACCTTTCTCTGACTCTCTGCTGCGTAGTGAAGTGAGGCAGATGCACAGAAAGATATGAAGTGTTGGTCGATAAGGGAATGAATATTTTGTTGACACAAACATGTTGGCATGCATGTAAGCCAAGACACGGCCTCTTTCATTTGTCCATCACAATGTGCGTTTCATTTCGCGGGACAGATTGTGATATTTAAGGTGCTCCATTTCTGTGCAGACCCTCACCAGAATTCTTCACTTGTAGGAGTTATGGCTTTATGTGTCCTGCCCGCCACAGATTGAGGGATAGGGTTGGAAAGGAATAAATAATAGATGAAGAAAAAAGTTGTTTCCCCCTTCTACCCTTGTTCAGGGGAGTCGTGAGTTGCACAAATACATTGTCTTGTCAGCCTTGTATCAGAGAGAGCGCGAGAGACAGAGCGAGGGAGAAGATTTGGCAACTTTCATGTGTAAGTGATGCGCTGTTTTATCAGCAAGCAAGTGTGTGGATGCACCTTGTTATCAGGCTGGGTTTGCAGAAGCCATGTTGACTCTTTTGTCTCCCTGTTCCCCCTCCTACCTCAGGCTACATAAAAATGAAGGCCTTAATTGATTTAACGGTTGTTCACTCCCACATGCATGAACAGATGCAGCATCAAGCAGTGCTTGAAGAGGGGTGAGGGTGTGGAGGATACGGTAGGAGAAAAAAAGTAGTTGCAGAAGGAGCACCAATTTAGAGTGTTCCCAAGTGATACTTTACATTACTAAGGGATAGAAACTGAGTGGGTGTGAGCATGAGAGTGAGATTGGGGGGCGGGGGTTGATTTGATCTTGTATGCCATGAAAGGTTGCTGGGGAAAAGCAGTGAGGGCCATGTAGCCAGGTCGAGATTTATTCCCATTCAGAGGACCATTATTGTTGACCTTGCCTTGCCTGGGAAAGCCAGAGTAAACAGAGGCCTAATAAATCAACTTTAACAAGCCCAGTAGTCCTGGCTGCTGGAGCAGCCATGCAGCTCCGACACGCAGGGGTGGATTAATCCACACTGCCTCCTCTCCACAGAGGATACCTGTAGAGTCTGATTTGGCTGATAGTTTGTATGCAGACACACAGGGACGTTTAATTGCTCCACTGAATGCATCTCCCCAGCCAATGTGTTTGTATTCACACTCAGGGCTGTGTTTGTGTGAGAGATACAGAGCAGTCAAAAGAGAGGATGCATAATCACACTCTTGTGCAGGATTTTCAGACTACACTAGAAATTTCATTACATGCTTACCTGGTGTTCCAGTGCAGGCAATATTTGTTGAGCAGATTGACTTGGCTGCCTATTTGATTCCTCATCAATTTCATATCCCCTTCACGTCAAGGGAGATCATCAATGATTCATACTTTATACTGCAGCTCCCTGCAATGTAAATGCATTCATAAAAATCCTAATATCCTCATAAAATCCTCAAAGTAATAAAACTGTTTACCAGTCACTGTTATGTTTTTGTCTGGAACCTCAGATGATTGTTTTATTGCAGCATTTTCGTTTTTCTTTAACAAATGACAGATAAAAATTACAGTAATTAAATTGCAACATGGTGCTTCAGTAAAACTCCCTGTGTGTGTGTGCGTGTGCGTGTGTGTGTATATATACATACATATATAGATACACATTCTCCCCATTCTCCTGTTGCACCCTCCCTCACCCCCCGGTCTCCTGTTCTTTGCCTCAGGGGTGTAAATGTGAGTGGGTGCTGAATGGTAATTTTTGAGTGTAGCTTTTCGGATGGGTTTAGAGTGAATATATGCAGAATTGGCACTGTCAGTCAGTCAATAAATCAGTCTGTCATTCGAGCTGACAGGTGGTCGAGGGAGGATCCCTGATACCAAGCACAGAGACATGCAGAGCGTCTCTTTCACAGCCAAGCACAGAAACAAAGCTGATGGGGACGTAAATGAGTTGAAGTATGGACATGTGACCAGCAGCATATGGATGACAGACTTACTTATATCAATGATTTTTGTGTGGAGAGTTTTTTCCCCGTTTTCACACACATGTGCATGTGTGTGACAGCATGTGCACGTGGGTTTGTGTGTGTGTGTGTGTGTGTGTGTGTGTGTGTGTGTGTGTGTGTGTGTGTGTGTGTGTGTGTGTGTGTGTGTGTAGGCAAGTAAATGCAGGGGAGTTATTCTTCCAATGTCATATTTTTGGCATGGTTGTGTTGTGTCCCAGGCTGCTGCACAGTTGGTGAATATCAATGCAGTGTGGCGTAGTGACGGGGACTGGAGCTGACATGTTGTCACACTGTGATGAAAAGCACTCTGAGATGATGTGGCGGGAGTGTTCCTCCTGTCCGCAGAGAGATGGCAAGCTGGCTGTGGCATTTGTGTATTCGTTTGTGCTTCCATGCCTGTGTGAGAGGACGTATGTGTGTGTGCATACTTGTTGGTTGTTCTCTGGGTGCACTTGTGATTGTGTACGCCTTTTGCCTGGCGTTCAGACCTGTATCACTTTACACGCAAAGCGTGTGGCTTCGCTTCTGTTATGTTTTTGATGTAGCGGCGGCAAAAGCTGTGTCCGAGCATGTGTAGTTAGCGGCTAGCCGGACAGTAAACCAGCCAAGGTGTCGACCAACTCGGTTATTGAGTCAGTGTCACCAAATCGCTATCGTGTACTGTTTAAGGGTAGCTTGCTTTATTCTTGTGGCTCCAGAAGTGTTATTGATGTTACGTGAAAGGTGATGTGATACCATCTCTGCTATAGGCTCTACCTTTAATGAGTTCAGTCTCCGCTCTCCTTGCAGAGCTGTTCTGCAGGATCCCGGTGGAATCTTGGCTTCACCTTTAAGGTGTTGGTTAAATGGAAATGACTCAGTGTCTAAAAATGTACCAAGTCTCTAAGGTGATGGGAATATAGACATGTGGAAGAAGCCCATATATTAAAATTCAACATTTTCATTTCATTTTGAATCCTTGCAGTAGATATGTGCTACTCTTTGACATATGCTGCGGATGGAAGTGGCACGTGTTTACGGGTTGTGTGCACACTCTCGGAAACACGGCTGTGCATCAGATGAAGCATTTTTAAAACATTCCTCCCTGTCCCATGCCATCATTCCTGGATTTCCAGAAGCACTCCATCACGTCTCCCTGAACTTTGTGTACTATCAAGCCCTGCACCTCTGGGGAGTTGACATGTGAAGGGAAAAGAGTCACTTTTCCTCAGCTGCAGCTGCAGCCCTGCCAGGGTCTGTGCAAAGTCGAGAGGGGTCTGCTCAGGCCTCTCATATCCTGTTTTGGGCAAAGGTTCAGCTCTCACTTTGGCATGTGCCTGTTAAAAGCTTTCCTTAATGCATACGTCTTTGTCTCAGTGGACTTTCATAGACAGAAAAGAACCAGGCCCCACCTGGTCACCGCCTGAACTCTGTCAGTTTAATTATTGAACAGAAGAACACGAAGAACACAAGTGCACAAGGGCCTGCACGGCATGAAACCATCTTTGTCAGTGACTTTCTCTTTAACTTAAAACATACGCACAGACACATGCAGGCAGATACATATCACATACACTATTGCATTTCCCAGAGGGGTGCTGATGTATAGGTACATGCAAATAGGAAAGGGCAGAAGTACTCAAGGTAACTGATAAAAAAGAACAAAGCACAGGAATCTTATCCTATCATATACCCCTCCATAAGTTGTTGAAGAAGCCAAGTACCAAGAGAAGTGTTAGTCTTGATGCTTATGCTGCCAGATTTATATTACATGTAACCTTGAAGATGGTACGAAACAAGAGATGCTCTCTTGACTCCACCTTGTATAATCTCCTGGTGTATTTCTCTTTTCAGTGGTGTTAAGTGCTTATGGTTTAGTGTTTGGAAGAAATTGGTTCAGTAAGGTTGGTGTGTGTGTGTGTGTGTGTGTGGTGTGTCGTTGAGTGTATATGCTTGTGTTTTTGTGTGTTTTTGTGGAGGCAAGCGTGGCCCTCCGTGGCTGCCTGTCCTCCAGTGTTAGCTGTGTGTTACTGAATATGCAACACCATCAATCAGGGAGTTGTCTGCCGTCTCCTCTGTCCTAATTGCACCCCTAACCCTGTATCTCTTCTCTCGCAGCCTTTGGTTGCAGTGTAGCATTTCATTTCCACAGAGGAGTCCTTTTTGATACAATAGTCTCATTGAAGTACTCCTCTCCAGATGTTCTCTCCATAGATAAATCTGCTATTCAGATCTCTATAATTGATTGTAATATGCAGAATTAATGCCTAGGGTTATAAAGAGAATTCTTGGAAACGTTTTTTCACTTTCCTTTTGAAATTCAAAACAAGAAAGCACCACAATGCACTTTTTTCTCCTGCCCAGGCTCAGCATACAAGTGCAGTGCAGCGGTGCCTATTTGCATATTCTCTAGCTGATTCGGTGCAAAACAACTTGGGTATTGTTACAGACGTAATTAGGAAGATGATCAAACAGGCCTTTTTTTTGCGACGCTCACTCCCTCACCCTCTCTCATGCCGTTTGGAGTAACACTGATACCGTTGCCGGATTTCCAGTTGAGTTAAAATTCTTGTTGCAAAGAGTGGCTGCTAATGATGATTTTCATGCACGGCAGTAATGAATGTGTGATGAATTTAGGAGTGTGTGCTGTTGTCAAGTTCAGAAAGAGATAGAGAGAAAGAGAGTCACAGAGACAGAAAAGACAGACGGAGAGAAAGAGCGAGAGAGACAGACTGATAGAGTGACACAGAGCGAGCATGAGTACTGAACTCATTTGGAATTCCAGTGTGTTGGTAATAATAAGGGAACCTCGGCAGCCCTTGTTGAATTATAGATCACACCAGCATGATTGGATGAGGTTAGGCCATTGTAACACCAACTTAATAATTTACAGATTGTATTACTACAGTAATAATTGCATGGGGAAGGTAAGCATTTTTCCCAGTCCTCCCACATATGACAGAAGCGCTGTGTGTATTATTGTATGTTGAAAAGTCTTGCGAAGACAAATCTTGACAAAATTGCCCGTTTCATCTGTTCTGTCTGCTTAAAAGTTGCAGATCTGTACAGTTTTTTTTTTTCCCCCATCCCTTTAGAGGGATGTGATTTTATCTGAAAGTCACAATATTTTGGGGTTGCCATGGTTCAGCTGATGATTTATGTTTTGTTCAGCTGCTCTGCTTTGGAGTGATTTCTAGCAGGACATGGAGTGACACAGTATGTACTTAGAGTGCATCCCTCTGCCCCCAAATTTCTCACTAAGCCACGTCCTCATTTCGACCTTGTGAAGAGAATGGGCATTGGGTCACTCATTGTTAGTGTCAGACTCAATGATTCAACCGACTTGGCTTCGTCATTGTCAGCTTCCTTGTTGGCAGTTGAATGCGCACAGACGGCCGCACACACACACTCACACAAGCATATTATCATTACTTCGTGTTATTTCCACATTTGTCTTCATCTTTTCTCCTCTTTTACTTCTCCTCTCGAGCCTGACTGGATATGTGACTTTATGACACATTGCCCGTGTATGTGTGCCATGTCACTGTGACATCACACGGCCATGTTTCAGTCCATTCTGTCTTCAGTGCTTGTATTCACGAAGAAAGGGTGTCCCAGCTTTCAGCCTGCCAGATATGTGGAGGCATTGACTTTCCCAGGAAAAGACGTGGCAAGGAGCAGACTTCATGATGATGGCGTAGGAAATGAGAATATATAGAGTGTTAGAGGACACTGGGGTTGGTAGTGATAGGACCATGGAACAACCTCATTAACTTCACCCCCTGTTGTTGGCAGTAGGTGAAAATCAAGTCAGGCAGCCACACATATCTCCTAGTTGGCCACTTTTTTTCCCTCGACAGACTGCTTTTTCTTTTGCCCTAATATAAGTTGACAGACAGTTAAGTAGCCTCACTGCACATCCGCCTGTGTGTGTGTGTGTGTGCACGCCTGCATCTGCTGGCATGGCTTGCCTGTAGATTGCAGAGGCAGGACTTCCTTGGGAGATGGCGAAGTTGCAGATAAAGCGGGCTGATTGTCTCTGTGTTGCGTCAGTTGGAAGGCAGCGGATTAATAGCATGCATTTAGCACGTCGGTGTTGCTGTTGAGTTGATATAGTGTCAGAAATCAAATGGTCTTTGTGCTTTCCAGTCATTTACTGCACATCAAGAGTACATCTTTTTACTTTAAAATGATGTTGGCTTCCTCTGATGAGAAGCAGAGTTCTCTGATAATGGAGATGACTTATCTTAAAACCTTTATGCCTGAAATGGGAACGAGGAATGTGAGGAACTTTCCTTTTTTTTCCCTATTCTTGAGAGACTGCAGACCAGGGAGATATATATCAGTGCAGTATCGATTGTGTGATACTAGTTTCCTTTTCCTGGCATTTTGGCGATTGTAATATGGTGAAATGCAATAAATGTGGGAGTTAAATTTCAAATCAAAACCAGACGATGCGTTGGAAGTGGTCCAGGAGGGTATTAAAAAAAATTTGTGGCAGATGACATGTTTACAGTCGTCTTGTTTTTTTGCTGCAGCACTCATACATTTGTACTTAAATTATTTGACTTCTGTTGGCTCGTCAACATGAAAAACATCACACGTTTTTATGAGCGAAATCCCTGCCATAAACCAGATATTTGGAACAGCGTCGAGAGCGGGATTTATGCTTCCTTGATTTGACCTTTTGTCAGCAGAATCTGGTGCAGCTCTTTGTTCTGTGAAGTTTGCAGTTAGAGAGAGCAACACGACTCCAGTTACTCCAGCTACAGTTTTTAATGTCTCCATTTATGTTCATCAATGAAAAAGAAATGAAAACAATAGGCTTTTTAAAGCAACTTATTTCCTAGGCCCAGTGGTTATACAGCCTATTTGTGACTGTCTGTTTCATTAGGTTTTAAGGACGGAAAGCCAGTAACAAAATAATGAGTGCTCCTTTTGCAGATGACTACAAATAAGAAAGAAAATCCAAAATAATGTAATTGCTATGAAAGAAAGCCGTAATTGGCCAGTCTGGTTTAGAGGAACTAATGGAGGGCAACTGAGGCAAAACTAAATAGATGCTCTTTTTCGGATTGTTCTTTTTTTGTCACTTTCCTGGTGGAAAAGAGGGAATAATCAGAGGGTGTACTTTGTGACACACGCGCAAATGCAAGAATCTCAGTTAAAGCAAAATACATTTATTTTACTTTGAAGCAGACTCATTGTGACATTCTCACTGCCACCTGCGGTAACCTTCATTATGTTGAGGCTTGAAGAAATTATTTCACTCTCTGTGTTGCTGCGCTCTGCTGTCACAGCGAACCATCTTCGTCAAACCTACATGTGTAGTGTTTGCTGTATTAAGATAAAGAACACATATTTGCGACGACTGAAAATAAGAATTACCTTGAATCAGATGTTGGTCAACGTAGTGACAGTAGAGAGCTATGTCAGGGCAAAGATGCGACTCAAATTGGCAATGGGCTTTATCTGCACTCTGGAAATTATCATTTAAATCTGTGCAATCTGCCGCCTCGTCCTCCCTGATGGGGGTCTGTGAATCACTCTCTTCCAGCCTAGCAGAGGAACCTCTTCTGCCCTGAGACTCTTTTAATTGGGATGCTACGGTTGAAATTGGAGTGGCTGGGACCCCTATTTCTATCTTACCCTGTACACTTTCTCGCAAGTTAACCAACATGCCAAGCTGTTATGTTTAGACACACAGCATGACTCAAACACCACATGTCTCTCATTTAACACCTTCACCTCTATTTTCCTTAAAATACCCCACACATCCTACCTAGCAGCATTTTAAAATGTGGATATATATTGAAGTCCATGTACAGCAGGTTTGATTTTTGGCGCTGAAATTAAATGGTACTTGTGCTGCTGCTGCTGTGTGTCAGTGTGCTATTGTGGATTTTTGAACCCCTGAATGATATCCCGCTGCTGCTCTCACTTTCTGGAAGTGGGCTGTGCTTTCTGAGTGCTATATTGAGTTTGCTGGGAGGTTCAAACTGAAAAATTACAGGAACCCTGGAGGTTGCGTGTCGGATATGCTGCTGGCATTAAAAGGAGCAACAAATACTTTTCGAAACTTTTATTTTAATTTCTTTTGCCACTATTTCTTCAAGATGCACATTTAGTTTAAATGTAGTTTCATGTGTGAATTTTTGCAGTCTCTTCTCTAATGAGATAGAAAGCGAGGCCTGAGTCATGCGCCCTTTTCTCACTTTTATGCCCGCTCAATTTTGCTCTGTCTTGCGTTGGTAGCAATAATTCTGTCTTTTGTGCTGTCTCTTCCTGTCTACGTTACTTAAACACACACACTCTCACACACACACACACACACACACACACACACACACACACACACACACACACTCCTAGAATGCCAATTACACAGTCTCATTGAACATTTGCCAATTTCTTCTTCCTTTACTCATTTTCTGTTTCACTCCACCTTTTTAATCATCACACTGTCGAGGATCGCAGAGTTATAGCTTTCCCTCTCTGCGGGACAGAATATCATTTGTTCTTAGATGTATGGGGGGGTGGGGGGGTGGTGGGGGGGTGGTTCTGTGCTACTGGTCTCAGCATCTCAGCAGCACCTTTAAAGCTTTGTCGGTCCCTGAGAGTGCTCAGAGAAGAGAAGATGCTGGCAGGCTCAGGCATCCTGCCAGCTTGTCCATCTTCCTCTACATGGGCTGCTGCTGCTTGGGGTCACCGTTCAGGTCAGGTTTAGAATCTGTCAGCAGGACTAGTCTTCCTTTCACTGTTGAGTGCACACACACATACACAGACTGTGGAGAATATAACAAACACCAGACAGTATAAGAATAGCTATTAAGGCGTAGGGGCACATTATTCCTCCAGAGAAGTTTTTCTGGTAGTGCTGTCATTCAGTTCCTGAACTGTTTGTAGACGGAAATCAGGGCAAGTTTGGAATGTGCAAGATAAGTCTTCATGCTTTTTTCAGTGATGATTGATCACTTAATAATCTGCAAACCAAAACCTTCCATTTATTGATTTGTCTGATCATTAGGTAGAGTAAGTAGAGTGCCAGATTTCATGTTGATATTCACGAGTTCACCCTTGAATCTTGGGGGAAGTATCATCTGGGGAAATGCAAGTATTATGAGGGAACAGTTTATTTTTCTTATACAAACATTCAGAAGAATCCAGCAGTCATGATGTTTCCCGTGATGGCTGCTTACAGCGTTATGGTGGTGCTAAAACAATTAATTACTCCTGTAGTTCATCAAAACATTAATTGACATTAATTCAGATAATCATTGAATCCTTTACGTCATTGACAATAATCACCAATTAATTGATAAGCAAAATCATTTTTAATTACCGTTCACCATAGAGGACATTTACACATCATGTATGACTGCTGTTTGTGGATATTTGGCTGGAAAGCAGCCTTAAGCCTTCTGTGAATGCAGCACTGCCCAAGAAATGGTTAAAGATGGATTCCCATTTCCCAGATATTCAGGCTTTAAGATAAAACTGTTACAAAGGTGTTAATTTAATGTGTGGTTAATGCCGAGCCTGTAGTTTGGGCGCTGTGAGAGCTGTTTCATGTGACTGCAGCTGATCTAAATTCAGTACATTGTCATGACTTTGAAGACAGATTTTCTTGCCACATTTCAGGTTTTATTTTGCATGTGTGTGTGACTGATGTGTGTGAGCCTGTGGTTCCGGTAATGACTTTTTGGCCTCATGTTGCTTCAAAAAAGCACGTATTAAAGTTGCGATTATCAGGCCTTTTGAAGCTGTAGACATATAATAGTAATTGACATTTATTACCATGATTTGCCGGCGTAGTTGTGCTTTAGTCCCCTAAATGTTAATATCCCTTTTGATGCCGTGTTTATTTTATCCATCCACTGTAAACACACAGTGTGCATAGATGTTCACATGAACAGCTGCGTGCACATACATATGCACCCACACGAATTGATCATTTCCAGCTTTTCTGCTCTGGCTAAACTCCCTCAGACTTGTAATGCTCGGGTAGGCTCCGGGTTCATCCTTCTCCCTCGTCGCTCGCACTTGCTCTCGTTCTTTCCCCACCAGCTTGTGCTCTCTCCCCCACTTTCCTATACCTTAGAGGCAAGTTTCTGACATGAGATGGAGCTGCGGCTTCCCTCCGCTCTCACTTTGATAGAGGTGTGGGGTCTAATGAAAGTGAAGCGATGGGGACTGGGAAGAAGCTGAGGGACTGTGTAAACCGCGGGGGTCCAGGTCTGGAATTGGATAGTTAGAAGGTTGCCACAGCGCATTAGTGCGGGGGACATGGAGTGGGAATGTCGGGAATGGCTTTTTTCACCAGTGATTGGGTCCCCTGTCACAAAGCCTGCTGGTTTAAATGATGCCTGATTAATTGAATGAGCCATACACTCCGCATTGACTACACTGATAAGGACTTCATACAGCACACAGAGACCCCGGTATTATTTTCACCACAATTGCAGAATGAATCTGTTCAAGACAGTTTAGATTCTCCAATGAAACAAAATTGCCCACAGTGCAATAGTTTGCCAGTGTATCATAGGTACTCAATTCTGAGTTCAGTAATTGGCCTCATAGTAAAGGAATAGTAGAAAAACTTCCACATCTGGTAGTGTTTTTCAGAGATAGTCGCTTGAGTTACTCTGCAGGTCAATCAAGACCTCTTAGCTCGCTTTATATGCTTGACATATCGGTATGATGAAACAGGATGTCAACACAGTAGGCAAGCCTCCAGCACTACAGTAGACTGTAGTACATCTGAGAGATTAACCAGGTATTCAGATGTATTAGAAACTATTTCAAAGGATTAAAATGTTTCAGCCTCACCTAAAGTGTGACATCAAATACAGTTTCGTCACTTAGGGAGGGTAAGCGGATTTAGGCTCTCTCCTTTCAATTTGTCTTGAATGCTGTTGAAACGGTCTAGGACGGACTGGCGTCAAGGCGCACAGGAAGGATCGATTCCTCCTCCTTAGAAGCCGACAAACACTGGGCCCCACGCCTTTATGCCAATGCATTAGAAGATTAAAAGTAATGTCTGGACGTGGCAGTCGCTTCCTAATTGATCCTAAGCCTCCTCCTCCCACACGCAATCTCCACCCCCCCCCCCCTTCCGCCATCAGATGAGGTGCTGCTCTGTATCGATCCCTGACGCCAATTTCTTGATTGCAAATCCTGATGTGAAGAATCCGGCCTAATGCCATAATCATACACTTGTGATTATGGGGGAGTCTCTTCTAATCAAAGATCCAGGCTGCCGTGCCAGAAGACAGCATGGGGAAGTAATCAGTAAGTGATCGTTAAAGGAGACACAGTGAAAATATCCAGCAACCTTCTGAGTCTTTCTTTCTGGTTCCAGCAAAGACATGATCCTCAAGCGTGATTACAGCAAACTAGGTAGATGAAAAGCCAGAGCTGTTTAGTGTCAATTGAAGTGAATCTACAGCAGTCGCTATTTCCATGTCACATTATTGTACATGAGTGTTAATGTGGGGTCCTGAAATGCCTGGATCAAGGGAGTTGCAGCTCATCTTTGGCGCCGTGAAGCACAACTCCACAGTCAAAACTCAGTTGAAGCACATGAGAAAACACAACCTCGTACAGAGTCATAACATAATATATTGGATAAACACTTAAGCGTGTTCTATAGGATCATAGACCTACAAGCTAGCTCATGGCACTGGCTAGTAGTTATTTATAAAGATGAGATGATTTCACTTGGCAGCACTGACATATCCGGGCATTCACTTTAATAGTGTATCAAAAGTTCAGCCTAGGTCACCGGTAGAAGCTGACAGGGTGAAATATGTTGTTTCCCCCCATTGACATCAGCTACTGGCCCAAGTAGCTAATTAGCTTAGTAAAGTTGTTGTGTGCAGTGGGAGGTGAAACATGGATGCTTCCTCTGGAGCTCACTTTTTAATAAGCTGATTCTTCTTTTTAACGGAACAGAGAGACCCCAAGCATCCAGCTGACCTCTGTACTTAACATGTGTTAAAAGCCAGGGCAGTGGACTAGAAAGCCAGGCTTTGAAAGGGAGGAAAGGAGGAGTGTGTTTGTGAGTGTGTGTGTGTGTGTGTGTGTGTGAGAGCGAGAGAGAAGAAATTAAAAGATGTTCTCGTAGGATATACTACACTCCCTTAAATGATCATGTTTCCTTGTACAATTTGCACCAACTGAGAAAATCAAGATGCAGCTCCACACCATGCCAGGCAATATATTTCACCTTTTAAATGCAATCTTCAAGTGCTTATTGTTCCTTGCCTCACTCTTCTCTGCAGAATGTCAGTGCGGTAAATAATGCTAATAATTTCAGGATGTTCACCTTGACAGGAAACTGGCTGTTTTCTTTCAACAGCTCATTCAAAGACTCATGTGGTGCATTGTTTTTTGATGTGCAGCAATGAGGTACTTCTACTGCTATTGTTTAACCTATGGGGAATAGAGCTTGATGTACCTCCCATCTTCACAGAGATGGAAATGAAATAGGTGCGGATGTGCACATACCTTTCAATGGTATTGATAGGTTAGCTTTCTTGTTTGTTGATAGTTGCAGTGTTGCTCGTGTTTTTCATGTAGTTCTGTACAAAATTGAGCTATTCCTTCAATTGTGTGCGCTGAAAGACATGCAGTGTGTTCTGAAACAGTCATATTGAGCAATCAGGTATCGAGACAGCCCTGATTCAGGTTGCCAAATGAATGAAGGCTGAATTCTGTTGTGTCACTTGATTTGGTCCTTGACATTTTGATTGTGTTATTAACACAACCATCATAACCACAATTCAACCAATGTCAATTTCCATTCAGTATCTTGGAATTGATTATAATGGCGGGTATCATCATTTTTCAGAGATTTGTATTATATTTGGAAGGCGCAAATATTTACATCAGAATGTGCTAAATGTGAAAAATGCCTGAAATTAGCTGCACTTGAGACACAGATTGCCACAGGAATACATTTTTCCTTTTACCAATGAAATGTGTACAATACAACTACAATGAAAACATATTTCCCCTTTGATAATGTGCTTGTCTGCTCTGATGGCTCATTTTAAATAATGGTTTCAGTAAGTAGTCAAAAAGCAGCGTGGAGATCATCAATTGAGTAAATGGTTCTAAAAATGTGTCCTTTGGAAAATCATACCAGCAGCCATCAGGCATCGCAGCAAATGCTGTTGATGAACGACTGTTAATAATCAAAAATAAACTGAAACCAATCTTTTGCCAAATGTTATTTTTTCTTATTTGGAAAATGATTGTACATCAACATTGAAATCCCAACCGCACTCTTCTTATTTCCTATAATCTTTCTTCCCCAGTCTTCTTCTGTGACTCTGTCAGCCTGGTGTTCTCTCAGCCTGCCTGCAGAGGGTAGTCACTGACTGCACTAAGAACCACACGCCAAAACCCTCATTTCATATACACACAGGCATACATATTTGCACATGTATGCAGGTGCACTAGCAGCCTTGCACACACACACTCAGCAACTGCCTCTGTCATTACACCATATTTTGGACTCAATCTAAGCATTACATCTGTATCTGATTAGGCATAAGGGAAGTGAGAGAGGAATGGAAATTGCCAGATGTGGACAACTTTTTTTCTGAGACAGATAAACCCCAGTCCCAGACAGGTGGAGCTGGTGCAGCCCTGTGCCAGGTTGCAACAAACCATACACTTACCAGGGTTGCCTAGATGAAACGAATGGGATTTTATGTAAACTGCTTGTCAGCTGAGATACACACTGATCCTTTTTTCCACGGGGCTGGGGGGTTTTGGGAGTTGCTACAGTATGGTGTGTTGTTTGTGTGTGTTTGTATGTGTATGTGTTCAACGTCTGTGTATTAATGTCTATTTATTTGGTCTCCCGAGCCAGATTTGGGGGAAGACAGGCATAAATACATACCTGTGCACATGCTTGTCATAGGAGCACTCATACTCTATTGAAAATGATGTGGAAGCTTTAATAATGGATGTGAGCAGCAGCTGGAAAGGTGGAAAGGCATTGATTTATACCCACAGGTTTCCTGGGATTTTTATAGGATTGGCTAAATGTCATTACACTGCAGGTGGGGAGGTGATGAACTGTAATAAACTTTGATGTGGATGGGTGTGTGTCTCCTGTCATTGGCTCATAAACCGGAACACTGTGACAAGTCTCAAAAGATCTACTACCCTCCCACCACCTGTCATCTTTTCAAATGCACACAGTGAACATAACCACGCTTGTGAACAGGAATTTGAATGCGTGCAAGTGCAGACACATACAGATGCGATCCCGCGCACACACACGCACACGCACACACGCACAGTATGCACATATGGAAACAAGAGGAAATGTAGGAGAATAGTTTAGCCACCAGACTCGCTGCTGTATGTTGGCAGAGCTGTTTTCTCTTTCATGACGTGGTATGTGAACTCTATGGGGTACCTATGCTGTAAACAGTGGTGAGTAAAAGCTGGAATCTACTCCCTCCTTTCACATGTCTGGAAATATCGATTCACTCCACAGTGTCCATGAATGAACAGACAGTATAGCTGAGCACAGGAAATGCAACAGATTTATCCCCTTTTTTTTTAATTTGCAGACATTTGAAGATTTAATTTGAACTCTATACTGGCATGAAAATCAATGGCTTCCAAAAAGGAGTTTTCAAGTTGTGTCAGAGTTAATGAAGATGCATGAAAATGTTTCATTTTTCTACCGTTTTCAACCCTGATGTCACAATTTCATGATGAAACTAAGATTCCTCCAATATTTGGCACCATCAGTGAGCTACTCTAACCTTAAAAAAAAACAAGAAATTCAGTGTGGCAGCAGTGGCAAAATGTTTCTGTTTATGTATGTGATTTTTTTTTTTTTTTTGATGTAAAAATCATTTGTGGTTGGAGTTAAGGTTGATGACTGAAGCATCTCCAGGTTGTTAGCAATTCTTCTCCAATAGTATGGTTTGATTCAGTCGTGTTTTGAGTATGGTTTGGAATCAGCGCCTTATTGGCCAATTTACCAATTTGTCAATGCCTTGCGTTAGAATGATCGGTTCATTGCAGTATCTGTAGTAAATGTAAATTAAAGTTCTTTTAAATTTGATGTTTGCTCTAAAATGATAGACGCCTTTGTGTTTGTACGTGACATCTGCTGTGTCTCAGTACTGTCTGTCTGGCTTTTTCAATCTCTCTTATGCTTTGTGAGTGCGTCGGTGTGGTATGTTTTGTAAATACTGTGGTTTGAGTAATATGTCACTTTACCAGTCATCGGCCTTATTCTGCCTTTTTTTTTTGCCCAGCATTAAACAAATGCATCCTAATTCCATCCAGTATTAAACAGCCATTAATTCTACCCCCCACCCCTCTAATCTCAAATGAGCAAATCTGTCCTTGTTTCCTATCAACAAACAACTACAGCGGATGCACCTAGAAGGTCAGATCCCGTTCTCTAATTAATTGGCCTGGATGTTTCTGATAGTGTTGTCCGGGCCAGAGATCTTGCTAAGTGCGACATTAATATTCAGACACTTGTTTATCTGCTATTGAATGTTTTTTTTTGTTTTTTTTTTTCCTCTGGTTGTTATTGTCATCACATTCAAATAGAGCCCAAGCTGAAAAGCTTTGTAGGATACTTGTCAATTACTTCATTGTTCGAGTGTGGGTGTCTCCATTAAGGAGTCCAGGTGCATTCTCAGGGTGCCACTTGGGAAGCAGCATTTACTTCACTCATGCCGGCACTGAGCCCTCACCACGGGAAATAGAGTAAAGCTCTCTCTCAGATCCAGGAGATTCGAGGAAGTCTTCATTAAAAATGCCAAATGTTGTCAATACCAAGCAGAAAGAGCAGAGAGGGTGGCGGGGTCCTTGACTTTTGATTGAGGTATGCACTTGAAGATAAATGACTTAAGCTTTTTAAGTCATCTTGCATGTTGGATAATGATAGCTTTAGCGAAAGCACACATTGACATCGCTGATCCCACAATTCTTAGAGACGCTTAAAGAAGTTCACACCCCAGTGCTCATGTGCATTCATCGTATTTTACCAAACAGGGCCAATTGTGTGCATTTACAATGCGATAAACCTCATTATGTCTGCCCACTAACCAGTTGCGCATTATCTGAAATGGTTTATGGGGCTTATACAGGCCAATTTACCACAGCACTTGGTTCCATTGTTAGTCCATGAATGTGATGCTTGTCTTAGCCTGACTGAGCTAATGTTACTCCTGCTCAGAATAAGGATGCACTCTTCCTTTCGAGTCTTTGTATTGAGGTGATTAAACCCCAGGGATTTCGCGTCCACGGCGGGACATTATTGCTGTCACTGGTGCATAGCAAGTTGAATGCACCTTTTTGCATGTTAATCATCCAAGACCTGCTCTCGTGTTAGAAGGAGGAAATACTTCGGGGAGGAACTTAAAAATTAAAAGCAAAGTTACAGCGTGTTTAGAGAGGTGGAGGGTAAAAAAAAAAAAAAAAGAATTAGCCAATCTGTATTTCTGTGGATTGTGCTATGGCGTGATTAAGCACAGTCAATATGAAGTGTTGCATGAGTTAAAATTAAATATGGATAAGGCAGTGAAAATAGACACAGCTCAGAGGTTAGAACAGCTGCTTCGAGCCCTTGTTTCTGCTTGTGCATGTTGAGTGGTGACAAATTGATTCTGGTATTGGTTTTATGGCAGACGTGTTAAGAGTGGGGTCAAACAGAAATGTATTCTGTGAGGGTTAGCCGACAAGAAAACCTGGAATATTAAGTGGAATATTAAGGCTGCATAATCATCTGCTGATCATGATATCCAGAACAAATTGTAGTACTGATGTTTCTCTGCTGATGTAGAATTAGATTTGATAATCTAGTGTCCCGATCCACATCTGCACTGACAGCTGAGCCTATACTCTTGTTTATCTCTGTGCTCTGTTCCCACTGCTACCACCATCCCTCCAAACAAAAATTCCATTATTGTGACAACTCTCTGAGGTGTTTGTAGATGCAGTGACAGGCAAGTCATACTCACTCACTGCATTTCTCTTGAAACCTAATCTCCAGCATGGCCTTGCTCACCCACTGATAGGCAGATAGTGGTGGGAAAGGCTGCTGATACACTCGCTGTCACCAGCTCCACTTGGAATATGTCTCCTCTCATTAGTATTGACTCTGTGCTTTTGGTTTTATAGTATCTTGCTCGCGACCCGTGAAAGATGAAGTTAAGGCAGGGCCATGATGCCCAGTAGCACTTGATTGCGTCAGGAACACGTCTGTTATCACTACACCAGCTAATGCTACCTCTAAGTGGTGATGCTCCACATAAAGCCATGTGTATAGGCAAGACTCAGGGGCTATTTAATATTTGTGGTTATTGATCACGGCCCGGGTAATGTAATTTCACCATCCTTTTTTCCTCTTAGCAAATATTGGGGTTAAAAGGAGACCGTCACCCATCATAAATCCTCTTCCTTTTCTCATCTGTTTCCTCCTCATAGCTGTCTCTCTCTCTCTCCGTCTCTCTGTCTGACTCCTGTTGCCCATTGGGCAAGCGCCTGAGGCAGTAAAGTCCTCTGGCTGATGGAATTTTATGGTTGGCATCTTGGCAGACTCCTTCATTTCACTTTTTTCCTTGTCAGTCTTCAGGCAGCCCAGAAAAGTGTCTATATGGAAAAATCATAAAATCCTGTCCCTGTCACCAGCAAATTTAGATAACTAATTTTCAGATCAAATTATAAATCTTTTAACTTGGCTGGCTGCGGTGGCTGGCTGTCTGGCAGAGAGTAGCCTACTGAGCAGAAGTTTGAGCAATCGTAGCCTACTCATCAGTCTCTTGGAGGAGGCATATCAGTCTCTGGTGGCTGGCAAGGCCAGTGGAACCAGACAGTTACGGTCAGCTAAACCAAATGGAATGAGATGAAACGCTGAGCGATTCTGGGTCAAGTAATATGTTCATGTTCTATTACAGTCTGGCATGATTCTAAGTCAGATACCAGTAGCTTGTGCCGCTCATCTGAAATGTTTTGTTGAAGTGCCGTATGTGTGTTTCGAGATACATCACTGGAAAAAATACACGACTATTTCTGTCTCCTCACACGCAACTAAATCAGTCGCTTGACATACAAAATAATGAATGGTGCTGAACATGTGGTTGAATACAGGTGTTGGTGTGCATATGTGTATATGTGTGTGTCTGTGTCTGTGCGCGTGCGTGCACACACGAACATGCATGTGTTCAAGTATCTGTGTGGGTGAGTCTGTGCCGTGCTGCAAAGCACTCAACTGCTGAAATCCTCCTGCATCTGTTATGTCTTTATTACATTAGAGAAAAGCTGTCATGTATTCTCATAGAGTTCCCCCTAATGCAGTCATCTTGAGACAGAATCTGCATCGGAGAAATTACCAGTTCACTAAAACCGGAGATGCTGTGTGATTACTCACTCTGCCGATGCCTCACCTAGTCGCCACCCCCCATCCTCGCCGTCTTTGTCCACCCTCTCGTGCTCCTGTTGTCTGATTTCCTTGTTGAACATACATTCTGTAATATTAGGAATCATCCAAGCGTGTCCTTTGTCTCCACAATGCCGTGTGGCAGCGCTGCCATGGGAAGCTCTTCAGATGAACTTCCTTTGGAGCGGCAGCGGGTTTATCCATGAGAAAACGCACATCACACACACAAATGTGCACACAATCACATTGAACACACACATGTACAGAAGGAATTTCTGCCTGCCTCCGCTTTGAAGCAGCCATGCCAGAGCTGCCTGTGTGTTACTAAATCCCATTCTCAAAGAGCGTTTTACCCCCCACGTCTGAGAGGCCCTTGGCATTGGCAGAGAACGCACACACAAAGGCACGTACACAAACACAATCTACATGCCTGATGCAATGTTCAGTCACTTGAGCAAACAGACACATTTGGGGACATGAAACAGCATTGCAGTGTATCTGCTCTTATTAGTGTAACAATACTTTTACACTTCTGCAGTTCCTCTTCATGGGTTGTTTACTCTATACAATCGGAGGGAAGGTTTTTCTTCTGGATTGTTGCACTGCTGAACTATTGTTTGAGTATTGCCTCATTTTGATTTTTTTTTTTTTTCCCTTTTCCTCTTGCTCTTCCAACAAGTATGTATGACAGCAGGAGCTCTCACACTGAAGGCCCATCTAAACCTGAGGTTTTGGGAGAGAGGAAAGCTGAGGATCAGAGAGACAGCGGTATGGGTGGATAGATGGAAGGATGAAGGAAGGCAGTGGCCCCATGAGGCACCTGGAGCTGTGGTGTTACTGAGAAATATGGTGTGTGTGCATCTGAAATCCTGCCGGCTAGCCTTTGGCATAGTCTGCTGTGTTTGTTATGTGCAGGCCTTGTGTGAAAAATCACCTTCACCCACTGCAAGAAGCCCAATCTTTTGGGCCAGTGCTTGTCAACATAGCTTTCTGAACCCATTACTTCCATTCCATAAGAAGAGTGCAAATTGTTTATTTTATTTTATTTATCCCTCATTTAGCAACAAAGGTCCCATTGCGATGCAAAATCATCTTCATCAAGAAATATATATGTTTCGCATGTTAGAACACATACAATACACAAGTGCAGCACAAAGGAAGTAGTGAATGAAGTGAGGCATCAAGGCCACAATAACATCCGTAGCACATTCCACCTGAAGTCAAGGATTATGTAAAGCAGCAAATTAGTTTCCTTCAGGACAGTTTGTAACAGACCTTTCAAGACAGTCAAAGGAGCGAGATGTTGTAAGGCAATGGTATCTTGCAGCTCATTTCCAGTTGTTGATTGAAATGGCAATTGGAAGTTGTGAGCGGTAGATATTTTGAATGATGACATTCATACTGCATGAGAGTTGGCGTGCATATTGTTAATGTATGAGCTGTGTTTATGAGCTGTCTGCACTCTTTGCTCTGTAAGTTTGCTCTTATTAGTATGTCTCCAAGGCCATGCAAAACTCCTATAGAAAAGAAAATTTCTATAGCTGGCCCCTTCCCAGTGTCATGCTAACGAATGTTAGAGAAAACAGTCTCTCCCTGTATCACGTCATATATTGGCATGAACACAAACTGGGCGGCAGCTTCCACCACAGTATTCCTCTGTGACCTGCCAGGATCAGCAGTAAGGAATGCAGAGATGGACATAGAAGAAGAGATGTCATTACCAGGCCATACCCCAGGGTTTAGCAGTTCACTGCAGAGGTTAACTGGTCTGGCTGCTCGGTGCCAGTTGGCATCGCTACCATTTCCCAGGGTATTTTTTGGCCCCCTCCTGGTATTCTCAGTAGTCTTTCTACAATTGTCATTCAAAAGGTGGCCAATAGAGGCATCCCGCTGTGCTGAATCAAGTGTTGAAGACGCTCCATACGCATCCATCTGTTGATGTCTACTCTCATGAGACTGTGATATCCTTATTTCCTTCTAAACATGAAAGATCACTTGAAGCATCTGAATGGTTGTAAAGAAACAAGGCACTCTTGGGGGGAAAAAAGGTCTAGAAATAAAATTACATTCTTATAGCAATAATAATAAAACTCCCCATCTCTCTTTTATGACTCTCCAATAAGTGAGTTGTTTCTGCATCTCAGGACTGAATAGAGAATAAGGAGGCAGCACACAAAGCAGGCAGGCAGGGGCCCTGGTCTTTGATGAATGTCTCTATCTCCAGGCATTAGGTGTTCTATTTTTCATCGCAGGCCCTTCGGCCATGCTGGAGAGAGCTTGGGCCTCACATGCGCATTCGTGCAAGGCGCCACAATCCTCAGAGATGGTGACTAATCCAGGCCTACTGTCTGGGGGCGAGCGTGGCTGCTACCAGCACAGCCGAAAGGTCACACCTGTCAGAGGTGGGGAAAAAAAGAGGCCAGAAAAGGAAGCCAGCGCTATAGTGGCCTCTGCTTGAGATGGTGCAGCTTCATAGTGTCTCTGATAGTTTAGCTCACAGACACATGTGAAGACAAACACATTGACATCGTGTGTGTGTGTGAGGGGAAAAGTGGCTGTTATTGAAACAATTACATTTCTTCTTCCATTTCATCCTTCCTGAGAAATTCCCCCATTCTGGAGAGTCTCACCAGCTACACCCTCATCTCATCCTCGTATTTAAGAATTTAATTCACCCAAGGTCACATTTTTTCTTGCCCGTATTCCTGATTTTTATTGTGTTGAATTGCACAACTGTTCTACTGTTCATGTTAATGTTGATATAGTTCAGGGATATTGTATTAGCAATATCTTTTTAATTAATCTTTTGCTAATGGTCCGCTTAATAATGATCTTCTTTTGCTCAGTGCAGTCTAAATTGTCCCCTGTGCCATAGCACCTGAGCAAAGCTGTAATTGTTCTAGTTTTTATTAATCTTAATATTTGTATTGGTTTGGTGCTTGGACACCGTTTCCCATTCCGCTGATTTCTTACTGTCTGTGTCTCCAGCTACATGTGTCTACAGACATCTCTCTAATATATGTTTGGTTTGTGGTCTGAACGTAGTATCTTCTCAGCCAGAAAACGACCCGTGCTTTCTCGTCTTCTCATTAAAGCTGTGGAGGCCAGTTTCATCTTTTCCCTGTAATGCTGCACTGTTGACATTATAGCAGTGTTCCTGGTGCACGGGAGGCACCGCTGCACCTCAACATCAGCCAGGCAGCATGCCATCGCTGGGGCATCGGCCTCAATTCAACAGGCAAATTAATCTTGCTTTGTTGGAGTAGTCAAGCCCAACCTGGGAGAGGGTTCGTTTAGCTGTTGCTCTGCTGATGCAAGTGCTTTCTCTCAAGTTTGGAGCCTTCATTTACAGGCAGTTAAAGATCTCTCCATCTGTTATTAGGCAGGGCCCGGACACAGACGCCTTGATGAATAGGTATTTCTACTGCTATTGAATGGGCCGCAGCCTCTCGATGGAGACAAAGTAATAGTGTGGATATTAGAAGAAACTGTTTTTGTTTCCTGAGACCTCAATGTGAATGCATCCAATAATGCTTGATTAGAAGGGGAGCCCCCTTAGGTTTGAGACAAACACATAAACGGCCGAAATCACATTGGCACGGCGTTGCTCTTACTTTCTCTCTAAATCTATTTCGCTGTTTTTTCTATTTGCGTGCGCACAAACACATAAAAAGACACAGCTGTGCACATACATACACATGCTTCCAGCTCCTTCACACATACACAATGTGTTTCCCTTTCAGCACGGATCACCTCTCTCACCCTTATCTGTTAGCTGTGCTGTCTCTGTGATGAGAAGATAATCTCTCAGTATGGGTTTTTCATGGGAAGATATTTCATAGATCATGTTTTTCTTCTGATGGGGTAGCACCAGACAATTTGAAATCCTATTTATCTAGCTAACAGGGAAGAGGAGAGGAAATATATCTGTGGTTATTAGAGATGAGACGACCCCAATACAGACATGAGAAGGAGATCAAAGCTGACCGCCCTGGAAATAATAACTAAATCCAATGTACCCAACCCACTGCTTTGAGGTTGAGGAAATGCAGAGCCTTTTCTTGTGAGTGTGCATGTGCTTGTGTGTATGTGTGGGTATTTGTGTGCACATTCATGGCTGTTTACCTGTTCGGAGCTCAGTCTACTCCCATTTACAATCCTGTCCAAGTTGAGGTTCAGCACTGTAAACACATGAACACAGATACAAACACACTCGCATACCAGCCATTCTGCTTCTGGCAAGACCCATCACTATTCTCCCTGGACTACCATTGTCGTAAATCATGCTTGTCCCCTCCATCAGAATCTGCCCACAGAACCTGTGTAGGGATTGGACATCATTAATGTCCCTGCCAAATCATGTTTACCTGAGCCCAGTTTTTGTCCTGCCTATTTTTTTCCCTCTTTGTTATGTGTTGCACATTCATGGCCGTTTGCTCTCAGGTTAGAGAGGATGACCAAAGAATGATGGGTAATGGGTTTTGTGTGTCGTAGTGGTTAGACAGTACATTATTTCAGTAGCAGAGGTTAAGTAAGCATGATTACAAATCGTACCTTTTCTTCTATGGGCACAGGATGTGCTGTGGCTGTGTTGGCCTGCCTACTTAAGCTGCAGAAATGCAGAAATGTGTCAAGTGAATCAGGATGACCAGCTTAATCAAGGAGTGACAGAGAAGGTCAGACATCTGCCTGCACTTATAGAATTAGTGTTACAACTTGTTATATGTCACACAGGTTTCCTACTTTAGTGGGCTAGATGTGAAGCAAGAACATCCCCCCGACACTAATAAAACAACAAGGTCATGCAAGGGTTTTACTCGCCACTCAAGCACCCTTCCATGGAAGGGGCACAGGGCCAAGGCTAAGCTAATAGATTCTGACTGACCTTGTGCAGAATCCCAACAAAGGGCCCAGAGCAAGAGGTGAAAAGGGGGGGGGGGGGGGGGGGGGGACAAAGCTGGAACCAATCTGCAATGCTACACACCTCAGCTAATCATATGAACCACATGCAAAATCACAGTTGTTTGACTGACCTAGGACATACAGTAGCTTTCTGTGGCAGTGATACAGTGCATGATAAGTTAGCTGTTCAGATAAATGCAGGGATCTTGTGGATTGCCTTAAAGAATCTGTAGTTACGGAGCAGGTGCAGCAGACCAGTTGATACCTCCAACTTGGTGTTTGGTGAAAATGGCAGAGTCAGAAGCAGAAGCTTGGCTTTGTCATCTCGAATTCTGACAGCAGCATGCTCTATATAGACGTTGAAGATGGTGAATGACCTGCCACCATGGTGACACGAGTTCAGTAGGTGCAGCATTGCATCAGGAAGGAAAGACAGAGTTGATCTTTAACCACCCATGCTCGTCTTGTTGCTCTTTTTCACGGCTGAACTTAAGAAGGCTGCTTATGAAGCCGTTTTCAAGGTCTGTTCTGATTTGACAAACATGACATACATGAATGTATTGGTAAAAAATGTCTGTCCCTTTGAGAAATAACACTACACCACCCAAAACCTACAACAAAACTACTAACTGGACCACAAAGAGACCCAATGTAAAACTAACTGAGTGTCTGCGTTTTTGGCTGTGTGTGTGTAAACTATTCAGAAATATCCAGAGCGTGTGGGATAACAAACCCATATGTAATATCCCTTGTTCTTATCGCTCTCAATCCCTTTATAGTGCTCTATTAGCTTTCAGGCTTAGTCGTGCATCCTCAGACCGACTAGACAAACTTAAACCCACTCTTCTCTCCGGTTGAGGGTTCTACTCGTGATCTGTTGCCTCACGTTATGTCTACACACATAATCTCTCGCAACTTTTTAAGTCAACAAAAGGTAATTGAAGTGCTTTTTATTCTCGACACCGGGGTTGTTATTCAGCTGAATCACTGGGGAAAACAAAGCAGAAAGGGAGAGTCTCAGTCTAACCTGGACCTTTTGCACCCGTAGCGTGTTTTGCCCAATGTATGATTTATCCCTTATAGAGAGGGTCGGCGAAGAAGGACAAAGGAGCACAAAACAGAACACACATTAGAAAGCAGTGTCAGTTTTCTTGCATTTATTCATTGTTTCAGCGTTGTTTTCCTGTCTTCAAACCTTTTTTTTTTTGTAACTTTCAGTCAGTAGTTGCAGCTCTTTCTTGGCTTCATACCCAAGCTCCCAGACCAGGAAACAAGAGCACAGAGCACAGAGTACAGAGTTCATTAGGCCTTCACATTGCAATCAATGCAGCAGAGACCTCAGTGAAAACCTAAATTAGATCCTGTGTGACTTTACCTGCTTAACAGCTCACTTGATAACCCCCTTCACTGTGATTCTGGGAGTACATTAGGGGGAAATCAGAGCCAAGATGGCTCGACATGTCTTTCAAGTTTTCTTCTGTCATTTTTTGTCACTTTCATATAACTCCAGAAATTTGAGTACTTTCTCGCCTCATCTGCATGTAAAATACCTCATGTCTTTGTGCTTTTGGGGAACTTTTGGGACAATATCGAGCCACCTGCTGACCTTGAATTGATTGGTGAGTGGTTGGAGTGTAGTGCATTATCTTGAAAGCTGTGTGGGTGAGTCAGTGCAAGGGCTTATTTTTAGGTTGAGTTAGTGGAGGAAAAAAATCCATAAGTCTCCATAATGATCTTATTGTTGGAACTTCAGCTCACAAAAACCGGTCCATAAGCTGATTGTCAGTCTGTTGCAGAGTTTTTTTCTTTTTTTTATGTTCAAAGACATGCTTTCTTTTATGTTATATTTTTACAATAAATCATAGTCATTCCTTGTATTACACTGCTGCAAATAGACACGACTTAAGATTTCTTTCTGTTGCTGGTGTGCACTCAATTTTACTCACTCTACTTTTCTCACTCTCTTCTACCTGACTTTCAGCGAGCTGCCTGACATCTGCTCCTATCTTTATAGAGGTGTCATTGAAATTCAGTGCAGACATGAGTCCTGCAAAGCACAGGGAGAACTGCTGAGAGGAATACGCTGCACCACACACACAAACATAACCTCAGAAACGTAAATGTACGAACACAGGCGCACAAGCGTGCACATACAAAGGCGTGAGTGATGTATGCGCACGCACACACACACAAACACCAAAGTTTTGTGTTTCAGGCTTTCCAGCATTCCTTCTTGTCAGGCATTAATTAGCTGTGGCACAAATGGCCTTAAGTTAAAGATACACCCAAAAATGCACCGCATTATTTAAAAAAAAAGTAATGAAGTTAATTGAGTTAAATTTGGGTACATTTTTTAACAATCTGTGACACCCACAGTGCGTGTAGCTGTGTATGTACTGTATGCATGTGTGTGTGCTTCGGGGTGTGTGCTCTGTCCAAGTTGCTGCAGCTCCGTGAGAATCAATAGGGCAAGGCCAAAGCTCTGACCCAAGTGGCTCGAGACATTAAAGTTCCACAGCCTAAATTCTTCCCTCTTAAAGCAGCAGATCATGCACAAGCTCCAAAACATAGCTGCCCACTATTACCCCACTCTCAACAATGATGTTACAGTGTTAGCTCTCACCTACCCCATCCCATATCTGCACTCAACACACAGCAAAATGATGACACACACCGATGCTACTCACAGCTCTAATTCTAAGTGTGACTACACTGGAATGCAAAGCATATGTGCTACGTGTCAGTGTCGACCAGCACAGGTAATTGATAACATTGTCCCAGCGAGGTGCAGACCAACGTGAGCTTCAATGTAGGTCCAAAGCACATGTGCAGCTTTTCTCCATGTACACCATGATTTAATCAATGAATCAAGCATCGAAACCAAAGTTTACATCCTGGCTGTGTGAAACCGAAACCCCAAAACCACTCACTTCACGCAAATACATCCAAGTAACTGAGCCATTCTAGCAGCCCATTTAAATTAAGGAGACTGGAAGATAGATTTTTTAAAGCTTGTGTGTCAAAAAGAAAATGATATCAATGAAACATGATCTTGAAAGCTCGTGGCAACTATCCAGAACCAACCAGCACAGCATGCTTTATTCAATGAAGGTAACATGAATAAAGCATGGTGCACTGTGGAAATCTTGTGCAATGTGTTTAAACTTTAATGGACAATACCCTCACCATCAAAATTAAGGGAGGAAATGATTGAGGAATATTTACATATATTAATATATTTAAGTAAGTATGGGGATATTTGCAGGATACCTCCTTTAGCATTGGTAAAAAACACGAGTGAGTGGTTCTTGCAGTAATAATTTATCTCTGTCCAGAAGTCCTCTTTGTTCTACTCATTGTGTGTCACTCAAATGGATCTCTTTGATGTGCCAACATGTCATTTCATTCACATGTGGCTCCCCACCACCCCCCTCCCTCTCCTGCACCTATATGTATGATTTTTTTTTTTTTCCATTTTTGTTCAGCCTGAAGTTGTTTGCTACAGGTTGGCTTTTATTCTTCTTTGCTTCTGGATTGTGTCCTTGAGTGTTCAAGCTTGTGTTTCATTGGTGTTATTTTCTTTTTGACATACAATAGAAACATCTGAAACCCATCTCATGGTCTCCTCAGTTCAAAAGGGTTCAGTTACTTGGCTTCATTTGGACTTTTGGAGTGTCACTTCCACATAGCCAGGAAGCTGACTTTGGGTTTGACTTAACCCCACTTTACTGGTGGCGACTGCTTGGGTGGTGCAGTGATGGAGAATCCAGCTCTCCTTGACTGGATTTTCTATCATTGTGGACATCTTTCGGCTGCTGTTTGAAACACTGATGATGGTATATTGCCGGTCGACTTTCAGTGGGATTAAAGCCAAGGGAGTTTGCTGACGATGCCTGTTGGCCTGCCCTCCCCTTGTCCACATCAGGGGCACGGCCAGTAGCGCATGTTTGGTGTGTGTGTGTGTGTGTGTGTGTGCATGTGTGTGCGTGTGTTTTCATCAAAGCCTGAACTGGCATGGGTCAGGCTAAAGTTAAAAGTGTGAAAGAAAAAGGAGGTGGTTGGCCATTTCACCCTTGTTGTTTGCTTGGTAAGGGTCAAAGTGGAAGTATCACAAACAAGTTAACCTTGAACTGACTCCTACTTTGACTTTGGCAAGATTTAACTGGTGGAAGGTTGCAACAAAAGCGCTGCAGGATAAAGAGCCGTATTTTCCATCCTTATTGTTACCACAACACTGGCCAAGCAGTTGCCATATAACACAATGCAGCTGGGAATTTCTTTGTTAAACAGTTGTTGTAATCACATTGAATATTTTAGTCATTTGAACATTATCTCTTGCACCATGAAAAACATACAATTCATAAGGACAGACTGATAAACATTTTTATTATTTGCAATGCAGCCTCTGACAAAAATCTATTGCCTTTTATTCAGATGTCCAGATCTAGTTATTCCTGATGGGGCTGAAGGAATGCATTGTACTTCTTCGTTCATTATTGTCATTGAATGTGTTGATGTGTGAAGCCATGTAAGGCTCACAGACGCATCCTTTATTCATTACTGCATGATAAGTAAATTTTAGATGAAAAAAAAAAGGGGGGGGGCTTGTTCCTTTCTGTTTTGTTTGAAAGTTTAAAATCCATTTATAAGAACATGGCCTTTCTTTAATACAAACATATTCCTGTATAAATTCCAGTTCTGAATAAATAAATCTCATATCTATTCAGCCCCATGGTTGAGCTGCCCCGTATTTTTTTTTTTATATTTTTTTAGATCTGACCTTTCAATGTATTCATGTATCCACACGTACACGTACGCCGCTCATAAATATGGAAGCTGCATACTCCTGCTTGTAATTAAATTACTGTTACAAACCATTGTGGACATTTTTGTGCTGAAATAAAAAGGGAATGGAATTGTTTAATATCCTCAGGTTTTGTGGTTGCTGTTATCACTGGGTGTTCTTGCTTCGGACCTTGGGGATCAACACACACACACATACACACACATAAGAACACAAACACCATGATGCCTTGGCCACTACCCAGTGTTTCTTACAAAAGTGAACCCTGCAGTGTTATTTTCAAGCTGTTTCCAGCCTAATACCTCATTGTTTCTTTTCGTGTTTTCTTCTCACCCTGCCTCTCTGTTGTGCTGAGCTTGTCTCGCCTGGACACAAGAGATGCAATGCCACTAGCCTGATTATTGAGAGAATGTTGTAGGCCTAATTGTGTCTGTGTTATCAGCGAGTTGTAGTTGGGCAGACATGAGAGAATAAATCTGTCTCTAGATTTTGTTTTTTCGGGCCCACAACAGGCAGAAGATAGAGGAGGAAAATAAACACAAAAAGAAGAAAAAGCCCCCGATGGGTACAGATACACAGGCGTTTTTTCATAGCTGTCACCCAGGGTTTAAAAACACCTCACTGTGGACAGAGTGAGAGACAGCGACAGACAGATAGGAAAAAACGAAGGAAAAAAAGGAGGAGTAAAGAGACTGAATTGGAGAGAAAAGGGTGAAATGCTTGGCCACATGGTCTGGTGGGAAATCCCCCACTGAGCTGGGAGCCCTGCGCCCTGGTGGCTAGATGAAATGTCTTATCTGCCGACGGCAGGACTCTGTCCTTTAAGGGGGGCTAGGGAAAACTCATTGTCCAGCCAACCGGCATCTCAACTGATCCGTGTTCCCTTTGACCTTTACCACTGCTGCCACCGACACATGCCAAACTTTAGATTGCGTTAAATGTGGGATTGCTCATTTATGCAGCATCTCTCATGTGCGTGTGCGTTTGTTGCTGCAAACTTTAATTCCATGCACAGTTGTGTTGTTGTTCATAGGTCATGTGTGCATCATAAGGGAGAGGGTGAGACGCGTGACATTTGGATCTACCTGTCTATAGTCTTTCACCCGTTCTTGTGTTATCTTTCTTCTCAACTCGTCTAACAACCCCTAATGAGCAGGAAATTAAGTTGTTACGTGGCTATCATACAGCATGATATGCACTAATTGCGCAGATTGTATCTGTATTATTTTTACAAAGAGCAGTAGGGTGCTCTAGTAATTTTCATTAATTACACACAAAGACGGAGTAATTAGATTTTTCATTACTCCATAACTTTTTCTCTACGACTTTTTTGGGAGTGTGGGATGGGGCTGAGGTGTGTGTCTTAATATGTTTTGATTCATTACCTCCCAGGAACAGTGTTGTCGGCATTATATGAAAATATTGAATTTACCTTTCCCTCAAGAATGGCCTTGCAAGCTCGCTGCTCTGTAACAATCACACCATCAGGTGTGGTGAATGTTTTTCTTGCATATCACTCTTCACTCACAAGCCACTGTCATTTTTTATCATATGTTCTGAGTCACCTTGAATTAGGATGAAGACGTTCGAGTTACTAATGGCTTCTGTACAAAACCGTGCCATTCAGAACAGTAACACAAGCAGTGTTTTAACGCCATCACTCTCTGTCAGAGTAACAAGAAAACTATGAGAAATTCAAGTAAACAAATCAGTAGATAGACAGAGTTGTAGGGATTTCTTTCTGTGTATAGTTCCACTCCAGTCTTGGCTGTTAAATTTTTGATTCTCCTTAAAGTACAGCCTCAGAATGTCAGAATAAGCTGATAGTGTAACATCCGTGCACTTGTATAAAAGGCATGCATGGCTGCAATGAGTCGCTCCATTCAGATGAATACACTGCTGCCATGACTTTGCTGCGAGGGAAACATGCATTCAGACTCAAAGCTTTGAGTGACTTTCATACCGGCCATCTAAAAAAAATCATGGTAGCATGCTAATCTCATGCTGTGATGAATTACAGAGCGAGGATTGCAGCACTTTTCAGCTTCTGTTCTTACGTCACTTGCTAATTGCACCTCTTCATCACACACGCAAGAGAGAATAGAGTTGGGAAGATGTTGTTTAGAAAATCGCATTGAATGTGCATGTGTCTGAGAGAGGGGAAGAGCTAGCAAGGCAGACTGAATGGAAGAGGCAGTGGCAATCAGCTATCTCCCAGCTCTAGCTTCCAGGCCAGACACGTTGCCGCCATGCAGTTTTCCAGTAAGCTGACAAAGAAGCTGAATAATGTATCCATCAGTCTGCCTGAGTCTGCCGAGCACTGGGCACTGAGTAAGCTGCCAGCTTGTTATAGGCTCATTACAGGTGAAGATGACATGTGGAGGTGCAGCCGCCTTGGCATTGTCTCCCTGCCCTGCCCTCGATAGAAGGCACAGCACTCAGTCACTCCCCATGGCATGGAGAAAGGGAGACAGAGGTGATAGAGGAGGAGGGAATGAGCCTCAATGCTCCCCTAACCCCCCAAAATGAAATTGACAGGCTCGCTGAAGTAATTGCTCCCAGCACTATTTTCTTTGGCAGGAAATACTGTTATCGACAAATAGGGGATTCAATAAGCGGCAGGAGATGAGGCTCTGGGCTGTGGTCAAAAGGCTGTGTCTGTCCTCTACTGTTGAGGTTGCAGTGTCTCCTGATGCTCTATCTCTCTGCACTGCCCTTTCTCCCCCATCGTCGGCCTCTCTCTTTTTTGTATCAAGCCCCTACTTTTTCTTCTCCCACATACCCCCCTCTGCTTCCTTTATGTCTTACTACCTTGACACACGGTACCCACACATCTCTCTGCTCCTCATCCCTCCATCTTCCCTTGCTTCCATTCTCTAGAGTCTCTTTTTGACCATTTTCTTCTCTTGACCATTTCTGTGAGCCTGAAGGGGAAAACTATATCATCCGGTAGCCAGCAGGTAATGCCCCCTCCCTCTAATCCTCAGATTGTTTCTCTGCTGCCAGTCTGGTAGTGTAATGTTGATATTACCCCAAAGGATTCCATTGATTTGGGCTAGGGTCATGAAAAAGCAGTTTATGGTCAGTGTCTTTGGTTTCCAGAGGTCAGAGCATGCGGTGAAACCAGAGCTCTAGCTTTTCTGGACATAGTGGTATGCCTGCTGGGAACCACTGAGAGGTAAGAACATAAATACAAAGTGGATGATGTACTTCCCTCTCACTGCCCTATGTATTATTGAGGAAGTAATGTTCTGAAAATGCAGTCGGCTAATCAGCCATATCCAAAAGTGGAGTCGCAGTGATGTAAGAAGTGTATTTACATTTGAAACTCCTTTTTTCTCATATGGTATATTCTCCATCTTGTTTATGACTGATTTCTCTGCTGAAAGTGCATATATTTACTGTTGAATGTTAAAGTTTTATCAGTGGGGTCTAAGTTTTAGTTAATTTGGAACTTGAGTTCTTACTCATGCCTGCAAGCTGTCCTTGACAAAGCCGCCGAGTACATGTCATTAAGCTCCAACGCCATGGAAGTCAAGCCTCGGCCAAATGGCAAGCGATTGGTCTTCAGACTTGCATGAAACCCACCACTGTGGCTTTAATGTGTCTCACCTGCCATTATCTTTCAAGCTTTATTCAGCCCACTGCTGACATATCGCCTCTCCACTGTCTACCCAACTCGGTTGTTTTAGCATTTGTTATTCATCTAAACCGAGCCTCCGCAGACAGCACTGAGTTTTGAAAACCGTAGCCTTCTCCACAGCAAAAAGAGAGTTTGTGATTTGACTGGTGAGTGCAACAATCAAGAATGGTATTTTCAGAAGACAAGCAGCAGATTACAGTCACCCAACAATGTTCAGCCTCAGAATATAAATACCAATTGTTGTTTATCTTTTTCCTCGTTCCTTTCCGAGGACAAGGAACATTGAGATCCAGTCTATCTTGTTCCAGCATTCCTGGCATGATTGCACTGGACACGTGATGCACTATTCCATCAGCTGTTTAAGTGGTTCTGGTTCCAGGACTTTTGTAGATCCCCGTCCAGGGAGTATGAGCCCCGCTGCATAATGGAGACTCTAGTGTCAGCCTCCTTCTCAATAGGGAAGGATCCCCTCTTGAGGATCTATAGGCCTGTTCTACTAAGTGTTTTAAATTAATGAACACTCGTGCTGAAAGGGGCATCTGTGCAGCTGCCTCATGATCCAGATACAGATGAGGTGCAAGTTCAGAGTCGAGACAGGGGGTCTCAAAAGTCTTTTTCACAGCATAGTGCTTTTATATTGACAGTGGGTATCGCAACCGAAATAAAGGTTAGGCTCTAAGCATGTCCCAGCATTTGGACATAACAACACACATTCGACCTCTAATCTCCACTTTTTCCTTTGAAGGAACTCTGAACGGGTAGTTTTTGTTGACTGGCCCGTTAGCTGTCCCCTGCAGAGTGGTGGCAAGCTACTGGTCTAGACACAGTCTGTCCCGAATGTGTTTTTTGGATATCATACTGTTGATAAGTCTTCTGTGGTGGTTTGCCATAGCCACTTTGAATTGTGTTGGCAAGTCATACTTCGAAATGGGAATTTTGCTTTGTAGTTCTGTGAGAGACATCTTGACATCCAAACTCTATTGTTATTGGTGTCTGTGTACAAGAACTATATACTTAGCTGATTTTGGTCTGATTTGACAGGGGCAGTGTTCATTCATCAGCAAGAAAAGTGCTTTGCATTCACCAAAGTTAGCTTTAAAAGGTTACTTTTCATCTGTTGTGTCTGGCCAGATGTTAAAAAAGCACCTTTAAAATAGACCTAGCCAACTGCTGAGCCTACAATAATTTCATTATGCCTGGATTGGCTGATTATCATATCATGACATTAATTCAGAATGTTCTCCCACATCTTTTTTTTCTTCTTTTTGGAGTAACCCCTGGAGGCATACTGTACCTTGGTTGCACATGCCCTATTTGAGAACCCTTTTTAGTGAGACAACGGAAGATTAAAAATGCTAATTACTTGAGCTGTGTACATATTAAAGTTAATAAAGTAGATTGTGGCTTCACAATTCAGAGTCTAAAGAAAGAAATTGCATGCTGTGGCAGACACAGGGAAACACACACACAGTCACAGTTCATTGACTATTTAGGATGAAATTCCTGAGTGCATTTTCCAAAAGTGAGTCAAACAAGAATGACATGAACTTTTCATAGAGTGCTTCAAAAAATATGCGCTGTGAATCAGGGATTAAAAGCTCACTGATTTAAGTATTTAAAGAAGCAGAAAAATGTAATCGTTATGGTTGTAGCTGCTATAAAGACAGTTCTATCATCTAAGTTGTACCTTGCAAACTCAAAGGCCCAACATTTCACTCTGGGGTTTTGTTAAGTATCTGGAGTATCTCTGTTTCTCCGCTGTTTAATTGAGCTTTCACATACAGTATATCTGGGGTTATCAATTTTATTATTTTTTATTTTTAGTCCCATCATTCATAGTCAGTAACAAAAAAAGCATGTACAAATTGTGTCAGGCAGAAATGTGCAACAAAGAGTCCCGTGGTAGGTAATAGTTGAAAAATTTTGATAGTAATGAGAAGGATTCTTACCTCTCCCCATGGCCTAATAACTACCTTCAGTCAGATAAAAGCTAAGCCAGTCACTCCTCCACATTCACCCAACGGTGCTTGCGAAAAAGATGAATGGCGTAAGTGTTCGTATAGATCAAGGTGAGGCAGATAAAGAAGACTGAAGCACAGAAAATGGATTTATTACAAAATCAAACTATAGTTTGGAAAACTAGACAATTATTTGAAAGAACACTTTCAGATTTAACTTGCTTTGAGATTTTGCTTGTGCTCGTACCACAATAGCAGAAAAAAATGGTTAAAGTCATGCTAGGCAACGTTAGTAAAATAACAATAATATTTATTTATAGAGCACTTTTTAAAATCCATTTTGCAGAGTGCTTCTCAAAGGCAACAAAATGAAACAGACAAGTCATCATCAGGTTTTAAAAGACAACACATAGAAAAAAAAAAAACAATTTGGTGTATAAAGACCAATACAGTCTCAGAAAAAAAATGATAATGTTTCATCTATGCATAACAAAAGGAATGGTGTAATGAAAATGGCATTAGCAGATCCTTGTTTACATGTGTTTTGGTGTTGCTTACAAAATGTCATACTCATAAAAATAACTAATATGAGGCACTGGGCTGAGTGTGCTTACATTTCCACTTTGAAACATTAAATGCAATGTAGATAGCAGTTGTGGAAGAGGCACCATTCGTACTTGGTTTTTGCAGGAGTCACCTCTTCGGGTTGATTTTCTATCAGCTTTATCTGATCAAAATGTCTTTATGTAGCCAATCAAACTATGAACTCAGTTTACTCCTAAAGCACAGACTTATTGGTAGCTGGCGATCTTCAGACTCCTCTGCTTTTTCCAACCAAAAAACGGGCTCTTTCATGTTGACTGTGCATTGTAGGAGAGCAGCAGGCCTCTCTTTTCTCCAGATAAATGAGCTAGCTTATTACTTCCCAAACTGCCTATTAGCGCAGCTCACTTTGTGGGGAACCAGCAGTCCAGGGATGAACACAGTGAAGATGATTCCGTCTGGCAGTCTCGTTCAGACATATGCGATGCTGTTTCTGCAGCTTGTTTTCTAATTTTGTTTTGTCTGGTACCTTGACGCAACCCTCACCTGCAATGTAGCTCATTCTACAACAGAACTGGAAAATGACTAATTTAACACAGATTTGTTCTTGGAGCTTGTGCTGGGAGTTCCGATAATGTGGTGAAATTTCTACATTTGCATGCAGAGCTTTTTCTTTATTTGTATTCCTCAAAATTGATGTCCTTTGCTGGACTGCATGGAAACAATGTCAGACCTACAATAGATTCAATCAACCCTGGAATCAAGCTGTAGCTCAATGTAATGTGCAATGTTGCCTTCACTGTGAGCTGGGAGAGTGTGTAAATGTGTGTTTTCCTGCTGTGGCGTAAGTGCGTGTATTGCTGCCAATATGTAGTCTCATTGTGTAAGCATCAGTGTAGCAACATGTCCCCAGAGCCCTCTGTGGAGATTATACAGACGAATCCATTTACTTCAAGCAGGAGCTGCCACAGATACAGCCTGTGTTCGGCTCTCTGACAGTTCAGTCCGTCATTAGAGCGCTGGCTGATTGAGAAAAGGAGGATTGGCCAACGCACCTCTAGAGCGTCACTCATCCTTTGTTTTCCTAAATCACGATTTTAATCAGTTTTTATCATGAGCACCTTTGTGAAAACCCAGACTTTAAGTCAAAACAAGTCTCGACAACTGAGAACAGAAGATACTCCCTTTGAAATCCAAAGTCCTCTTCATGGCACTGTTGAGTCTGTTCTCAATGCTCTGACTTATTGTGATTTTTTTTTTTTGGACTGTAATTGTTCATTAACATTTCTAAAGTATGTGTTCAGGAAGATGAATAACGCAACTGATGGATGTCCTTCAACGGTGTTCACAGATTTCTGTTGTTATTGATTGTTGGTTTTTTTTAATCACATTACCGTAGGTGTTGAGGTCAGAGTGTAGGATGGTAATGTAATAACTGCCCTGTTGATATTTTGCTTTCAGGGTGGACTAAGAAACAGCAAGCATGAGTGTACACTTTCATCCCAGGAATATGTCCATGAGCTGCGTTCAGGCATCACAGAAGAAAAGCTGCTCAACTGCCTGGAGTCCCTCAGAGTGTCTCTCACGAGTAACCCCGTCAGGTGAGTAACTCCTGCTTTCTTCACACACTGCAAACTGGGCCTCGCACCTGGGAATTTTTTCAATGTTATTTGCAAATACCACAGCCCAAAGCACTTTTCTGAGTGTCTTATTATTGGAATGATGAAAGAAGTTTCGTCAAAATCAAGAGACCTCGCTTTGAATTGCTCCTTTTTTTTTTTACTACTACTACTGTTTCTATAGTTTTAGTTAAAGTAGATTTTACAGTCCCAAAATAATTAGGATGAACATCGCTCTGTCCCCCAGACGTTGCTGTTTAAAGTATCCTTTTGGACAAAATACTAACACGCACAACAGGTATTCACAGCCGGATACATTTCACTCTATTCAGGCTCCTATTTGCCTACTTAATGCAGCTTGTTAGTGAAGAAATTGATGGCAACAACTCATTCTTTCAAGCAAAAAAGGAGCTGGAAGGACCAGACTAAAAGTCATCTTGATAAACTGGTTTTTCAGAAAATGTGCAGGTTTGTTTGTTTGAAGTGGAATCATGACTTCAAAGAAACAGATGATTTCTCTATTGAGGGAAAATTCCCGTATTTTAATGTAAAAAAAGAAACTTTTTTCTTTGATCCTCTTTGATCCAAAAAAAAAAAAAAAAAAAAAAAACATGTTGAAATGTGTCTTATGTATGTACGGTAGATGAACCAGAAGCACTTGGGATGCCATGTATTGTGAACACAAACGCCATCCTGACTGCGCTGAAGAACCACTGAGCTGTGTTTGTGGCGGAGCACAACACAGTAGATTTTCATCAAAGCTCAGACTAAGTGACAAAGTGCAAAGACGAGCACAAGGTGTATTGTTCCTCTGTTGAGCCGCATTTGCATAGTGGACAAATTTGAATGCAAGATGTTGACTTCTGTCTTATCTCAAGAGGATCTAAACACAATTTGCAAATATCTGCAAAGGAATATGGAAGTTATAAAAAGTATTAAAAAAGTACCTTGGATACACACTCCAATCCACGAAGCGTCTAATCAGATTTTTAGAAACTGTTGTGGAGAGGTGTTGATTCAACTGTGTGGTCATTTTGGGGGCAGCAGTTTGTTTTGCAGTTGGATTGTATTGCTGTCAGGTGTTTCTTTTAATTTGTCCACCCCATCTGTGTCAGCGAGGGTATGCTAAATGACAGAAACATCTCTCTGTATGATGCAATACAGTTCAACAGCACCACAAACTACTTCCTCCAAAATGATCAAACAGCTGAAGCAGAAGGGCACTCGGGGAGCGGAGACCTCCGCCAAGGCCAATCGTCGACTCTTCTCTGATATGCAAATCTGCAAGCGCAAACTTCACACTCAATATTATCACTTGTTCTCGTGAAGCGTAAAGTTCACATATTTTTCTTAATATCTCTGGTGGAGTTTACTGCGAAGAGTTCCCGTTGGTGTGTATGTTTCCATAGCCAAACCTCAGTGTGTGAAAAAAGTGTGTTTTGGTTCCCCCCTGAAACCACTGTCCCCATGTGCTCCTTAACTGCTTTCTGTATGAAGTTTGAGGCTTCCTGGTACCCATGAGTTTAGACTGTGATGTGGAGTCGCTGTATCTCTGCAGTTGACTTTGTTTTGAACTTCACTACCATGAGCCAGTAGGTTTTCTATAATCCTGCTGACAGACAAACAGACTGGATGGAAAACATAACCTCACCTTCAACAAAAACAGAAAATTGTAAACTTCACGAAAGAAGGATTTATTTCAGGGCTGTGTGGGTGTACCTAATAAACTGGCACCTAAGTGTATATGCATCTGCAATGTCTTGAAGATGAACAGAACAGTGTTTTGCTCTTGACAGCTCTTGCAGTTTATTTGATTCCTCTGTCTGTTTATTTACTTTTGGAAGAGAGAAAATATGGCTGTAATACGACTTTTTCCAGTAATATCCCTCTAAATGTTATCTGCCTTAATCAGACTTCTGGAAAACATCTTTTTTCTAATTGGTTTTGTGTAAAGGAAATGCGTTGGACCTGTTCCACGTAGATTGATTAGCTGGGTTCGACAAGACAGACACACAGCATCAACTTTTAAACAAGCACAGAGACTGGTGTAGCTGACCAAACGAGCACAAGCTCACAGTCACTGGGAGTCATTCCAGACCTCTCTGTCTATTACACTCTAATTGATAGGAAGTCTAGTTTTCCACATCAGAAGGCCAGCCATTCTGAGACCTTAATAAGCACGTGACTCTGTGTCATGTGCACAACCTGCCTCCAATCTACCAAACTAAAAATGGCCAGTGCCTGCACTTCTTCTCTTTAGTCTGTTATAACTCTATATAAAACTGCAGTCAGACATAATTAAATTTTTGGGGTTTTCAGCTCTGTCCTGTGAGCCTTGATTGGTTCTTGACTCATTCATTACGAGGCCTCACTGATTTTTTTTTTTCTTTTAAAGCCTTGTCTCTACTTGTTACCCAAATTCTCTACCTTCTCTCCTATAAATGGGATCTTCAATTTTAATTTGGTACCACTAGTACAACGGAGCCCTTAGTGACAGCGGATCCTTTAAATTATTTACCAGCCTACTGTTGAGGAGATGTTTCTTAATGTGAATCAGTGAATGATGCATATTAAATGGTCACCGGATGAGTAGAACACGTTTTTTTTTTTTCATGTTAACCCCGGTGCCAAGATAGGACCCGCCAGCTCGGCCCCAGAGGTGCTTTTATTTAATCTGTGGGCTGCTACCAGCACTGCTGCCGCATCCCTGCTTTAAGTTGTCTGCTCTGGCTAAAATCCTGCACAGTCACTCCAACAACAGATGGTCCACACAGCCATTCACATATGGAAAGGATACAGTGGACATTTTCGCTCACAGTAAGGCTCTTCTTCCACATCAAACTGAGGAGATGAAGTGATCCAACCAGGGGATCCGCGTGACATGTTGGTTTGATACCATGACAAGTATACAGAGGTATTCAATTGGTAGAAGGTAACTTGATTATAATTAGCTTATGATACATACACAAAGGAACCTCCACCGACACGAATTAGCATTTATGTAAAGTATGCTGTATAGTATAATGAATAGCGAAGTAATTATCCCTCAAGTGATTGCAGAGCTGTGAAGTCTCACAGTTTCTGGCAAGCAGCGGGGAGTCAAGTCAGCCTGTCCACACAGAAAGGCCAACCGGTGCCGAGGGGATATACAGTAAGTGAGGCCAGGCTTGCTCTGTGGGTGTTTTAAATGGCCCGAACCTTTGACTGGCCTGGAAGGGAGCAGTGCGTTATGGACAAGTCGCCTCCCACTGATGGCCAAGTCCACTGAGGGACAGGTCCACCTTTGGGTGTGCGTGCTGAGGAACACTGTGCTGGTGTTGACCAACATCGGTCCCTCGCTTGTCTTCACGCTTTTCATTATTTCTCTCCTGTTGAAAGGGACTGATTGTCTTCTTGAAGCGTGGATAAGGTTACCCCTAATTAATACAGTACGAATGCACTTAATTGTCATGGATCAAAACACACAGGAAACCCACAGTTGGTTTGCTACTCTTCTGACTCCACTATGTTAATGTAACCTTTGTACGGTATGTTATCACATGCTGAAAATAACCATGACGTAGATGCCAGGGCACTGCATTCATGCTTGTTTAAATTACTCCTAAGAATAATCATCAGCTGGCCTGCTTTTCAATATTTATATTTTGGGGACCTGTACATATATAGAAATGAGATATACTGGTCATTTGTGCGTGGTGTGCTACCATTTATTTCACCTTATAGCGTCGATCATTGAACAGTATTTCTCATTACAGAGACAAACTCCCATTCCAACAGAAAAGCTGGTGTATAGCTGGGAGATGATTACTTTCTAGTTTTCTCACAGCTGAAAAAGCCAGACAAACTTTGTCTAACATTGTCGTGTCTGTGTTCAAACGATTTGCTGGTAAAGAGCAGAATTATAAAGTTGGGGTCTGTGTTTATCAGCCGTTTCGAGGTTGGAAGAATCAGTCCGAAATGGCCCGAAATTCTCAGAGGAATGCGTATGTTGTCCTGAACTCTGTTTGGTGTCGAAATAAACTAAAACGTCTTTAATTGTGTTCTTGAACTGAAGAGCTTGTCAGCAGGGTACAAATCCTAAGACATACTAAAAACTGTATGTGATGACAAAACATATACTGTACTTTGGTATTCTTCAAGGTTAAACGTTTCCAAAAATGTGGCTCATCGTGCAAGTAATATCCAGAGCAGCAAGATTTTCTTAACCAGTGTTTGTGTTCAAATCACAACTGAGAGATACATCTTTTTATCACACTCAGGGAAGCAGGAAAAGATTAAACTGCAGTGGATATGTTTTTTTATTTAAGTTCATTATGAAGTCAATGCTGATTGCGCAGTGTAGCAGCTATAGAATAATGACACCATCTGCGTTCAGATCGGTTCCCTATGAGGCTCGCTTTCTCCATGCAGTTCTGTCTGCCACCGGGTGCAATCTCCAGGGAAAATAGAGGCCTGATTTACAGCACAAAGTCAGCCTGACTGGGTCGATCTACTTGTTCATATGAAAATCAACAGGCAGAAAATATGTTATCACCGTCTCTGTGGCACGATACCAACCCAGTTTGCTCTTCTCTGCACATACCAGCTAATGTGAATGTTTTATTCAGGCCTAGTTCACAGTTTTCTCTTAAAGTATGCTGTTGCTCCATGTGAAATTAGGACAGTTTCTCATTACCTCCTCAGCCAACATACTTCTGGCCTCTCTCTTATGTCCAAAGTGTGGTTGATCATTTTCTTGATGGAAGTTTGGAAACAAATGCAGCGTGTCCTGTGGTGTTGCTATTTCCTGGACTCTGAGGACACAGAAGCGATCTGGTTTTCTTTGCCACGATAATACCACAACGAAATATGATTGTGGGAGGGAAAGTTGAAAAATTGTCCGTTTCCTCTTTAAATATTTTCATTATGCAGTCAGTGTTGTAAACATGATTGATAATTTTGACCATCAAAGTGGGCCAGTTGATCATATACAAGTGGTCATAGCATACATGATTAATGTTCTAGAGCTGTCTACCCAAACTCTTCGTCTATATGTATCATGTGTTGAAGACCTAAGAAATATTAGTATCATTAATCAAACAATAGTTACATTTAGTCCTGATCTGTGATATATGGTGAGCAATTTTCTATTAGTTCATAGTATTTGTAGCCAAAAAAACACATTTTGTGGTCAGTTAAACACTAGGGACATTTCCAACGTTTATGTCATGATTTAAATCCAATTCAGAACTTTATTTGGTGAAACTTAATTCTGTTCACTGACATGAAAGTCTCACCATCAAAGTGTTGTTGTTCTTCACAGTGAGTGCTTACCACTGCTTTTTGTTTTTCCTGTGATGTTTGGGCAGCCTGCTAATTTGCTCCCAGAGGCCTGTGTTTGTCTAATAGTTTAATTGGCTAGGCTGTGCACCTGTTTGGCAGCACAGGTGGCCACAGGGCCATTGTGCTGAGGGCCTTATCTCCCAGGCAGTTCCACACAGGTGTGTGGCATGCAGCCTTTGCAGATCCACCCACAGATGGCATTGCCTGGAGCATCCGCTGCTTTCTCTGTTTCCACTCTCTTCTCCTCAGCTGCCATGTTTTCCACTTCTCTTTCTATCAGAATTTCCCCAGCCAATTATTTCTCCTCTACTTCATTCTCCCCCCTTTTAATTTTGTCATTTGGATACTCGCTTCTTAATTTAGAAGTGTCAGATTGACTAGCCACTTTTCATTAATTTCTTAATCCACTGACGTGAGTGAGATGCCAACTTACAGAAAATTACAACCCTCTTATTTTTTCATTTAGCGGCAGAGAAGTCCTGCTGTGTTTCAGTCCGACGTTTCTTTTTCACACTCATTTTGCAGGTTATTTCCTCTCTGTCTCGCACATGTGAAAACCGCGACAAGACCCGTGTAAGAATATATCCAGGAGTTTGATATCTCAATAGGCAAAACATGTTTTTGTTTTCAATTTAGCATCACGTATGTTTACATTTTGTCTTCGCAAGATTCATTTCAGCTCCGACACAGTGAGGTTTAAGCTCACTGCTGATCTGACTCCATCAACGGACTCCAATATAAGAATAGGAGACTCGTTTTAGTGGTTTGGGCTGCAGAGCACACATCCATGGCCCCAGCATTTGACTTCCCTATGTTTAGCCCTCAGCATTACACTATGACTCTGTCAAATCCCGACAGTGACTTCCATATTAGATCTGCTAGCTCTCAGATCCCTAAGACATATTTAAGCAAAATTGAACTGGGCCCCTAACTTTTCATTATGTGAAATCTTCACGGTACAAGACAGACATTTTCTCTGGGGCATTTTCTTGTGGGGTCTTTTTGTGGAGGCGGGAGGCATTTGCTGACACCAGAGTTTCTCTCTGTGTCTGGGTACTCAAGGTGTGGGTTGTTGTGATGATCTTGCTGCTCTGCCACACAGCGTGTCTCTGAGTCTGAATCAGTCTCACCAGCTTTTCTCAGTTGAATGCTTGTAGCTGAGCACCGAGGGTTGCATGGAACACTAGTAATGGGCTTTTTACGAGCTTTGAAGTTACTATGCCTGCTAACATAAAGCTGCTCGTCCTATTGACTGTCTGTCCTAATGCCCAGCTTGATAAAGCATTGAACAACATACTGAGACACGCGGACGTTTCTGCCAGGAACGATTGGTGGTGCTCTCTGTATAATGATGGAGCAAAAAAGAACTCAAATTCCCTCATTCCCTCATCTCATAATCTTTGACTGTTACAGTCAAATAAACTCTTATATGACCAGAAATATTATTTCTAGACCCTCAAATCTTACTTTTTGATTTAAATAGTGAAATGCCTACTGGAAGTTGAAAAGGTATTGCTCTACTTGACGCTATTACATTTTATGTGTTACTCACTTACTCATACAATTAAAGACAAAAAGGTGTCAAAAAAGCCCACAACGTGGGCACAAATGTTTTTTATTAGTAGCACTAACAGGTACTCATACATCCCTGACTCGTCCTCCCTTGGCCTCCTCTGTCCACTGCGTGCACAACAGCCTGTCGCCACCAGCACAAAGCAGCACATCCATCTGAGCATCTGCTGCTGGGCTGATCAAACATATATGAGCATCTAAACGTCTCACTGTTTTTTTCTTTTTGTATAACAGCCTTGACAGCATAGGCCAGGAGTCCGGTCTGGCACAGGCACAAAGTGTGAGTGGTGGCTCTCAGTCCGACTGCAATGAGTGAACTGATGAATGATACTTGTGTGAGGATTTAGGTACAGTAGACATCAATGGGCCGGCTCTGTCTGACATGGATTCTTCACAGAAGCGAATAACTCTTTCAACTTTGTCATTTTTGATGTGGAAATAGCTCTCTATCTCAGTGAATCATCCATAATTGATCCTCTGTATTCACTTTGTTATCCTGGACAGTGCTTTTGTAAGCTCAATCAGACTCTGTGTCAATTTGAAATGGTTAAATATAGCTTTAAAAAGCAGATGTCCTTAGTGGAGTTCAGGGGGATGGGCTACCTCAGGACACATGACAGTCTGACACCTTTGAAATTTCTGGATCAAGCACCATCTCTTCCCAACCCATCACTTTGTAGAGTAATGGAAAAATAGCAATTTGATTTTTTTTTTTCCTACCATGACGATCAAGATTTAACATCCTCCAGGAAGAGATGAGGAAGGAAGCAGGACAGACGCAAGATATCCAAAGCCTAACCTGTCAGCACCATAAAATATGACCCCAGAGAAGTAAAGTGGAGGTGGAATCTTTCCAGTGGGGTAATTTTCTTTGCTCTACGCTGTGGGAGTCTACTCTCAAGACTCCCAGTGTTATTACGAACCGCTGTCACCTTCCAGGCCTCTGACTAGTTTGCTCTGTGGCTTGTCAAGGAGAAACAAGACAGGAAAGATTCAGAAATCACATAATTATTTAGCAGAAGACTGAAGACAAAGGTTTCTCTGCTCTTTTAGGCCCCCCCCCCCGACAGTAACAAGTAATTTATACATTAATCATTACACATGAATCCGCACTGATTTTTGTCTTTTACGTTTCAGGATGGTACAATCATTCTCATTTCATAGCATTCACAGATTTTTATTTGACTGTTAAATTTGGCACGAATGTTACGACAACGTCTTCAACAGACGTGACGAGCAGTCATAAATGAGCAAGTTAACTAGTTTTTACCCTTGCGGCTGACTTCACAGTTGACGTTCGCCCTTCTTCCTCAGAGGCAATGAAAACGATTTTTGGAGACATAAATGTCCCCAGTGTCTGGGTATATTTTAAGAGTGATGCCTATTTCATTTTATGACACCATCTGTTAACCTCCAAGATACCCATATCTGTTACGGCCCAAAGTGATACATTCATAATGTAGAAATATCTGTTTCTAAATTTGGAGGATATGATGCCTTTGGACACAGTACAATGTGTGATATCGTGTGTTTTTGAGTGTTAACATTTTGAACAGAACAGCTTGATCAAATCACCGGTATTTATATTATTACGTCCTAAAAAGTAGACGCAAACTTCTAGAAATATTCTCATGTTTTCTGGTAGGTGGGACATGACCCAGAATCCCATGTGCCCTGAGCCCATATTTAACAAACATCCGAGCAGGAAATCTGTCCCATCTGGTCCAGATTGACAGAGCGACGCATATTTGTTCCTACTTTTAAGCTTAGGAGTGAAAGCATTTATCAACTTTCCCAACCTACGAAAGTCATCCCGTCTGCTTCACGGTCGAGGAGCGATGCAGAGCTGTCCTGATGTTTTAGGAGTTCCCAGCAGATTTCAAATAATAGCACAAACATACACCCACATTCTGGGAGGTGCAAACTGACACTTGGCGAAAGGTTTTATACATGTACTGTATAAGGTGACGGCAACAAAAGCTTGAGCAAAATGGCGACTTTATGGCTTTGAAAATAGAATCAGTTACCTCAAAGAAGTGCTTGCCACTGCATTTCCCTCTCCTCCTTGAAAGATGAAACTCATTTCTGCAGAAGCCTGAGGAACGTGCAGATACATCACATCAAACCTGATGATCCTTACTCTGATCTTCCACAACACATACAGATTTAAAGTATACCGAACAATTAAATTAATTGGTCTAATCAACCTGCAATCTGCCAGTAGTGCTGCTGTTTTCTGCCTACCGTCGCCTGGCAGTGAGAACTGTTGTGTAGGAATCCTTCGTGGTGTTGAGGGGATAATTAGAAATTTCAAGAGTGTTTTGCACTCTGCGGGTGGTGGTTTCAAAGTGACTGGGGAGCGTAGTGTGCTGTCAGGCGTCTGCACTTACTAGTTGATTCAATTCTGATAGAGACCTGCATTCCCCAGTCTCTCACTCTCCTTTCATGCACATGCAGGCGCACACGATCGCTGCCTTCTCTGAGTTTTGTTTTGCATCCCTGCACATACAAACACTCACAGACACCTTCGGTTCCACCAGGAAAAGCCTGTGTCGTAGGCCTGAGCTTCAGTCTAGGTTAGAGCCACGGTTTCTGGAATCAAGCTTAGAATCAGATACCATTAGAAGTTCAAAGTGCTCCTTTCGAGTCCTGCACTGCTGCTGTTCCTGTGCGTGCTCGCCTATGCCAGCAGTCACTTTCTTAGAGAGTTCACACCAGGAATATTGTACCAGTATCAAATATCACAACTGCTCCTCTTTTTTCTGTGAACAGTCCTTTGCAGTGACTCAGTTTTAAACAAGTTTTTTTTGGGGTATTATTATATTATTATCAAATATAATTTGAAGAGAAATTAGTCCTTCAAAGAGTTTATCTGTCAAGTAAAAGGCATATTAGTTACAAGTGTTATTGCCTTGGCCAGGCTAAAATCTGCTGTGATGCATTTTGTTTAAGATCTGTGCCAGCCTGAGGCCTGCAGTACGATCAGAACAGCTGAATGGAGTGACACAGCACCTGTCACTGGGATGAAGAGAGCCGAGTTACCTGGAGTTACATATGAAGGATATCAGCTGCTCGTTGTTCTCTTTCAAGGACAGCACAGATCAACAGCAACTTAATTTTACCTTGGTTCTATTGCATCGATGAACTCTCAAATTTCTATGAATAAGGGTCAATAAAATACCAGAAGAAACAGTGAATGGTAGAATTCTGTAAAGGATTTTGTAAGAAAAATGTTCTTGCAATTGATGCTTTCAGGTTCTGGACCTATATGCGTGTGTCGTCTTTTGTAGAGTGTTTCGTGTAGTTTCGTAACCAGGATGTGGGATAATTCATCAGGCTTTCTATGGCATGAGATTCTAACCACCCTGAGTCCATCACACGCTTTCAGGTTGTGAAATAGTAATGTTTCGATGAACTATCAGTGTAGCTCTGGGGAACAGCAGTGTCAGGCTGTTTGTCCGGCACAGGTCCAACACTTCTGGTCACTGATGTTCTGTTTGAGTGCATACTGTCTACATGTATATACAGCAGAGTACAACTGAGTCTAGGTAGTGCAAGTGGTACACTCTATTAGTGTAATAATGGGTGAGTTTCATTAATGAATTAGTTGTTGGCTGACACATTTTGTTTTTGAGCGTGTAAAGGGAATTTGTGCCTCGTGGGAGCTCTGACATTGATGAAAAACTCTCATTTTTGTTTATTTTTTAGTAGATTTCATATAATGTAGGCTAAGAAAATAAGTTAGGTTTTGTGTTGCATGTTTTTTTAATCAGTTTTGCTATAAATCGTATCACCTGTAATTTTCATGATGTACATTTTATAATTATCTTATTTTGAATCACTTGTTGAATACTTTAGTTTAGTTCTGTTTTTGTACTGGTAACACTGCATCCTCATTGTGTTTGTGTCAAAGGTAAGCATTGAGGGAGAAAGCATATACTTACATTAATTTTATGACTCTAAACAGATAAAACAATACTTTACAAACCTTTTAAGAATATTTTAGTTACAAAGTTACAACCTTTAATACTGAAATTGCTAGTGGACAGTTTTCAGATGTAATCAGATAAACCAAAACTACAAAGGACACAATAGAAAAAGGAAAAAACATGTTGCCTAATAATAGCTATTTTTTGAAATTTCTTACTTTTTGAGATGTGATGAACAGAAAAGTGCAGTTAATATTTTGTATCTAGTATCTGTCATCTGATAGGCCTTGTGCATTATTGTTATTTCAGCAGCCTATTAAATTGATCAGAGTATAATGTAGCTCCATGTTTGGCATGGTAAATCACTAAGCAGACGCTGGTGGTGCTTGGTTTCCTGCTATAATGTTCAGAGCTATTTGTTGCTTTGAGCCTCAACTGGAATACTGTGGCAATGAATAGGTCAGTAGTCCCACAGAGGGACAGTTGTATGGCTGTGCCTGTAATACAATATGAAAGATATTGCACTCGCACAGAAGCTTTCAATAACAAAGCTCCCCACCTAGCCATGATAGAATAATAAAACTGGTCTATAGACTGAAATCAATGCGCGTACAAGCCATCTAAACACGAGACCGGCAATCAGTCAAACAGAAAGGGTGAGAGAGTGTCTGTCTCTCACTGTTTCTGTGGCTGTTGAGTCACTTACTGTGGCTGCTGATGCACAGTAATCTTTTCATCATGTACTAACAATTCCCTCGCCAAGTATTTGCAGAACTCTACACACACTATGCGTTGTTTTCCACACTCATAGATACAATATTCTACCCTCGCTTTTAGTAAATACAGAACTATATACACTGTAAGTCAGGTCAATCTTATTTGTATAGCTGAGAATTTTGCTTCGGGGGGCTTTACAATCATCTGACAGCCTCTGTCTGTGGATACGAATTAACTCCCCTAAACTTTGGGAGATGTTTTGGAGAGAAGGAAGAAAGCAAGGAAGAGCAGCAGAGGCAGGATCCATCTCCAAGGATGGATACACATGCAGTGGTTGTCATTTGAACAGATAATATAATAGATACAAACTTTGGTGAAAAACGTATATACCGTATGTAGACTGTATAGTGAAGAGCGTGGATCCAGGAGGACCTCGAGCAGCGTTGGGTCTCTCCAGATAGGTAAGACATGAGCCTCCTCTCAACCATGTAGACGTGGAGGAAGGACAGGCCACACAAACACAGAAGAGGCAGCACGGCATTCACACAGATGGGAGAGGCAGACATGCACGCAGCGGGAGAGAGAGACATGGGAGCATGCAGACACTGTTGTATTCCCTTGAGCATGACACAAAACACAGCCAGGAATAGCACAAGAAGTAGCACTCTGCCCACTCTGGCAACATGTATGGATACTGCTGAGCACGTGTGATGGAGGAAGTAAAAAGAAACCGGTAATGAGACTATCATGTGTGAGGACTGACGCGCTATTGCAGATAATTTTGTTGAAGTGAGGAACCTTGAAGTGCAGTTTGAAGTGAGCTGTGTGAAGGCTGTCTGAATGATGAAGTGAGCAGGTGATTGATCGGATGTCGTGGTTTTTTATTTAAAGCAGCAAAGGCTCACTACTGCTTACCTTGAAAATACTGTAAATATAAGAGCAGAGATAGATAGAGTGCACACGCCACCATACATGCTCATATTTTCTTATGGCGGCTCAGTGCGTAACACTGTCACCTCACAGCGACATGGCCTCTGGGTAGAATCTGCCAGCCATGATCTGGGGTGTTTCTGTGTGGAGTTTACATGTTCTAGGTTTCCTCCAGGTTTTGTTAGTCCCATGATAAACTGGCGACCGGTGCAGGGTGTACCCCGCCTCTCATACAATGCATGATGGGATAGGCTGGAGTCCCTTGTGACCCTGAACAGGATAAGCAGTGTAAAAATTGGATGGATGGATGAATATTTTCTCATGCATGGTGACATTTGTTATGTCAGCTCATGTCAGAAAGTCAATAACGTCTTTCAGTCTTTTGGGAAACAAATGTCATTTGACAGAAAGACAGACTGGCATCTCGCTGCAAGACATTTTGAGTTTTTTACATTAAGTTAACAGCAAGTCCACCCCAAAATGGCTGAAATGCTCTTTAGTGAGCACACACCTTTGCGAGTAAACATCTTGTTTATATCTAAACACTTGTTTTTGGGCTAAACTGCAAGGTTTCCATTGCATGTAATTTATAGCAGTTAGCATAACTACAACAATAATTGCGTCAAGACAGTAGAAATCACACAAAATATAAAATAAGAAATTGCTTCCCTCAGACCAACCATGAATTTTTCATTTCGCCTGCGGGATTTACATGATTGCAGAAAGTAACACAATTTGGTGGCACTTAACTAGAGGATTATAGCCATCAATATTAGATGAACAAGTTCTCCCCCAAGTTAATGAAATCCTTGGATGTATGCCCACATTAGGAGAAGAGACTGATAAGGAACTGATTCGATCTCTTGTCCTTTAATGTTGAATTTCTACATTGGCCCAGAGGTACAAGTACGTTATGTTTGACCAAACATGAGCTGTAGCATCAATGCAAGTGTTGCTGCTCTGCTTCCTGAGCAGCGAGAGTCGTCTGATTAGAATACCCAAATACTGGAAGCTTGTAGCGTTTGTTGATGCTAATACTGGTCAGCCGGCAGTCTGTCGCAGTTGATTGTGACATTATTACTACTACAACCAGGAGTCGTAGCAGTAGTGTTGTTAGCATTGTTATTTGTGTTAGCAGTTTTAATAGCATGTTGTCCGCTGCGGCAGTTTCTCTGATGAACAGAGAAAAGGGATTTCATCGCCTCAGGACAAGCACTGTAGAAGTACCATCTCTCATTTTCTTTGTGGTAACTTTGGGGACATTTAGAAGGCAAGCTGCAGAGGACCTAAGGGTATACGTGAGGGGACAGAAAATGATAGACAGTCTGGGATGTAGCGAGGAGTCAAAAACATTAAGTGCCTTAAAAACCTTGAGGACAACCGCATTATGTTGCAACCTGCAGCAAGACATACATTTTTGATGAAAGATATTCTGCACAGGCAATCTCAGTCTGTCTATTCAGTTTCATTCCAACAACAATAGAGAGAAGGTAAACACGGAGCAGACATCAGACATTTTCCACCAACATCTGCTGCCAGATTTCCAATTTACGTTCCCACTTAATTAGTGCAGCTTCTCTGTTGAAGGTATTTATTAGTAAAGCTTTCTGACTTGTGAATAGTTGGTACTTGTGATGTTTTCCAACAAGTTGTGTTGCTACTGCAACAAAATAATCTCCCAAATTGGGATCAGTAAAGAAGCAGTCTAAGTCTAAAGCTACATGTGTTAGTTCTTGACTCATCTGCAGCTACGTTTTTAGCTCTCGATTAATGTAATGATGTTCAAAACAGCATTTGAATGTCAAAATGTGGTGTGTCTGGCCTCTGAGTACCTGAACAGCACCAGAGGTGTAACAGAATGCTGTCCACCACATAAAAACTTGACAGTACTACTTGAAAAACTGAAAAATGGATCGTCACCGCAACAAAATGGAGAGTTGTCTGATTTATTTATTTTTTTTTTTTTAGAGTCGATACACAGTTAAGTGAAACTTTGGCTTGCTCTGACCACTGGAGTGGTTCGTCACTCTTTCACTCTACTGGTCACAGTCAGTCAGTGGATGGCTTCCCTGACTGGTTGTTCTGCGACGGCATCTGCGTATGAAAGCTGATTCCCAAACATACCAGATGCTCAGTTTCTCTTATTTTCCTCCAGAGCCTCCCTTCTGTTCTGTTTGGGTCATCATGAGAATCATCATGAAGACATTCCTATCTTCATTTAATTTAATGTTTTATTATTAAGTATGAAGTTTTATGGAGATAAGATCTACCTGTAAAACAAACCCAATTTATTCATTGTTTAAGAGAGTCGGCTATTATCATTTTACACAAAATATAGAGAGGGAAGAAAGAAAACTATCAGACAGAAACTACTAATAACAGTCATTCGTAACTAATGGGTATGAAAGGGGCATCCTGGAAAGGCTCAAGCAGGGATGGAGCGAGGTTCACCGCTTTGTGAACACATGATTGTATAAAAGATATTGCTGCATGGGCTCTGCAACACTTTGTACAACTGCTGTCGGTAAACACAGTTCACTTGCAAATGATTCTGTTTTTAATTTTGGTTTTACACAGCGTCCCAACTTTTGTGGAATCAGGCTTGTAATAACTACATTTATCTCATATAGTCAGTGTAACGAATAGGAGCCCTGTTTTCTAAATGGAGCTGCATTTTGAGCTGTTTTGTTGTAACTCTAGAGAGCACACAGTGGAGGCACAGAGAAAGAGAGCGAGCATGTAGTCATGATTAGGACATTAAGAGATAAGTTTCAGTAGGATACGCTTAATGAAGGCATAAACACACACTTTTTGAAGGTAGAGGTGAACATGTTATGCATACGTACTTCCTTGCAAAGCATGACATGATAATTACGTGGAACCTCCGCTTGTCCTTACTGCAGAGGACAAAACATTTTTTTTTTCCTTCAGCGCTGTTCACACACACACACACACACACACACACACACACACACACGCACCTTGTTGAGGTCGCACACCATTCCCAAAATCTCATATTGCAGTTACGCTGCGTAATAAACAGAATTTCTCTTCGCAAATATTGGTTCCATTTCCAGCTCTCTGAAGACTGACATTACCATCATTACTAAGGAGCATAAACAAAGACTGTGGATTTACTGAATTGTGCTCCCTCAGCCATGTCGCCTCCTCTCCCTCTTTGTTGTCCCAGTCTCTCATTTACTCCTACCACCTCTGTATCACAAATACATATAACTGCATTATTATTCTGCAGTAAAGTGAGCCAGTTGGTTCTTTCCTCTGTTATGGCCTTAAATACGCGCAAAGCACATGCTAGAAGGCAGCGTTCAAACTTGAAGGCTCATTGTCAACAGATGTTCATAGATTTGCAACAGTGTGATGTTTTGTTTGTATTAAGAGAGCAGATCATCATTATACACTACACTAAATATCACTAAGCTATCAATTGGTTTTGCTTGTCTGCTGATGAAGTTTGAGTTATTATGGCAGTTGGGGGGCGTTGTAGCATGTGCTAATTTCGTCACAGATCAAAGACATACCTCACCTCAACTTTGCCAGTTGCCTCAGGCTAATGCATCTCATCCCTAATTGAGGGTCTCTTCCGACTCACCGAGTCAATACAAATGACTTTAATACTCAAACCATTATTATTTCAAATTATTGTCAAAAAGGCGGGATAAATCATTGACTTATGCCCCATTAATGTCAGAAAATTGCTCCATGCATTTTGCATTATTGACAGTTAGGGCCTTGAAAACAAGTAATGCTAATGACATAATCTGGCTGCGGCCACACTGTCCCTCCCACCCTCCTCCCGCCTCTCTCTTCCTCTAGCTTAGACAAACGGGCTCATCTGCACTGGATCATTTGCCGTCTCCTGATACGCTGTGGTTTATAGCCAATTATCTCTCGCGATCCATTATCGATTACAGTGTTATCTCACTTGCATTGCTTAATCTTTTGGCACAGGAACATAGCAGCTCACAGGGGGGGGCCTGGATACAAACCGCTTAGCGATGGGAACACTAGTTAAGATGGATGGGTGTTCATTTGCTTGTAGATGGGTACAGTTTAAATGCACACTCGTTCAGACTGTATTGAGTGTCAGAGAGGGCAGGGTGGACTGATTTCCTCTGAGGTTAATACAATATTGTTTGTGTTTGCATCCATCTGTCAATCAGCAGGGCTTACCGTAAACCAGCCAACCAAGGACAACTCTGTCTGAATATTGCGTGACTGATTTTTTTTTTTTTTTTTTTGTTTTGTCTGTGTCTTCTTTCTAGTTGGGTCAATAACTTTGGTCATGAGGGTCTTGGTCTACTCTTGGATGCTTTGGAGAAGCTGCTGGACAAGAAACAGTGAGTGATCGCCTACAGCTGCCATATCTGTGTAATTTATATAGCAGCAGGTTCTGTTCATTTAATCACAATGTCCTTTTTTTTTTCCAGGCAAGAGAGTATTGATAAACGGAACCAGCATAAACTTATCCAGTGCCTGAAAGCTTTCATGAACAATAAGGTTTGTATGAGTCAGTGATGAATTGATTGATTAGTTAATGACTCCATGTCAGTATACCTGCATGATGAAGTGATATTCCATGGAAGCGATCATGAACAACCTAAAATGATTCAAAAGGAGTCGCTGCCATGAAATTTTACCATTCATTTTAATTATGTTGAAATTATCTCGTAGAAGATGAGCGTTGTGTACCAATAACTAAACAGCACAAACAAGGACAGAGGCCGCTCTTTGTGCACTTAGATTAAAAATCCTAGACATTTCTAATGATAGCCCAGGCAGCCACGATTCCAAGCCCGCTTTGAATCTGGACTCTGGGCCTGGGACAATGAGACAGTAAAGTGAAGCTAATTTTACCATTTCAAGCTCACAGTCTCAGATCTTTTAATTATCCTTTTTAGGAAGGTCTGGCTCATTTCTCAAAAGTGGCACACATTTCAAGGATAGATGAACTATTGATATTGCTTCCCCTAGAGTTAATCCCCACACGTGGTCATCTCTGCCCACTCCTTCAGTTGCGGGGAGACTAGAAGGTACAGGAGACTATAAGTATTTGTCCCTGTAGTCCTGTCCTGAATTGAATTAATTCATCATCCTCTCCATTTTTTTTTTTTCCCATGGCCTCGTTGTCCCTCCTTAAAAGAAAATTAAGGCTAACTATAATTTACGTGCATTAGCGCTTCTTTGTGTAATTCATTTTTTACTTGAAGTGAAAGTTCCCCATGAATGCAAATGCTCTCATTATTTATACCCAATGGACCTTTTCACCATCCCACCTCCTCCTCTCCATGTCTCACAGTATGGACTGCAAAGGATCCTGGGAGATGAGCGGAGCCTGTTGTTGCTGGCCCGAGCTATTGACCCCAAACAGACCAACATGATGACAGAAATTGTCAAAATCCTCTCTGCTTTCTGTATTATTGGAGAGGAAAACATGTAAGTTGATGTCTAATTACCTGATAATTTGTCACATTCATTTTCACACATCTTGCTCTCGCAGACCTTCTCATGTTTTGCATGCTATTAAAGAGACATCCCTATCATATGCTTGCCTACTTGACATCTAAGTAAATAATTTATTAAGTGTTGTGCACCAAAAGCTGTCCAGCCTGCATGTGCTTACAAGACACAACACACAACAAACCAGAGCAGTAACGTAGTGAAAGCGAAGAAGTATCATAGACCTCCGCACGTCAGACCAAATGTGAACACAATGCTGCTCCTGAGAGGTTACAGCTATACGGCACAAACTGTGTGGAAGTAAATATGCATATATACATAAGTAAGGAGAAGATTTTGTCACAATTAAAGGGTCAGCTCATGAAATTTAAAGCTTCAGTTGTATTTGCAGGGTTTTTGATATAGTTCATGTTTCACCGGCACCTCAAAACCTCAGAAAATAAAACAAAAACTTTCTGCATTACTCGTTTCTCGCTCACAGCACCAAAGTGCGGGGAAGTAGTTTAATAGTAGTTTAAGTTTTCTGCATTCAAAGTTGAGTTGAGGGACGTATTTTCCCATCTTTCTCAGTAAATCACAGCCGATATGGAAACGGCACAGCACCATTTCTAAATCCTGACTGATGAAAAAAAAAATGTAATGATGAAAGCGATATGGTCCATCTCTGCTATGTTTACATGCTCTGAAACAGCAAGAGGGAAGGCGACCGCTGCTTCTTGTAAACACTGGAACATCACTATTTCTTCAATCTTCTCCCACTGGGTGGCATGTACTCAGTGATTGGACTGCGTGCATACATGTTTACCGACTGTGAAACATACAGTTTGTTGCATTTATAGATGACCTCAGGCAGTATAGAAATCTTTGGGATCACATGGTCAGATGATGCAGTTCAGTCTCTTTAATGTGTGGAACTACTCAGTGTAGTTTGCCATGGACACACAACCTGTCTGACAGCTTATAAATTGGATTTAGGGGAGTGTTTTTTATTGTTTCCCACAGGGCCAGACTAGAATAACAATGGCGCTTCAAAGTCAGTCTGTATGCAGTGGTGGAAATAAACAAACCCACAAATTCTGTTGGAGAAGCTGAGTTCAGCACTGCGTCTCACATCTTTGACCATCCAAATAGGCCTTTATGCTTGCGGCTCTGTGACTGTCACGGTTTCCAAAATAAAAAGTGCAATCCAAAAGTGATAAATGTTGAAGTTGCAGAATATCAAGAAGTGTGAAGCTTAAGCTCACTATTAATTAGTTAATTCAGTTTTTAAAAATTGCAATTATATTCAGTAAGTGGTCCAAAAAAATGCGGTTAAACAGGCGTTTAGCGTAACAGCATATCAACCTTTTTGTCAATTATTGTACTAAATATTGCAATATGATTTGGAATACTTTGTGCACTGTTGGGCCTTAATAATATGCGTGTCAAGCATCTTTAGTTGAGAGCATGACTCTGTACTGATTCATCTTTAGATGTTGTGATGCTGTGCATTATTGTTCGAGGGCTTGCGCCCTTATTCGGGTCAAACGAGTTAACAGTTTCCACTGCAGCATGGGTAGCAGAACCTGCTGCAGCCTTTGACGCTGACACAGATGGAATTTCTGTCTCATCTTAGCAGGCGATTGCTCTAATGGTGTTCTGGATTCAGGTTGTACAAAGTTTACTTCGTGGACAAGTTCTACCGAACTGTCAGTTCCTTGTCAGGAAGTCAAAATACAGACAACCAATCCCATTTAGCTTGATCAAAGTGTTTTTAAACAGATTATTGCTCAGTCAGCTTAATTCCACTTTAAGTGTGGCTCATGCACATAGATGCAGCTGAATCTGTGCATAATCAATGCATTGATGCAGTGAATGAGCAATTAGACCCATGTGAATGTTGTCTATTAGAGTCACCACTGCAACACTCAGATGCAGACTTCTGCTGCTTGCATACAAACACACTCACAACTATATTTAACCAGATACTGGGTGTATAGATAATAAAAGTCTCCCTCACTCATTCTCGCTTTCTGTCTCTCTCACCACTCTCAAAGTATTCAAGAATAGGTTGAAGTAAACATGGAAATCTTTGCCATGATCATAGCCCTGCATTAAAATGTACGTATCCTGTAGAAATGACAGCCAAAGGAGCTGAGGCGTCACTTTCTTCCTCAGAAACTTCTCTGCCTACCAATGTTGTGACGCTGGCTCATGTTCAACACCCACTTCAGCTGACAGCATCAAAAGGGAACACGACAAGTTAAGCAGATCTATCTCGGCTGTTTTGAAGCGTCGTCTGAACCAGCTTTAAAGCTGCTCAGTATGCAGCTCCCCATGCTTGTCTGTGACTTTGTAACCCCTATCACAGAGCATGGCCGTTCCATTTATCTCTGTGTCAGGCTTACTCCACACATACAGTCGTTGTGGTCAGACACGTGATCTCCCTCACTCAAAAAGCAACTGTGTTCCCATTGTCATCCTGAAAGTGATATTTTTTGGGTTGATTTAATATAATCAGGCCCGTGTGTATGTGTGAGCGCACACATTGGCACATGCATCAGTTGGCTGATCCCTACAGCTGATATTTCAACATCTGGCCGAGTGGGACTGTTTATTTCTTATTTATTTATTTATTAGGACAGAGGGGGGGACTTATATATCAGCCTGAGAGTTCTTTTGTACCCACGGGAGTAGGAAGGTGGAGGACAGGGAGTTAAGCTGTTGAGTTTCTTAATTGATGATGACCACCTGTTACCAATTATTATGTACTCACATTGTAAATCACGATTTACATAGGTGCACATAAGACATCAATTTGCTTTTATTGCAGTCCTGTGTGTGTGTGTGTTTGTGTGTTGAGCACAGAATTTCTCTTCCATTCAGAATTTAGTGGCTGAAATTGTCGAATGGTCTATTTAGCTGAGCTGCCTTGAGCCTTTGCAAGTACTCTAATTTGCTTACCTTCTCAATAGGTGTATTTGCACATTAGTCTGGCAGTCCCTGCAATAATTTGCACCCTTTCTCACCCAGCCAAATACACTCTGCCACAATTGCTTTTGACAACTGAACACATTTGCAGTAAAACCCTGTTTTTGTCTAACATCACCTTAGTAACAAGCACGATCAAGTCAAAATTGAACACTGCAGCAATAATAGACCAGATTGCATACAAATGGATGGAAAGCAGCAGCGTTTGTCAGGGTGACCAAAGACTGGCTGAGCAAATGTCCACACCAACACACAAGGGAAGATAAGATACATGGTGTTTGAGCTGGAAATTGTGAGTAAATGTCCTGTCAGTGAGGTGATAAAAGTGTTTGTTGACTTTTGTGTTGTGGCTGCTCCCTGTTCTCTGTTTTCTTCCAGCCTGGATAAGATTCTAGCTGCCATGACAATCGCTGCAGAGAGGAACAATAAAGAGAGATTTGCCTCAATTGTGGAGGGACTGGAGAACCACGAAGCCCAGCAGCTCCAGGTTAGGAATCGCACACCCAAAAAGCAGTTCACATAAATGTCTAATATTCATCACGCACTCATCGCTGCCCTTTTGTCAGAATAAGTCTTTTGAAGGATAAAAGTGCCTTTATGGTTCGTGGCTAACACAGTGACCTCTGTTACCCCACAGCACTGTTCTCAAGACTGTATTATTCTGTGGTACAGTATACATCTCAGGTTGCCTCGAACAGTTGTGCACACTGACTCACACTACCCAAAAGAACCGAGCGACTTCTCAACAAAAGCAGCAGTTTTGCCATGTAGAGTTGACAGAAACCTGACACAGTCCGGCGTCATTCACACACATTCTGTTATGTCATGAAGACCACATTTGATGCCGGGTAAGACTGAAATTGACAGTTGTGTCACTCCAGGGCCCGTTGCACCTCAGCCGCAGCTGTCTTCATACATGTGTTTTTCCTCTGCTTCTCTTCCTGTCTTTGGTTCGCTTGTCAACCTCACTGCACCTCGTGCACATGATGGGATGTGATCACTGGGCTATTGAAATGCACCCCGAGCTCCGTCACCACTGCTTTAATCAAAAACACCTGCTTCTACTGAACTACCCTGTTTTTTTTGCAAACACCAGGAAAATGATAATAAAGAAAGTAGAGACGTTGAGTTCCTCTCAGCTTTCTGTCTTCTTCCTCTCTTTCTCACATTTTCTCCTCCTCTCACTACCTTACTCATTTTTCTCGCCTCTAACAAATACCTCCCCTTGCTTTTTTCCATGCTGCTGTCAAGTTAGGTCTCAGAGGACACGTGAAAGGGCAACTAAAGCACCATACCTCTCTTAATTTTCACTGCTGTTCTTCAGCAGCAGGTAAAACTATACAGGGGCAATAAAAACGCCGCTTAAAACATGTTTTTGTGGAAGCAAAAGCGGGGAATTACTTAAGGAATTACCCATTTTAACTGCAGGGATTGTGAAGTCATGAAGGAAAAGTCATGAAGGGAACTGATGAGGCGGGTGGTGGAAGTGAAAGTAGATATTCTTTTATTAGGAGGCTGTTGTTTTTCCTTTAAATTTTGCCATTAATGAAATGAAGCCCTGCTAATTGTGAAGTAAATTAAAATGCTTTGCTGATGCAGGGGGTTCAAGGAAATTAATAGACTTTTTATCCAAAACCTGTGATGGGCTGTAAAACTAGACTTGCTAATGTGATTAAAATGTGTTTTGCCGTAGTTCAGGCTATGCACGTCTGCTGAGCAAGAGGGAAACTCTGCGTTTCAACTTAAAAACTGTCCCAGCAGTGCTGCTTTTAATTACGGTGTTTGGAACCACCCTGTAGCAACGCTGCCGCTCTGTAAACCTGACACAAATAATGCCCACCGTCCCCAACACGGCCGCTTCCCGCTCCCCGAAACATGACTGAGGTATGTTTGGGGTGCTTGATGTAAGTATCAATCTGTATGCAGGAGAAGAGAAAGAATTTTTCATGAGCTCCATGGCTTTCTTCACTCACATAAATTCTGTGAAGATTTGGTGGAGGTTCTTTTATGTATCTGGCCTCTGGTGGTTACAGTAAAATGTCAGGTTTCAGTGCACAGATCTCGCTCGGGGGCCCTCAAGCTTTTTTTTTTGGGAACATGCCTGGCACTACCACCACACACTCAATGGCGGTGCATCCTTTGCTGCAACAAGCTGGTGTTTTTCCCAAGGGAATATACACCACGTTATAGCTGCACCTCAACATTCATCCCCCCTGAACCATCTCTTGGCTCCCAAATGTGTTCGCTGTATTGCTACTACAGCTTAATGTGACAGGAAAACAAACCAATACAGTTGATGTCCTTTGTTCCACATTTTATCACACAAAAACTTGATTTGATTGTCGCCCGAATCTCACGACTTACAGAGCAAACAAGTGGAAAAACACTTAGTGGGCAAAGCAAGACAAAGAGAGTTGTTTCCTTGCGTATACGGAGATGGCATTATGTGGAAGCACCTGCATTTGTTGTTAGAATAAGAATTTACACCTAGAAAAGCGTGATGAAACTGACCCAGGAAACCACACAGAATCAGCATTGTTGTGGCTCTTATTAATAAGACATGCAAGCCAACAGTACAGGGTCAAGGTTCCAGAAGACAATGTTTCACATCGTCCATGGGAATCCTTCAGCCTGCTATTGATTGTCCGCTGAAGGAAAACTGTCTTATCCATTGCTTGCTCCCCTGAAACACCTTACTGCTCATTATAATTCATCAGCGATTTCCTCCTTACTCCCTCCTTCACCCAGCACACACACAGAAACGCACACATACACACACACACTCCGAGGCTTTTTCTCTACCAATAAATCCATTAATAATGCACATCTGGTCAGTAGACACACCAGACCTGTACTTTCTACCATCTCTCTGCTGGCCTCTGTCTCTATACCTTTCTCCCCTCATCCCTTTTCTCTACTTTCGGTTTAGGGAGTAAAATATGAAGAGCAAAACCGTCTCTCCAAAACATATTTATATTGCAGAGACCAAACACAAAATTTACAATTCAGTGACATGATCTCAAATTGATATGTTTTGCAAAAAACATCTATTTCTGCGTCTCCTTTCTCATGTCTTTTTCTCTCTGTGTCTGTCCTGTTGTTTGTCCACTCCACAGGTTGCTTGCATGCAGCTGATCAATGCCCTGGTCACCTCCCCGGACGACCTGGACTTCAGGATACATCTACGCAATGAGTTCTTAAGATGTGGCCTCAAGAAGATCCTACCTGTGAGTTACCAGATAGCACAGAGTTTGATTATTCACACGCATGAAATATTAAGTTCAAGTTCTGACTTTATCAAAGAGGCTGTGGCCCAAATGTTTGCTTTTTCCTGTGTCATTCGGTCAATTCAGTCAATAAGTTCACATCACTTTGGTCAAATTTCTGGTCCTAACACAACACTTGTATTGCTGTTTGAATACTGTTTAACCACCCCGAGCAGATTGGTAGCCTCACAGCACAACACATCGCAGCTTGAATGTATGCTGGCGCAAGTGTTCAGCCTTGATGAAAGTATTTCTCAGACAAAAGTCAACACACGGCCAGCATTTTCACTCATGCCACAACCTAAAAATAAATGCTTTTATGTAATTGTGTTGAGAAACAATCAGGCAGTCGAAACAAATGATGGTGTAAATTGAAATCCTCTTCACAAGATGACACAAGTAAGAATAGGTTTTCTTTTTATTCATTTACCTAGTGGCAGAGGTATAACTGGTAGTGGCTTGCGCCATGTGTGATGCAGTGCCAGCACCTCATCACGCAGGTCGTCCTCGCATCATTATCAGCAAACCTGCACATCTTCACATGAGGCAAAGGCAAATGAGCTCCAGCTCATCACTCAAGCTCTCATTTGTAGCGAGTGGGGTGAACGTGTCAGAGAGCCAGTTGTTAATAAGTCATCCCAGCTGCTCCTGTTGATTATTACTGTCATTACTTTAATTATCTTCAATTCTGCCCCCTGATATGAAAGAGTCTCAGTGTACAGTCATTTATGAAAGCCACGTTCACCGCTTTTTAATACCGACATTCAAACTGACACTCTTTCATCTAATTATGAGTTATGCTCAGGAGTCAGCGTAGCTGTTGGCAAAGAAAAAGTGAACTCCACCGAAAGAGAAAGCACATTTGTTTTGTTCTCATAGTCCTTGACACATGTATTTGGCCCCCCTCCTCTGCCCCCCCCCCCCCCCCCCCACCCTTTTTTTGTGGCATTGTGCACCTCCCTCTGAACCACTGTTCCTTAAGACAGATGGTGCACCCAAAAAGCTGTGCAGGGTGATTGATACCTGCAGAAATTGGGTTACATTTGGCTTTGTCTCCGTCTGTAAACTCTGCTGCCGGTGATTCATTGAGAAGTGGTAAAGAGCACTGCTGTAGCCCCTCGTGGCTGGAACAGGTGTGCAGGAATAGGAACTGTCTGGAATACCTAGTGAGAGCGTTCAGGGCGTCTCAGTTCCTAGTTTTGCAATTTTTTTAGAACAGGCCTGATTAACACTGACATGTAGAAGTTTGACAAGATTAAACAACACAAACACAACAGTAACACATCGTTACAAGCAAAATCTAAATGATTCCTTGCAGGTGCCGCAGCTGTTAATTATAATCTACAACTCCAATTCCAAAAAAAGCCGGGATGCTGTGTAAATCATAAATAGAACAGAATGTGATAACTTGTTTATCCTTTTCGACATGCTTTACCTCATCAGCTTCATTGATTTTTGCAAATATCTGCTCATTCTGGAAAATTATGGAATGCTCGAAAAACACCTGCTTGGAACATCCCACAGGTAAACAGGTTCATTGGTAACAGGTGATAGTGTCATGATTGGGTATGAAAGGGACAAGTTCACCACACTGTGAGACACATGGTTGTAGAAAGGATATTGCAACATGGGCTCAGGAACACTTTGTAAAACTGCTGTCGGTAAACACAGTTTGTTTGCAAGTAGTTGCATTCTGTTTTTATCGAAAACACAGAGTCCCAACTTTTTTGGAATCAGGGTTGCACATTCCAAGACGACCTTTTGTGTGACCTCGTGTTTTCAGCCATCTCCTGTATGTCGGACTCATTCTAGGAGCTAAAAGAGACAGAGGAGCTAGACATCCAGCTGAAGGTGTTCAACGAGAACAAGGAGGAAGACTCCATTGAGCTCTCCCATCGCCTGGATGACATCCGCGCCGAGATGGAATATCCTTTTGTCCTCCCTCTGTGTGAATATACAGATGAATAGACCTGCAGAACTAGCAGTGAGAGATGAGTGTATATTGTGAGTTCGGTCAAGCTTTACAGGCTAAAGCCCCTCACGGTTTGGTTCATTAGAGAAGGCTTTGAGGAGCCAGAGCACAATATCCAGCTCTATCTCTGACCAGGTATACTAGGTAAATAACCCTGTCATCTTAACCTCCCGCCTCTTCTCTCTTCTTTGTATTTACCCTTCTCTGCTCCTCTTCACTTTTTGTCCTTTGTCTGTTAGTATTGGGTTAAGTAGGACTGTTGTATGTCTTAAGAGGAGGATATTAAACAGACATGCTTTCCTAGTCTTACCATTTACTAAGCACAAAAGACAATTCATATTCATATTATCTAGTCAAGGTTTCTTCTGTTCGAGTGTCGTCAGTCCTTGTCCAGCTCTCTGCCAATGTCCATTTAAGTCTGAATATGCAGAGTGGAAGTTGGTAAGATGAGCAGCAATTTAGTCCAGAGTTGGGAACTTCTTCAAGCATCCCAGAGAAGAACCTTTTAATAATTCACAAATCTCCTCTGAGGCTATGTATGAATGGCTGACACTGTGAGCAGACAAACCAGACGCTGACATTGTTATGCAGATGTTCATTCCCACAACCTTTTTCTTCCACCAAATCCCACAGTTCTAGTACTGGCACAAAGTGCTGCTGTGAGTGACAGTTTCTGTTGACACATGTAGGTGACTGGAGGAGGTTGTGCGTGTGTGTGTGTGTGGAGACAAGATGGAGAGGAAAAAAAACTGCACCTGGATTAATGATGTGCTTGAGCAGGTTCACAAATGAGGAAGGCCCAATGTTTGTTTCCAAGGACAATGTGGTATTGATCTGTGAGCTCTGAGCATGATTCGAATGCCCAGGCTACCTTTTGTCCCTTTGCTTGTATAGAACACACACACGCACAAACACATACGTATGTGCACAATATCACGCAGGTAGTACCTCTACTACCTGATCATTGCATGTGTCTTGTTTCCCTCTGCAGTTTCATGAATATTAACCTGAGGAGTTTCGTCTCCTCTGTGTCCGGCCCAGGTCCAGGTGCCGAGGAGGTGACTCCAGGCCACTAATGAATATTAATGAGCTGTGGAATGGTGATTGATTGACCCCACTACTGACTGGGCTACGTCACACTTGACTGCCACTCATGTTTATTCATTATTTGGAGAGGGAGTGTAAAGAGAGAGAGACAGAGAGCAAGAATGAGCGTGTAGAGGGGGGTGTCATCGAATGGATTGGCATTCTACATTAGGTTTGTGTCTGCAGCTTAGTGATAGATGAAGCTAGTTGGATACTTTCCCAGTCTGAGCTCCTTCTCATGTCCTCTCAAATGCTGCTGTGGTGAGGCTATAATTGAATCTCACAGGATTGGTAATTCTCCCAGGCTTCATACTCGGCTAATACAAGGGAGGGAAATGATACTGCGGAGGATCCCGTATTCCCATCCCTCTCTCTCTAAAAATTTGATATGGGATAGGAGTTTAATTACAGACATTGTTGAAATTAATAGGAAAAGTGTCAAACAGTATTTAAAAGAATTGATCTCCTCCAATTGCTGTGGCTGCAGATTGTTTTGTGTGGATGATAGTATGGGAAATGGAGAATGCAGTCAAGTGCTGTTTTTTTTTTTTATTGAGGAAATAAATGATCTGAATTATTGATAGTCTCTTACAGAGTCATCCCTCATTAGCTGTTGATGAAACCTGACAAATTATATTAGGAAACAAATAAAGCATCGACAAAATCTCCTGATTAACCTTTAAAAACGTGTTAGTCGGACCTCTCTAATCTCCCACGAGTTTTGGATGCATAACATTATGTGTACATCCATGAAATCAGCTGTTATAACACATTAGCAGTGGTGGAAATATTAGCGTTGCTCCGGTGCTCTGTTTAGTCTTAATTTTGTCTGAATCCTCGAGCTGCGTCACCTAAAAATCACAACAGTCTGTTTTCATCATCTGTTTTTGCATGTGCGTTTCACTATTTTCTGTTCAGAGAGCAGAAAGGAGGGGAATCGCAACATTTGCTGCCACAGTGTTGAATATGTCACTCCACTGCTCCGCAGTCAGTATGTTGTGCTAAGTAAATATTTTAGCACATGTCAAGATCTGCACTTCATGTTACGATGGCAATCAGGTTTTTATCTCTGGGAGCTTAACAGGGCACCGTCTCCTTGGTCGTCTTTTTTTCTGCATGTGTGCACATATCTGAGAGGCTTATTTTACTTTTTCAAACAAGATGAGTCTCCATGGGGAAATCCACCATTCTCAAGCAAACAAATTAAATAGGCTCCAAATCATTCATTTTCCTGGCTTCTTTACTTCTTAGAGCTACACTTGTAGGAAGCTATTAGAAGTTTGAGAAACATAAATTTAATTATTTCTGAATTAGCGTTGCACTACAAATCAGCCATTAACATAGAAATTGAATTTTGAAATATTTTTAACGTGCAGGTTCATGTGTGTCTTCTTCTATACTCGCTGCTGTATTTTTATTGTTTTTTTTTTATTATTATTATTATTAACACTGCATTTGGTTTTTAAACAGATAGAACAACCCTAAACAGTAGAAAGAGAGACAATAGCCTAAATAATACATTTCAGTATGTACTGTACGAAGAAGTGTGTCAAAATATTAGAGTGCAAAATAAATATTTTATTAAAAAAGGGGGAATCAAAATGACAGCAGAGGGGTTCAGGGCCAGAGCAATGTGGAACATATTCATTGTGTTAGAGAATACAAATAGATTAGAGGTGCAGAGTGATAGCTTAGCAGAGATGGATCCCACAGAACATGTAGACTGGGTGTGTAAGGACCATCTAGGCCTGTAATCTATGTTATATTTCCATGAATAGTACACCGTGACATCTGTACCCTGATCATCTCCACATCTCCAGCAAGTGGAGATTTCTCTAAGTTTGCATCGTCGGCGGTGCTCTTGCATTGTTTTACCACCGTGATGTTAAAGTCAAAGATTTTGTGCTTTGTGGAATAAGAGGCATCACTAACAACTGCTTTTTTTTTTAAAACGAATGCTCAGCAAATAATCAAGAAATATATGTAGTGTAGGATATTTGAACAAGGAAGAATAAAAAGAAAGACTGAGTCTGATTTAACATCTGTTTTAGATGTCAAAGCCATCACTACTTCCTCCCGGGGAAAGCAAACATAAGACACATAATCAATACCTTTTGCAAATTTAATAACATGAATTTTCGCTCCTGAGTACATGTCACTTTCAATCGGAAAACTGGATCTCAGCCATATTTCTGCCCCGCGAATGATCGGCTCCCTGTCATTCTTTCCTTAAACATTCAAACCGGTGAGTTTTTCATGTAATTAATTTCCTCTATTCTGAAAGGTTTGGAGTGACAGGTAAACCAGAGGGAGCATTCTTTTATTGCCAATCCCCCTCCTCAAGTTAGCTGTTTACACTGTTTTAGCTCCCCGGAGAGAGAGAGTGGATAAGAGGAATCACATCTCCGTTTGCTTTTGCACAGTGATGCCTGTCAGAAAACCTGAGGTGAGGAACTGGGGAAAATAGATATGTATTTATAAAGAAAGCGAGAGCTAACACAACTTTAAGTGTTTGCAAGGCGTTGAATGCACCTGAATAATGAACTCATATTGAGAAGTTCATCAGAATTAACTTAGAAACCTAAAAAAAAAAACCCAACACATTCATAATGTTGTTTTCCTTAACCTTGCTCCTGCACTGATATGAATGAGGTGTACCATCTCCTGTCCAATATGGTGAAAGACACTGGCTCAGAGACCTACTTCCTGTCAATCCTCCAGCACCTATTGCTCATCAGGAATGACTATTACATCAGGTAAGTTCTGTGTAATTTTTACATACCACTGGCTTTTTATTGACTGATGACTTCATGATGCGTTCCCATGTCGATGTGCTTGGATAGTCTTTGTTTATGTTTTTTTTTTTTTTTCAACAGTAGATATGAAACACCTCATACATCACTCTGAACTTATTTGTTCATTACTTACAGGAAATAGTTGTTTCCTCTGCCGGTCCGTATGTTTGTCTTCGACCAACATATCTTGGAAAGTAAAAGCCAGGTTGAAATGTTTTCCTCCCGAAAGTAAGACACCTATTAATTTTTAAAAGCCAAGCTTGAACTCCCTTTAAATTACCACAGCTTTGTGTCATCTCCCCACAACTGCAGTCTGTGAAAGCAACATCTCTTAGCTCGCCTCCCTTATTCATTCATTCAACGTCAGTTTTTAAGATAAGTGGAAAAAATGAGTTTTGGTGAAACACAGAACACACACTCACTTAAACATAAAGCATATGGGACGTAATAGAAACCATAAAACATGGTACAAATATGCAAAAATAAGTGCTAAAACCCAACATCTAAGCCCATGTAAAACAATGTAGATCAGGTGGCAGCAATGATATAAAACCTGGAGTACATCCAACCCATTCCCCACCGTTTAAGACAACATCACTATCGACCACACCAATTCTGTTCACATTGGCTAATGATTAGCCTATCAGCCTCGTAGGGGTTTATGGAGATGGCATGAGCTCTTTTCTGGAGTTTCATGTGTTTCCTGGCTGGACTTGAAGATAAGTACAACGTCTCCACACCGCATCTTCTGTGGAGGAATAACTTAATTAACCTTTCTGTGTCAGAATCTGTGAGTCTATTGAACCACACCCATGTTAGCGCTGCAGAGTTGTGCAGCATGAGGTGCAGCCTCGGTGCACTGACTCTTTATTAACACTGGAAGGGACAACAAATTCTAAGAGTAGGGATAATATTCTGCATTTTGGAGTTATTAAGTAACTTTAAACTGTTTTTTTCTTTGCCTTTGAAGATCACATATGTCAGTGACTGGACAGGAAGGCCGCCAGTCCTCTGAATGGAGTGACACTGATGAATTCACTGCTGTGTCAGACCTTTTTTTTTTTTTGCAGAAATAAGGCTTAAAAAAAAAAGAAAGCTGGATGAGGATGAGAGGAGGAAGATGAATTTACCATAGACAAGTTGCTGTTCCCTTGGAGTTATGAATAATGCATTCCTCATCTATTCGAAGGAAGTGAGAAATAGAATTCGCATTAACCAGCTAGTGCAGCCACGTCCACCTCAGCTCCAGTGTCCGTGTGCCTCTGTGTGAGCCAGCAATAAGAAGGGATCAGTGCCGATGCTCTATAAATAAACGGATGGTCTTTTTAAAGATGTGTTTTTGAATTTTTTTTTTTTTTTTCTTCCAGCCTCCATCACAAATGCAAGGACACACCCACGCATGTGCACACACAAACGTTAACACCAGAAAATCATTCTGTCTGAGGCATTTTATTCCCCATACATCACAGCTGTGTGAGTTAGGATGATGGAGGATGCAGTCACATAGTACATGCACCTATTTACAATAGATACTATCTCTCTTTTTTTTTTTTGCTCTTTGCCCTTAAAATTACCATCTTTTCATGTTGTGGTCAAAATTGGGTGAACGTGAAATAGCATAGCATGTATTTAACATTTTGCCTGCTTTGAACAAAAAATAGGTAGATCAGAGGATGTGTGGTGGCAGTGCGTGGCTCTAGTTGGAATCCTTTAATGGTGGCAGGTATGCTGCGTAAATGTGTGACAGACTTTGGCTTTGTGATCAAAGGAATGCATGTTTGCTCATAATATTCTATCTAAAGTAAGGGATTAAGTTGTTTTTATCATTGTATGTACTGGAATTGATAGAACACTTGGTACCTTGATTTGTGTGTGTCAAATAATAATCTACATTAAATGATAATTAAATAATATGATTAGTGTTCTAATAACTCCAAGAGGGTCTACAGTGGGCAAACTGTTGAAGTGCTCTGTCTACTGTCATTCCTCCTAACACAACATTAGTTGTTGCTCTCCCCTCCGGGGCTTGGTTTATTTTTGATAATTAATCTCTCACTGCAAGCCTAATGAATGGGAGCACATCAAACCCACCCAGTAAATATAGAGCAGATCTGCTCTTTTGGAGCCTGGTGATATGGGGATTACACTGGTTATGTGGAGCAGAGCTGGATCAAGTGGCTGGGGCTGTGCTGAACTGCAAGCTATCATTGGAAGAAATGAAGGTGCCAAAGTAAAAGAAGAGGTGGGGAAGGATGCAGAGGACATATGCTGGCTTCTGGAGCCCAGCCCTGCCCACTGTGGAGGGGCCTGACAGTTCTGGGTCACTCTCTCCGTCTCCAGTTATCTCCACCCAGCCCCTATCTGCTTGGTGGTGGCGGAGGATGGAGGACGAAGGGAAAATAGGGCGGCTTATTGAGATAATAATGTGGTGTACATTGGTGACAGTTGTAAGCCGAGTGCCACAGTGCTTAAGCCATGCAGGGCGATGTGTGAGCTTTCACTAGCTTGTTCCAATCATGAGTGGGCGAATCCGCCAGCTCAAGCTTAATGTATGGCATTTCATGCTTTCAAAACAGTGCACCTAAATGCTGATTTATTCTTACTTGCTTTGGCTCAGAATTTTGTGTTCTTTCATATTTCTGTTCATAACATGATATGGCCTGTCCACCCACGAGTTACCAGCAGAACATAGCCTTTGAATTTATGGGCAACAGTGAGAGTTAAAGGCTCAGAAATAAACTTCATTTCATGTTTTTTTTTTTAATAATAGTTTTTTTTTTTTTTTTTAATAACAAGTTCATCATGTTCCTTTTTATTTCGACACATTCTTGGACGTATATGCTTTTTTGGTATTACACAAAATTAACCCACCCGACAACAGGCACTTTGTTCACAGCTCTGCCTGCTCACATCAATTATTACATCTTAGTTACATTAGTGCTCCTTCCCCTGCGTGCTTTCATGCAGCGCCGTCGCACGGGCAGGCTTTGATCAGGCTTTGAGTTCCTTATCTGCATCAAAGTTGTCATGAAATCTTCTCCGAATCTCTCAGTTTCAGTTATTATCATATCAATCCGTTGGACAATTTCAAGAAGATAAAATGGCCTTAAACTACAGCATGTTGGCCATGCAGGGATTTGAGGAACTTCTAAACCGGTTTCTAAACTGAGGACAGAATTTTTTGTAAATTAAAGGAACAGATCCCACTGGAAGCACATTTGGAGTGGTGTACTGGTTATTTATGCTGTGGGGCTCGTAGAGGAACATAGCCTTGGCTCTGTGTGTGTTACTTAAAAAAGAGATGCACTTGGTGTGATCATTGAATCGGAAGGCTGTCCCTGCCTCAGCTCCTCATACTTTACTCCTCCTACTAGTTATGTAGTCATTGCTCCTCCGGATTTCATAGCGCTGTACCCGAATTGTCCGGCCGTTCACACGGATGCAACAATTAGCTGGACCGTCCTTCCTGGTTTTACAGTATCATTCATGAGCATCATTAAGAGTCAGTGTTCCACATGTATCACCCCATTTCAAATCTCAGCCTCCAGTTTACAACAATTTGATCTTGAGGCTTTAAGGAATAGAAAGTAAGTTTTTATCTGTTGGGAACTCAAACATCAACTTCTGGTCAATGTCATGCTTAGAAAATAATCATTTCTCAGTTTGGAGCTCGGTTTAAGGTGGCATTGTATTTGCTAAATGTCACTAGCAATTAAAGTTGATAATGTTGCTGAGAAAAGGTCACACACCAACCTGTGTGGCGGAGTGGGACTCTCGGGCTGATTCAGGCGCCCCGCTCGACAACACCGAGCACTCAGTCACACTCCTAACCGGCCGACATGTTTTCCCGTCCATTGTGCTTTCAATTACGCACATTACACTGATTAGATTTACATTTCAGTTTTTATGGTTGCTCTAATTGGCAAAGATGATTGCAAATTAGGCAAGAGGGCGAGCGTAGCATTGGCTAGCGTATGTCACCTTGAAATGGACAGACTAACACAGACTTGGGTTCTGTGTGCCCATTAATCTGCTAATTTCATGATCGGGGTGAAGCAAGTGATCAAATTTAATAGGGTGCCTATTTTCTCCAGCAGCACCCTTTTTGACATGGCATTTTGTGACCTCTAGCTTGGATAAGGGAATAATTTGTGATTAATTAGCCGTGTAGGGTTTGTGTCACTCATATCTTTCTGCAGCTTGTCTAATTGTTCTGCTTTATGTCTTCTGACCCCCCCCCCCCCCCCCCAGGCCTCAGTATTACAAGGTGATAGAAGAATGCGTGTCTCAGGTGGTCCTGCATCGTAATGGGATGGACCCCGACTTTGGCTACAGTAAAAGACTGGACGTGGACTTCACCCACCTGATTGGTATTTTTTCAGCTGCTTCATATTTACTCATTAATTTAACACGTGTTGGAAAAAGTCTAAAATGTGTATAAAGTTCTTTTGAGATTCTAATGCGCTGAAATCATCCTCAAGATGGGTTTCCTTTTTCTTTTTAAAAGACATGCTGCAGGAGGTATATCACTGATGTTGCTTACAATGTTTTGATACCTCGCAGTCATTCTCATTATCCCAGATCCCCCCGGGACTCCTCTGACAAACACCCGCAGTGTCCTGACCTATAAGATGGGGTCACCTAATCATTGATGAATAATGCAGCGTATCTGGCAGAATGAATTCAGTTAATTCCTCATCATTTTAAATGTCTTTTTTTTTTTTTTTTCCTCATTTGTAGTATTTGCCAGGCGTAATCCTGGAGTCATGGAGAAAACATCTATTTGCACTGCATTGCTAATGGAGAATCTTTTTCAAACAGAGAAAAGAAATAAATAACACCACTTTGTCTCTGTTGTGTCACTAACAGTTCTGTGACTTGCCAACAAAGGGTCATTAAAAGTTTCTAAACCTATCCACAGAGGGCTGCTGCTGCATTAAATAAGTTTTTTCACTCACTTTGCTGAGATTTAATCAGTTGATAAAAACTTTTGAGGATGTTTTGTTAAATTCACACAGGGGACAGATGCCGCATCCACATGGGTTTCTGAGAAGTGCCTTTCCACCCTTTTTCAATTTTCTGTTTTGTTGTTTTTTCCACATACACATGAGGTGTTGCTTCCCAAGAACAGTTATTTTTCAGAGGGAAAATGTGTTGCGTGATGTGAGATCTAGCAATAATTTATACTTAAACTTGCACGTACAGTACATTGTCCTTCAAATGATTAATCTACGCTGTAATTGTGACATATGGGGTTTTTGAATGGACTAAAAAGCCCATGTAGAAAACATGTGCTAAAAGAAAAATTGGCAAAGCATGCAAACATGCTCATTTAGTCTTGTGCTTGGGCTATGACTGACTGTTTTTTCTCTTATTCAAGTCACACGCCCTTAAGCGACAGATAACAGCTCACAGTTTTCAGGTGATGATTCCCACCTTTCTCAGCGAGAGCAGGGTGAAGAGAAGATGAGGCCAAATTATTAGTACATCTGCATGAGCCAAGAGTTGAGCGGTATGACTGAGCTCCCTGTATGTGAGACGTATTCAACGTATCACGAAAACACATTATCTCTTGCTGTCCCTTTGTCCCAGGGTCAGCAGCCAAAGCTGCCCGTTTTATACCGTCTTCTTTTTCCCCCAGAACATTTCCCAGACATTTAATTTCTATTCATTTCATTATTCAGTGACTTCTGCCTTTCATTACAAGCATCTGTTTTATTCAACCTTTCATAAGGACATATATGATGAGAAAATATATAGAAAGATACTTTAAATAGCAAACAAACCTTGAAATGCTGGGATAAATCACTCATGTGAGAGGCAGCAGTGAGCTGGTTTTCCCTCTCAAAACATGCTTGGAATTTTTCAAGTGTTGTGAAACACACCTGTGACAGTTTCTAAGACCATCTGAAGTTGTAAACATCTCCTGGACCAAACAGACTTTTCAAGAAAGATTTCCAATCATCTGAGCTCTAATATACTTTGATAAACAAGACCCAGGTCTAATAGTAAAGCACCCAGACGTGCCTTTGAAGTGTCTCATGACTGCGGCTGTGCTGTCTTGCAGATCAGTGTGTGGATAAAGCCAAAGTTGAAGAGAGTGAGCAGAAGGCTGCAGAGTTCTCCAAAAAGGTGAGACATTAATCACTCCAGCAGCCCCTCTGGTTGGCCGGCTCCCATCAGGAAAGTTTTTTCTTCCTCAGAGCTCCCAGACAAGCTATTGATTTTCCATGCCCTGATCAATACCTGGCTGTGACGCTACATGATCCGTATCAGCATTACAAGAATCAATGCCGATGTTCTGATGTATACTTATTTGTGCACAGTGCCGGAGCAGAGTTAAGTTATGTGCAGGCTTTTCTGATTCAGTTCTGCTTTTTAAAGCGGGCCTTTAAGGGCTTCTCTCTTTATCTTACATTTCCCTTTAATCTAATTAAATTGATTAATTATTTGCTTGATTGCTTGTACTTTTTATTTATTTGGGACATATAAAACGCCAAATTAAAACCTTACCCTACCAAGCATGTTATTTAGAGTATTTAAATGTATCTTAAGGAGCCTCACTACCTCTGTCTGGCGACACCAAGGGGGTCCTGGGTATGTTTTCTTATTAAGAGTCCTGTCCCACCAGCCCACCGTGCACCCTGCTGGGCCAGTGAAATCATCGTAGCGACATGGCTTGGTTTCTGCAAAGGTTAGATCCATCAGCATACATGAAAGCCAGGCCTGAAACAAAGACAAAGGACAACAGGGCTCTAGGGCCAGGAGAGCTATGAATAGAAATCGGCCAGAGAGTGTAAGACAGCGTGTTTTGGTGTCTGTTGATGTGCCCCGTGGCCATTCTCTGGAGACACCGTGCAGCTCACCAACCTGGCATGTGTGTCTGTTTACACAAGTGTTTGTTATGTGCACACAGACAGAACTCCTGTCTCTTTTCTTGCAGTTTGATGAGGAGTTCAGTGCGCGGCAGGAGGCCCAGGCCGAGTCTCAAAAGAAGGAAGAGAGAATCAAAGAGCTGGAGGGGAAGATCCAGGCCCTGGAGTCCCAGGTAAATCCATAAAGAGAAATCCCACTACTCTGCAAAATAGTGTTACATTCCCCCGGAGATCCTTTATATTGTATGTTTTCCAAAAAGGCATGAAGAAGAAGATAGTGAAAAAAAAAGATGTCCAGAAGCCATTTTAATCAGTTTTTAAGCGAAAAGCATCTCATATAAGCTTTTATGGAATAAGAGTGTTTGTCATCGCTGCAGCTGGAGGTAGTGGAGCCCACTAGACAATGGGCTGATTTGGGCAGAACGATACCTTTCCACCCCACTTACAGATGTGCTGCTGCTGTAAGTGGGAGTGATCATCCATGCAAGAGCGTTTGATTTAATAAGGGGTCAATCTCCTTCTTAAGTTGTAGCTCTTTTTACGGGAGAATTGCTCTATTGAAGCTTTTCCTGTGTAATTCTATCATCGCAGAGATGGATTGCATTTCTTTTCCTGGCCTCTACATCATTTCTTCCCAGGCAAAACCGTCCATTTTGAGCAGAGAAAATGACTGCTATTTCCCCCTTAACCCAATTTCAAACACTTTAGTGCTGCCTTGGGACAAAAGGGCAGTTTGCCTTCCTGCTTATGGAATTTAATATAAACCAGCATTGAAAGATGGTGTAGCTACATTTACATCAAAGATTGATTTTTATTTTATTCTTTATTTCAAACATCCATCTCTGGTTGCTTACACTCCCCATCTGATAAACTGCACCTGCATGTGTGGTCCAAGCATCACTGGGACTTTTCTCAGTTAGTCCTCCAGCTGTCATTCTCAGGCCCACAACAAATGCAGTGATGTAGCACAGGCGTTGGCTGTTGTCCTGGCCAAAGTCATACAGTGTTGTTTCTCTGTAGAACTTATTTTGTGTGTAGGTTTCACTCCTGCACACACACACCTGAGTGCTGTGTCACCATTTGTTACCTGCATTTGTACCCAAACTGGTTCATCACTCCCTCTATTCCTGATTCCTGCCCACCTATTTTAATGAGCCCATCAGAATCTGAAGCTCCTTTCTTCATGCCCGCCCTTTTCCTCCTTTACCCGTCTCCTTCTTCCACCTCCTGTCAGAAATGAATGCATCAGGCTGTGTTACCTCTGCTTGCCCCCTTTCCCTTGTCGGAGCTTTTTATGTTGTGTTTCCGACTGTTTTCTTCCCCATAACACACATCCCCCTCACCCTCCCCTGGCAGGCCTCTGTCTTTTGAAGACTGACTGACTGTGGTGCATGAACAGGTAGTGTAGAGCAGAGAAGCCCTGGAGAGTCAAGCCCTCTCTTCCTCTGTTTGTCTGAATGCTCCTTCAAAGAGCGGTTACTGCTGGAGAGCCGCACATCAACACACATTAACCTCGGCAGGAAAACGCGTAATTTGTTTGGCACAAACTTACATGAATGTGGCCATAAGGACTTTACGTATCCCCTATGCATCGCGACAGGACATAAGTACAGTTTATTGAGTCTATGCACATCGAGCCAAACTTACTACACTACTGTTGAGCATATGCAAACTTTGCTGCGACTATGAGTCCTTTTAATCTGTTCATTTTCACTGGCCTGAGTGGCCTCACATATTAATTTAATTTTAATTAGAGTTGATTTTGGGGCTGTCAGGGCTGAAGTTGTTTTTTCATTTTTTTTTTTTTCTTGAAGTATGCAAGTTCTGTAATAACAATTCAGAGTTATCTCCTGTTTTTATTTTTTATTTTAGGCAGGTGTTCACAAAGACCATTCAATTGGTACCTCAAGCAATGAGCAAAACAACAGAGTCATCCTGTCAGACGCTTGTGATTCTGCTACTTGAAGAAGGCTAAGCTGAAAGAGTGTGTTTTGCAACCTAATCCACGTTTGACACAGTGCTGTAGAAAGCCATTAACTGTGAGAGCGCAGAACCTTTAAGTCGTTGTGAGGACACACATTCGGTTCGTCCATCAAAGCTGCAGTGCTATCACTGCCGTTTTGCTGAATATGAATGAAGTGGGAGCTAACCCTAACCTTTCATCTCCTAGACAGAATTCCTGTCAGATATCAAAACACATGCATGCCTGAGTCGCTTCTCTTCACCTAGTTTGTGAACCAACACATTTAATGAGAGTCTTTCTCTGGGAACTTTGGCATTGTAACAAGCAGCCTGTTTGATGTGTCTGTTTGATTATCCCCCAATTGAGTTGAGTGGAGGTTCTGCCTGTAAACATCAACAAAGGACACAGAAATCACAACAAGTGGAAATCATCCACCCTTCCCCAAACCTTTGCTTGCAACCATTCGAGATAAAAAAAGGAACCTATTCATTGAATTGGCTCTGGATGTGATGAATAATGTAGCACTGCAGTGGTACATTGGAGCACTCTGCGCCATCCCATTAATAGATTTTAACAACCTGGCGGTCTTGTAGCTGACCCAGCTTGGCCCCAAGAGGAGCTGGAGGTGTAGTGGACCACTTTCTCTGTCTTTTACTGCCAGGCTGCCTTCTGCCCTGGCTGATTACAAAATTTGACTCAACTGATAATGACATGGGGTCTTTAAGCGGTGACATCAGAGGGACGGCTACGGCGCCGGCGAAACATTGCAACGGTTTGTCGTAGTAGTGGAAATCAAATATCACCAGGCAACATTTAGCTCTTATAACGGCTGCTTAGATAACTACCTGCTAAAACTTTTTTGACTTATGGCAAACCAATCGTAGTAGACAGTCGGGCTACAACATCAGGAAGTGCAGTGACAGAATCACGCATGTCCAAAGTAGAACTCTTTTCTTCCTTGAACGCCACAGCCGTCCCTTCAGCCACTACTGCTTTAAGTCCCTAATGTTCAGCCAAACAGACTGTTCAGTTCACTGTCATTCAGATGTCTTCTGCATGTGTCCTTACATTCACGATTCTCCAGAAAATGGTGGTCAAAAGAGCTAGAGTACTCTTAAAGCCAAGCGCACTATTCTAAAAATCTCTCTGGCTTGTTCCTCAAAACTGAGATTTCTCGGAGCCTCTACCTTTTAATCTCCGAGGATGAAAGATGAAATGAAACTTCCCTTTGCTTTAAATATTGCACTTTACTACCATTTTCTAAAATTCTTGCAAAATGAAAGTTCTTTTTAAGTCACCCCATTAAAAGTTTCCATCTTCTTTTCCATTTTACACATTAAATATTTAGTTCTCTACAGTCCATAGTAAGATGTGTTCTGTAGGAATGACTCCATGAAAATATTACGTTTCAGTTGCTGTGGAATACGCTCCCTTCATTTTTCTTTTGGCAAGGTCGCACAGAGTGAAATATCAAAGCAAAATGGGTACATTTCTAAAACAAAGACTGCAGAGTGAAATCAATGCCCATCACACATCTAAGAGTGTTAAGTTGAAATGTATTTTGCGATGCCAAAAATGAATAAAAAAAAAAGGGAAATGGAAGAAGGGTTTTGAAGGTGTACCAACTGTCAGTGATGCTGCGCCTTGTTCCTTTCATGCGGCAGTCAGGGCTCTGCACTGATGTTCTTTTGAAGATAGATTACATCTTGTTTTAGGTGTAAAAGTACAGTACACTCTGCCTTTTGCACATCAAATAGCTCATTCAGACAAAATGGGAATATAACACTGTACTACCATTGTCATTAACTGTGTACGGGACATCCTCTCTCTCTCCTGCACGACTCTTTTTCCAGCTTTTTTCTGTTTGCTGTGAGTACTCTTCCTGTTCTAGTGTTCTAGTGTGCTTCCTCTTCTCTGTCTATCTAACCCACCCCCATTTGTGCCTCTCTGTTGCCCTCTGTGTCTGTGGTGTATTCCCATGGTGTGTGTGCGTGTGTGCGTGTGTGTGTGTCTGTGTGTGTGTGTTGTATCTGCACAGTTAACTATTGAAAAAGACAAGCTCAAAGAGGCTCAGAGACTCATCAGGGAATCTGAAGCCAAGGTGGGTGTCCTCCTTGCATGCATGACCCTTGACATAATGTCACATTTAGTTACCTGCAAGTCCAAGTTGTGTATAAAATGAACTGGATGCTTCAAATCGTTTGTTGGAGACAATTAAGAAACTGATTGTGGGAATGATCTTCCGCCCTCTCCGTTGTTCCCTCTGCATGTCTGCCCCACTCCGTATTAATTTTAAGGGTATTGTTCGAAGTACCTGTAATTTCAGCTTGTGTTTGATATGAACTGCAATCTCAAACTGGAACGCTGTGTGTATGTAGCTGAAATTTCCTCTGATTTAAGACCATATTTTACAGAATGTTTTGCCTCTTAAAATTACTAATCAATCAAAACAGATGACGTGCTTTCGTAAAAATACTATATTTAAGACCTTTATTCCATTCAGATAAATAATATAACAGCTGGAAGCTATGCTGAACTCTGCAGTGGTTTTAACTAGACACATTTCCTGCGTGTTTAATGCAATTTTCATAAGTAAACACTTTGTGATTGAATTCCTCTATCAGAGATGAGATTGGGGCATAGATTTAATCACATAGCGTTCAGAGTTAATTACCTGCCATGCTGACCTCCCCACTGAGTCCAGAAGACTGTGAATCCAAATTGGATGGGTTAGATTTCATATTAGCCTTGTCTTTTACTTTAGACAGAGCTCCAGATGGGCTCTGCAATAGTAACATCAGCCAAAAAGCATCAAGGAGACCTTCACAGGCTGGCAAAAAACACAATATTAAAATATGCTGGATGATATATACAAATCAGCATATAGGAAAGTAATTGGGAAAGGAACCTTTGCCTTAAAATGTTGCTCTTTCTAAATGTCTGTATGGACGGATATGTTTGTGTATTTTGTCTCACATACTTACATAAACATATACTGTGCATACTCAGACACTTCTACAAAACATGCACGGGCTGCTTAATTACAATGCAGAGCATTAAGTCTGATGTCGTCCCATATGAACGCAGTATGAAATAACCATTATCATTTAAGGCAAAATGCACAATTTGCAGCTTATGGATGTCTTTATTTTAGACATTTGTTTTGGTGTCTGAGGAACACGAAGAAGCCAGTGGCAATGGTATTGGATCCCAAGGGTTCTGTGAAACACTGGGCTTATTATTATTGGGTAGATCAGAGAGAGAGAGAGAGAGAGAGAGAGAGAGAGAGAGAGATAAAGACTCGGAGGGCCCTTCCGTATGGAAACAACTGCGTTCTAATTTAGCAACTAATTTGCTTCCATTCTCTCGCATTAATCTTAAAAGAGAAAACGGGCCACGGAGGGCTCGAGATTGACAGACATGTAATCATTGCATGTGGATTTTCACTGAAGGGCTCTGGGCGATCTGTGCAAGAAGCTCCTCGCAGAACACCTTTTTAATTTTGGCCCTAATAAACAATTCGCCAATGCCATTATGTAATAAAACACAACGTAATGTCTTTAAATATGAAGCCAGTCACATTTGCGCACACAATCAAGTGACTGGGGGAAAAGCACGTAGTGGGGAATTGCTTTTGGAAATGAGAAGTGCAAGTGGAAATGCTTTTTGGTAAGAGCCGCCGTCTAATCAGCTTCAGAGATCAAACCCTGTCTAAGCTTGGGTGTCTATAATTGTTGTATTTGCATAACTGTTTTTCTCTTTAACATTTTTCTATTGGCATTATCACTGCCTATCACCGACTACCTGTGTATGTGGTATGTGTGATAGTGCAGACATGCCAACGGACTGAAAGACTTTGTCTTATCAGTCTCAGGTCTAATTACATCCCTGTCTACTGTGTAATAGCCTGCCATTGTGAGAACTCATGACGAAGACTTGATGGGAAAGCAACATTCTTATCTTTTGTAAATTAAAGCAGTCGTCGATCACAGCTTTTCCTCCAACATTTTGTGGCGTATTTACATACATAGCCACAGGGATTAATATTTCTGAACACAATAGGCCAACCTTATGGCCAGTGCTTCATAGAAAGCAGCATTTTGGATTTTTTTCAAGAGGAATTCCAGTCATCTTGTTCTAAAGTCAGATGAACTGGTTTTGTTTAAGATCACTGGTCTAATTATGACTTGTACCTCCAATGGGCAGGTGTATTATGCTATTTGATTGATAATTATGAATGGATGATTTTAGTACAGCTGATGCAACCAGTCTGAAGAAAGAATGTGCATTTTGTGACACCAACTACGAGGTAATGTAACGAAGTGAAAATGATAAAAAATACACAAATCCAGGTTTGAATTGAAAATGTTCTGATAAATCTGACATGAAGTGAACATGAGCTGCACTACTCATGGTCTCATATATACTGTAGTATTCAGTCAAGTCCCATTACTGGAACATATCCTCACACTGCAGAATTGCTTTAGGGAGTCATTGCTTTTTCAAGATTTTTCTGTTTCATGTAAACAAATTTATTTCAGTTGGTTTAAAATGCTCATGATTGCCCCCCTCAGTAAAACTGACATCTCTTGTAAATATACGGTATATATGGTGTTACACTTAGCCCAAGTGTGTAGCCCAGTGTTAGCCCAGTTTACATATATACAGTATATCCCAACTTGTAACTGAACACCCATGTATTTTCATGTCAAACAATACAATAAATAGCAGTAAATCTAGAGAAACATGAATCAGTGTCAAATAATTACAGTTTTGTAGCCACTGAGTTTAAGTTAAAAAACACCCGTTTGTTTCATTTAACAAGCTAAACTCATTAAGTACAAGCATTTTTTCCTAATCTGGAAAGACGGAAATGTTCCTGAATGTCGCTGCATGTGTGAATAGTGAAGATTGTGAGCGGTGCCTTTACTTAAAGGACTCATAGCAAAGTCGACTTGGCAAACATCCACAAAAAATTGTTTTTAAACTTGTGGGCATGAACTTTTTGGATAGTAAAGTCAGGAGATCAGGAGGCGGCGTGACCTCCTCATGTGGTCTGAACTTACAAGCAACACTCACACAGAACCTGGTAAGCCTTGATGTAAAACTGCAGTGAGCTGGTTTACTGTTATTCTCTCTCTCACACACACACACACACACACACACACACACACACACACCCCACTGTCTCCACAGTCAAAGATCATGGCAAGTCGCTAAGATACTGGCAGTAAAACATTGTTTTTCACAGCACAGAAAAGCTTCTTCACTGACACAAACCCAGACATCCACCTTCTGCCTATCAGTGACATCAGACTGAGGCTCGGTCGACGTGTCGGCCATCTTTAACTTTTCTACCCTGCATTTGCAGATCGCAGCGGGTCCCACCGCCCCTGGAGCACCACCTCCTCCGCCCCTACCAGGGGGTGCAACAGCTCCACCTCCTCCTCCACCACCACCTCCGCCACCTCCACCCGGTGGGTGTCCTCCCCCTCCTCCCCCTCCTCCTCCTCTCCCTGGCCACGCCGGCATTCCGCCACCCCCTCCACCACCTCCGCCCCCAGGTGGAGGACCTCCACCTCCGCCACCGCCCCCTGGTTTTGGGCCTCCACCTCCTCCGCCTTTCCCCGGGGGCTTTGGTGGGCCTCCGCCACCTCCTGCGTTACCTGTCGTCAAGCTGCCTTATGGACTGACGCCCAAGAAGGTCTACAAGCCAGAAACTGTGATGAAGAGGGTCAACTGGACCAAGGTATGCTAACCTGAGCTGTCATTCGCTGTAACTCTCATGTGATTGGTGACATGCTGTTGCACTGCTCGCATGAAATATTTCACAGTCTCTTTACAATCATGCAAACATTTAGCTCTGGATATAGAGGATTTTTTTGAAGTAACCCTGAGCAATGAGAAGATGCAAAGTTGAAGATCCAAATCAAAAGGAGCTCTATTCAGACGCACTCTTAATCTCGCCAAAGAACCTTTCAGCCACAGGCCACACGATTCCACACTCAGCACTCATTTCAAAAGATGCAACAGTAAACAATTTTCATTGCTCAAATGTCCTTGGATTTTCACACTCTTTAGCATAACTGAATGAAGGCTGGGTTGTGTAATATTCCATCATTTGAATATATTTTCAATAGGACATTTTCTTGCGTGTGGGCTCATTTTTTTTTAATCACAGCTAATTTATCCATCGCCTCAGGAGTTCTTAGCATTAATTTAATGGTTCTTTGCTTGTATGACCTTTCGCTTCAGTCTTCAATTGCTGAACAGCAACCCGAACATCAGACTACTTCTTTTGACATCAAGTTAGAGTTGCACAATATATTTAATGGTTTTAGTACAATCAAGTTATGTATGAAAAAGAAATTTTGACTCAACGTGTTGAGGGCCATTGTCGTTATCGCTTCATGTTTTTGTCTTGGGAATATTTTGGTCGCCGCGGTACATTATTTATTCAACAACAGGCCAGCAAACGACACAAATGAGAAGAAATGTGAAAATGCAAGTCAACGTTGACTGTGGTATCGTAAGCAGCATGCTACAGGTTGAATTTCTGTCAAGGACTCTAAAATGGCATGTATGCAAATGCTTCACTCTGTGTGGGAGTTTCCTGAGCAGTAAGGAAAGTTATTAATAGTGTCATACAGCAGTGAGAAATATCAAACCTGTGAGAGAAACAGTAAGAAAACAACATTTTTTATGTCTTAATGCCAGGCAGGCCTGTTTGTGCCTTGATATTTTAAATATTACTAGAAGTCTTCTTGTGCAGTATCTACATGGTTTTGCAGATATGATTTGTGTGCATGCGGTGACATGCAAATGCCCATTGTCTGGGAGGTGTACAGAAAGAGGTTAATGTGCAGGAGCATTAACCTTGCCTCCACAGGAATTGTAGTTTGGTGATGCAAATGAAATTCATCACCACCTGAGGAAAAACAATCTGTGTCTCCTGTGTCGATTAAGAGTCCTCTGTCTTTTCTATGTGCAGCAGATGGAAGTATGAGCCTAGCAGGAGCAAGTATGATTTGCTTGTGTTATGAAGGAAGAGGAAAGAAAAGATACTTGTTATTTTTCACGCATCCCGTCTATCAGGAACCCCGTACATGTCTGACGAGAGTATGAATATATATATTTGTGAACAAAAATGCTATTCAGTTATTACTAGACAATGGAGTTTCATCAATCAAGTGAAGGACAGCTGTTGCATTCATCTGTACACAGTTGATGACCACTTACATACTTAAAATCATACTATCTATTATATATATATATAGTGCATGTATACATAACCTACTTCACGTGACATGTTCTCAATCAGTAGTGACAGCTTTTACATGGGAAGTAGACTTTTTTTCTAACATTTTCAGTTACTTTACAAGTGCTCCAGTCAAGCAAGGGATGTGGTGGCAGTGCATTCTTCACCAGAAGCAGTAGTACAAGGCACTCATACAGGAATAGATCAGCTCAGGCACATACTGGGAAATGCCAGCTTTGTTTAAGTGCTAAATGCCTTTCAAATCAGCTTGAGTTATTTTTTCCCTGCATGTTCTTCCATATTTGTGCGTCACTGATTCCCACAGAAAATTATTAGCAAAGATAGAGTATGGGACTGTCCAAATGCCAAAATAAACAACACAGACACACACACACACACACACACACACACACACACACACACACACACCAAATTGTTCTATTTCGTATGCATCCCTCCTGAAAAAAAATAAATTAATATAATCTTACCACACTAATTAAGGATATTTGTAAACATGTGGGAACGCCAGAACAAAAGGCAGCATGGATGCAGTGGGGTGAAGGAAATAACTGTCACGCAGAGCATCATGAGACGGGCTCATATTTAAGCTCAGCATTAGCTCATTAGCTCAAATTGTAACAAATTCCTTCATTCAAACACAGAAATGACATTTTTATTCTGGTCAGGCTCAGCAGGAAGCCCCTAAGAGTCACCATTTATGGCACAAAGTCAGGCTGACGGGATCGATGAAAATCAACGGAGAGAAAACATGTCAGGACCGTCTCTGCCGCGGCAGTTTCTTTCTTTTTGTACGTACAACATAAAATAACATGTTAGCATTCACTTTTCTCAACACATACCAAAGAATTTCCATTCATGTCTCCATTACAGACTGAGTGAATGAATGAACTCACACTTTTCCTTTGAGTGTTTTCTTCTTCTCCCCTTTCCACCCTGATGAAGCAATGCTCACTTTATGTTATTGCCCCATATCAAATTATGATGATTTCATTTTACCTCTTCAGTGAACGTACCTCTTGGTGGTGGAGAACAGAGTGTAACTGCTTCTCCTGTTGCTATTTACCTCATTACATTGGTGCCTGGGACACTAGTTGTACATAACTATTTAGTTTATCGCTTTTTGGATGTTGGAAGCAACATGCTGTACTTTTGTTTTGCAGAAACACACCTTTAAAAATTGCTTACCTGATACCTAGCATAGCTGTGAGTTGGTGGTTGCCAGTTGTGCCGTGACACTGTGCCTATGTCTGTTAGGTTCTGATTTCTGTTTGTGCTTTTGCTGCAGGTTTATAGAAAAAATTGTGATACTTCGCAAAATATCCAAGAAAAGCTATGCCTTGTGTTTACTGGAGGACTTGATGCCGCTAGCTTTGAATACCGGCCACTCACTTCAAGGACAGTTTATACCCAGTGGTGCTGTAGCTGCATTTTTAAAGAGCCTTTGCACCCAGCACTAGAATCGTAGCCTTTTTTCCATTCAAATGCAAGATATTTTGTGACATCCAGAAACTGATGTCCTTCAGGCAGCTGAGCAGGGAATCTAAAGTGCTGATGTTATCAGGAGATGGTGAAATGTAGAGTTGTGTGTCATCCGCGTACCTATGATGATTATGTGATGCAGCTAAGTAGACGCATGTGAAGATGAGGTGATGTGGTGCCAAGGAGGAAAAACTGAACTGGCATTTTTGTATGTGTTAGTAGTCATACAACTTTCTCGCTTATAATATCGTTGATTGTAAGGTTGGAGATTGTTTGGTAGCTACTTAGCACTGGAGGGTCTGAAGTGTTCTTTTTTAAAAGGGGCCTTCTAACAGATGTCTGTAATAAATGGGGAAAAATGCCACTCCGGAGAGAGCTGCTCACTATGGTGAGTAAACATCTGCTAAATGACTGAAAACAAATTTAAAAAAGGTTGCAGGGAGTGGATCAAGGGGAGAGGTGGATGATCTAATTTGGCTCGTAACATCAGTAAGCTCACTGAAGCTCGCTATGGAGAAATGTTTAAATGTGACTCCATGCAGAGGTGGACTAGCATCAAAGTGGCAAAACCATTAGTTATTTTTGGGAAGTAACTTTGTATAAGTAGCTGGAGGAGGATTAGTCAGTTGGTTAATGACTGAGACAAAGAAGTTTGGATTGTTCGTGTGGCTATCAGAAAGATTTGACAGAGGAGTTTCTGGCTAGTTTCATATTTCTGTTGCAATTCAGGAGCACAGATTATTTGTATTGGAGCTGTCTCTGTCAGTCTGGAGTTAAGTTCTTCACCGTCTCCTCTCAGCTTTACGGCAGTCCAGTTTTAATGCCACCGTTTCTCCATGGAGCTTGAATTTGGCCAGAAAGTATTTTGGTTCTCGGTGATGCAGCAATGTCCGTACTTTTCAGCAGATTGTAGTTAAAAGCGGCAACAAGATCCTCAGAGTTAGCGTTTTAGTGGAATGGCTGTCATTGTTTTCTAACAAATCTACTTGAGTTGACCTCTTTTGTGGTTAATGTTACTTCACAATAAAGACAGCAATGATGTTGAGTAGTACTTCCTCTGACATCAGTATTCAGGGAGATCAAGGGAATGGCCCATTGATGGCTGGGCTCAGTAATATGATGAGTCGGGACAAAAGAGCAAAGAAGGTTGATGAAATGGACCGTACTCAAGGAAGCAGAACTGTCATTGTGGATATTGGAGTCACCACTTCTAATTACCTTATCATAATTAGAGCAAGTTAAGCCGATCTGAAAATATAGCTTTAACACTACGTTTATTCTGCCTCACTGTATGAAAAAATAGTGTAAAGTGGTGATGAAGCTTCAGGAAGGGTAAAAGAACCAGCTGCATCCGACCATGTTTCATCAGTGTAAAGGGCATCCAGTGGATGACTGTGTCCGTTTGTCGTGAATGTCTTATTGGTCGGAGAACACATGCAGTGGAGGGCGGTTTTCAAAGCCAGAGAAACACGGGTGGGATGTAGGGGCAACGTAATGGGTTTAGTTGAAATTAGATGTAAATTGGTACATGTGGCACCCCTCGTTTCCTGTGATCGAATATCAGAGATAATAACTGGTATACTTGTAGGTGATGACTTCACATCTGAATGCATAAATGTATGGGCAGTGGATGCAGCTGGGGTGGAGCTGCTGCACAGATATATGAGCAGAACGAGCTGCAGCTAACAGAGATTTAAGATTTCACCGTCTTGCTTGACACGACTTTCCAAAAAACTTTTAAAGCACTTATTATTATTGTTGATAGATGCTGTAATAGTAGTAGTAGTGTTGTTGTAGTAGGTGTAGTACTGTAGGAGTTCTGATAGTGGGATACAAAGCATTGTGTTATTGGATTTTTAAGCTACATCACAATTTGCTGTTTCACCACTTTCTCTGAATTAGGCTATCACAGACTGCAGTGTAGGACTTTGAGTGGATCGTATGAGAGCAAATAAAAGAGCACAGAGGCACTTTGTTATCTACACTCAGCACCACCACCGGCTGATGTTGAACGTTTCATAAGCTTCCCATGAAAGCACCTTTTGTTGCCACTGTAGGACTCACTGTTACACTTATCACCTGGTATCACCTTATCACCAGCTGGAACTCGCGGTCTATACTGTGTTGCATAAGTGTTGCACTTAAACCTCTTTCTGTATGTAATTACTGAGGTTTTGAGGAGGTTAACGGCAGCAGTGTAATAGCCCAACTCCAGTCCAGCCCCTCGATAAAAAAAGCTTCAACAGTGTCACACTAAGAGCTCTCACCATAGCACTTACACCAGTGTACAGCAGATGTAGTTTAGTGCCACACACATTATTAGCAATATGTATAACATATTAGGTGGGTTTGTTTATGTCTAATGTCTCAGCTTTGTCAGATTTCTTTCTATCAGATTTTAATTTTTGCATATCAACTTCAGAATTAGGGCGGCAACGGGATGTGCGGGTATAGAAGATGAATGAATGAATGAACTTCAGAATTAAGAAAAGCACAAAGGGGAACAGAGCCTGATGATGAGAAGTGAGGACAAGAATGATGAAGGAAGAGAGCTTTCGGTAGGGTGTGGTTTAGATGTGACGACAGTGAGAGAGGCAGCTCTTTGTTTGAAAGCAACAATGTCGGCTCCTAAAGAGGTTAGTGTAGAAGCTGCTGTAGCATCAGTCATATCAGAACTGCAGAGTATTTCTTCATTGAAAGAAGAGCAAAGAATGCCGCCGAAGGCTTTTCTCAATGGAAAACATATTTTCACTCTTCTCTCAATTGGACTGTGAAGAGTCCTGCTACAACATCATACGGCTCATTGATGTGATTGGCTGAAGTTAGCCGGTGATGGACAGTGATAGACAGATGGTTCATCCAATCACCTGCCAAGTGTTTTTTGAACGTGCCTGCCCTTTTCCTAACAGTTCCCACGGACGACTTCCCAGATGGTTCTGTGTAACAAACCATCTGGTGTGTCAGCAAAAATGCTGAATTTTGATCACCTCAAACATATTGAAATACAATTGAAGAAACATTAAAATCCTATGAAAAGAGGTATGTCCTGTTTGTCCACTGTAGTAATACAATTCGGTATTGATTTGTGACATGGAAACTATAATATTGCAGTTATTTTCAGTTCATATATGAATGTAAAATAAGTGCACATTAACAATCAAATAGCTGTGCTACATGAGGACAATTTTGCATAATTTTTTAATCACAATTTTCAGTAATATGGGCACAAGTCAGTCACAACCGTGTTGAAAATAACATTGGTTTTGTGTTATTCAAATAATAATTTCTTGATGGTCCCTAATGAAACCCCTGTGGTAATGATCCCTAAGAGAGTAAAAACACAAGGTTTTTTTGGGTTGATCAAACACTTAATTTATTACAATAACTCAATACTTTTTATTTTATTTATTTTAAATTGCACCAATATTGAAGAACTTAATACCATAGCTGAGCAAAGGTACATGATGGGATAACCGTTAATTTTTAGAATATAATATACCATAAAACTGTCACACTACACAGCCCAAGTAAATATATAACATAAGTCTTGTCATTTTTAGAAAAAAATCTTGTTTTTTTTGTCAAAATTTTCAACAAAGGCGGCAGCCGACAACACAGAGCTGACCCGCCTTTGAGTTAGATACGCGGGACGACCCTGTCTGTACACTCCTCCTGTCTCTCGTCTGTTATGTAGGGGTGAGGAAGCCTCCCCGTGGCCTGCTGTCACCCCACTGTGTGTAGGTGCTTCGTTGCATCTTAGAGGCTTTGCTGTTTCAGGCAGGTCCTCGGAGGAGGGGTGCATAAACAGGTGTGCTGAGCGAGCTGAAATTCCCATATTCATTCATCTCAGGAGGTCACCAAGAGCTTTGGTGTGTCTGGTTTAGTCAGGGTCCATACACACATCATCATGGTCATATTGTGATTTGTCATCACATGATTTTTTTGGTCTTTATTGTTTGTTGTTTGCTGCTCAAATACTGAGGATGCGCACACACACACAAAGGCACGTGTGTGTCCACACACAGACAGACACACACAAACCCCATCTCCAGTGAGAAGAACTTTTTGAGTGGCAGGTTGGTGGAATGGCGGTCTCTGATTGTGGTGATAATGGAATCCTTGTGTCATTACAGATAGTGCCTCAGGAAATGGCAGAGAATTGCTTCTGGATCAAAGTCAAAGAAGAGAAGTTTGAGAATCCTGACCTATTTGCTCAGCTCTCCCTCTGCTTCTCCTCGCAGAGCAAAGGTAAGGAGGCGTCATCTCTCTTCACCCCTTCCTTAATTAATCTACACACACATGCTTCATTTAGCCTCTCCGGCAGTAGATGCCAAGCCACTTTCATCTTGTGACACTTTAAGAATTTCTCACTGAAATGTTAATTATCTTTAAACCAAGCACTTTTTCCCACTGCATTTGAACACCATCTATGTATGCTCTCAAGTCAAATCTCAGTGCCAATTAGGGATACCAAGGCTCTCTGCAGTGTTTGTGTACTTGTGTCTTTGAGAAAGCTGGAAATGCAATGTGTGGCTGCTCATTGTGTTTGTTGTTTGTGCGCAGTGAGCAGTTTCAGATCAGCGTTTTTGTGTGTGCACGTGGGTGTGCACAGACTTGAACTTGTGCATACACTATATCTGTGAACCGGGAGCGGTTATGCTTGGTTTGCTTCTTGCCTTTTCCAGTCCAGTAGACCAATCCTCCATCAGGGAAGGCGGGAGGCTTTTGTGAAGGAAGCTCTGGGAGTTTTCTTGTCCTGGCCAGTTTGTTTCTCAGATACACAACCAGGCTACCTAACTTGCTGATGAATAACACAAGCAGTACAGAGCGGGTTTTTTTTACAGAAGAGGGAGTGTGAAGGCACTTGATGTATTCTTCCCATGACAATTTGAGTATTTTTCCACTTCTTTGACAGTGTGTGTATACGTATGTGTGCACGACACCCCTCTTATTCCAGCAGCAGTGGGAGGGGAGAAGTCCTGTCAAGCGCAGAACAGTCAAATCTGAGCTCTGTCAGGGTGTGCGGACATAACTATACAGAGTCCTCCAACTTTTCCCATACACTATACCCACCCTCTGTTTGGACACCAGTCAGCCCACCAGCAGCCTCTTGCTACATCTTTCTCACAGCCTCCAGGTCGACAAACTAGGCTCATCTCTTTTTGTTCTGTGAAATAAATAGCAATTTTGCCTCAGCTGCCTCAAGGTGATTTGCCGGCATAATACAGATGGAGGGCGAATGTGGGCAGGAAAGAACAGTTGTTGCAAGGCTTAATGAAGTGGTAGGGATCAGCCTTTCCGTCTCTCCCCAGAGCGTATCTGCCAGACTCTATATTTTTTGACACATGCTCTGTGACATTTCTGAAGTCCCCGACAGACACCTTCGCAACACCTATTTAATTATTTGAATTTTCATTGTGTTCTTTTATTTGATTCGTAAATTGTTATTGAGGGGGATGCAATTAGCATTTGGTGTTAGTAAATCAGCAACGTGTTTGCAGAGCACCGCTGCCATAAAGTACATCTTCAGATGGATTCTTAAAGTGAAATACGACTTAACATTTGGAGTTGCGCAGACACAGGGTTTTAATTCAGCTTTAAATGTCCTTTTAAATTCTTTATTAAATTCACTTCCTCACCCACTGGGCTTGAAAAAAAAAGCTCTATAGATAGTCCATGTTCCCGCTGGCAGGGTAGGAATTCATGATCCAGCATTTCCCCTGGGAGTTACCTTTGCTGGATCCCTATCAATTACCCCTGCAGCGACTTCACTGAATCAGCTCTTTTCCCTCTATTGTTGAAACAGAACATGATTTGCTCATGAATGAAAAATGCTGTTTAATGTTTGATATCTACCCCCACCCCACCCATGTCAGTGAAGTTGAAAGTCAATGAGAAGGGCTTTGATGTAGATGGTATTGCAAAAAAAAAAAAAAAAAAAAAAGCTTCTAGATGGGATCTTCCCAAAATGAGATAGTTGTTCATTTGTTTTTCTCTTTCCGCCTTTTCATGATTCATGCAGTATAGTCTTTCAAACACATCTGAGGATGTGGAGCAGCGGGTGCGCTCGAACATTAAACGTTTTGTCAGATCGCCGCCTTATTTCCGCTCTGAATCTGACCTATTTGGGTAGCGAGTCTCCCTCCATCTCAAGCTAAATTGGTTAACCGGTACTGGTGTAGTTTAAAGCCGCGGTGGAGGTTCAGGTGGAGAGGCTTGCAAGATGAATTCCTGTGGTCTTGCACTCTCATTGTAACCTCTCAGAGTAACCACGGACCATAAATCCTTTGTGCTGATTTGACAAACAAGTCACTGGTGAAAACTGACTTCATTTGTCTGGGATATTGCCACCTTTTTTTTTTTTTTTTTTTAGTAGCGCACACACACACACATACACACTTGTTGGTATTTCCTTTGCTTCTTTGTGGTACCTCCATCTTTGCCACATCTTAGACGTGGATATTTATAAGTAGAGCACACTTCAGGGGACTAGTGTATCGTGAAAGATGAGGCAAGCAGGTGTAAATGCCTTCCCTGCAGAGCTGCCCTCAGAAAATGGTGCAAAAAGGCTTCTGTTAACTCCACGTTCCTTGGGATTCTTGCTTGTTACTTGTATTGTTGAAGAACAACACTTAGGCAGTAAAAGCAAAAAAAAGAATCACTTTAACAGCCCCCAATTTTCAGATGCTTATTGCGCTCAGAGGCCTCTAAAACAACTGAGAATGCAGGACTGTCATCTCCCCTGCTGCTTTTATGAGTCTCACTGTTTAATGAGTTTCTGCAAGAAAAGGAAATGATAATCAAGAGGGATTTCAAGCTCGGCTTCAATCTTCTAAAAGTGGCTTTTTACTTTTTTCCTTTGACATTTATTATAAGATGTTTCTGCGGCCTGATTGAAAATTCAACACATGTCAGTTATTAGGTACTCTGAAGGCCGAAGACGTGTCGCTGATTGAGCCATACAGGCAACATCAAGTTGCATCTCAATTCAGGACGGCGCAGGAAAACCAGCTTTTAAAAACTATCAATCCCAAATCAGATACACTGGAAACGTTTAGAACCAGATCCACAATATTCATCACAAGTAGCTCCGCAAAAAAGCAATTTACACACATATATGAAAATATAACCTCTAAAGCCTTAAATTAAGGCAGTAAATCCGCACAGATCTTTCACTCAAAATCCGTTGCATTGCGGCTTCACACCTGACAGAAAGCACAGCTGTTTCTGGTCGCATACGGCCTTTATCAAGTGGAAATTAGATTTTTGATTCAGATTAAACAGTTTCCACATGAAGAGTGTTTTGCTGATGTAGCAATAAAGGCACAGTGAATTATCCTTCCAGTGTAAGCTAATGACTTAGAAACACTAATGCGCTAAAAATGACAATGAAGCTTCATTTAAACTCTGTGATAAGTCTTGTTTTTGAGCTGTAACATGGCTCCATTGTTTTTATACAGTGAGCCTTAATCCACTTTGTAATTTTGAGATTTTTCAGTGGCATGCTGCTGCTTCCTGTTGGAGTGTGGGGAAAAAGTAGCGCCTTCTCCTGCGAGATGAAAATGTGTTACACTTAAAGCTACAGCTCAGTCACTGATGTCAAGGCAGGTATTTCACCTTTGGCACCATTGCGTGCTTTGTGATGAGAAAATTGTTCCTACCCACGCGCAGAGCTCAGCAATCTGTTATCAGCGACACACATCTCTCTTCTTCTCATCTCTCGCTAACCACCCCGGGTTTTCACATCTTTTCAACTTGTGTACGAGCCGTCAGGCGGGCCCTGTAGAACAACAGACGTCATAGTTATTTTATTTCCCATTAAAACAGTTTCCTCCCTCTGCTTTCTTTCTCTGGTCCGTTCGCCTCTTCTCTGGCCTCGCTCGGCTGTATCGGCTCTCTCCTCTTACTTTAGCCTCTTCTCCATTGACTTGGTTCTCTTTTTTTTTTGTTCTTTACCCTCATCTCCCCTCAGTTCGCTTTATCAATCAGTGGGTTGTGCCTTTGTACGGCTCTTTGGGATCAAATCAGATTCACTTCGGGATTGAATGTGTGTAGCCATGGCCTGCTGCATTTGAAAGGCAATTCATTCAGCTGGAACTTTGCAGTTCAATTTGAAACAAGATTGATGTTGGCAAACTTCACACCCCCTTTCTCCCAAAATGTTTCCTCCATTGCACACACCAATTGCTGATGGACAAAGGGCATATGCCACTTTGTAATGGTGATGTCTGGGCTTCTCAGCAGAAACAATGCAACAAAAGATGAAAAGTTACTCCACAACAACTGAAATCCCCAAATGTACTGTATATTTCAGTGTATAGTGGAAATATTTGTTAATTTCAGATGAAGTAAGTGAATGCATATATTCAGAGCTCACGCTGTTTTAATCATGAATATATCCTGAATTTATTTTTATTTTTTCACCAAGTGGGTTGTTGGGTGGCCCAGTGAATTAATACATTTTATGCTTGAAAGTCAGTCTCACTTCTGCAGAAAGAGAGAGGCTTAATGAAGATGGATGTACATCCTGAAGGAGGAATCAGAGGCTGTAGTCCACCCCTCTGAGCAGGGTCGTTGAGACTGTCTTTCCCAGCATCCCTCTGTGTTAATGATGCTGAGGCAGCTAATGAACATGCTTAGCCAAGTGCTTGTGGTGAACAAGGCCGAGGGGGACGGGTAGAAGCGTTACCAATCCAAGAGAGCACCTTTGGAAATAAATCTAAATATTTGTCGAGGGAGAGAAGGAGACAGAGAGGCATTAAGTAATGGTGTAACGGTGAATATCAAAGCAGCTCTTCGCCTGAAGAATTTTAAGCAGGTTTGTGCGCATCATGTGTGGTATTTCCTGTCATGTCTTTGATATATAATCCATGAAGCAAAGTAAAAATGTCTGTCAGATTTTTTTTTTTTTGTACCGATGTTTAATTAATTAGTGCATTTAAATCGTATTTAATCTTGAACATGTTTTGTTTTGTCTTTAACTTTTTCTTTCATTCTGTCACGACAACACGATAAACCCTCCAAAGGTCAGCCCTTCAAAGGTAACTTTGTTAAAACCTTGCTTCAAGTGATGGCTGCAGTCGTCCTCCCCCTCATCACATGGGATTTGATCAAAACCCTCAGGAGTTCTCCTCACTCTGACACCCATTTTCCTTTACCTCTCTCCCTACAACACCACCCCACACACACACACACACACACTCTCCCCACTGAGCCAGTGTGGTGTGCACACCAGCGGATTCTCAATCCCTGCTACAAAGCCCCAGCAGCAGGGCGGTAATGACCCTGCCACAACAGCAGTAATGATGGAATCAGTGGGGGGTTTAGCTGGCTCTCTGACTCTCCCTAATAAGTCCCCTAATAACTCTGTTAACATCAGGGCTGACCCGACCACCAGATCAAACACACTCACGCATGGCCGGCCACCTCACACGACACTCAGCAACCTCTTAGTCGGACAAGAAAACTGTTGCTGACCAGCGCGCCGTGCACTCGGGGCCCCACGGTGCACGTTCAATAAAAATCTATGGAAGCGAGGTTTGGCCCAAAGAACACAGTGGGAACAATAACTGCCACTCAAATTATTTTAATCCTGTTAAGCTGTATTCATTCACTAACAATGCGCCTTGTTGATAGAAACCTTTGAAATGCTTGTTGTTCTTGGGAAAAAAATAAAAAATAATATCCCAAGACTGCTGTTGGAGCTCTGCCTTCTCTGATAGTCACAATGTAATAAAGGCTTTTGTCTAACGAGTTTAAGCTCAACTCAAGACACTGCAGCCCACTGTGGAATAGTCTGCCTCGTATTAATAGCATGTGTACAATGATAAGCTTTTGATATGTTCCATGTGAGAGTGTTGGGGAGTCAGGCTTGATGGTTTACCACGGTTCCCTGGAGAGCGAGGCTGTTTATTACTGATTCTGTTAACTGAGAGGAGGGCGCATCCACCAAGGCAGCTTCCTGTGCGTCTCTGCGCAGGGCTTTTCTTCTCCTCCTGACATTGCTCCCTTTCTCTTCTCTTATCTCGCCCTTCTCCGCTTGCTTCCTGAAATCATCTCTTTGGACATGGCGGTGTCCATCTGGCATCGGAGCCGGCCTCGTAAAAAAAAAAAAAAAAAAAATCCACCCACTCACTCTCCCAGGCTCATTGTTTAACAGCTGCAGTCTCCCACAGACAAGATCACAATTGGCATTTCACCACATACACATTTTGTAAACTGTCATCAGTGTATGTGAGTGGAGCGATGCTTCTCTTCCCTGAATCGTTTGGATGACCTCAGACCTTTCCTCACGCTAGTAAATTGTGAATTGTGGATTAAATGCTCATCATTACTTGAAGCTAACTAAAGAGGATATTATCCAATTTTGGGCAAGAAAACCCTCAAATGGTACAATTTTTCCCTCATTTTCGACGGAAGGCCATTAATTGCTGGCACAGGCAGGAGACATTTGTCTCAATAAAACACAAAACACCCTGATGTTCATTTCTCTCTGTTTGGGGCAGCCAGCACACTGTGAATATCACAGGGTCAGCCATTTTCCTTGCTCATCCCTGCACATTTTTAATATATCACATATGAATGGAAATTAGGCCCTTAAATATTAATGACAAGTAATTGGTTTATTGTAGGAGACTATATTATGTGCGTATGCATCTGTGTCTGCGAGAGGGAGAGCGAGCGAGCGAGAGAAATTTCCTCTCGTTCCTCCTTCATATTGCCTTGCTGTGATGTCCCACTGATTTTAATCTTCTCTTCTCAGATGAGAGCCATTCTGAGTATCACAGTGCACTTTAACTTTAGCCCTCTGAATATTAGCTTTCTTTGATACCTGCGCTTACAGCCTCCCAACTCTACACCCTGCTAACTTTTATGTGCCTTCAGGTACACTGTAATGTACCTGTAAATCTGTCTCCTCAAAAATAAATATCCCCCATGCATCTAAATATTTTATTTTTTTTCCATGCTCGCTCTATTGGATAGACTCAGCTAGCACATGTTCGGGATGTGTCAGTCTTTTTAATCTAGTTCTCTAGCGGCACCTCAAAGTGAAGATTTTTGTCTCATTTGCGCTTGTAATTAATCAGCGTATGCATTTAATTCTATGTCGTTAATTTTACTTTGCTGCTGTTGCACAGGCATTTTCTGCATCTTCATGGCAAAGTAAGTTTGTTCTGTCTAGAACTGTTCTGTCAACAATACTTAAACAACCCATATACCTTGTTCCAAGTATGCACACATACTGAATACCAATAGGTCTGGAACATGGAGGCTAAGGCAGAAAAGTCTGTGAAGTGACTGTGTTCAAACAAAAGGACACTGAGTACCCACGAGTTTCTGAGCTTCATCCCGAATTCATCAGCTAAAAACCTAATTCCTCTTGATGGTCGAATGTTAAGCTTCCATGTATTTTGGGCTCATACATAATATGTTTGTGCTTTCACATCAAGACTTGGAGTATCTTGACCATATTCCTGAGTCCATTTCCATTACATGGCATTTACCAGTATTTCTCTATTTGTTATATCATGCATATATAACAACCCCCCCCCCCACCCCCACCCCCCCACCCCCACCCCCCCACCACCCCACCACCCCAGACAGTATTAACCTGTAACAGTGCAACATCAGTCTAATATATTCAAAAGAGAGATCCAGTTTTAAGGCAGGATGCGTTCAGTTTGTACGTGTTTTGCAAGGTGTGTGTATTTGTGTGCGTGTCCTCCCGCAGTAAGCATTCAGTATCTGTGCGCCTGCCTAATTGAGTGATAGGATGCTTATTAACACTGGGACTTGCGTTTAAAAAGAGGACAATGTCAGCACTGTCACTGGAGCTTTTCACATGGAAAAGCCCCAGTGGAGCTTCATTAACTCGCCCCCATGATCCCAGACAGCAGAATATGGAGTGCATATCTAATCCAGCTCAGAAGTATGAGTACGAGAGCGGTGGATTTTATTGGGAATACTTGATGTGCGATGGTTCGCTGTTCACTGTGTGGAAGTGCTGCTGCGCTGGTTTGGCCGTTTTTGAGTGCTGCATGGAGAGGTTCTGTGAAAGTCGTTGCTTTTTATTCATTTTGAGTCATTTTCAGACATAAGTCTTGACAAGAAATGCTTCAGATACACAGATTTGTCGATAATTATCCCAAGAGAATGAAAATGTATTTTCTTTTGCTCTGATTTCTTTATATTTTGGCAGCCTTTGCACAAATCCATTCAGAGTAAATCAGTGACACTCAACATTCTCTGAGCAACTTCTACGGCTTTGTTTTCATTCTTCTTGCTAGGTATTAATTTCAGGGGCGGATAGCTTTTGTTCTACTTAAGCGATGGTTGGTATTTTTTTTCTCTGACAGGCCTGTAGACACAGTTTGTTTTTCAAGCTGTTACAACTCAACCACCCGCTGTATTTCATAATCTCCTCTTAAATGAGATCGAACACAAACTCTGTCGGCCACGCAGTTAACAGAATTCATCAGTTGTAATTGCACATGTTTTACTCGTATCTCAATTTCGCACTTGTTGTCTGACTCCGACCTCTTCAAAATGCACTTTAGATCCGGCTCCATGTTGACTCGTGATTTCCATACAGATCAAAAAGTGCACACAAGTCCCGTTTCTCCACCGGCTAACACAAAGCCTGCCGGTGCGCAGTAGCCCGCTGAGTTTGTTACATGGCATTAAGTTTAATTTGTCTTTGAGCCTCTTTGCTGGAATTGGTTTGTGACTACTAGTGGGCCGGGGGGTGACACTCCACAGCCAATCTGGCTGGAAAGGGACAGAGAGGAGACAGAGAAGCACTGGGGGGAAGAGAGCAACCGTGATGTCACATGCAGGATGGGTAAACAATCAGAATCGTGCGTGTTCAAGATGGTGCCTCCTTGAATATAAACAATCATGACTTCTAACGCCACGGCGAAGTAAATTACTACACAGACAGAAAAGGTTGAGATGAGGGAACGGGAGAGTGAGGTAGACAGAGAAGCCTGATTACAGATTGTGATCCACAGTCGACTGAAAAAGGGGGTAAAAAAAAAAAATACAGAAAAAGCAAAGCAACAAAAAAGCAGATGCTGAAGGGAAATTGTTAAAGCTGAGACCACGAGATTTCAGAAGTTAATGATGTTTGAGGCGGCTTCTTTAGATATTGATTTTTGATTTGTTTTAGCATAAAGGCTTGGAAAAAAATATATATATATATATTAGTCAAACCCAAATAAAACACATGAATAGCTTTCAGTGTCTTCTTGTGCTGAATTAGTTGTCCTTTCAATAATAATAATATGACATTTCTGTCTGCAAACAGGCGAAATGAAGCCGTTCTCTTGTGAGGGATAAATAGTGGAAAGGTGGATAGGTTGTGACCAATAATAGATAATACACACACATACACACACACACACACACACACACACACACACACACACAGTGAGGAAAAAAAGGATGTGCAGTCCAGCAATGTACAACAAAATTAATGTGGAGTTAAAACATGTCACTTCTGGATTTCCATCGTGAACGAGAGCTTTTTAAAGCTTTCCTCTGGCCCTGGAGGAGACTGAGCACCACGTCTCCACGGCAGGCACATAAACTGTCCATTGCACTTTTCTCCGTTTCCCTTCAGGATGCACATATCAGCACAGTTAGCCTTTGCTTTTTACCTTTTATTTATTTCCCCCTTTCTTGTGCTTGCTCCCCCATCCTCCCACCGTATCCCTGCCTGTATTCTTCACCTCCCTCACCTCCTTGTCATCTCCCTTGAACTTAAAGTCAGAATCTTTTCCCCCCTTTTTTTCTCTTATTCTCTTGCTACAGTACATTTTACATCTGCCTCTTTTTTAAAAAAAGTAAAGGAATTTCAAGTTTTCCTTCACTTATATTTCCACTGTCCAGACTTCTGTCTTTCTTAAATGAGGAAGGATGGCAAAAAATAATATTTCAAAGCTTCTGCTAATGAATATGTTAATATGACAGGCGTGCATGGTTATTTTTGGACTTTGTTTTTATTTTCCATATGTGATACTTCCTTTTGTCTGTCTTCTTGAAGCCTCCTCTGGAGAAGATGAACAGTGAAATGATCATTTAAAATCTGATGTGTTAAATTGAGAGAACAAAGCACACAGGTACTTTTCTGTTCAGGTGAAATAATACATATATATGTATTGTGATAAATCACGTGTTTTTAATTGTTGCAGTGCAGAAGCCTTGAGGGGGAAGACTTTGTGAATTGGAGCATTTGCAGCTTGTTTCATGCTTTATTCCCTCCTTTGTTCTCTCCTTTTGACCATGTTTTATTAAACACACAGTGCACACTGCAGAAAAAAATCTAAAGCTGTGCCGTGATAAATGTACAGCGGACTGAACAAGTCTGCTGTAAAGTGTGAAACATTATGTTAATGTTGTTTCTGGCTTGTTGTTTGTCTTCGGTCCGATCTTTTACCATAGAAAGAAACAGAAAATTCACTATCTCTGAGGCTTCCAGGGCCTGCTGTGAAGCTACGTTCAGACTTAGCCATGTTAGGCTTTAGGTCTTTCAGTGGTGTTGCACTGTTATTGCACTTTCGCTCCACCCACACAAGCAAGTAAATGGAAACTACATCAGTAACACTTCAGGACAGAGGCAGGTTCATGGGAATTTTGCATTTGCTTTTACTGTATACGTGAGCACACCAGAGCCTGCTGTAATACTACACTACATCAAGCACATTTCCTCGAAACATTGACTTGGTTTACATTAAAATCCACAGTGTGCAGGCAGAGCACTGAGCAGTGTATTCCAGCAGGTATCATCTCCACACTCTGTCCAGACTTTTGACCCCAGTTGCTCATGGCTAGATGAGTGCTGACGGGTGTCAAGTGCGTGTATAAATGTTTCGCTGTATGGAAAGTACAGGTCCAGCTTCAGTTGGAGACTGTTAAGTGGGGAAGCTGATGGTTTTAAAGACTAGGCAGATTACTTTGACTGTGTGGATTTGCATTAAGGTGTTTCTGCTCTCATGGCCTTTCTTTTCACCTTTCCAACTCTCTTCCAATCCATCTCTGGCTGAGGTAAAGAAGCTTATTAACCTTTCTGAGGCCACAGGCATCCCCGGGATGGAAAGACACTACAGACGTACTGTGTAAGACAAATTAACCTTAGAGGATTGATACGCCTTGATTTTAATTTTAATCACTCTAAGCAGCGAAACACATTGGATATTTTATGTCTGATGTGGATGTGAAGAACATATTACACTTTTTATTACAGTTCAGCCATACTGAAATGGAGACTTTAGCTGGAAGAATAGCAATGTGAATGTTTTCTACCTTGCGGATGTCAATCCACACGCCTGGATTATGTCTTATAACCTTTATTTGTATTCTTGTTATTTTCTTTTTTTGTGTTTAACCAAATTAAACAGACTGTTAGAGATGCATCACTGAGACCCTGCAAGTGTTGAGCCCTCTTACAAGCCACTCAGATGTTCTAAAGAAAACATCACAATAGCACGCAACAGAACAAAACTGACCATGCAGCTCTACATGCATTCACCCTCATTTCCCATGAGTGATTGGTGTATATAGGCCAGGTTTTTCATTTTGGAGGTGTTTCCGTCTCTCAACAGTTCCCTGTCCCAGTCGATCTGGGGCAGTTTCTCCCAAGGAAATGCAATGCATCATTTACAAATCTGCTACTGCTGCATCTATAATTGACTATCTATAATCGGTTGTGTGAAAACCCCCCTGCGATGCAATTAGAGGTCCCGCAGAGAGGTGAAAGCTAGTGAAAGACAGGTACACAAGGGTCACCTTGTAACCCATTACTCTGCCCCTGACATTAGTGGTCCACCCTCCAGGAGGGTGCTACCAGGGAAAAAAACAAGCTGCCTTACAGTACCCTCCTTCTTGGCTCTCCAAAGTCGAAATGAGTGAGAAAACAAATAGGAGCATTTGTTGTTTAGTTTTTGTTAACGCGTCCTTAGCTTTGCATAGTTTTAATGGATGCAGTAAGCAGCAGACCGTAATGAGCACTGATAACAGGCGGACAAGAGGACCAGTGAAAATACTCTGGGGTTAATTGGTTGTGTTGTCACGGTTGTAGTTTGCCTTACTCTGCTGGCATTAGCCAAAGCTAGCACAGTGGTGGAAGCAAAGGCCTGTGCCAGGATGTGATGAGCAAGCGGTGTAGTGGATGACTAAGCAGGGCACGCTGGCCACTCAAGCCCATGAATCCCTCTCCACATCTGAGGCTGGGTTTGTTCATTAAAGGTGTGGGAGACGGTTTGACCTTAGGCAAGTCTCGGATGACCCCAATCTTTGTAAATGCTTCATTAGCTTTGCTTTTCCCATACTGACTGCCTCACTTAATCTACGCTTCGACTTGCTTCACCTAAGTTGTGTACATAGTTTGTTTGTGTGTGTGCTGTCGTGTGCACGTATTTGTATGTGTGTTAATGAGGGCTCCTGGTGGTGTGTAATTAACACAACAGCAAATGTCCCCAAAGGGTAAGATTAACGTTGAACACATTAGACACAATGGAGCCCGGGAGATACTTTTTTTTTTTGGCAATTAAATGTTTTGTGTGTGTGTCTGTGTAAGTCAGACCATAACTCATGTTGGCATAACTGTATTGCTGCCACTTCTGTCTCTCAGACGCACACACACACACACACACACACACACACACACACACAAACATGCTCACACAAAGCCAGCAGTCCCTCTGGATTTGTGGGCTCCTCACATGCAGGCTGGCAGGATTCTGTCTGCCTTCCTTTCCCGACCGCCTCCTCCACACAACCTGGTCCAACAAAGATAAACACATGCTGGGTAGATTATTAGAGAAGTACCAAGGGCCCCGCAGCAGAGCAGCCAGTGCACCATTGTGCTCTGAACGTTGTGGTACCTTGTAGAATCCGATGCAGTCACCCCCGGGGTGTTCTGATACATACTTTGACACAGGTGGGCGCTGATACCAGCATGAGAGCTACAACAGACTCCAGTGACATTTCATTGTCAAAAGAAACTCCCGGCACATTGTTTTCACTAATGGAATTGCTGTTTTAGATGCTCTAGCAGCTTGAAAGGTATGAATTGAAAACTGACAGTTTACAGATATATTATACAGATAAGGTACATGAACTGGCGGCCTGTGGGCCACATCTGGTGCGCCAAAGCTTCCCACCCAGCCTGCAGAATATTAATGAAGTCAGAAAATGCACACATAAACATTAACTCACCAGTGGAAGAGGCCCAGTCTGTCCTGAGAGTGATCATTGATTAGCTTGCCAACCCCTGACAACGAGCCAAAAAGTCTGTAATTCATAATTCACCCGTTCTACAGAATCAAATTATTCTCCAACTCCATCCTCTCCGCTCCGAAAACCCACCATCAAGCCACACAGCTCCCAGGCCGGCCATTCCCTGGAGCCAACAGCGGCGCGTTGGCCGGACTGCTGGAGGTATCTCTGCAGTTGTTTGGGAATCTCTAAGCTTTCTATTAGACTGAAGAAGCATCACTTTGGTTCATTTTTGGATGGCCAACTGTTTTATTAAGTCTCAACTGAGTATTTTTGTTTGCTTCCTGAGATCCTGAACCGAATTTCTGTTTGTCTTGTATTGAGCAACCACTGCCTCCTTTGTGGAGGTCTGAGAACATTTTCTAGTTAAGTATCTAGTTATCATTATGGATTTTTCATGTTTTTTAGGAGTCTGTTCACACCAGTATTGGCCAATAAAAATAGCACACAGTGTCTGGATAGAAAAATTCTGGCCCTTGGACAAATGTAGTTGATGACCCCTGATATACAATATGCACATATATTAAACATCAGCTGCACAATGTACTAAGTGACAGAGGCAATCGTGAGTAAGCGAATGGCCATAACTGATTAAGCACCAGCACTAACGGCTAGGGTGTATTGATACGCATGGTTTTCTATTTGGATTATCAATTGCACAATTACGTTTATTTAGCCAATCAGCTTTTAAATTTAGCTTGAGGTTGTTTTAGGCTTGTGCAACCTGTGCACCGGTCAGCAGCACATTCTATAGTGATTAATGTCAGCATGAACGGTGCAGTGTTTAAGATTGTAAAGTTCAGGCACGTTTGGAACGTGAACAGGATTGTTGTGAATAATAATTATCTGCTCTTGTTTGCAATTTGCAAACAAAGTTGCAGTTTGCCACCTTTAGGCTGAGTGCTCCCACACCTTTGAGGTTTGTGAAGGCGTTGTCATCACGCTGTTGTTCTCTTCGCTCCAGTAAGTGTTATCAGTAATGTCATCCAGCAGCGACTCTGAACGTAGTCGCTGCCCAATGGTATCACCAAATAATCAATAATTAGATTCATTTGTTACTATTCTGGCCGTTCATTTTAACCGACTGTGTGTTGGTGTTTGTTGCACCCCTGCTCTTGACAAATCTTATCTGCCCTGGTGACCCCGTTGGGCGAAAGAGCTTCAACATGTCGATCCAGATGTTCCAAAAAGACACAAATATGCTTTTATGCATCTGCCTGTTGTCTGTTGCCCAAATAACAATTTATTACCAGACAAATATCTGGTATTATATTTGAATCCATGCTTGGTTGTGTATGTTTATGTGTGGTAGGTGCTGCAAGTTTGCATTGTTCAGTGAACAGGTGAGCTAATGGTACAAGCTGACCTTGTTGAGTGTGCTGTGTGACGCCGACGCTCTGTGGAACTGTTGTTCCTTTGTGACACTCTGGTTCTGAGAGAGAGCGAAGATTCAGGCAAAAGGATATATAACTGCTTCTCATTTAGCAATATAGCAGGAATTTTTTTTCTCCTTCATCTTGTTATATGATGTCATTCACAGGATTGTCTCTCTTTTTTCTGAGCATTTCTCACTAGATTTGAAGTTCTTAAATCACTACTATTAGCAGCTGTGATACTTCCTTAATTCACTCATTGTATATATTCTTTATTTGTGGATATAATTTGGCAACATGCTTTTTGATTCAAACATCAGAGTGGAGAGAGAGGGGAAATATACGAGAGCGAGGGAGGGTGTGTGAAAGAGTGAGCACCAGAAAAGAAAAAGAATGATTCGAGGGTGAGAAGACAGACATCGACTGTGCACACACGAAAGAGATGTTTTAAGAAGTAGTATTATTTGAGATGAAGGGAGTGATAGAGGGAGAAGGATGTGATAAGTGCAGCGGTGGAGGCTGTTATTGCTGCTAAGGAAAATGATAACATTTCTCAGCAGAGGATTTGTGCATACAGCACCACACTTTCGTCGACTTTATTGGATCAGGAGTAAGCTGCAAGATTTCTAAATTATCTTCCTTCACTGGCAACAAGACGTTACTCTCTTGTTACTTTGGTATTTTGTTGATGTCATTGAAATGTGTGTGGGTAAGCATGCATGCATGTTTAAATTAGCCAACGTGTAATTAACAGCGGTGACACCTATGAAGTAATTGTATGGACACACATGCACTCTTGACAATTCTGTGTTGCACGTAGGGCCAGAAATACACACTTGGAGGCACACACACACTGGCCTTGACAGGCTGTATGCACTGGTATTATTGTTCTGTCTGTTGTAATTAAGAAAAACACGGTGTCAAACCAACAATCAACATTGGTTCAGCGGTGTCTGAATTTTTCTGCACTGAATGTGGCTTGATGTCAGTGTCCTCCAGCACGGAGAGAAAATAAGCCCTAATTAATGTGATGCAGTCTCTCCAGAAAATATGAATAGCTCTTTGCTACCAATACCACAATTCAAGGTCTCTAAAGCAGTTAATCGCCGATCAGAGATGGCAGGTCAAGGGTGTATTGCTGCCTTCCAACAATCATCACTGAGCAAGCTGCAAAACCTGGAAGAAAGATGTTCCTGCTCTCTAGTGCTCCACCAAGTCAGCACAAAAAAATCCGTCACCTGCAACATGCGAACTTGTCATTTCACTGCTCTTTTGGAGAAAAGCAGCATAAACATGCACAGAGAGGTGAGGTGTTGATGTGTACTTAGCCCAGCAAGAAAAGTGTGAAGGTGTTAGTGATTCTCATCTAAATGATGAAATAATGGCAAATGCCTTCGACGAGTATCAGAGAGCAAGTCGTGTTTATCTCAGCTTTTCTGTAAGAGAGCCAAAAAACACAAAATATATATGATGTTAATTTATGACATTACAGGAGGAAAAAGGCCAGTATTCACCTTTGTGACGCCAGCAAATGTTTGGTAGATTTTATTTGATGAATTAGTAATTCTTTTTTTTTTTTTTTCCTAAATTGGAATCGATTGATTTTCTGTCAGCCACAGAATTCACTGAATGACCAATCTTTCAAACCCTAATTTATATGGACGCAGTGAGTTTGTGATACAATTATAACAATATAATATTTATTGTCTGAAATGAGTTGCAGAAAGTAGTTTTGCTCACTGAACATGTGCCTTGTCACTGCTGAGATGTGACTTAGATATACAGCCACAAACTCAGTTTCTATGTGGGACACACTGATACTTGAACTTCCTTTGGTGAACATTCAAACAGCCAGTAAATATCAAGTAATAATCAAATTTATCAGTTTTCATGTCATCAGTAACAAAGCCTCTTTCTCTGTCTAACAACTTGCTTTGGTATACATTGTTATTACTATTACTTGAGTAGTACTAAAATGTTTTTTTTCTAATTGTTCTTGAATTGTGAATTTAGTGATCTGAATAAAACTGTTCAGAATAAGAATAAAAGAAGCATAACAGCAAACATTTCTTTAGCAGGAGCACATAAGAAAATGTAGACCACCACAAAGCTTCAGGTTGTTTTGTAATCTTTGACTCTGATGATGCATCTCATTATATCCTCTTCCCCCTGTCCGCTTTAAGTGAAGCCTGTTAGTCATTTGCATGCCATAGAGCCTTGTTTTGCTTGTAAGAATAATTTATTCACATATGTTTCCTGTCATCATTCCACATGAGGTGCTGCAGTCACAGAGTTTTTCTGCCATTAGGGGGCACTGTGATACAGGGCAAATGCTGAAGCCTCTCTGAGGTTTGAATCTGTGGGCTGTGGAGGGAAGTACACATCCTATCACAGCCTCATTTGGGCTTTGGAAGTCATAGACATACCTAATACAAGCCAGCACCACATATCCACCATCAAAATTTCATCAGATCACACAGTGAGGGGTTTCGATATGTTGTGACAGGGACTGATCTGGATGTTTGAACTGCGCCGGCCCAGAATCGATGTGAACTCATTTTCTGAAGGAATGAATGAAAGTATTAACTTCCACATGTTTCATTTCTCAGAGGAGTAAGTGTATTTCAATGCCACGGTCAGCCTGTTTTTTTTATCCTGTAATGGTTTGTGTCAAAACCAGTTGAACCTTTTCTCTCAGGAGCTCGTCTCCTCGAGACCGTGAGTTTAGTGTTGGATGTCATTGAGAAGATTAAATGTGTTTGGCAAAGGAACGTTCACTGCTTTGGTTTACAGTGTCTGTGTGGAGACAGCTTAGAGAAACATTTAGCTGAAGGAAAGGCCAAACTATTCCTTAAAAATGTAGTGTTTGTATCTTGAAATGGTAAAAGGTTATGTGACAGACAGAGGTAGTTAAAGACAACTATGCTATCAGGAACACAGGGGAGACTTTTGAGATTTCATAAGCTGTATTATTTTGGAAAAGAGCATTTTCTTGTACAGTACAGCTGCTTTGTTTTTAACAGTTTAACAGTTTCAGTGAAATATGTAGTGGACATGAATGATTTCCACTATTGTTTTTTTATTTTTAGGCTTTGAAATGTGTGTCTTGCTAATGCTGAATATCATCAGCGATCATACGGGCTTTGGAACTGAGCTGTGCATTGATTGCCTCTGTAGAGCCCATGGCATGTGCAAGCGAACCCCGTGGAAAGGTGCTCATTGAATATTTCACAACAAGCCAAGTGAAAATATATTCGCAGCACCATTGACAATTCACACCATCCAACCAATTCAACAGGGTCATGCCTTGTTAATATCGATGTGTCTTTCCAGAAATCTTCAGTCAACTTTGACTGTCGGATTCTGAAATCACAGAACGTTGGTTTAGTATTTTTCTATAACTGATCCACTGATTGTTATTCGTGTGTAAGGTGCATCAGAAATGGTGATTTTCCATCACTCTGCTCTCGCACGCCCCCGCCTCACCTGGTGGCTCGTGCTCATTCAGCCTGTCCTGAGACATGGTCCTCGCAGTCAGGCAGGCACGTGCACGCACATCCACGCGTGGAATTGCCCTCATTTATCAAACATACAGAAGATCTTATGATAATTGTATAATCATTTTACAGTGGTTTTATTTATTATCTCAAGTTGTTGTTTGAGCACCATCAGTTGAAACTAATGTCTTGTGAGTCTGAGACATATGGAGACAACATTTGCACATGTCAACGAGTCGAATGGTGTTTGGCTTTCACTCAGTATTAATAGCTATTAGCAGGAATATTAATCACAATAATAATCATGATGCACAGTTTGATTGGAAAGCGTGTGTGCATGCTCACTTTAAATAACGAGCATTGCACATGGAAAGCCAACGAACAATTCCACAATTAATGAATGTCGTGTGTCATGAATCATGCAGCTACATTATTATTGTTTTTTTTTAATGTAAAATAAAAGCCTCTTTTGAAATGTGCATTCAGCAGTTTCAGTTAGCATTGTCAATAGCCTACTTAAAACCTCAAAGACAGGCTTCATATAGACCAGAGCCTGGTGCTTGGGGAAACTCGATAACCATGATCAATATTTTGCTGTGCCAAGCCTTCAGTTTAATAGACCAAGAATTCTAATACCTGCATAGATTATGGTGTGTTACATATCAATATCAAATATACAGCTATTTTAAACAGCTGGATTTCGTACACTGATTCATGGTCAGTGATGTTCATTCTTACTTTCCTCCCAACACATGTATTCATGTGAGAAGGTTCTATAGATGGACATCAGTGTATTTTCCCATTGGTCAACTGTACAAACTAATTCGTAGCGCTGTTGAATGTGGATTTTTAATTTCAGAATAAAAGCTTGTCTGGCTGATAAGGCTCCTCGGTTGAATGTGTGAAGCTTTTTCTTCCCCTCATGATCTATTTTCAGTGTTTCCTCTGCTCTGCCTTCCCTTTGTCAGTCGTCATTGCCTATCCAGGGAAGTACACACTACACAAAATTGTATTTCTTCCTCGTCTACCGTCTTTCTGTCTCCTCTTTGTCTCCTTCTCAAAATCCTGAAGGCCAGATTTACAGTGCTCTTTGCACACTATTTCTGATGCATTCTTTGTCAAGACACATGCTTATTATTTATCAAACAGGCGCACCAGCCAGAAAGTAGAGGGTGCCTGTTATCTGAGGCACACCTTTCTTGTAAACAGTGCACCCTTCCTCATTTTGCATATGCATTTGAGAGGAGTGCACAGATGATGGGCGGAGATATGATGAGTGTGGGCGCATTTCTCTGGATTTGCTGACGTTCACACAATTAATTTTAGGTGGAAAATTGTCTGCATCTAAAGATCAGTTGCAAATTTGTGCCGGTGCTTTAAAGGAAGGCTGTAATGAGAAATACAAAATGTGACTTGCATGTGTTATTTAGTAATCAATGAGGGCAGTAATGGGTGGGATCTATAGCCTGGCTGATATTGGATTTCTGAGGATAATACCAATATTTGTTTTAAAAATCTGATAGTAATATCAACAAAAGGGGAATAGAGACTTGTGGTCATGCAGACATTGTACTTGAACTCTGACTTTCCTGAAGTTGTCACTGCACTGTGTGTTTGTGGCCTTCTGAAAATGGAGACATTGCCTGGTGTTACCTTGGTGTATAAGTGCAATTAGTGTTGTCACAACAGTGGAAATTCTAACTTCAATACAATAGCCATATTCGATACTATTTTTGATACCACAGGGAAAATATACACAATATTAAAGCAACAAACAAACAAACAACAACAAACATAACAAAGCATTTTTTTTTTCTGGCTTTTCTTTTCTTAGCTAGTAGCAGAGAGCAGAAGAATGACTGTAGTAAACATTAAATAATATATGACATTCTTTTTTTCCTTATATCAGGCCTTTACAAATAATTAAATTATCTAATTAAGTAGTCTTAGAAATTAAATGAAGTTAATAAAACTGTGTGTTAGGCACAACAGCATCTAAGTCAATTTACTTCTGTCCACAGTCATCTGATTAGCTTAGCTTTACAAATAGGCATTGAGCCAACAACAGGACAACATATGATCAGCATCAGTTTACTGGGACATCTTGTTTAATGCTTCAGTTTAATTGTTGTACCAGCACCAAAAGACTTGCCCTTGATACAGCTTTTTCAAACTCAACATGCTAAATGCTTGTTGTACCAAATATCTTTAGGGATGTGAGTGAGGGTAGGTCCTACCCCCTGCAACGCTGAACAGAACATGGCCAGTGGATGGGTGACAAGTGCTAATGTGAGCTCTGTATCTTAGAAATGAAGGAGAAAAAGAAAGTTAATGGATGTAAACGTGGTCTGGAGAGTGTTTAATAGAAAAAAATGGTATTTCTGTAATATCTATCTATTAGCATGTCAATCTCCACTTATTAACCTCTCAATCCCTTAAGAGGCACCCTTTGCACATAGTTACTAATATATCCCTCACTTCTACAGCCAGTAGATGTGATTGCAGTCTTTCAAAGTGGATGTCAAACTACAAGGCCAGTGATTTTTGCCTCGTTTTTCCCAAACTTTGTCTCTCCTAACCTGTTAACCGGGGTTCAGAACCTGGGGAAAGACAAACTCCAAAGGTGTGAATCATTTTACAATATGGTTACCAAGGCTTCTGGTGGGATTTCCAATTAAGATGCAATCTGTTATCTGTTCAGACGACTAATAAGCACAACAAAGCCATGGAGGGGACCCCCTGGAATTCATATCAGACCACTTGAAATAACCATCAAGCCGTCCTATCTGATGCACTGCCAATACCTGCTCACTTTCCCAATTAAAACCCCAGGCAGGTTGTTCTCCTGTTAATAAGGACTGTATTAGGGCTACTGTCATCGTGACACATAATGGGTAGACGCCAGCTAACTGTGTGGGCTGAGAGCATTTCATGTTGTTTGTGGGCTTCTTTTTTTTATCTGAAATCAATGTGTGTGCGCCTTCATACATGTGTGCACAAACACAACTGCATGCTATGAGAGGGTATTGTGGGTCAGCGCTGATGTGTTCTTCTGTGATAATTAGGACTCTGCTGTGCCCAATCAGACGCAGAGACCGCCAGTGAAAGCACAGCATTGATTACCTTCATTTCATAATAAAGCCAATTACAACATGAAAAGGAGGAGAAAAAAAGAGTGAAACAAAGATGAAAATGAGTTGCAAGAGGACAAGGACTCGCTTTTCTCCTGTTTTTCACTTCGTCTTTTCTTCTTAGCATTTTTAGGCCTTGTGACTGAATGTGACCAAAGCCTTCAAACACATGTTTGGAGTGAAGCTGTTGCTTTAATTTGGTCTGTGTGTGTGTGTGTGTGTGTGTGAGAGAGAGAGGTGCATGAATGCATGTGGATGAGCGGAAGCAGTCCAGTTGCCTAGCATTAAATATTATCTTTTTGAAACTTCTCATGTTTAATTTTGCAGGGAGCTGTGTCAGAGGGGTGTTTATCAACCCGCTTCTATTTTTTGAGGCTGAAAATTGTAGTTGTTTTATTTGTGCTACTCTGGGACATGTCCTAATCTTTACAGTCACCCTGTGTCAAATAAAGCAGCGCAGTCTGACACAGCCTCACATTTTCCAGGTGTCGGTTTTTGGGTTGGTCCCCTCTGCGTGCGCACTTGTGGTCACCCATGTGTGTGTGTGTGTGTTCTCATGCATGAGCGTGGCGCGCGTGTGGATTTCTCCTTCACCAGGGGAACTTGCTGGCTCGGCAGGGGAAGATATGAGAATTTCTGGCTCTGTTGAAGGTTGATAGGCCCACATACACACATCTCAGCAGAGATTGAGCATCGCGGGCAGGCCTCTCCTCAGGGCAAATGGCGGCAGGTGTAAAACATGTCTCTTCCATAATATGTCTACCGTCTCTCCTTCTGACTGAGACCCAATACGTACAAAGACACAGCCACTCATTAAGGTCCACGTGCATACGCACACGTGCACACACGTACAGGCATGTGCTAAGACAGGCAGGAGTCTTGATCCAGATTTTATTGTTTTGAGGCAGAGAGAGGGGCAGAAGTAGACGCTGCAGTTTAATTAGGCTCTGCCAGCGCTCACTGAGAATTGCTCCTGAATTTGACACTGTTTTTCAAATGTCACCGGCAAGTACTCTACTCAGAATGAAATGCGAGTCATTATTCAGATTGTGTCATGCTCATGCCGTTTTATTTTTTTCCTTGGAATAGCATTGTAATTAATGATCCTTTAATAGCCATGTGCCGCATGATGGCTACGGTATGATGTTATTATAGAAACTCTTCAGAATGACCTGTCAGCCGAACATTTCACAAATACACAGTCAGCAGATGTGAGCAAACGAAAACAAAATGGCTGATAGTCAGTGATGGACAACTGAAATGATATCCAGAGCAATTTGTCGTTATTTTCCTACGTGTATCACACAGCTGCCAATCTGAAGGCATTTCGAATAGCAGCTCCACAATATATTATTCTGATACAAGCAAAGTGCAAAGGAGCCACGCTGTTGTCAGACTTCATCAAGAGAGATTGCAAAATGTTTTGTTTTTACTTTTTAAAGCAAAATATTTTTAGTCCAATCAACTTGTCAGCGGCTGTGTGTGTTTTGCTGCTTATGTCTTTCATACATCCACTGTGGAGCTGCAGTATGCAGATGATAACGCCATCGTTGCCCACACAAATACAGATCTTCAGTGCATAGTAGGTCCTTTTTCCAGGGCGTACACCCTTTTGTGTTCATGAACGTAAAAAAGACCAAGTTTCTCCATCAGCCCCCCACGGGACTCCTGCCAACAATAACAGTTGACAGTATAAGCCTTGAAAATGTGGGCCAGTTCTACTTTGGAAGTCACCCCTCCTCAAGGGCAGACATTGACAGGGAGGTGCAACATCACATCTGCTGTGCCAGTGGAGCTTTTGCGAAGCTCCATACATCAACATCAGTGTTCTTGAGGAAGCAGACATCAACAGCATTGCCACCGCCATCATTAAACACCAGCTGAGAGGGACAGGCCACGTAATACGAAAGCCTGACGCACGACTCTCAAAACCGGTCCTTTACTCAAAACGAACTGCTGGCCAATGAACACACGGAGGTCAGATGAAGGACAACATCGGGATCAAATTCAAAAATTCCACATAAGCAGCTCAAACTGGGAAGACTCAAAACAAAACCAGAAACAGTTTTACATGAAGGAGCCACACTCTCACACATCCCTCCTCCAGCACCTCACATCAGTGCCCACACTGCAGGAAAGCTTGTGGTTCCAGAACTGACGTCTTCAGCCATTTGAAAACCCACAATAAGGACCCCCTCCACACACCCCAGGAGGACCATCACACTCGACTTTGAGTGTTAATGCTGAAAATGATGGTGATGATGATTTTCTTTACAACACATTTCATCAAATATATTAACACAGATCCCATTGGCCATTAGCCTTGGACCCATTAAACAGGGCAAATATTAATTTCTCTCAGATCATAAAATAAGATAAAAATCCCCCTATTAACCAAGCTCGAATGATGTCTAACTGGGGAAATGGTGTTTTTTTTTTTTTTAAAGAAAAAGATACTCAGAACGGTAGTAGAACTTCCTCCAAGGTTGGCAGGTCAAAAATCAAATCATTATTACAAACTTACAACGCTGCAAGAGCCCATTCGTACCAGCATGCAGGTGTTTTAGTCAGCTGCCTCTGCTGCATTGACTGGCTTCAGGCTGAATGACAGCGGCCTGTTTTAAGGTACAGCACATCGTACCAAAGCCTGTTACTCTCTCTGTGTGCACTTGTGTGTTTTTTCGTGCTCTTCCTGCGTCTTCAATTCAGTCACTGTTTGACTTCGCCGAGTCTGGACGCTCGCATCAGTTGGGCAGCGCTCTGTCTGTGCCTTCAACCCTCATCTCTGAACACAGAGGTCTCCGCTGTAATCAGCAGAGTCCACCAAGGATAATTTATCAACTTTTGTGGTGCTCTCTTCATGATACAATCCTCTGGCAGTGCTGGAAATGGTTGGATTTTTACTAGGGGGACCCTCCTGCTGCGGGATCAAAAGAAACATCCTGTGTATAAAACTCCTATACAGTAGTGATATCATGTGGATCTCTGATGTAGCCTCTTTCTAGCCCGTACAAGTCAAATGCTTTTTGCTAAATCGGTTTCTACAAAGCTGATTTACTTGAAAGTAAGTTGTGTCGTTTCTTTGGAGAGTATCTCAGAAGCACTGTCTTCTGGCAGAATCATTAAGGAAGATATCTGCAATGACCTCCCTTATTCCAAATCAAAAGGACTTGAAAATTTAAGTCTTGTAAATCATTTTGTGGTTAATGTGTAAGACATTTTTTCTCTTTTCCACAAAGATATTTTTGTTCCGTTTTTCTCTACTTGGATTAAGTGGAACTAAAAGTGCATTGTTGTTCAGCTATTTACATCTTGCTACAGCTGAAAGAATTATCTGTTCTGTTCTGTTGTCAACTCTTGATTTCCAGAAAAAAAAACAAAACCTAAAAGATTGCTATTTTATTTGCTGATACTGCTTTCTACTCTTAGGTTCTTATCAGTTACAAAATATCTTAAGACTATTTTATTTGCTTGTTTTGGCAGCAGACTGCGGTGCTGATGAAATAGTAATTCAAAGTTGCTTTTCAGTGAAACATTACTTTTTTGCTCCTGTAATAAACTCATTTTATGGAATATTAATGCACAAAAATGGAAGAAGAACAATGTCATGATGACTGACAATGTTTGACTATTTAAATTGGGCTTCAGCTATTCAATTATTTCTTCTTTTTATTGTTATTTGAAATGGAAAATGGTTTGTCAGGGTAGGCTTGTAAGCGCTGGTGAGGCGTACAGTTTTCTGTCCTTGTGACTCGGCCTCAGCACTGGCAGCTATGCGACACTGTCATGACCTATACTCAGCCAGAGGTTTGTGTGTGTTGTGGTGTTACTGTGGGTGGGCAGGGATTGAGACAGCTTTTTGGCATTGGTGTGACTGTACAGTGGGTTGCTGCAGTCACTTGCACAAACACATTGAGACAGAGCCAGTAAGAGATACCTGTTTGTTTGTGTGTTGTGGTCTTTTGTGAAAAGCAGTTGGTGTTTTTAGACTTTCATAGTGAGGGTATTTGTGAAAGTTGATGTCTGTCCTCACATTTAAGGTTATGCTTTTTAGGAATATTGTAGGGTTGTAAATCTGGTTCTCAAATTCGGCATAAGGTGAGGAGTAGATTGAGATTATGGTTAGGGGATGGAGAATTCATGTTGTCAGTGGAAGTGCCCTCATAAGGATAGAGGTACACTGAGTTGTGCGCGTGTGCGTGTGTGCGTGTGTGTGTGTGTGTGTGTGTGTGTGTGTGTGTGAATGTGTAGATTAAGTCTCTGCTGTGTGTGCTGGTCCCCAGTCTACCCAGGCTTTGTAGTGGTGGCCACCATGGAAGGTATAGCATGGCCCTATGGGCATTTCACATCCATTTGAATTGTTTTCATTGCACCTCTATGGCAGAGCACAGGACTTTGTTGAAATTTTAATGGATCTTTGACCTAGATTTTGCGCGTGTGTGTGTGTGTGTGCGCGCACGCATGTGTGTGTCTGATGTATGTCAGTCTTACCACTGCCAGCTGAGGAAACACATTGATAGGGGGAGGGGAGCTGAGCAGAATTGTAGTGCTATCAAGAATTTCTGTCACATGAATTTCTTGTCTGCATGAGACTGTATTCACTCCTAAAAGAAATAATGAAGCCAGAGAAAGAAACCCTGCTGATGAACGTGCATGTGGCTGCACTTTCAAATTTCAGCGCTGTGCTGTGTATAATAATTTGCCCCTCATTTATTCATTTATGAAAGATTCACCCGTGGGGTTTTGGGTCGGCTGCAAAAGCTGCTTTGTCTGAAGAAGCAAGGGGCTGAAAAGTCAGACAGACAGAAGCAGAAAAATGGAGGACTCATCACTGACAATCATGTCATGGCTTAGTGTATGCACTGACAGGGTAAAAACTGAATTATAGCTTTCTTCGTTTCAATTTGTCGGCTTGGTGTTCTGCCCCAACCACTTTGTTTTGTTGCTACTAGAGCAAAGACACCTCTTAAGCAAAGTGAAGCCTCTTTCAGAGATGGAAAAAATGAATGGCCCACTCTAGTGTAATCATCTTCCAATGACATAAAAAAGTCTGCCATCATGCCTTTTCTCAGTATGATTAGGAAACCTAAGACTGAGGCCATTTGAGCATCAATGGAAGCGTCTTGATAACACACTTCAGCTCTTACCTGAAGATGACAGATTTAGACCATTCTATACGATGAAAACAAACCTATAGATTAATTAGATGATGACTACCTTTCGTACTGTTTTTCAGCAAATCATAGTTAATGACTAATGGTAACGTCCAATTCTCAGTCGAGGCTAAAACTTCCCGTCAAAGATAAGCCTTTTATATGGGATTCAACTCAGTCCTTGCACTTTTTAAAGGGTAGTTCTGCATCTTAGGTCACCGAATATGTGCCCTGGTTTTATATTTTAGTCCACGTGAAAGCCACTTCTTTGTGTCATCACATAGCATGTCAAAGGTTAGAATCCTTCTGTAACAAACAAACCCACCACTTAATTAGTGGAGTTGCCTGCCAGATGCGCTGTTGCATGGTGGATGTGGACCCTTGACTGGAACTGGGAGTAAAATTAAACCAGGAATGGGGTGGTAGAAGAGGATTCCTCATTGGGTGATTAAAAGTAACCTTTAGAGCTATGGAGAAGCTGTTAGCCATGCCCTTTCTTTCCCTGCAAATGCCATCTTAGAACTCTGGTCTAATGATGCTACAATAGTTTCAAGGCAATTACACTGCCTCTAAATTGATCCCAAAGCATTGGACTTGTGAGTGGGAGAAATGAAGAGGGAGAGAGTGAGGGCGCAGAGGTAGATGCCAATCCAACAATCAGGTAGACAAGCAAGGAAGCAAGAGGCCTGAATGATTTAGAGCCATTTGCGATCCAGATTGATGGTCAGAAGCTCATTTTCTGTGCCAGGTTGAAACATAGAAGAGAGCTTGCTTTATTATAAAACTCTTTCTGTTTATTTTCTCATGATAGCGACAGTCGGAAGGATCAGTCATGCTAGCGTGCAAGCTAAACATGTCTCAGCCCCTGCCCTCCCTATTAGTGTGGATAGGGCAGATTCTGCGCCTGCAGGTATGGCAGCAACACTGGATGCTGCACCCAGTGTGAGCCTTGTTTTTGCCATAGCCTTAGTCCTTGTAGCCAAAGGAACTGTTTGAGGCACTGCCAATCATTTCATAAGGGTCTGTGTGGGAGGAAAAATGTATACTTGCAGACTTTAACTGAGACGGAAAAAACCCATATATATATATATATGTGTGTGTGTGTGTGTGTATGTATATGTATATATCTCGAGTGCATTGAGTAGCTCCCCTTTAAGAATGACTGTGATGTTGCTGGTATACATAAAAAAGTGGGCTTTTTTTTTATTGTATTGCTATATCTTTTTCTTTCTTTCTTTCTTTCTTTCTTTCTTTCTTTCTTTCTTTCTTTCTTTCTTTCTTTCTCTCTCTACCTCAGTCATGCCCACAATTCAGTTGAACAAATTATTCGCTCTCTCACATTTAATCAGGGTGCTGTAGGAAAAGAAGTATCCTGACATCATTTCTGCAGGTGTAGAAAATGCTTAACCATGCTCCCTGTGGATTTGTGTAGGAAATGTCAGGATGTAGGATGTGGGTGGAGGCCTCTGCTGCAAGCCAGTTGGTCCCCATATCAACTTCGGCAACCCATTGTTAGGGTACATTAATTGCTGTGAATTCACGCATGAAACAGCATGATTTCATGCATGTAATACCTCTTGAATTATCAGGATTGTACAATAATTAACAGTATCTCATGCATACCTAAAGTACAATACATAAATTAGTTCAAGAACTGAAGGGTTTCCATCATCATGGTTCCTGAGTTATTAAGCATGCTCATGTTTTCTTTATAGTTGTCTGCAATTAAACAGACTAACTAATAACTGTCCCTTCACGGCACAGAGCACATGCATGCAGTTGAATTGCAAATATTGTAATCATCATTAACAAAGAATTAGCTTTTCATGACTTCATCAAGTTAGTGGCGTTCAACTAAAGTGGTGGATTGCTTCATCTTTAAGACTGATATATAATGTGTTACTAATGATGAGTTAATTAAGAAAACACATTAATTAAACATTGGTGGCAAAACAGCACTGCCAGCACAAGTTCATTAAAGAAAGTAAAATTTAAATACAAACATTGCACAGCAGCCACGAAAGGTCTTAGTTATCACAAAAACAACACTGGAAGGCAGTGAAGTGAACAACAAGGATTGGGGTACCTTAGGGATAAACAACAGAGTTTGCATCTGAATAACATAACAAGGAACAAGATATTCAACGTGTGAAGACCAATAAGAGCTAAGTAGTAGAAAATAATGGCACTACGGGGTGATGTTGAACACTGTGACATTAAATCATTGTTGGCCATTTTCAGGGATGCTTTCATTAATCAAAATAAATGTGCTTCCTAGTCTGCATTTTTGCTGTTCAGTTGCCTGTTTTTCTTTCTCCAACCAAGTGAGAGACCTCACTGAGAAAACATAAAGCTCTGAAGGGTTAAAGTTTCCAAAATATAATGACATACGTTGCGGTAGATCAGTGGAATTGTGAAGTGTGAAACCGTTGGCGGGAACGTGCATCTCGCTGTCTGTGTGTGAGTGCATGTGCATTCTCATACGCAGAAGAACAAACAAAACAGGGACCCGCATGTAAAAACATTGCCTCATTGCTCGACTAATGCTCGTCAGAACCTCACCAGGGTGCCTTTAACTGAGGATGTTAGCTGGAGTGGAAGTTTGTAGATGTGTACATGTACTGTATCAAGTATACAGACGCCACTTTAAACAAAATGCTTTGATTTGTGTGACTTTAGACTTCAGACTATGTGTTGATGGTTGTACTGGATTGTTCAAAGTTGAATCACAGAGAATTACAGTTTATTAATGACTCTGGAAATAATTCATCATAAAAAAGTTTAAAAAAAAAAATAAAACATCAATGCCTCGGTCCTTTTAATGATATGAAAAAATATCTGTAAAGACTGTTTTTCATAAGTTCTTGGTAAAGAAACTTCAGTCCTAGTGTTACATAAGATAATACCCTTGCAGCTCAGTGTAGGACCCAAACCTAACTGTTACATATGTATTACAACATGTGTGAACACAGTTATTTCGTCTGCCGACTAACATAATTTATTAATTTGTGTTAAAGCAGGTTCTGTGCAGATTGGAGACGTTAATGGGGGTGAAGCTGATGACAATGCAGTGTGTTCAGAGCTCATGAAGTAGGGCAAAATAGCGGATAAAAATAAAAGGACTAACGTGCCAAACGTACGTGTGAAATTCACTCTAGCAGACTTTATCGTGAACTGCCTGTGTTCTCTCCTCTCACCTTAGGGAGTCCTAAGGCTCATAATCACAGTCCAGCATGAGTAGGCAGATGGCCTGCAGTTACACTGTGACCTCACCAAATCTGCCATGCATCAACTGTCTCAGTGTTCAGTGCTGAAAGCCTGAAAAAGTTTTTTGGACGCAGTGGTCTTGGATCAGCTTTCACTTCAAGTCGAAAGTTGGGGCTTAAGCGTTAAGGAAAGTAATTTCCCTTTTTCACATCTTCCTCAAATCTCAGTCTGTCTTACAAGTGAAGTTTGAAAGTGGAGAAGATGGAGAGCAGGTGTACTGTGATTGGGATCAGTGTAGCAGAAAGCTGTGGGATTCAAGGGACCTGGCCTGACAGTTACAGTATGCTCCTCTCCTCTCGACTCCCTGCCAGGCCCCAGCTGAGGCCATCTGTTTGGGTGACGCCGCATGCCCAGATATACAGTATGTTTGATAGATTACAGTATATGACTGTCGGCAGGGAAACTGCTTTTTCAGAAAAAAATAACTGCAGCAATGATACACATGACACAAAGGTTATATATTGTCTAGACAATCCAGATTCCATGTAATAATATCATACAGTGTATATAACATATATATATAATACAGTATAAATATGAAATATTTTATATATATATATATAGAATTTCTACAACTACAACAAAAGTGTGTGTCGATGGTTCAACAGCTGATGAAGAGAGGTTTGACCGGTTGTTTTAGAAGACTGAGTGCATGGCTGCCACAGTGGTGTCATTTTTAATTAGAATTTTTTCATTACTTTTCATTGGACCCCTTGGGTCAAGTTAATGAAAAGATGACAATACGTTATGGGTGGGTGGTAGAGTAACTGTGTCGTCCACACAAAGTTTTTTTTTGCTAGGTAAGACTGCACTTTTTCCTCAATGAGTAACTCTTAATTGTGTGAAGAAAGATGTGCACAGATAACTTTGGCAAGAACACTTCACTACAAAGACAAAATGCACTTTAAAAAAATCTAAACAAAAGAAAAAGCAGAGTTGCCTCATCTGACAATTCTGTCTGACTTGTTGTCACATCATAAATGGAAGCTGTTGGATGCCGTTTGTACTGATTTTGTGCTCTCTGCATTTCTCATGCTCACAGCATTATGTGCTTCCTGTATTGTGATGGGGCATTTTTGACAGCTACCATATGCAAATAGAAATATCTTTACATAACCAATATGACTCATCAAAAACATGCCTGGATTGACCCTGATGGGATCCTGGGGATTGACTTGGGTCAATATATGATCAACTAGTGATACTCAAAGAGGCGCAAAGCATAACCAACTTTTAGTCTTCACACACTTCTATCAGTGCAAAGTCGATTCACACATTGTGACCAAAAATGTGTCACCTCCATAGCAGGCAATACTAGGATGAAGCTGTTTCCCTTTGATTGGAACATCTTTCACGACTGTCATGGTAGCACACTTTGATGAGTCTCTTGCTTGGCCACCCTTGAAGACTCGGCTATCTTACCTCCAAACAGATGTAAGAACGCATGTTGACTAATTACAGTTGTGTACAGCTGTAAGCAGTATGTAAGCCAGGCACTGACTCTCTATTTGCCTTTGACTTCAGGAGCCTGCAGTGTGCTCAGGATGGCCATCTGAACTTGTAAGTTTATGCACATGCCGTTCACTGCCCCCTATTGCCAGTTACTGTTCAACAATGTCATGTAATTGGTTGTGGGTTGCATATTTTGGTTTATTTCTACAGTATGTTTACTTCTTGTTTTGGGGAACATGAAAGTCGTGTCAGCTCCCACTGTCACTTGCAAGCTCCATCTGGTGTGGATGCCATTAAATGAACAGACCTAGTGTCGCAGTGAGTATATTGCTCACAGAGCTGCAGTCAACAGCAGTCTGAGAATATGCCAAAGTTGATTTTGTTTGGAAGAAACTTTTGCCTTTATTGGCCTTATAAGAATTTTGGGACATTTTCAAGTGACTTCAATCTATTTCTAAGTACTTTGGACAGTCTCTATTATTTTGATTATTGTGTGTATAATTGCTAAATAAAATGGATTGTGAGCTACAAATATTTGTGAAACATTTGACCATTTCATTTGGTCTGTTTGAGGAGGATCTATAGGAGACTATTCATTTTCAGCATCTGTCATTGATATTCTCATTTCTTTTATGTATATACTACTACTGCATACGGTGCATATTGATAATTTCCAAGGCATGCAATTAAGTATTTTTCCATGTATTGAAGGAACATATGTGAAAATCCCTATGCTCTATAGAAATCCTTGAAATCCATTAAGAGGAGGGAGGTAAGAGAATTATCCTGTCAGAAACTCTTACGAGCTGTTAAGTCATGTGACACCTTGAAAATAGTGCTACATATTCATCTCCCGGAGCACATATGTGCTGTGTTTACAGAGCTACTGTAAATATGCATTTATATTTGGGCCAGATAGTTAAAAATTGCTGGGAACTCATTTGTTTGCAATTCACACATGAAAGAAAGTGCCCAATTTGCAAGATTTCCGGAGCTGATGTGAAACTCAATTACTGCACCCCCACTTCATGGTTGCTTGATCAATCAAAGGCAACTTCCCCAGATGTACTGTAGTTTGTATAGACCTGCTGGCATGCCAATACATGAGTGTTCATGTACATGCAGTGCAAACACAGTCTCACATGCAAATAGACCACCACAACGCGTCGCCACAATTTTCATTTGACATCAAAAGGAAGTTGTTGATCAAACCCTATATTTGAAATAGACATTTGCATATATTCAGTGTGCTTTGATGAGTAGTGTTCCTCTGTAACGGACAGAACGTAGCTCTTAGTTGCTTTCCCTCTTTGAATAGTTCTGTGGCATTATCTCTCTGCTTTTTCTCTCTATAGCTGTTTATTTGGCAGGGAATGTTGTCTTAGCTGAGCCTTGCGACATAGAGGGAGCTTCTGGCGGCCTCTGAACTCAAGGGAGACATTCCTTGCCTTCATCTTCTGGTCGGGGGTGGGAGGGTGGGGCTCGGCCATTTCAGAGCCTCCCAGCGCATTATATGCCCCAGATAGCTGCATTCTTATCCCCACTCCCTATCTAACCTCCTACATGCACACTCTCACACAAACAGCCTCAGCCCACAGCCACCTTTTCCCACCTTTTTTACCATGTCCTCCCAGTTTAATCATCTTGGAAAATGTTTATTCGTAGTCTACCGTCATTACCTTCCCTGGATGTGTTGAAGAAGTGGTCTTGCCTTCCAGGTGAACCATGTGGTCTGGAGGGAAGATTCCTTGCTCGAGCTGTAACTTATGAACCGAAATGCATACAGTGCCTTTCCTAAGTACTGGGATGGTGAATTGTTTTCCTTCGTCTTGGCTCCACTCCAGTCTACTGGATTTCCAATGAAACCAAGACTACTAGGTTTTAGTGCTAACTTGCAGCTCGAGGGTGTTTGGGGTTGTTCACATCTGTCGTACATTAACAATGTAGGCCTTGTACTCTTGTTTAACCCTCAGGCTTGTGTCTAAAGCGCTACAGTTGCTACACAGTTCATCATGTGTTAATGCACAGTATACACCCTCAAATTAAAGGTGTAAGTCAGTACATTAACCTCATATTCATTGCTACAAATACAATGCTACGATGAGTATGTAACTGTCCCAATAGTAGCACTATAACTATTTTATAATCGCGTATTCTCAATTTTCACAGCAATTTAGGATCTCCAGAAAGATTTACATGTAAAACCTATAGGGCTCTACAGTACATGACATATTATGCAGTATGCATGTGCTAAGATAAATAATTGAATGAGAATGATGAGGTATTCAATCCAAGGATGTGCCTCTACACATTTCACTAACTCGTTGTGTTATCAGAATGTAGTTGTGGCATGCTGTTGCTTGTTCAGACATCTGAAGGTAGCTTGGCTGCAAAGTCAAACACACGTTCTTGTACAGAGGAACTCTAAAAATATCATGCTAATCCTCTGCAGATGTCTTATTGGCAATTAGATGGCTATAATTCTACGTAGGCTCGTGATTCTATGAACTTTTATGTTGATGAAAATCTTCTTGGTCTGCCATAACGCACCATAAAACTCAACAGGAGAAGAAGAAGATGGGGTAAGGCCAGATGTATGTGTTCATGGCGGAAGGAGGAAGAGCTCCAATAATTCTGAATCTGTCAAGTTTCCAGTCATTCTTGAAAGAAGGAGCTTGTTAGTTATCAAATCGCCCTCAAAACCATTGGCAAGGCAACCACAAGTAAGTGGTGGATTTAGATACGTCATCAGCGGAGTGATTGGCTCGATTGCTCCACGTTAAAGCATCTTTCATCAGACAGACCTTTACATGCTTGTCCCTGCAATGCTACTGCTTTCATTCACACTACAGTCATACTGGCAGTTTCCCTGACATGATACCAGGTCTTGAGGTGGGAAATTGGTGGAACAGATGTCCCTGAATATCGATCCCTGCTCCCATTTATACATGACCCCATACAGGAAATGTTCCTGAACACTTCAGGAGTAGCACCTGTGTGAAGTCTCAGTGCATGTGGCATAATTTTTATTTATTCACATTTTACTGTACAAGCTCCTACAACATGGACCATGTGGGTTTTGGTGTCCCTGCCTGTGTAGCCTGACTGCTAAAACAATAAAGGGTATGATATTATTATCACTAATAATGGTGATAATGATTTGAGAGTTAATGAAACAAATTCATGTTCCTGTATTCATCAAATAAAGCTAGCTTTATCTGACTGTGTTGTTAAAACTCTAATGCATTTCAGAATTCATTTTATCTTCTTGCGCTGTGGTTCTGTATACTGCTGCAGGTTTTCTTTTCAGTCAGATAGTTAATTGCCTTCACCTTGCAGCCTAGGTGTAAATCAGTCCCTGGATTGATACTTAGAGCAAACATCATCGAGACCCACGGATCATATTTCTTTTTCTCTGAATCATTTTTGTTGTATTGAATGTTTTTTTTCCCTGTTCTAAAGAAGCACAGTTCTTACAACTGGGACAAAAGTTGTGGAATTCACCGCCTTATGCTGTTTTTAATCCCATGAATAAGTATGCCTAGAGCAGCACTCTCACATTCATAGAGCAGCATTTTAAAGAGATCTGCCCCAGTGTGCTCTGTGATCAGCACTGCATTGTGCATATCCGACATGTCCTTAAAGTGCTGCAGGCATAGCGATCTGACTTATTTTCCTGAGTGACTTCTCCCCCATCAAAATCGTCTTATTCTAGTAACATGCTTAGTGTTGCTTGCCCACAGAAATAGCATCCGAAACAAGGTCGCTGCCAAATGCTTAAGTCTTTTCAGAGGCTTGAAATGACATTCTCATTTTCAAAGTCAATCCACTGTCATGTAGCAGATTTGTCACAAGAAAAGCAGAATGTCACTACCATAAACACAATTTATAGATTTAAAGACAGTTTGGTTCAGCTCTTGATGGTAGCGCTCATAAACAATTTTGATACTCATCTTCCTGAAGCCTTGGATCTTCCATGTATCAAGCTATTTATGTATTTCCGTGGTAGTAGGATGGATGGAGTTGCCACACATTGGTTCTGCTGGAGGTCATACACAAGTAAGCACAGTATAAGCACTTTTCTTTGAGTGAATACAGAAAATACTTCACACAAAGCCCGATCAACATCCGTAACCTCATCTTTTTGGAGAAATCAGGGGTCATGTACTGAAAGTATACGTCTTGCTTAGTGCTTGACCAAGCAGAGAGGGGTCACACAGTTTTAACAATGAAGAGCAAACACATGCGTCGGCAGGGATGTGGATGCTATAACTTCTTTGATTTGAGCCATGGACATTTCTGTGAATCGCTCATGTTCATCTCTTCAAAGTCCACATAACCCCAATTTATCAAACCTCACCGGAACATGTCAAACTTCATTCAGTTTAGCTGCACAATGAAAACTCATCATTTGCCAATCAATAAATGTGCACAACTGAAGTCAAATATAGGATGATGAAATATGAATTATGATTTTGCTGAGGCCTTCTTTTTTGCAGACATCCATCATTGTCAACAAAATGAGTCCAGCAAATATTCAATTAAGACCTCAGGGCTCCATTCCTCATTCATTATTCTAGGGTTAATTTGCAACTGTAGATTTGTCTTTTGTCACTTTGAGGCTAAGAAAGGATGGCGAAGAAATTACTCTCACTCATCATCTTCCTGCAGTCAACGGCAGGGGTCCTTCACCGTGTTTTTATCAAGTTCTTGTGAAATTGCTCACATGTAAGTTTCCATCAGGATGATATCTTTGTGTTACTGATTAGCACCATCTCATCTCCTCTGGGTTCTCACCTGCAGCTTGTTTTGTGTGGAGATAGCATGCTACTTTATGTTCACATGATTTTCCTCCCAGGTGTTCTTCGTCTTTGTCACACATTCCGAGCAGTGTTTCAGTTAGTTACCGTGTGCCTGTGTTTGCATAATGTTACTTAAATTTACAAGTTTCAACATTAAGATTCTGTCTTTGTGTTTGTAGTCACGGAGACGGTGGGGCCAAGACATCACGATAATCATAGGCTGTGTGGATAACTTAAACTGGATGTTCTCTGGATAAACATAGATTGTGGCAAACATTTGAACAAACATCTTCAAGAACCAGTCAGAAGGCATGAAAATTAAAGAATGATAAAAGAACAGGACACTTAACATTTTCAACTAAATGCAGTTCAGCATTTTATCCTTCAACTCTTTCTGTTGTTGCATTCCAGACCAAAACATGAGCAATGCAAGGTAAAAAGAAAGGAAATAAAAGTTTACAGAAGAAGCTTTGTCAGCTAGAGGTTGTTACCCACCACCTGACACTGGTTTTAGCTTAAAAGACAGTGTCTACTGAGATAGTCCTCGGCTCGAGCAAATGTGATTGGCAACATAAAAAAATAGGTTGGAAAGGAATCTCTCTTTAAATCTATTTCATATACCACTGTGATGGTGAGGACATTTGCATTGCTTTTGTAGTATGTGCTACATTTAGTTGTTACAACAAATATTTGGAAGGAATTATTTCTATAAGTAAAGTAACTCTGCAGCGACTAACTAAGCTAAAAACTAAAGTAACTGGGCAAGATGAACCTTAAACTGGCAGCATTTTCCTTCGGTTACCTTTTAGGGCTTCCACCTGTCAATTGTTTGAATGTTGTAACATTGGTATGGAGGTGAGTGATAAATGTGCTTTTTCATTAACGGAGGAACATTTTTGTCATTAGGCTTTTGAGTGTGTGTGTGTGCATGTGTGTGCATGCTTCATCTGAAATCAGACTTCATATTTCTTTGGCACTGAATTTATCATCAAGCACACCTGCTTATTTACACAAACATTCGGATTTTCCAAACAGCAGACTTTGTAGTTGCCCGTATATTATGGCAAAAGTTAAAAGTTCCTAAATTGTGAAGTGCAACATAACCGCATAATTCATGTCACTTGCCTGCTCTTTTTTTTTTTTTTTTTTTAAACATAGGTGTTTGACTATTTCTTATGTTAATTCCAGCAAGGAAGTTCTCAGGAGTTGTAGTAGTACCGATACTCTTTTTTTTTTTTTTTTTTTTTTCACCAAGTCTGCAATTTCTTACCCACGGTGCCATCTCACATAGAAAACTCTTGACTGCCGAATTTTTAGTCTCGCCTGAGGCTACCAAGCAGGCCAGGCCAGCTCATTGATTGCCTTTTCATCAAGGGGCGGGGGTGTGTGGTGAGGAAGAGGTGAATGTCGCGCTGAGTGGCAAGTGGTGGGGGAGCAGTGGGAGAGCCATTGGCTGACAGGATGAAAGTTAAACACTGGCCTCCAGTCTTGTCTCACAGCAGGAGTCAGCTTGTTGCCTTGGGGCAGGGGCCCAGTTTATTGACCAAGCTGGTACTCCTCACCTGCCCATTCAGTGCCTGCTTCACATGGATTTTCCTTGGGCCCAGCCAAGTCTTAAGAGATGTCCATGTGTTATTGATTTAAATGTTCACCCTTGTTGCTGGCGAGCAACTGTATTCTGCTTTTGTACCATGTAGTGTTCAGCTGTGGCTTTAAGACTTCTTGAAGCTGACACTGCCAGGTACTAGCCTCTCTTTTCTTATCCAAAGCCAGAGGGACCTCCAGTCCCAGTGATCCTCATACTGTCATTAGTCCCACTGAGTCCACATGTTCAGCAGAACCAAAGGTCACCCCCAATTGAGCTTTTGACAGTAGTGTCAACAACTCTCACAGACCATCTGGAGATGTTAAAATGTGGCGCTTGTGTGTCACTCATAAAGTGTGGAATCGTCATCGTATGGTGTTTGGATATACTCTTCATTGATGGGTGCGATTAGATGTTACTCGTGACACCCACCCAAGATTTGTGAACCCGAGGCGGGACCCAAAGTGAATCCATACGTTCTTGGTCACAGCATTCCTGAAAGCTTTCAGTTGTTAATAGATTTTTTTGTTTGGGTCCCAAGAGGAAGATTCATTTATGAAGGGTGCTTAAATACCTGTCCCTTCATCCATCCCACAGACTATATAAAACATGGACATGTCTCTGTGACGCCACCTGCGGGTCTCTGAAGATCCATCGTGAAGCTCAGTGATAGTGGATCTGACCATTGCCATCTTGGCAGTGCCTGACTCACAGCTAATCCAAAAATGGGCAAAGAGGTGGAGGGTGGGTGGAGCTGAGGTGGGCTGAATGAAACCTGGTTGCTGAAATGTAACGGCCAGCTATCACTCAGTGTGAAGATGAGTTCATTGAGTGAGTGAGTTCATCTCCTGTACAGTTTGCATGAATGAGGAAATTAGCTATAGCAACCAAGAGTGTTTTATTTCTGTTGGTTTCTGCAGTGAAGTTGGGCATTTTGATATGGGTGTCTATAGGCATTGACTCACTTTTGGAGCCAGTCACAAGTGGTCATTTGACGAACTGCAGTTTTTAGCACTTTGGTGTTGGCTTCATTTTTCAGTCCTGAAGGTTGCTGCTCAATCCAGCCATCCATGCATGCATTCATCCATTCAAGTGAGGAGTAATAGACTCTATACAGAGTTCTAGTCAGAAAGAGTGCCAGTGGAAATAGACAGGGACATACACTCACATTGACACCGAACTTTTTTTTTTAAAGATATATATGAAAATACAGTAGACTCTTTCAAAACCCCCAATATGTGTGAGGGATTAAAAAATGCTTGACAGACTGCTGTTTCTGCAGCGCTATGCATAAAGTCATGACACTGATTTTTTAGTCATGATCTTTACATTTGAAGACATATTTCTCAGTAGACAGAGAAAATATAGAATTGAGTTCTGCATACTTTGCAAATTCTCAGAATTACATTTCTTATGCTGTGATGTGGCAACATAAATATCTAGCACTGTGTTATTTTGATGTGGGCAGTGTTGACACAAATAAATATTATACAGCAATTCTTTATGATGTTTTGTTGAACCATTTTTCAAAGACTGCACTCTTTTGTCTCTTCTACTTGTGAATTTTGCTGGTGTTTTTTGGCTTTTTCGTCCTGCTGGAATGTTATCTAAAGCTGCTTCAGATCATCGAATGATAAATAATATTTCATACCTGTCCACAGTAGATTTTCTTGAAAGTCTAGTGAGGGTCCAGCCTTTCTGCTGGTGTGAGGCTTATTTATTGCCTCTGGACTGGCAGTGATGGAACAACAGTCTGGTCCTCTTGATGAATCTGCATTGTCATCTTATTAATACCACCACATGGCCAGGGCGGCTGCCATGGATTTTCCATCTAAATGGATTAAGCTTTCATTTCTTATGCCTAACCACTATAAAGAGAGGTTAGGAACGAAGAAAAATGAGATAAAGGGCTTTGCCTACCCACAATCACTGAGTTACTTCTCAGCCCCCTTCAGATTGACCCCCACCTTTTGTGGGGCCCCACACAGAGCAAGGCCTATGCATATATGTATATGAGGGCTTAGTGTCTTTTGTGTATTTCTAATACTTAATATATATTTCATTTTCATTGTTACTGATGCAAGTAATGAAAAACAACTGGGGATTTCTTGTATTGGTTTTAAAAGCCTTTTTCCAGACACTGAAATGGTCTATTTTTGACAAAGGCAGCACCATTAGGCATGTGCCACTTTGTGAAGCCTGCAGCAATTTGGAATATATACACTTTATATGTTCAATATGATTCCCTTTAGGGTTTGTATCATGGGATGGTGTGACCTGACCATAACCTGTGCATTGAGTTGTCCATTGTATGTTTAGACAATCGATTGGGCCACAGACTCAACAAAAATGACTCTTCTACATTCATCACACTCAAACTGTGAGTGAGACCGAAGTGTGGCCGGCCATGCGTCTGGCACACTGCAGGTGGGGGAAGACATACACACAAACACACACATGCACACACCACATTCAGACAAGAGGTTTCAGCTTGACCTCTGAAATGTCACATGTTGCCAAGATGCATCTTGGCAATTGTCCTGCACTGAAGGGATTTGTGGGGAGAAGAAGAGGGATGGGAGCGGGGGATACAGACAGGTTGGTGGAGTCAGCCCTGGATTTATGTGTCTGTAACAGAGCCATTTATGAGGACACAGTTGCCCCTTTTCTTCAGGGGGAGTTGCTTGTTTTCCACAGAAGCTGCTGTGCAAATATTAGCTGTCCTGGTGCACCTGCTGCCGTTGTGGGATTCTCCCCCTCCCTCCTGGTTTCCCACCCTGTATCGCTATACACTTCATTTGTCAAACACACAAAGGGAGACAGACACACAATAGAGGAACATTTTAGCATTGCCTTGGCCCTGGATTGGTGTCCTGACACAGGGTAAACACTGATACGACCTCCCATCCCCCAGGGATGGTGCTGCTCTCCTTTAATCTGGAGTAGCGGGCATCATACCGAAGGAATGGTCAGTCACAGGCCACAGTGTTCACAGGGACCTAACCACTGCTGGCCAACCCCACTAACCTCATCTACATATGTGTGGATAGTTTGTGAAAGACAGACCAGTGTCAGGGTCTGGGGGCGGTAGATGGCAGTATGTATTTATGTTGATGGAAGACTAATCTCATTGTCCTCTCATCCAAAGAGTTTTGTGTTCACCCTAAATCAACTTTAAATCCTGTTAATTCCCCTTTTCTCATCAATATTTATTTCCCCCAGTTGCATAAATTATGTTGGCCCCACATTCTCCACTGCTGGACTGCTTCCACTACTTTCCAACATTTTTTTTTCCACGATAGTTTAATGTGCTTTTCATAAGAACTAAACCTCTTTCAATCAAAGCAATATGGAAAAATAAATTTGCGAGCTTTAAAATTGCTTCCACCACCTGCAGAAATTGAGATGTACACCGTTTGTTTATCGCTCATTTTGTTCATCTGGTCTTCAGTGTTTTTATTTGTGCATCATGGTTAATTTTCTTTCCTTCGTGAATTCTAGAAATATTTCACTAATTTGTTTTTGCGTTTCACTCGGCCACCTTGGAGAATCAGCACAATATGGGTTGCCTTTAGTTTAAATTGATTATTTTACAAAAGAAAAATGATTTTTTAAATAGTGTAACTGTCCACATGGCTTTGAACCCATTGAGAATGGATTTGAGTTCGTCTTTATAACAAAGCTGTGAATTATTGTTTAAATATAGTATTGTCATGCATATTAACCCAGCACCAAATCCATCAATAGCAAAAACATAAACTAAATTTCAAAGGCAGTGAATGCTTTGAACAATGATTCATGTATTATTCAGCTATTGATTAAGATATCAGAAGGATTAGTCTTTGTGTGTCTTCATATCAGCTCAGGTTCTCTGAATAATTTGGACTATAAAAGTACTTGTAAAAATTGTTTTCCATCACCCACACTGACAAACAGCCCAGGTCACTTTGAACCGACTGTGCCATGTTGCTAGTCGTAAAGTTCTGCATTCTTGCAAGCCCCTTTAGCTCCATTAGCTGTTAGCTTCGTCAGCCAAACAGTCTCTGCTGCCTACCAGCTGCTAACAGCTAACTAGCTCCCCTGCTGATCTGTTGCTCACAATGGAGAATTATCAGGAGAAAAATGGGGTGCGTCCCTTGAGGATGGTGAGTTTAGTGCATCTCTAAGATTTTAATGCGTCAGAGATGCAGAACACGTGCCGAGCAACATCACTGTGAACAAAAACATCACAGAATATCAATCAATGACACTGATTAACAAAAAGGACTATAATAATATGTAATAGTAACTATAGTAGCAGCTGGAGAAGACATGCATCGTCAGCGGTTGGTTCAGTTTGTAATTTGCTGAGCGATCATTATACATCCATACATATATACATACATTACAATCTTTTTCGTCCTCAAGGCGTCCTGGGGAAGATCTCTGTTCATTCCAAACACATTTTCTATCTTCCCTGTGATGAAGGTATGCTATTAGTCTCATGCCCTGAGACACACACACACACACACACTCATACAAGCAGAAATACACCCTGTTTGACATGTGCAAGTCCATCACATAGATGAAGGTATTTTTACAAGAGTGTGTTTGGCTTCTCAGTATGTTTAAATGGTTTACCAGTTTTAAGTTTGTGTCGCCAAGTGCACCTTTAAAACATTTTATGCAATCAACATGCAACACAAAGTGTTTATAGCCCTCTTTGTTCCCTTCAGTCTCGCTCTGTGTGGCTGCCCCCAGTGTGCCCTCTCTTCTTTTAACTTATTGCTTTCTGCATGTGTGGACGCTTGCCCACACAAACACCCATCTCCTCACGACCACGCACAGAGGGGGGTCCCTGGAGTTGGCCACAATTACTGTGTGTATTGTTGCTTACTCATTATGTCTGACAGGCCACACCACTTCTGCTCTCCTGCTGTCTCCTGTGCATTGCCTCCTACCCCCCCAAGTCGACACAGCCCCCACCCACCCACCTACACATTGTATTTAGGGGGAGCAGTATCTTCTCCTGCAGGGCTTCAGAAAACCTTCACAGGGTGTCAGTTTGCCTTTTGCGCCTCGTGCCCACTCACAGACAAAAGGCATACTTATGCAAAAGCCTTTTTAAAATCTCAGAGTGCTCCATGCTTAACATGTAGCTTCTGTTTTCAGTGTTTACTCTCATACAAAGTATTCATTAGCAGCCAAATGGAAAGTATGCCTGCCCTTTACAGTAAGCATCTAGTCGAGTGCGCTGCATTTCCTTTTATAGATCAAAGTAAAATTGAAATATAATTTGAATTTAAGGTTTGGATATAGATATCAACATGGGTTTTATTTTTGTGGTTGTTTTCAATTGGTAGAGAAGCTGTAACCAAGTCCGTAGTGTAACCATTTTATCAGAGCATTTGATTATATACACATACACTACAGTCGGCTCCCCAGTGGAAAAAAAAAAAAAAAAGTTTTCTGACATTTTGCCACATTCAGGTACCTAAACAACACCTTTAAATCACTAGTGCAGTCAACCTTCTGATAATTCTGGATTACGAGTGCAGTATTGCTGCTGCTTGCAACATATTGCCTGCAGCTTACCCCAACACACTTTTGTCAAACAAGGGAAAAATGCAAACGGGGAGGCAAGACTCCAATTAATTGGCCATAGATATGCAGCTACACGAAACCATTAATGGGGAGCAAATGGCTTTAACTTTGTTTCTAATGTAATATAAACTTTAATTAATAAAGTGTGTGATGAAGTGGAGACTTATCAAACAAGCCCTGTGTCCATTAAAGGCCCTAAACCCTCACAAGGCAGGTTTATTAAACCCAGTTTCAAAACGTGTTTATGAGCCCCATGGAGAGAAAACAGGGAGAAATGCCGAGACATGAAGAAAAAGAAATGAGTTTGTGTAATTAGTGAAAATTAAGAGCTTTTAATCCAGGAGGAGGGATGGTAGGAAGGGAAGTAGGGAGGGAGAGGGAGTTAAGAGGGAAGTATTGGCATGGTGAGATGGGTGGGAGGGACTGTGGATCTAGTGCTTAGCTTACTTTTGTTTGCCCCTGAAGAAATGAGCCAGGACCCAAAAGCACACACCTAATAAAGATACTCATAATAAAAATATGGTTATTTTTGTAAGGGGCTTTGAAAGCACAGCCTCCTTCACCTACAGGACCTCTTTGTGCAAAAAAAAAAACAGGTGGTCACATTTTTGCACCGTGGATGGGTGGGTGCAGGTTCAGTTTCATTACTTACATCCGGACAGGAAGTGATCAGTTATTTAGTCACCTGAATTTTAATTTTAACTGTTCTTAAGCTTTTATGGATAAAAACGTTTGTTCTTTACGGCTAAAATAACCAGCTTTATGGACCGCTGTGAATTTCCTATATATTTATTTAATGCACCTGAGTGTCTACAGCAGTCATTCACACCTTTATCTCAGCAGAGGGCTTCTCAGACTTTATATTATCAACAGAAATGTTATTTTCCTGGTCCATCTGAGGGTGGCATTTCTTTGCTCCATTTCATGACACACATCAAGACAACTTCCACTGACAGTTTCTGCTTCACTAGCCCTGACCTTCTAAAATGAATCCAGATGTTTTAGGTGATGGACAGAAGAAGTGGAGACTGAGGGAGCAGTTGTGTTTTGGAGACAGGGTGATAGTATTGCATTAGATGGAAAAGTTCAATCATCCCCCCTGCAGGATTTGCACTGCTACAGAGCAGAAATGTAATACAGACCCCACTGCATCCGTTCAGAGGGGCTGGCATTACATACATGAGTTAAATGGGCTCTTCATGTTCATACCCCTGCCAGTCAATGAAGCCAAACGATCATCTGAGGAATACAGACCATTCGAGGTTTAAGTGTAGGAAAGCAGTTTTTACACCCAAGCGGAAAATGTTAAGTAATTTCCGAACATTGTCTCAGGTAAGAACCCCCTACTGTTTACAACAGAGGCACGAGCCATTTCAGTGTGCTTTTCTTAGTGCGAGGAGCCCTGTGTGATTGTTCGTGCCTGTGAGCTCACTTAACCTCTCTCTCCTGTGGAGTCTTTCAGGCTCAAAACTGCTTTTAATGGATGTTATAAGTTCCTCTGCGGCCCATGCCCTTTTCTTCGTAGAGGAATTACAACTCTCATTAAATAGCTGTTTTTTTCATTGTCAGACGAATATGTAATCACTTTACTTTGACACACTGAAGTGCACTAGAAATACAAGTCTTACACAGACTCTTGCTTCTTTCTGGCATCGTGTTTCTTTATCGTCATCACATACATGCACCAGGGAGCTCTCTTCCTTAATTTTTTGCCTTGAAGGTTTCTCAAGAACAACCAAAAAAAAATCCCCACACCCTCCTTTTATGTCTGTTTCAGTCCAGCATACAGCAACAGATGGATGGTAAACATGGAGCTGACTGCTGACAATTATTTCATCCAGCATCTGAGAAGCACAGCCAGCACATATTCCTGTTGAATTCCTGCCCAGGCTTCTAAGTGCAGAGCGTTTTGATTGTCATGTTATGATTGTCCTGCCCTTTAAGCAACCGAAAGCACACAGCGGGATCAGGATGTTTGTTTTGAATGAAGATTCGAGAGTGAGGGAGAGAGAGAGAGAGACAGAGTGACAGAGAGATAGACAGAGACAGAGTGACAGAGAGGGAGAATAATTACCATTAAACACAGTGAGGTGTGTTTTTAACCAATAGAGTGAGGACTTGGGAAGTTAGGACATTTTGGCTGATCCTCACAACTTCAAAGGGCTGTTTGACTGTTTTTACCCGGATTTAAGGGTTAAGTCAGAATTAGATTTAGGTTCGGGTTGAAGGGTGAGACATTTGTTTTGATGGTTAAAGTTCGGTAAGGGGCTGGGGAATGCATGATGTCAAGGAGTGTCCTCAGAAATATACAAGTTTGTGGGTGTGTGTTCCTGAGAAAGCAATATTGCTTTTTCTCAATATTTGGTGGAATAGCTGGAAATGAAAATCCAGCAGCATGTGTTTTTTCTCTAGATCAGAAGGTCCACTGGGCTGACTTACCAGCAAGATATGCAGAACAACATTTCTGTCTAATCTGCTTCTCAAAAACAGAATCTTTGAGTGAAAAATGCCAGATTTGCTTTGCTGTTGAGTAAAATACATTTTCAGACAGTAGAAACTAAAGTTTGAGTCCAGAGGTCAGTGTTATATGTTATACTGCAGTAGTTTGAATAATGCAGTTGCTGTCACTCTGGCCTTCCCTCTTAAGGACCAGCTTTTCTAATTTTAAAGTATTGGTAATATTTTTTGTCAAACTTCACCTACTGTACATAAACTAGAGTGTAATGTGCAACAAAATGAAATTGCCATCGTTAGCGAGCAAAAATGGACAAAGGAATGACGACTGTCAAGGCCGGTGCTGTGGAGAGAGCGTGCTACATGCAACAGGGTCTGTCATGACTCTCGGCTGACTGTAAGTGACAGGGATGGGGGTACATGTAATGTATCCGCTGCTTTCCACTGTGCGCTTTGTTCTCCCGGGAAATGAAGCCAGTGTGGGCTTCCTCTGCTGCTTTTAAATCTGTGGAGTCCCATAAGGCAGAAACCCCTGAATGGCCACTGGGAATACTCTGTGAGCTTCCAGCTCTGATAAGAAGACAGCTACCTACAACAGAGGTGGAGGATGGACAGAGAAGATGGGGTTGGGAGACAGCATGGAGGAGAGGAAGTGTAAGGCACTGCCACGTAGGAGATTATGTGAAGACGGAAAGGGACTAGGAATAAGCGTGTGCTTTGTTTTGAATGGTTGAATAGCTTGTCAACATAGGGATAGCGTGAGGTAATACAGTATCATAAACATGAACATAAGCCAAGCTTTCTTTTTTACACGCGTACACAGGCAAACAGTTTAAACCTGAGGGGATACGGACACCACTCATCCTCCATCTGATGAAATTGGTATGCAGAAAAGGTGCTCTGTCCTTCAGTGGTGGCCTACTTTGAAAGTAAAATAGCAACTATTGGAAAAATAGAATGCCAATACAGTACTTAATATGCGTGCATATCAGGCTAGCGCAATGCTGTGGAGGCACACCTGAGAGGAATGTGAAACTTCGGGCCAGGTGCTCGGTTCCCCAGGAGAGTGGGGACCGGAGGGTTTGGAGAACAGAGGGAGTGTTTGAAGTCCTGGAGGACGGTGCTGATTGTGGGTGGTATGGGAAGTCATAAGCCTCAAAAACACATGGTGCCACCTGGTTGTCTGAAATAGGCTGCCATGCAATTATCCGGGCCCTGAAGTACATCTGCAGCTTGGAGGTACTGCAGATTTATTTTCTGAGTGTATGTTTCATGTCAACTGTTCTTGTTTGAAGATCTTGTGAAGGGGGTGGACTTATACATTTCTTAGATTGAACACGTAGGCCAGTGGAATTGGAGCTTCTCATGGCACCATCTTAAAAAGAAGGTTCTCATATATTTATACTCGTTTTCTGAAGTCATTTCTTTTTTTTAGTCCAGACTTTGTGAAGATATTTGAAATTTAGGAGGTTCTCCATCCTGCATATGTCAGATAATAATAATAATAACAATAATAATAATAATAATAATAATAATAATAATAATGTTTATCTTGTGAAGGCACAATTTACACAATTCAGCCGTGCAGCTTGTGATGTCTTTGTACTCGGATCATTTACCTTTTACCATAGTTTGAACCATAAATTAAATATATTGCTTATCTGCTCTGTTTTATTTCTAGAAATAAAAGGAAAACATTCAAACGTAGTGAGAAGTTAGAGAGAGAGTAAAGATACATCATCGCTTGCATCGTCATCATAGATTCTCATTCTGAGTCGGCTTCCCGTCTAAATTTGTTTTTATCTAATTTGAACAGATTTTCCCTTGTGAATGTCAAGGTTTTTCCTATCCCCTTTTCTTGCCTTTGGCAAAGACAGCGGTGGTCCCCACTGTTCCTTTGTGCATCTCGCAGGCGACCTGACCTCACCAGACTCAACTGCTGTTACAGATAGCAGCTCCTGGGCCGAAAAGGATGAGGCAACAGAGAAGCTGTCTGTCAGAATGAGGAAATGCCTCCTGTATACAGTACACATATCCAGTTTTGTTATGTGCATGCGAACACACCTAATAACCCACATACACAGATAAACACACACTCACAGACAACCCTGCATCCTTGGTTACGAATGGCCGTCAGGAGAATACTGTATATCCCTTTCAAGATGATCCCTTCCCCTCTCCTCCACCTCCTCCAATGGGAGGCTTATCCTGTGCTGTAGGATCTGTGAACCTCCCCTTCTCTCCAGTCCCAGCACTGCTGCGTGGATCAGTGTAACTCAGGTGAAGATACGGTTGGAAGGAGAAAAGGAAAGAAGGGGCAAAAATGTAATCGTGGTACACTTTCTTTTCACATGATCGCGGATCAGTGGCATTTTCCAGTTCTGAGAGCGTTTATCCTTTCATCTGACTTCAGAAACGTCTCTCTGAATTCACTCATAATTTTCCATATTAGCTTTTAAATGAATCAATCACGGCAGAGAGCAGGCTGGATGAATGTAAACCATTCATAAAACCTGGCACTGTGAAGTCCTTATTTGTGTATGTGTGGCTCCAGTATGTGTTGATTGACATCAACACATTTCTCAGGTGAAGCCCATCAGCTGGTGTTGAGGAGAATGACAGCAATAACCATTCAGCGCACCAGATTGCTTAAGCGATGTACTTACACGTGAAATGACCACCAACTCTGCCTTTTCCAGCCGTAATGGCGGTATTTTCACTGTTGTGGTTTCAAAAGAGTGATATCTTAAAAGCAAATCAAATGTGGAAAGATCTTTTGTTTAGATGGCCGAGTGCAGTAGAGTACCGCTCAGGGCAGGACGTAAAATTGCCCTTCCCCTGTTAGACAGTCATGTGCCTGTGTGAGAAAATCTGATATTGTGCTCACACATGCTACCAACAAGTCTTTTTTTTTTTTTTTTGCAGCGTGCTGAAGGCTGCATCTGCTATGCCCCGTACAGTATCAAGCATTTAAAAGATGCACCATGGAATAAACAGATTGTGCGTATTAAGAGTGTATCGTCTGTATGCATGTATTTTCCCCACATTTTCTTGCATTTCAACCCAATTCTGTCTTCCTGACAGCTGGAGAAATGCCATTATGAATTTGTTTTTGCTCCTCTATGATATGTCTTGGCAGCGTTCAGCAATTTCTCTCCAACATGTGTGCACTTACGCTTTATATGTCAGAGGCAAATCGGAACATCCATAAAATTCACCTGACAACTGACACTTGGCCGGAGATAAACATCTGGTGCTCGCAAAACCTGTGTTTATCTGTTGTTTATGGCTATAAAGGGTGAAATGACAGTTGGGAGTGGAACACTTTGAGAATTCCCGTTGATCCTTTTTTCCTTTTGTGTACGCCATTTGTGGCTATTCGTGTGTGCACCTACACTATATGTGTACATTTTTTCTGTAGATGTTGTTTAAACCCATCAGAGCGGTAATTGTACCAGGGAGTCAGAAATTCTAAAGGCTCAGGTCAAGATCAAGACCTGTGTGTGGTTGTGTGTGAGAGAGAGAGAGAGAGTGTCAGAGATTGTAGTACAGGAGGCTGATGAGGCCATACAAACGCACATTCCAGGGATCATCTTGTGCCATTGGACATGTATTTGCCTTCATGTGGTTTGCCTTCATGTAGCAGCACCTACTGTAAGACTTAGGGCAGCAGAAGCCTGTGTACTTGCTTTTGATCAGCACACCACAGCAACATCTGTACAGTCTTGGACATGTTTCACCTCGTGCCTTTACACAATTATTATGAAGCCTCAGTGGACGCTGTACTGACTTTCGAAACATCCTTGGGCTCAAGTCGTGTGTCACATGTCATCATAATCACCAATGTGATTGACATTTTTGACAATAGCTGTGTTTCCATCCGCTTATTTTTGTGTGCATTTTGAAGTTTTGCATTAGTAAAGGTTGAGGGAAAAAATTAAAAATTTAACATTCACTTTAGGTCGCTTTTTCGAAAAGGAGTTAGTGTGCTTAATAGGAACAGTAAGGAGTGTTTGGCGGCCGAAGCAGCTGGGTTTGTTTCTTTTACTTCTTCTTTGAGGTGCATCGCCGGTTGACAGACAACTGGTTTTGTTTCCAATTCATGACCTCTTCTCCTTCTGCTCTGTTTTACAGCCTACATAACCTAGTTTATTCGCTCCAAACGAGTTGGTGGAAACTTGCCTAATTCGCATTTTGTGTATATTTTTGTGCTATTTCAAAGGTTTGCATCAAATTCACTTGACAATTACTGCAGATGGAAACAATGCTAGTCATTATTGCAGAAACATTTACTGTCAAATCGTAGTTCCTTTGTGCGTTGGCCTTATCTTGAGTGAAATCAGCAGAAGGTCACTCTAGATTTGATAGACATGTTCTTTCACAAGAGATCATAGGATACATGGCTTGCTATGCATCCCCACTGCTTCCTCGTGTTTAATTTTAACACCTCCCTTGATCACATCCTTGCAATAAAAGAAAGTAGGTGTCATCATGTTACAGCGCCTTCTTTTTTTCTACTGCACCAAAATGGTGGCAGTGTAACATGGGGACTTAAAAGATGCTTTCAATAGAACTGTTTTTCTTTTAATCTTAACCCTTACCGCCTGCTAATGCACATTACCTTCTGTCTTAATTGTTTGCAGTTAAATAACAAATGGGAAAAAAAAAAGATTGTCGGCAGGCTAATTTGTTTTTTGTTTAATTGAGGTGGCCAGCTGTAATACCATTACTTCAGACAATGGTGCATTGTAGGTTTGGGGGAGTTAACGGCTAAAAGTCTAGGTCAGCAGTATGGTCCTTTATTGGACCCATCCACTCACTCTCAGGCTTCACTTTATAAGGGAAACTTCACTAAGTGACTGACTCAGTGCCTCAGCATCCCTTTTACTGCCAACAGGTTAATGCAGAATCCCATCCAAGTCATCCAGGCAGCAGGGTACCAGCAGGACCCATAAACACATCATAATCAGCCCACTAAGAGGTGGGTTGCACTTAAATGGTCTGTGCCCCAAACACCGCAGATACCCCTAATTCCACCGTAGCCCAAGTCAAGAATCCAATTACAGCACTGCGACTGGAGTCATCAGTGTCAGAGCCAGAAGTCTGCTTTACATGCAGGGTTCTGACCTCCTGCCTTCTCCTACAGCACAAAAGCAAGTCTATCATTATCACTCATTAAGCCTGACTAACCTGTTTTTATTCTCGCTGACTAAACAAAGGATAATTAATCAAGATTTGGACTCTGTACTGTACAGCATGCCATGTAGTGTCACGGGCTGCACTCTAGTGCGCCAAATTAAAATAATTATAGGTTAGCTGCTTTTCATGTCACAAAATTATCAGAAAAGACATTTCGATTGCACATGAGCAGTGTCCGTTTTTCTAATTCCTGTGTGTGTATCTTTACAGTTCATCTATTCCTTTTCTTAACGCTCACTTATCGAGCTCTCTTCCTGTTTCTTGAGGGATTTTGCAGCTTTTGTAGTGTTTCTCCCCACAATTATGCCTTTTACATCTCTATTAGTGGCCAGTTGAGTACAGTGATTTCAGTGGAAATAGTAATTTCATAGGAAGTGGTTACTATGTACTGGAAGACCACAGTGTTTGTGAGTGAGGAGGCTCTGATTCTGAGTAAGAAGAGCAGCACTTTGGTAATCCAGATGGCTCACATTTTATTCCGTCTCTACCTGTCCGTCCCTCCAATTCTCAGGAGTATCTTTCCTTTACTGTCCCTGACCACATGGATACTACACCCATGTAGAGCACATCAGCACTCAACACTGCCATTAATCTATCTCTAAAAAAATCTGCATTCATTATTGTATAAATAGGATACTCTGAATACCCAACAGTATTCAGAGTATCAGTAAGCAAAACACAATTTTTAACATAGATTCAATATAATTGTTTTGATACTACTACTGTATATATAGCAGACGGAGTATTTGGTTCAGGTTTTTGTCTGTGAAGTGCTTGCAATGACACAAAATGTTGACATGCTAATAGTAGCTGACTGTAGCTGGAGGACATCATGCCACTGCAATGCAGCTTTTGCAATGGAGAGGCTCCTTGAAAACAACCATTCGGTGCTCATGTGTATATGTATCTATCTATCTATCTCTATATATAGATAGATAGCCACGTACTCTAAAAAGAAAGAAAGCTCTCTGGTTTACTCCTTGTAAACATCGAGGCAGGTGAGCAGCTCAACAACTGTGATTTGGGGATTTAAATGCAGTTCACGACTGAGTGGCTCTCTTTACACTCATATTCTCCCTGCCTCGCTTTTAACTCTATCCCCAGGTGCCGCATGGTGCATCTTTAATCAGGGCATGTCTGCCTTGACACCTCCATGTCACCAGAACATGCTTTGCTGCAGCTGTGTGAAGAATAGTCATCAGGAGGTGATATGATGGAAGCTGTTACAGGCTCGATCACGATGCAGGACCGATCGCTGCTTTTTATTTTATGTATGTGTGTTTGTGTGTATTTGCACCTCTGTGGAGGGGCAGTGTATGCATTTTAGAGGCAGACATAGCACCAGCTGTCTTTTATGTGATTGGGGACTTCCAACTTTACTGTATATATCTGTCCCTGTTTTGATTGCCAAGGATAAACCTATTGGTGCTAACAAGCGTGAAGTCAAGCTGCCAGAATGAGAAAAAGTCATTTCCCCCTCCTCTTGTCCTCATCTCTCAGCAAACCTTGACATTTTCCAGCACAGAAATGTGAGGTATTTTTTAAGTCCTTTCACGCCTCAGTTGACAAATTGGATCAACCTATTGGTTAACCTTCACAAGAAGAAGAGATAATACTTGAGCACATTTCTTAAAAATAAAACGTAAACATGGTCATCTTTTCCTTGTTTGACAACCTTTCATGCATCACTGTTCTAAGCAGTTTACTTAGACACACCTGCATGTTTGAGTTTTCCGAAAAGAAACGGTGTCTACACTGAGAAAAGAGAAACATAACCTTAATTTATTATTACAGTTCTTCTTATTATAGACCTATTATTTTCTCTCTGTACTGGCAGATATGACTCACTACAGCAGGAAGCTATGGGCTCCTCAGTAATTATTTTTCAGTCGTACATTCAGACTTTACAGGATGTTAATTTTCATTCAGAAATTAGAGAAAAAAAATTCATAATGTCGAGACCTAAACAAAAGCAACAGCTAATATAGTAAATATTAAAGTGAATACACAATAGTGATATACTGTGTCCTGAGACAGAATACTAATCAAATGAAAACTAATTTTGCTTGTTTAACATCCTATTTTCATCCTGAATTATTGAGAAAGTAATAAAAAAAAAAGGCGAGAAACTGGGCTACTCATGAAAGGGAGAGAAAGTGTAAAGGAATAACTCTGCTTTAGAAAAGATAGAGAGAGGGCAGATTATGTTCTGTCAGCTGACAAATGTACAAAATGCAACCCTGTCGAATACGCTCCAAAGTAGGACAGTCTCTGCACAGACAAAACCCAAGCAGGTTCTCTGTAGCAGACAGTATAAATGACATCCAGAGCATGTTTAGTCCTGTTTTAACCATGTGGTGAAGGAAAAACACTTCAAATTCAAGAGAAGTGCAATTAGTCGTTGTCACAATGCTTGTTTGCTTTCTTACCAGAGGTTGGATGAGAAGAACAACATCAATTTCATCTCTTCAGTGGAGGGACTGGTCTGTGGATGTTTTTTTTTTTTTTTTTTTTAACTCATCTTAGCACAAAGACAAGAGGAGGCAAACAGCTAGCCTCAGTTAAAAGACACACCCACACGCACAAAAGCCACGCTTGTAGTTTAAAGGCTTGTGACACAGCTTGTAAAACGACATGTAAAATAGACAAAGTGCAGCGTGTGACCATGTCTGTTTATAAGCTGTTCCAAGACCTGTTTTGACAGAGCCCGGCTACTGTTTCCTCTTTCCTATTGTTACCAGTCTTCCAACAATAATCTAGGCCAAACGTGACCTGGACCGTACATCTCTGGTAGAGCAGGGGGTGAAACTGATAACAATATTCTCATGTAACTCCTGGTAGGACAGAACACAAACATATTTCCTTACATCTCCTTTAAAGGTGATCAGCAGTACAGGCGCACACCTTAAAACCTCCACTGTTTCAGCCTCTTTCAGTATACTTTGGAGTCCGTCTCTGGGCTCGGTCCTGTGTAACGCGTTAGAGACCACAGTGGCATCAGTAATCCTGTCAGCTGTCCAAGGAACAGCCTTAGCCTCAAGTCTCTGTTCTTCATCCCCTCATAGTGACACGAGCCGGGCTTCGGCATTGTCTGCTGAATGCTTAAGGTTGGATGGCATAGTGGGGTCTTAACAGACGCGAGGGGCAGCCGTTTGGACCATCAGCCTAGTGCCTTCCCACCAGCGCTCAAGCGCATTGGGTCACAACGAGCAGCCTTGGCACCACCAGAGAATGGTTTCCTAGAACTGATTGGCTGTCAGGCTCAATCCATTCGCTGCCCCCAGGAGCATGTCTCCATGACCAATTTAAGAGCCAGAGTCAGAGCCTTCCCACACTCCCTGCCGCTGAGAGAGAACAACAGTCATGTGTAGATGTGGGCAGATTAAATATATACTTGTTAAAAGGCTGTACAAAGCCCAAGGTCATTGACAATGCTCAGAGTTATTGATTTGAGGGATTTCTTTTATTTGCACACTGTTTTTATGTTTTGCCTTTTAAGTTAATTTTTCGCTATTTCTTTTGAACACATTTATTCTGTGTTGGTATAAAAGCGAGTTTGCGACCTGAGAGATGCTGTGTTATTGCTCCTCTTTTCATAAATCGGATTTTGCTAAAGTCTGTTTGAACTAGACATTAAGTGAATCTCACCAACGCTGCATTTCTCAAGATTTGTATTTATTTTTAATCTTAAAAATCAATTTGTAATCACAGCCTTAAACTAAAAGTTAAGCAAATCATGCATAATCATGATATCCCTGACATTACTGCCCTGATTCTCCACTTTCAATAGAAACTGACCATTTCCATGGGAAACATTAATGGTTTGCAGGAGTCTCTCTCCTCTCCTCTTGGAATGGAAACAGGGAACGGGGTCACTAAGGGAGATCTGTGTTGTCTCAATTAGAAGAGGAGGCGTTTTTCTCACTGGGCCCTGCTCCAGGCCCAGCTGTGTACCTTCCACCGTGGGCTGAGCCTCTCCCTGCATACTGAAAACATTACTCGGCACAGGTCAGAGTGTCACTCTGCAGGACTCCTGCTCCCATAATACACACCTTTTATTTAGAGATCTTGAATAACCAGAACCAGATGCTCTTAGATGGAAGGATAGATAACATAAAACTTGTTAGCTCAAAAACTCACACAGTCATACTTGGTTGAACGTGTGCGTACATATATTTTGGAAGTGTGTTTTGACACACATGAGTGTGCATGCACGCACTCACACACACTATTCACAATTTCCATCATCATTATCATTATCAGCCACTTCCCCCACTCCCTGTTATCATTAGGCATGATGATGATGATTGCATGGTTGATAGCTCCAACCCCCCAACTGCAGCTCCACTGTAATGGTTCACCTTGAGCTGAGGAGTATTTCTAAAAAAAAATAAAAAAATAAAAAAACAGCTTCAACATTTTTGCTATGTCAAGGTTAAAGCCTGGGAATGGGAACAAAAACACCTCCACAAATAGCTTGAAGTTGTGTTCTTGTTGATAAGAGAGACACTTAATCATTTCACAGGCAAGCATTTATTTACTGGAAAAAACTTAGAAAATGTCCACTCACATAACACATATTATTATCAGGCACTTATCTTGTTGTCACCACAGCCTACGTTGTATCTCATTCATACTGAGTTTGTAGACTTTTTCATATTCTGGTTTAGTATGTGCAATCAGTGCAGCTTTGCTAACCCAAAAAGTAACAGGAATGATTTCAAGTCTTTGAGTCAAAAGGAGGGGGATTGCCTTTTTGCGAGTGGGAGCATGCTTTTGAGATCCGAGATAGCAGGAGGAGTGGATAGAGAGGTGTGTATCCACACTGCAAATTGGCTTCGGGGTTGAGAAAGAGACCTCTGTTTAGCCTTCGTCAATGGGAGAAAGTGGTCACAGCTGGATTTCACTGGTCAATTGGTACGTTCAGATCTTGAGCGTGCTCTCTATTTTTTGAAGGTCTCACTCATTATTCCAGCTATGACTGGGCCAGGCACTTTTTTTTACCCTCTAAGTCTCAATCTTGCCAGTGGACATTGAGCAACACCTTTGTTCACTATGTTTTCCCCCCTAATACCTTAATACTTTTTTATTTATTCTGAGAGCATGGATCTGTAGCGTGCCCAGTGACTCTTCCTCAGAATCCATCTCCTTTAGACAGGCTGGCAGCTTTCCAGCAGCTCAATCCTCAGTGTGAGTCCCTGAGATGGAGGACGGGGCACATGTTTGCAGGCAGATTGCACAATTGAGGGAATAAATTGCCTTGTGGAGGACCAGACACCACATTGTCTGTTCCACTCTGTGTTCCTTTGCCTTTACTGTAAATATGTTTGTTGAAGACCTGTCATCTGCAGTTTCTTTTATTTCTTTTCAAGGCCTGCTCATTTTATGGTGTCTAGTGGTGGGGCTCAGCCGGATGGTCTGTGTCCGGAAGTGAACATGTGGTAGTGTTTAGCTTTGTAATGCCCTGGGTTTTATGGATGTCTTGAGGGAGATATCACATGGAAGGCAACCAGGATAGTGATTCTGGGCCAGCAAACAGACTGGATGTCCAAGTGTTGGAGAACTCTTGTTATCACAGAGCTTCCCAAGGGCATACCTCAGTCCAAGGCCCACAGAGTAGGCTTAACATGGATGCCAAGTCATCTTTAATAAGCCAAATCTGTTTTTTGCTCAGACATTCATGTATTTTTTCAATGGAACCTCTATCAATTTGGTGACTCCTTTTGGCACAGAGCAATCTTGAACTCCCCCTCAGTTAATGGAATGTGTAACAGATATGCTCACCAGAGACTTCTCCTCATGTGGTTATGTTGGCTCCAGTGAATCTTTCATGTTTTGTTAAAACATGATTTTGAAATACTTCCTCCTTGACATGCTTCTCAAAGCTCTTCACCCTGTAAGTTAATATATTACCACAAATCAGTTTGAAATACTTACTATTTATATTTCATTGCTACATTTCTTCTCTCAAACTTGCACATCCAATATCAAGTCAAAAGCATTTGACCCCATTATTTCCCTTGGAGGACCATCTGGCCCAAGAATGGTCAATGCCAAAGTTGAGGTCTAGAAAGCACTGTTTGTATTTCCAAAGATTTTCTCCAGTCTTTAGACTGAGTTTGTCCAGATAAATATGTGTTCCTATCACCTTATTCCACCCAACATCAGTGAATAAATGACTGTGCTGCTTGGATTATTGATCTGACAACCATGGCACAGAGATAATACAGTGTATTGCCATGTGATATTATTACCATTGTACGCAACGGCTTCAAGGAAACCAGCTAGCTGCCAGAAAACCCTCCCACATTGTGCCCATCACAAATGTCTCTTTACTGAGTGATTGCTCGGGAGATTGTATTAACAAATATAAATCTGTGCGAGAAGGATGGCATTGTTGTCTGAGTATTACATTTTAGCCTCCGGGCAACTAGTAAAACACGTTTAAATGTTGGCAAGGACTTTGATCAGCTGTCACGGACTGCCACTGTTGGACAGGTTAAGCTTTCTTGGCAGAAAAGAAAATTAGATGGACATACATTCCCAAAGTCACATTTTAATAAAAAGAAAAACAAAAACTTCTGTCACAGTTTAACTCGAAATTGGGGACAGTATGTAAAACACTGATGAAAACAGGATGAAACAAATTTACTGTCAACAGATTTACAAAGTGTTGCTGAGCTCATGTAGTAACATCCTTTATAGAATCACGTGTACACAAAGTGTTGAACCTCGCTCCATCCTTGTTTGTTAATGACTGAGCCTTTCCAGGATGCTGCTTTCATACCTGATCATGATACTATCGCCTGTTACCAATGAACCTGTTTACCTGTGGAATGTTCCAAAAACACTTGTTTGGAACATTCCACAACTTTCCCAGTCTTTAGTTGCTCCTGTCCCAACTTGTTTGAAACATGTTGCTGGCATCAAATTCAGAATAAGCATATTAGTCACATATATACAATGAAGTTGAATTGAGTGTATGTCAGAAAGGATTAGTAAATTATCATATTCTGTTTCATTTATGTCTTACACACCTCACACAGCTCCTTTGGAATCAGGGTTGTAAGATGCCAAGTGGAGGGTGTGTTTTCACTACTGTCTGACAACACTTTTGTTTTGGAAACATTTCTAAAACTTGTTTTATTCTTGTGGACAACCATCTGGTTGAAATATGCTACCAATAGTCATCCTCTCCCCACACCTGGTACTGCAACTAGTGTGGCAGCTCGAATGTGCGCAAGCCCTCCAGGGCCCATCAGTCCACATGTGCTGCTCAGAGGAAACATGTGACATGTGGCATAATTGAGTCAGCCAGCAAATCCTGTTGCAGAAAATCAGCCAACTGATGCCACTACTCAGTGCCCAGCGGGGGAGCTCTGAGCTGTATAGGATGGCATCAGAAAGGAATGTGCCTGTTTCACATTATTAAAGCCACTGTTTTTCTCTTTAATTTGAGATAGCATGTGGCCCTGGGGGTAAGGATGAAGACAGCTGAGGCACTGACGAATGGGCCGAGAGCACCCTGCTGAGAGTGTAAGGTATCTAGGTGAGAGATTCAGGTGGCAGCAGAGAAAAGAATCAAGGTTTAAGAGAACAATTTAGTACGAAAAGCAGCCAAATTCCCCCTCTCAGTTTAATTTGCCCTCTGTCTGTGGGCCATTCTCGAAGGGAGATCATTGTTTCCTCATGTTTTATTTTTCCTCGCGCTCCAATTTCTTTGTCCAAGGCTCTTTCCACATAAGAAATCCAGCATGATTTCTTTGGCCTCACTGGTTACAGACTCAGTATATGTGAGTCAGGATATTGTAATGTTGTGCTTGTTGGATTTATTTATGAGGTAATGAATATTTATTATTTGGTTTGGAGGAATTCTAAAAATTGCTGACACTGAAACATGGAAATACATATATTTGCCAGTCTTGTAAAATTAAATGCAATCAAAAAACCTAACCCTGGAAATTGGGTTCATATTTTTTTATTTGAAAACAGAAAACCTCATTGGCATTACAGTCGACAGTTGAGCACCTGTGTTGACGTCAGTTTTTCACCCTCCTGCACCCCCACTGAGTTGCCAAATAGACTTGGAAAAATGCCACTGTAATTGAAAATTAACTCAACTTGGTCTTTGTCAGGGCACAACAGATACACTACATTTTTCCACCTGTAATGGAGTGAAGCACTTTGTACCTGTGGGTTTTAAAAAGTGCTTACTTGCTTTGGCGATCAGCAGTCACAAAACTGTATCCAGAATGAATTTATTGGAAGAGCGGTTAATACTTGTAAGTGATAGTAATCCTGACCAAGATTGAAATAAAACATTGTCCCATGAAGGTGGTGAACCCAACCAAGTGTGTAGGATTTTGCTCTCATCGTGTGAAGATTATTGGGGCACAAAGGGATGTTTCCTGTTAAAACACCTTCACTTCATATTAATTGGCTAGCAGCCCCTGCCTAAATGCACTCATGAATTCTAAACTCTGTAACCTCTCACCATGTTGCTTCTGTTAACAAAAAAGAAAGTTCAAGCACCAAGTCAAGGTACAGTCTGCCACTGATAAGCATCCTCAGATGTTGACAGAAAATCAAACTGTAATGCTGTACATATGTAGCATTGGTACATGCTCAGGGCCTTTTTTTTTTTGTTTTTTTAGCACCGCTTAATCCAATAAACAACTGCATCCCTGATGTCATGTGTTGACAGCAAGCTGGAGTTAGCTCGGGTGTCTTCAGCTTCTTGCTTCTTCTGGATGCCCAGGAGATGTTGCCTCTTTGTTTCTTCAGATAGCCTAGCCAGCGCTAGGGGAGCAGATTGTTTGTTCTAGATTTCCTGGGAGACTCCCACCTTGGGCTTTAACAGAGAAGTTGTGATGATTAGCAACAAAGTGTGCTGGCTCTCCCGCAAGCCATCAGGACGAGAGAGAAGGGTCTAAGGAATCTCGCTGCTTCCTTATTGTGAAACATTCTCATTTATCCCTCTTCAGTACTGTAATTACAGTTTAAAATATTGACCTTTTATCCCGTGCATGGACGTCTATGTTTTCGGAGGTGATGTTATTGGAGTGTAAGTGAAGACTAATGCACACTGACATGTGGTGTTTCCCCGAGAGATTCCATAATGTCTCCATTATGAAAGCAACGGTCTCTTCATTCTTGGACCAATTTGTCTATTGTGTTCAGTCATGTAGCAGAGACTTAATGCCATTTTCTGGGATTGTTGGCGGGGTAACACAATTATCTCCTTGGCTCTAGTGAGTTGACAGACAGGGCCTAAGGGAAGAAGCTGTGCTTATCAACCATCTACCCACTGTCACAATGACAGAAAAGGTAGCACACACAAACAAATGCAGAGCGGGGAGTTATCCACAGGACTGTGCTCTGATGCCACAGCTGATGATACTGGACATTATGGAGTTCCAGCATAATGTTAAAGGGGCTGGTCATCAATCACATCTGCCTATCAATAAACCAGTGATGTACTACACGTACAACACATGCCTTATTAATGTAAAGCTAGCCACAGAGAAAACAATGCATTTTAACCTGCTGAGCTGCAATGCTGCCATTTAGCTTATTTTCAAAATGTGGTGAAACCTACCAAGTACTGCAGCAGTAGGAGCTCAAATAGTGGCTGGTTTGTTTTTGCCTTTTAAAAAGGGGAGAATGATATGGAACTGAAATGTTGAAGTTTTCTGCTATGGAAACTGTTTTTTAATTGGTTTATTCCGTCCGTGCCGTCCCTCCCATCTTGGCCTCTCAGCTAATGTTTAATTTGCATTTTAATGTATGTAAATAATTGATTTTATTATTTTTTTGTGGGGAATGTTGAAAATATATTTCTGAATATCTCACTCTTGCTCTTATACTGTCAGTGTCACGTTTTGATTAAATAGTATGTTTTACAGTCTTGTCCCATTGCATATAATGTCCAACATTCTAAAAATAGTGTTTTTTTGTTCCTGCAGTGAAAAAAGATATGAAAGATGAGACTGATGACAGAATGCAGCAATTCAAGAAAAAGGCAAAAGAGCTTCGCATCTTGGACCCCAAGACAGCGCAGAATCTTTGTAAGTATATGCAGTTATATATTTTTAGGGTATTTTACAGCCAGTAACCACCATGTTTAACACCATTAGTTCATGGAGTACTATATTCTTTTTAACCATGACCTTCTATGTCAGAAATGTCAGTGTTCTTTTCCATGACACCCCAGGCATTTTTATACCCCATGAACGACTCAACAAAGCTGTTTGTGGGAAACAGTAGAAAGTCCTCAACAGTGATAGCTTTTTACTCAGCCCTGTGGGGAATTGTTTTCTTGGCAGTCCTTTAGCGGTCACCACAAGTGCATATAGATTGTTTCCAGACTCCCTGTCTGTAATCATGTGTCAAGTAAATTCCTATCAGAACTGAGTACTAAAACTACATGTAGGTGTTTGGAATCCCCAGGAGCCTTGGTGGAGTAAATGTCGAGTTGATACTGGTGTGCAGTATCTACCTCACCCTCCAAACGTTCCCCTACCTTGGCTCATTTTTGGTGAGATGCAAATGATCTGCAAAGGCCATGTACAGGTCAACTCCTGCACCAATTTCCTACAAAACTCTTTGATCCCGTATCCATAAAGTGTGTATGAATTTGTGAGACAAAAAACTGAGTGCCAGGCTGGCAGTCTTGCGTTGATCGGTGAATAGAGCATGTTATTGTTTACCCAAATCTATGGGATTTCATCTGCAGCCTTGATATCCTTCACCTCAGAGATACAATGTAGGTGATAACACCTCATGAAATATACATGTCAAATGCTAAGATTACATGCCCTTGCAACCCGTACTTCACCCTATTTGTTTAGCCATGGTTTTCTTACCTTTCTTCTTTAAAGGACGAGTAGAGGTGTATGCAGTGGCATACTGTGGACTGAGATAAGTGTATTTTCTAGGTGGATAAATTCCTCTGTATGCTCTGGATGAGGACTGCAAGCAGACTAGAATGTCAAAATAAGCTGAGGGATGCATGTACATCACAGGCACATTAACAATTTTATGTGCCTCCAAACCAATTCCCCTCCCGTGTGCTGGTGATATCTTGCATCGGTGCGGTGAGGTTTACTGTGTTCTTGCATCCTCCATGAGCAGAGGCCAGATGAATGAGTTCATCGGGTAAAATATTGGGGTCTGATGTCAGTAAGGGGCATGTGGAATGAACATAAGGATGACACATCAAAGCGTCTGTGTGTGCGTGCATGTGAGCATGTGTGCGCATTTGAGTATGTGCCAGTGTGCACGTGTCATTGCACTTGTTTATGGGCTGTGACAATGTTGATAGGTGTCACTGCCATCTTTGATTACAGCCCCAGCAGATGGGTTTTGAATTTGGCAGGAAACAAAAATAAGTGCAGAAAATCTCACCTCCAGAATGGCAATGGGTGGGAGGCATGTGGTCCTACACAGCTACACAGCTCCCCCGAGGATCCTTGATACATACTACAGCATCATAGATCATATTCACTGCCTGCTGCAGAACCGTCTAAGCTCCCTGTTCAATTTTGATGTGCGTTAGTGTTGAAGGTTCAGTGACTGGGATAGGTAGTGGGACAGCTAAATGATTGTGATGTCAGTGCCACATTATGTATTCTGGTGCAATGATTATGCATACCACTGTTTGTATCCAGCTATCTGTCTGTCTGAAAAGCAACTTGCAGCTTTGACTATAAGTTGCAGGTGAGCGTTTGACTTGTGGCTAAACCCTGAATAAAGAGAATTACATTTGTCAACATGAGATAAAATACAAGCATAGACTACTGTTGTGAAAGGAACCTGAAGAGCAAGTAGGCTGAGTAAAATTAAACGTTTTGAGTAAGTAGGCTAATATGCTAAAATGTAAACCTGAGACACAGGACATGATTCAGGTTAAACTGCAGTGTAGAGGAATGTGGAGCTGACCGCAGCAACCAGAGCCCAGGTCTTAATGAAAACCCGTTTTTCAACTGTTCAATTAAATCGGAGTGGACTGTTGTACTGAATGCAGACCTGACACCAAGAGTAATCATAACTGAGATACAGTCATTTAAATAGTCAGCATCAGTAAATCAGTTGCAGCATCGATACATTTTGGTGCTACAACAGGAGCAGATGCCAGACTGGACATTTTTCGAGTTTCATACTTTCTTGTAGAGAGTGCAAGCATTTCTCTTTCTGCTATCCAAAATAAAAACATGCTTTGTTACATTGCAGGCTTAAAATGTTTAAGAGTTCAGAAAAGGATCCTTCATGAGAAGTTAGGCCAGAAGCATGCCCTGTGAAAGCAGAAGTCGTGGGATGTTTAAAACTGAAAGAGAAAAAGCGAGTATAAACCAGGCAGAAAAGTTTACTTTCTTTGAAGTTTGGCAGAAATTTGCTTGGAGTATGCTAGATTGAGTAAAAATGAATACAATAAAATAGTTTTTATACTGCGTGTATTCATTTTTGTTAATAATAAACTTTCTTTGTATAGCCCCTTTCATACAGGAATTGCAGCTCAAAGTGCTTTACAAGAAAGAAATCACATGCACCAAGTGAGTGCTTCACATAGAGAAGACAGAAAGGACCTAAAAACAGATAAATAATGGATGTAAAAGATGGAGAAAAATGTTAAAATGAACTTGCTGAAGAATTTAAATCAAGCAAGAAAAATTGGCTTGTGCAAGTTTTGTTAGGTCAACAGTATATGTGTTCAAGTGTCATTTGAAGATGCTTTGTCAAAGCTCACACAGTCTATCTAACTAATCATAAGATCAATTACTTCACAAGACATCCCACTGCAACTAATGCAAACTCTGTTATTTTAAACAATTTCCATACCAAAAGTAACAGGCATCCCACTCATCTTCGGCTTGACAAGCATCTGCAGCTTTAAAGAACCATTTCATCACACAGCTTGTGTGCAGTGTATCCACTGTTTAAACAAGTGAAATGCCTTTTCCACCACAATCACTAAATAAAGAAACAATCGAAGGAATACAACACAACACAGATTTTGTGATTATGCATGAGAATAAAATATGGTAATTTTAAAGGGAAAACCAATAATCTATCATGAAGGCCATTTGAATGTGTTTGCAGTGACTATCGATCACTGTTGGTCAGACAGCCCTACTGTGCACCCCCAGCAGCTAAAGCCACAAATATAGCTCAGCTTGGTGGGTGGATGTGCCTGTGCAAGCTTTGAATGTGCACCGAAATTGCATTGTGCTACATCAACACATCTCCACCTGCACCGCTTTGCTCATTTTTGTACACACACATTCAGGAAATATCTAAAAAGGTGCGGGTTGACCGCACCCATCACTGACACAGCACATGCTACAAGGCAACTGTTAGATGACAGCAGCTCAATTTTCAGCATAATCTGGTGCTTCTTCTACACAATCAGTCATGTAAACCAAAAACTCTTTTAATATTTTAAATGAAATGATCCAGCTGCCATATTTCTTTGTTGTCGCTGAGAGTTGAAATTCGGAAGCATTAAATAATCATGACCAAAACAGCTGGTACAATAAACAAAGTGACAATATACAATGATTTTTTGCAATCGTGTTGTAATATGTGATGACCAGGGCTTTGAGAATCTGGAAATTTTTGATTTAGGTAATTTGAAAGTGCTTGAATTTTACTCTTGAAAAGCTGTACAAATGCTTTTATCTTATTCAGTTTGTAATTTACAATGTACCCCAGGATTACGAATGACAACCCACCCCTAAGAGAACCTTGTTTCCAGCTGTTGCTGTGGTTGAGGAGGATATATAGGACATATTGAAGAGACTGTATAGAGTTTAGACAACAAATGAGGATGACATGTTCACCGGAATCACGAAAATTCATGCTAATGAGGAAAAAATTACATAAATATTGATTACTAACAGACCATGGAGACAGATTAGTCTAGATAGAACTAATTTCTCCTCAGTTCTGCAGTTCTGAGTCACCAGAAACCTGAGACAGTGAAACCAGAAAGGTTTATGTTAATGTTAATGTCATGACTGAGTGGTAAGTAAACGCAGTAAGTAGTCAGGGTAATAAATAGCAATCGACTGTGAAGAAGAGAAAAGAAAAAGGATGCACTACCTCTCCATTTGTTGCACGTCAAATACAGACATCAGGTCCCACTGCTGCAGCAGTATAGCAGCTGTTGACTGACTCTCCTCCAACTCATTACCAACCCTCCACCTGTGACTTCCACCTGGATACACCATCAGCTCCAATTTCCACTGCAGGCACCCCACCTGGAGAGTGAAACACCCACAAGGCTGTCCCCTGAGGCAAATTCAGTGTACTTCCTTGTATCCACCCAAACAAAACCGTGTACCATTACTGCTGCCACAGCTAATACTAGTGTTTATTATTATATTCATTTATCACTTTTTTATTAACAGTTGAATAGAAATGGTATTATTCTGGCACGTTTCACTGTTACCGGCAAATCTTGATGCTTTCCTTCCCTTTTTTTTTATCAGGGTGACACAAACTATCCTGTTGAGGGGCAGAAAGTGTATTAGTTTTTCCAAGTGTCAAGTTAGGTCTGTGGTCATTTTGTCTGAGGAGCGATGAGTGCTGAAATGTCTCTTTGAACCCCGCGGTCTAATAAAAAAAGGAGAGGAAATGACTCTCTTCTCTCTCCATCACAACAGCAATTTTCTTGGGCTCGTTCCGCCTGCCTTATGAAGAGATTCGGGACATTGTGCTGGAGGTAGACGAGGAAAGACTGAGCGAATCACTCATCCAGGTAAGACTGATGTTCGGTGTGGTGTGTTAGGTCTTTCACTCACACACACACACACACACACACACACGCACACTTATTTTTACCCTCTGAAAAATGTGAGCATGTGTGTGAGAGAGAGAGACCTTCTCTCCACGTTTGCATGAAAAGAAGATTTTTAAGTTTCAGTGTCTGGCGGATGGCTTGGCGACCCCATTTCAAGCCTGGTATGGTTTGTTTTTGGCACGAGTCAGTCTCCTCATTCTCATGTGGGCCATAGAGACCCCCCATTCATCTTCTCATAATGGATGATGAAGGACATGGCTTGGCAAAGTCTCCCCAGCTCCACCCTCCTTTCCTCTTGCCTTTGTCTTTAACCATAATTGATGAGCTTCCTAAAGGCTACTTATTTTTGTTCACATTTTATTTCTGTTTTTCTTGTCTCGGAGAGCATTAATTGAAAGCAGGACGGGTGCAGCTGAGGTGAAGATGCATCACTCGGCAGTGCGAGCCTCAATTGCACTAATATTTCTTGCACTGTCCTTGTGTTAAGCGCTAAAGCAGAGCTGTTGTCTTCTGTCTCTGTTTTATTTCAGAAGTAGGAGGTGTAAACGTCGGCAGTGAACAGCAAATAGAGGATTTGATTTCAATATAATCTTGGCAGTGATACATTGTCTTGTGTGCATGAGTGTTATTTTATTTCTCTTTTCCAACCTGAGGTGGGCATCGTTCAAGTGCACGTTTTAAACTTCAGTCCAGAGGTCTTTCCTTCCTTGGAAAAAAAAAAAAAAAAACCTATATATTACCTTTGTACTGATATATATGTCCTTTCCCACATGGCTTATCAACAAACCCTTGCACAGGAGCCAGTCTGCTTCCTCGCCACTGCTTGGATCCCAGACACTAGTAAAAGGTGGTGAGGCAATATATATTTAGATGGGGCCTATCAAGAGAGCTACCCTGCAGGGCTATTATTTTGAGCTCTGATAACCTTTAATTGGCCGGGAATCTGGCAGAAAGTACAGAGTGTATGTTATAAGATAGCACACCCCCTTGGCTTTGTGAAGGAGAGAGGAAGTTAAGGTGTTGACCTTTTCCAACCTTCAGCCTTTCCACAGCTGCCAGCAGGCCCGCTGTGTCCCCAACACACCGTCACCAGAGGTCTGGTTACACAAAGCGCCACACAAATGGTTGGACTGGTTGTAATAGTCTGCTTGTTTTACAGGGAAAATAAGCACTCCACCCACCATGAAACAGCTACTATTAAAGACACCTTGACAAGCTACTGACACCAAGAAGATATTGGTAGCATGGAAGCTTGTCAATTGTCAACTGCCAGCACTTGAATAGCTGCCACTCTTTGTCCAAATTTCGCAAGGCCGTTACATGGCATTGAACCGATACATCGATAAAATGTGAACATATAACGTTAAGAGCTAACTAATGTGGACAAGGAAAAAAGGCTCCAGCATGTATTCTTGTATTTTCTCAGTGATGCAGTTACCATGATACAGGCATCCGCTTTAAACTGTTTAAAAAAATGCATGTGAATCATTGCTTTTAAAGATACGACAGGTGGTCAAGTGACAAAAGTCTGTCTCCACATACAAGCACTTTTTGTGGGGGTTCTGTTGGTCCCCTTACCTCTTCCCTTCCCTATTTAAGCAAGACAATGAGGCTGATAAAAAAAAAAAAAAGAGGGAGGCTCAACGAGGCTCCTAAGAACAAGTGTGTGAGTCAGCATAAGCATCTGGGAACCGAGCTAATGTCACGAAATCCAGGGGGAGGCGGGAGGACCAACTGAGTTGAGTTATCGGTGCAGAAGGAGCCCACATCTGGCAAGTGTGTCACTGCTGGTGAGATAACGATGCTAAAGACAGAGTAAAGCCTGGCCAAGGCAATTAGGACAACACTCTAAGAAAAATGTTTATTTACTTCCAATATACTGTCAGTGTTTTTTCCTCCTTGTGTAGTGTTTTGTATGTACAAGCTAGAATTGCTCCATTACTGCCCATTAAAACTGTGGTAGGTGGTTTATTTCTGGCATCATTGGGCTAAAACTCTATAATGACTCAGCATATTGTAATTCAAGTTGTCTGAGAGAAAACTTCTGCACCTCCTCTTGGCTCTATTTTCTGGCTGAAGAAAATCAATCAATCAATCACAGGGCATTTGATAGTGAGGGTGTTCCTATTGGCTGTTCTACAAATGCAGGTGTGTGTGCACATCCCTTCAGATGCTTCAGACTTATCTCCACCAAAAAAGTTAAAGTGAAAGCCTGATTCAATGGTGGAAAATTGCCTAATGTAGAGGTGGAGAATGTTTTTCCTATCAAGGCCCATTTCAATTTTTAGAACATCCTTCGAGGTCACACAAAAGGGGATGGGGCGACTGGCTTGACATGATACCCAAACTCAGTGTGTGTTGCATTCACAGACTGCTTGGAAGAACGTGTTAGTCTAATATTTCATGTTGATGAACTTTTGGCCTCCGCCCCTGGCCTAATGAAAATCTAAAAGTCACAATCAGTCTCAGTCTCAATCATATAGTTCTGCAGTTCTTCTCTCACTTAAATTTTAGCACGTCTGTTACAGTTACAGTGGAAGAGGCCCAGTCCACCCTGAAAGTGATCATTGATTAGCAAAGTCCTGTCAATGAGCCAAAAAGTCTGTAAATCAGAGCTACCCGTTCTACAGAATCAGATTATTCTCCAACTCCATCCTCTCTACTCTGTGGACCCACCATCAAACCACCCATTCCCAAGTGGGCCATTCCCTGAAGCTGACAGCAGCACACTGGCCAGACAGCAGGAGGTAACTCCTTGAGTCTTGTTTGCTTCCTGAGGTCCTGAGGAGCAGATTTTTGTTGAGATTAGGACTCATTCGTTGGTAGCTGAACTGTGGGTTTTGTATTGAGCACTGATCGCCTCCTTGGTGGAGGTCTGAGAGCATATTCTAGTGAAGTATCTAGTTATCATTATGGCTTTTTCATATTTTTTAGGAGTCTGTTCTCACTGATACAGGCCAATAAAAATAGCTGTTCTGCAAGAAAGTGAAAATATAAAACAGTTATGATTAATTAGGCCTTAATAAATGTTTGTTTTCATTTGAAAGTTTGGCCTCTGCAGCGTCTGCTTAGAAAAATGATGGCCGTTGGAGCTACAAGAAGTGAAACTTTTTCAGTTGTGAAATAAATTTTCCGCTGGTCAACAAATTGTTCATGATGCTGAATAAAGTGTAGCTGAAGATCATTCACAGCGATCCTGTCCTCAGATGAATTAAGGTTTAATGTGTTCTGTTTTCCTGTTGTTGACATCAGTGTCATGGCGAGGTTAGCTGCTGGAGAGAGCGTCGTGTGTTGTAACATTTATGTTACACCGGAGAATCAGCTCCTAAATCACAGATACAGAATGGGTCTTGTTTTCTGTAGGTTACAGTTTATGCAACTAGCATGAATGTAGATGTAAGAAAATGTCTGAGTCAGAAACAAATACGCACTAACTGCCTGAGCCATGTCTGCCTCGGTTCCGTACGAGTCTGACGAACCACACAGTTTGCTCTTCTTAAATACAGACAGTATTGTGAAGTAACATTTGGCATGAAAAGTAAAACTAACACAGGACTAATTTTTACTTGCATCAAAGTTGTATACTGAGACAACCATCATGGTGAGTTAGATGATTATAGAATGAAATCATGCAGAAATGTGCCCACAAATTAAACAAGGAAGCGAGTGACACATGCCTCGGAAACACAGTTAGAGCTATAGAGAGGCACTGAAGGGGAGCAAAGAGACTTCCTGCTGGGTGACACAGTCCTGAGTGTGGGCTCCATCTGCACACTGCTCATCTACACTCATTATGCTGATTAATCACTCTACACCACCCACTTTCAGCCACACGCCAATCACCATTTATCCACATGGACAACTGCACACACATACAGAGTAGGAAGATGCGTCTGCATGGCTCGGGCAATACTCAGAGGAAATATGTTTACAGTCTTGCTCATGTTAGAAGGAGTGGGTGATTGTGTGCATCTAAAATAAAAGTAAATGAATCGTGGAGTTGAAATAGGGAAAGAAAGAGAACGAAGCGTTTGAATAAGATGCAAGATGAAACCCATTTAGCCTTTGATTAGCTATTGTTCGCAAGTGCGCTCTTCTAGTTGTTCGTCACTTTCATAGTTTCGATAGCTTGGTGCCATGTGTTGCTTTTGAATTAAAAATTTACAAATGGAAAATGGAAAAATGGCTTTTTACATGAACGTGGGGCATTTAATGGCTAATGTTAACTATTTTATGATTAACGCAGGTGCCACTATCACTCGTTAAAGATTGCTATTCATATTTTCTAACAAAGGTGGTCAACATGCTCTTGGTTTGATGTTCATGCTTTTCTCTTATTGACTGAGTATTTTTATCTGTTTAACAAATTGTTAGGCATTGCTGCACCTGGCAGCTCCTCACAGCTCTCTTGTATTCATGTACACTCACTGAGAGCCCTGATAAACAATGACTCACTTTTAACCGGTCTTGTAGCACTTGATAGCAGAAGAAAATAAAACACTACAAAACTCAGTGCAGTTTAAAATTGTGCCTTGGCATTATTTTGCTAAGACTAGTGACAAGCAAGAGGGGCATTGATAAATGGAAGGAAAAGTGAAAATAGAAGGAATCAAGGAAGCAAGAGGTGTTCATAATGCATCCAAAACTCTGTAACTCAATCTTATTATCTCCCTTCTCCGTCGACGTGTCTAATGTAATGATTTGTCAGCAGAATGTGGCTGCGCGCTGGCCTTGAAGTACCCCCACAATGTGTCACCGTGGCAGAGTGGATAGATAGGAGTTGATTGGCTCTCCTTATTCTGCATTAGGGCCCATCAACGCCTCAGAGATGATGTACACATCCCTGAATGCTGGCAGACAGTCCTTGCTCTCACCATTCATCCAGGCTTCATGTGAATCCTTGCAATTCCACACTCATTTCCATCTCCGTGCACCCAGCATACAAACATACGTACAGTACATGCAAATGGATAGGCTGTGTCAGTTATCCCCTCTGTCCTAGCCCCTGCACAGCTTTGTCATCTATCATCCAACCAATAAATATGTGTGAGGTCCATGCACATGTGCAAACACACACACACACATGCATGTTTGCATGCAATCTTTCTCTCACTGTCCCTTTCCATCTCATTTGCCTGTAATATTCATAGTGCTGGTGGACAGAGGGCACTTTTGTGTATCAGGTCAGCTTCATCAAATTCAAAAAGACATCAGAGCCCCCCCACTACCATCCCCTGTATAACAATGAGATGAAGAGGACAATGAAAAACAATAATGAACGTTGGCTCAGTGAAAACAGATTGAGTCTCAGACATCTTGGCAAAGGTCTGCTTTTAAAGGGCTGACAGCCTGACAAAGCTGTTCATTGCTATTGTTGGCTGGCAACAGAAGCAGCTAGGGAAGGTTCTGTAGACCTTGTTTGTGTAGCGAAGAGTCAGACACGTGCGCTGTGGGCCTCGGGGTCCTGGTTGCATTGTGTTTGCATTTAGTTTGGCACTACAGGACGTCTAGCCCCCCCCCAGGTCTTTTTAGCAGCACCCTTGCTAAGTGCATATTCTACCTCCCTTGTATTGTTTAAATCATGATGTGGCTATGCCCACGACCTTGCAGTCATTGACTTAGGTTGGCTCTGTTTGGTGTTTTAATTTCTCCAAAAGTCCCTCACAGCCTCTTTATCCCAGGGGCGAGGTTTAACTGGCATAATGATGGTAGTTGGTCTCATGCCCTAACAGTTGCTGCCAATGGAACACAAGGAGGCCAAACAATGGCCAGATTAATAATAAGCACTTGTAAACTTGAATAGTTTATGGTGTAATCAACTGATACACATGGAGAGGGTCGCTCATAATAGTTCACTGGCAAGGTTACCGCAGTGTAATAGGCTGAGAGCATAATTGTGATTAAATTAATTCATTACCTTATTACTTCTATTATTTTGTTATTGCAGTATCATTACTTCCTTAGGGTTTTTTTTTAACACAGCCCACAACATTCTTGTTTTGGTTGTAATGTGGACCAATTCTCATTTTTTGTGTTTGTCAGTGTTTTTTCCCTTCAGTCCAGCAGCATTAGTCCAGCTGTGCATTATTATAAAAGTTATTATTAAAAAATTTTGAGCGAAAGCAGAAACCGCGATACATTATCGTCAACAGCAACATGCAGTAGAAGCGGAACATAATGTAAGTAATGTGAAATATATTTTTATTGTATTTTCATATGTACATGTTATTCATCCTCATTATGTTCCGACTAGAAAAGTTTGAGGTATCTGCTTGTTTAAGTGATGTTCACTCATGCTGAAATATTTATTTGAATTACTTATGCACTCTTTTGTCGGGAGATTTGTCAGCGTAATTTAGTGTAATGACAGTTTGCAGCAAATTACTTCGATCAGTTCAGTGAAACAGCATTTTGTTGGGATTTCCTTTTCAAGGTGGCTAAAAGCTGCTATGAAGATGGCCCATTGTAATTATAAAAAGCTGCACTGGAAACTCTTTTCTGTTGTGGTAGTGGTCCCTGGGAAATTGTTAAATACCTTCAAGTGGCTGACAGTGTTGTGATTGTTGTATTACACATGCTTTGCAATCTCTGGGAGGAACTGTGTCCAAAGGCGTTTTTAGGAAGATTTCTTACTTACAGTAGGAGGGATTAAGTGGTATTGGTTTCCAGGAATTTAGATTAATGCTTTGAAAGTGTATTCTCCAAGCTCTGCAAGCTTCTTCTTTTGTCTCACTGCTGGTTTTTTTTTTTTTTTTGTGTGTGTGTGTGTTATTTCTCTTGTAGAATATTTCTGCTGGACTACCTTACGTTCCCTAGTTGCTTAATTGGCACATCTTGGGGAATTGTTCTGTGTGATTACAGTTTACAAATAATGAAATATAATAAATAACGCCCCTCGAGGCAAAGCTTTTTAAGATCTGATCATCTTTTCTACCTCCATCATACAGCCCATGGTTCCTCATGCAGTACGTACAGTTTAGCCTTTGCAGAGTCCCTGTGATGTCAAATTATGGCCCATTTTAATAGAACCATGTCACATCAAAGCTCATCACTACATTGATCTCAGTGGGTCACAGCGAAGGCATCACCACAAAGGGCTTCAAACTTAAGCTGTGCGCTGCTGCACAGGTACGTAACTTGATATACAGTAAAATTACTCTCATCCAGTTCGTGCCTTCGAGCTTGTCAGGATTTTCTTTTGTTAAAACCAGGTCTTGACTTAAATCCCAAAGAAATTGTGTGACAAGAAGATTGTCCTGTCAGCGGGTGCGGGAATGTTTAAACTATTCACATATGTTGTAGCTCAGTTATTGTGAGTCAGTAGCTAAAGTGACTTGGCCCACATTTTATATTAAGGTACACATATTCATCATTACTGAGTTGCTGAAGCACTTATCAATGACACATTCTGGGGGTTGGGGGTTGTTATTGAGGGTTAGGTCATTAGTATCATAATTCATGTGCAACAACTTCCTTACTCACCATCAAGAAGCAGTAACTTGGAGGTTATTGACTCTTAGTTAATGGCCTAATAGCTGTGGAATAAGATCATGCAGAATGAGGCATTAATAAGGCCTTTATAATGACTACATGCTACTAATGTGCATGCTAATAAGCAGCCTGTTAAGGTTGAATATGTGCACTTCAGTATCGATTGTTACTGTGAATTGACGTAGACGCTGGATAGACAGTGAGAACAGGTTTGTAGCCTGCTGCAGCTCTTTTTTTTCCCCACCCCTACCCAGAACATGCCATATGATCTCGGCGCTTGAAATCAGGGAGTCATCGCTAAATGTTTAAGCATGCCCAATTTTTGGTGTGTGTGGTAAGCTAAGTCTCGTCAGCGGATGATATGGCCCTGGGGGCTTGTTTTGCGGAATATCAGAGTGGCTTCTTAATGTTTAATGTCTGCCGATGTATTTTATATTACCCCATCTCCTTTTCAAAAGGAAATGCTAATGACTAACACTGCACCGCCACTATTCATTTGTAATTAGTATTGCCCTATGTTATGTGCAAATGCACTACCAAGAATATCAAAGAAGTGTCCAGCATCTCTCGTATTTAAACTCAGCATGTCTTAATGAGTAAATGTGTGCACATCATCTCCAGCACTCATTGGCTGACGTTTCAGGGCTCTTAACTCAACAGTGGGAAACATTTGTATTCATTTTATGATTTAGGATAAGCTTTAGAATCGTACCATGTTTACCAGTCTTTGCACATCCTGATTCAGCATGGAAATCTACGTCAAGTCAAAATGACAGTAGAAAGCTGTAATATGGCTAATGGTTAATTAGTGTCACAGCATTTTTATAGTCATATTATACCACATGCGAGGACATACTGAATGTCAGACCAACACCTGTTTTATTTCCTCTTTCTGGCCATCGAGTTTCTTATTTAAATATGAGTGATACATGGAAACAGTCACCCATTAATGCAGCATCTTATTTCCCAGCATCTGTAAGTCTCTATCTGTAAACCATCATCTGTTTTAGCAACAGCTATCCCAAGTTCTTGTTTCCTACCACCACACTGTCATGACCCGGTGAAAAATAAGTTACTGTTTCAGACGTCTGGTGCCATACGTCTGCCTTCCTTGTCTGGGAATTGAAATGTGCTGTCGTAGTTTGCACACTAATATAAATTACATTTCTTTCATTTTGATTTACCAGCACGATTTTGATCCCCAGACAGTCGATGTGGCGCTGTTTTATTTAATATCAGCTCATACTGTGAACTGACAACAGAGAAGTGATGACAACACAGTCCAACATTAGCGAGCTAAAACATGGACTTCTGCAGTGACTACTTTTGATTTAACACAAATAACTAACGGATTCAACGCATAAACATTATACTTTGCAGCAGTGTCTGCCCAATCGGCTCCACCCTGCATGTTGAAAAAGCTCCACATGGCTCGGCCCTTCAGGAAACGCACACATCAATCTTCTCTCCAATTATTTTTTGATATATGTTTTTAAAAAATAATAATGTCCCCTTCTTTTCAAATTGTAGCAATTTACATCGTGTGCCACATGAAATCCTAATACACACTGACTAGGCTGTCTCACACTGAACGCCAGCGTTGTCAGCTTTGCGCTACTTCCCTTCACCTCGCCATGGCAACAACCTTTCCGCCAGGTCTCTCAGGAGTCTTTCGCACTAGCCTTGCTTGTTATTATTGTTTATCTCTCTTGTCAATCACCCAGATCACCACGATGCTCATCCATATGCATGGGTTCATCATTACACGTGGTAGCCCATTGGCTGCAGCGCCTGGCAGTGCCCATGCCAGCCTTTGTTCTCTGCTGTAACAACAGGTGATTGTGGCAGCCTGGCACATTGTTGGGCATCATTTGCATGGTGTAAAAGTGCACATGTGGGGCAAGGCGATAAGTCTGGCTGTGCATTGGGCCTGTTGGATTAGAGTTTAAGCAGGAGAAACGGGGTCCCCCTTGGGCTTAATTGTGGTGTATTTTGGCACACGGCACCTAACTCTCTTCCGCATCAAATGCTAATTTAACAATGAAATGTGAAATACATTATGCTGATTTTGTGGCGCTGGGAAAAAAAAAAAAAAAAAAGACAGAAAGGAGAAGTATTGAATAAACAAAGTAAAGGCAGAGGAAAGAGAGGCAAGGTTTAGCTTGGCGCAATATCAAATGCGCTTCAGAAATTGATGGCCAGGACCCAAGGTACTACATGTACTTTTCACTGATCATCACCAAGCTGCTGATCTCTAGCCACAGGGTACAGGCCAGGTACTCTGTCCTCAGGTTGAATATTGATTAAAAGCACACACATTCACACTCACACTCACGCAAACACACGCGCTGAAATGCACACACCCAGACAAGTTCATGCACAATACAGCACAACAGTTAAATTTTGATTAGGTGGAGTCCATGCAGCTTCTCCTCAGGCACACTGGGTGCTGTATTTTCTTTACCGAGTAAAAATTAGTTTTCTGTTTTCACTCTCCAATTCAGCGTCTTTGTTTCTGTGACAGATGGCACATCACTCAGAGAACACTCTCAGACAGCAGACTCCACAAACAAATTAATTTCTATTACTGTTTTGCATGCTAGCTCTCTTCTTATTTGATTGACAGTCTCATCATATGCTAACACTGTATTAGGATGACTGTATGGGGCATTGTAAAGGAAGAATATTCACAAATGAGAATTGAATAAACTCAGTGCGGTGCAGCAAAGTTCATCCCCTTTTTCCGTATTGACAAGTTTGGGGGTTTTTTTAAGCAAATGTTCAGCATAAAGCTTGTCTTCATGTCTTAATTAAAAACTGTTTTATCAAAGTTGATACCATTAAATGATCATATGTGCATTCTCACGTCCTGAGGGCTCAGAGCAGATTCAGGTGGAGGTGGAATAAGCCTCAGAAACAGTTCATTTATCTCTTGTTTTTTTCTGTCTCTGTTACTCTTCTGTGTCCTTGTCTCTCCCTTTACCACATTCTATCTCCTTGTTTATCTCTTCTCTTTCTCTATGTGAACCCTCTCTTTGCCTCGATAATTTCCCTCTTAATCCTGCTTCACACCTTTCATGGTAAATGTAAGTGCTCAGGTGTGCACATTTAAGGAATTCCTCCATATTTCCTTCAAAAAGACACATTTAATGTCACACTAAGTCTGTCAGGTTTCCCAGCCCCAGCCCTCAAATTAATCCCTCCCCCCTCTATCTCTCTCTCTCAACCTTTCTTCCTCCCTCTCACTGTGTCTGTGTCTTTCTCGCAGACTGCAGTTCTCATTTAGTTTAATGCGATTTTAGAATCTGTCACACTCAGTTTGTTGCCTGTCAGCCTGTCACTGTAGCTTTGCTCATAGTGAGATTTGAGGTGTTTGTGTGGTTTGGCAGGGCGTAGATTGTGTCAGACTACAACAACCTGTACGACTGATGTTCATTAACATATTTACCTGTGAGACAAGATTTGCGGTTCGTTGTTGTTGTTTGTCCTTTGTTTACTTTCCTGAGTTCTCCTCTAATCATTGAGGTTCAACGTGCTAATCTTAGTGAACATTTTCAAGACAATCACAAGATAAAACCTTAGTATTTCAAATAAAATGGATGCGGGTTTTTGTAAAATTAAAGACATTCAGAGAAAAATACTGCGTTTTGAAGGTATTGCTCTTCATTTTACTGAGCATTATCTGTCAAAACTGTCCCCATTCTCATAAACAAAAACACAACTTGATAGTCTTTGTTCCACATATTCAGTTTCCAGTTCTGTGGTAGTAACCTTTTGTTTGAGATGGATGCTGTCTACACCCACAAACTATTGTGCAAAGTTATTTTTTTCTCTTTTGACTCTTAAGTTTAGTTTGGAAAAAAAATAAAATAAATAACACACACAAAAAAACAAAAACAACTTTTGAAATTCCACATAATGTCTTTTTTGGAACTGTCAAGCGTTGGTTTGGGAAGTTAGACTTGAAGAACGTTGAGAAGTCGGCTTGTCTGTCTATTACTTTGCTATTGATTCAAACTGAAGTCTTCACTGATTTGCCATGAGCCAGATAGGGAGCCTGCTGAGGTGTCACTGCGGGGAGACGGCAGTCCCGTGTTGCTCTTCATCACAAAGCATGGGCAAAGTACCACATGTTCCTCTGTGTCCCAAAATTGAGGAGAAAATCAATTAAAAGGAGAAAATCACATCTGTCAAGCGCACGGCAGACACGGCTCCTCTGCTGTCTTTGTTGTAAACCTCCCAAAGACCAAGTAGAGAGGAGCACAGTTTACTCCGATCATCCTTCAGACATCAGGTGATTCTCCCTGTTTTCTCCTTCATTTAACCCAGTTTAATAAGGACTTTATTGCTCTGAGAAAAGCTTTATGGATTGACGCGTCTCAGGCTGCATCTTAAGGTTTTTTGGTTTTCTTTATCGTTGCGACATTACCACTGGAAACATGCTTAAGTATGTGTCACAGCGTAGGGATCGCAAAGCAAGGGTGGTGCGTGTTACAGCTCAGGAAAGGAAGGAAGATGGACACATAAGGAAGGGATCGACTTACAATTCAGCTTTTTGCCACAATATAATCTCTGTACGTATATACATAGCGCGCACTTTGACTGTCATTCTTTGTGTTCTGAATATCAATGTTTCTTTTACCATTTTGACCTGGCACCACCTGCTGTCCTCAACAGCATGCAGCGCTGTAAACTGGATGATTAAGTTCACGCTTAAATCATGCCTAATACCCCCCACCCCCGCCCCCACCTTTTAAACTGTATTAACTTGGCATCCGTTTGCCGGTGCTGTGAGACTGTGAACTTGATTCACTGGAAGCTAGTTGACGGCAGCAGAGATCAAAGTATGAAAGTGAAAGCCCTACAGATACTGCCATCCTCTACAAATGTTTAGTGAACCGTAACATGTATCTCATTACTTTTGCACTTTCCTTTGCTCTGGCATCCGCTTCCGATCTTCAAGCACAGACCTTTCACACTCTGGGTAGCAGTAGTGGGATTAATTCATCAATATTTGTTATGTGTAGTTAAAGTTTTAACATGTGTATAAATTGCTCTAATATGTCCTGTTCACAAAAAGAGTCAGTTATCTTGTTAAAATATTTGAAATGACATCTGCTCCTTCTCCTCCATTAAAAATCCAGCATCTATATGTATATGTTGAACTGCTGGACAACAGATTTCCTGCTTCACTGTAAGGTTCATTCTCAGTGTGTGTGCGCTGGAGGCTTCACGTTTCGGGGGACTTTAATTAATTAATTAATTATTTTGCATATAGCGTATGTACCAAAAAATGTACAGTTCCAAGTTAAAGTGAAGGGTAAACACCATTTTCAGTGTCCTTGTGTTGACCTGTGGCTGTAAATGTAAAGAAAATTGATTGAGTATTGTGTGCAGTGATATCCTAATCTGTTTCAGAATAGATTAACAACCAAAACCAATTATTTGCACATTAGTGTTATTGTTGCTCTTTAAATTGAAATTTAACACATTTTGACAGGCGTGCATTCACATAAATCGTGCTCGTGCTCGTGTTATTGGACTGCCGCTGTCCCTGACAATGATTAACTGATTCCGATTAGTCAAACAGAGCACACGGTGGATTGACAGCTGAAACACATACTTTAATGATCACACCCTGAATTCACAAAAAGCCAGTTTTGGGAGCCAAGATAAAGATATGCATAAAAATCTACACTGCTGAAACTTGTGACAATCAACACATGAATATTTTCATGAGTTTGTAAATTTTCTTTTCCGACTGTGTTTGCTGATGACACCAACATGACTTTATCTCATATTGACTCATGAGAAACAGCACAAGCGAGGGATTGGTGAGAGTTGCAAAATGGTTTCAACTCAAGAAGCTCTCATTGAATAATAAAAAGTTAAATTGCATAATATTTACGTGAAGGGGCAGGAGATATGATAGTGTTACAGCGGGCTGTCAGTGGATGGAACATCTGTTTCTTAGACATTTTAGCTGATGAGAAATAAAACTGGAAAAACAGCCACGTATTTTATTTGTAATAAAACTTTAACGTCATCAGCAAGCTAAGAAGTTTCATCAATGTCTCTTGTTTAGTAACTTTATATATTTGATTTATTGTTTTGGCAAATACATACCCCTCCAATCTTCATAAACTCTGTTTGCTGCTTAAATGATCCGTAAGCTTGTCACCTCCCTCATTTTTTTCTGTCGTATTTTCCTTCATTAGAGTAGCTTATCTTTTTTTTTTCTGTTAGCTAAACTTAGCCTGGGTTGAAGTTGCTTGTTACTTGTACAACCAGCTCAGAAAAGTAAATTAATCCCAATGTTGTATCCGCAACTCGTACTGTATCAGCAGTGTGATGCATATTTTCACAGAATTTTCTCTCTATATGTATTTCCATTTTCCATCAGATTTACAGTATACATGTACCAGTTATTGAACATATTCATTTTTTCGCACATTCAGCCTACAATCTGTTTTTATTTATGACAAGGAGATACTGAGTAGGATTTATGAGATTTTAACCTGACCAACCAAATTTTGCTATTGCTGTTTTGCTCTTGGATTGCTGTATCTTGGCAAGTGTACTGATATGTGGCGCCTTCATCTTCACCCAAGGCGGTAAATGAATGTGTAGTGTTGCTAGCATACTTCCAGTAATCTCTCCGAGACTGCTGTGTGTGTCTGGTGGCCTGTGGTGAGGAGTCTGGCCCAGCATCATCACCCACATCTCCCACACTGCCACACATATGGTGCTGCCTTTGTGTCAATTGTGCTCTATGGGGTTTCTAATAATTAACAAGATGACAGACAAATGCAATGACAAGCACAAGGTGGATTTGATTTTCCATTACCTCGTCGTGTTTTTCTGATTTGTACAACTGTCGCATTTTGACATATTTTAGAATAATTTCACGTCTTTCAGAACATTGAATCAACTTTTAATAATTACATAGGCCTCCACTTTGGAAATGGCAAATCCAATGAATGCTCTTAGTTCTGTCTGTATGTATGCTTACTGTACCTCACCAAAGACGAAACATATATTACCAGTGGGCTGAGAATAAGTCCAAGGACACCTCCTTTTCCAAACTGCACCAAACCATACACAACTCAAATGGAAAGGCACTATGACAGGCTTAATGTAAAAGGGTGAAAACGTTCCCCCAATTGTTTGACTTTGCCCAGGAATCAGTGCCAAAGAACAGCCTAAATAATCGGCTTTGCCACACTGTTAGCATTAACTGTTTCACTGGATGAATGGTTTGCTGCTGTGTTGATGTGGTTCCATTCAGAACAAGTGGTACATTGTCAAGAAGAACTTTATTACTAATCCATCTGCTAATGTCTCTGAGAGTTCAAGAGACGAATTTCATGTACAATGTGTTGTGCTCTCTCTTGAAGGCTGGCAGATTTTTTTTTTTTTATATAAGACTTCTTCAGAAAAAGCTAATTATTATCAATTCTGTTCAGGTTTTCATGTGCATTTCAGTCAATAGTTAAACTGTGACTAAAACCTGCATTTCTGAACAATAATGATAAAAAAGCCTCTCAGGTTCAGAATAACATTATTTTTCATTTGTCACTTCTTTATGAAAAAGCCATCAGGTTTATGGAAGAGCATCAGTAAGAGTGTCTCTATGAAAGGCCATGAGTGAATAATTGGCGACATTAGCTTTGTATATAGTATAATACAGTATCCAGAACAGTATATCCATTGCTTGGAACCAAAAGGGGACAAAAAAAGGAAAACCATGTGCGCAGTCATCATTTAACTCCAATATAAATCCATCCTTACAAATCCAATTACACAAATAGTATGTTTTTTTTTTGTTTTTTTATATCATCAACAATCCTTTCTACTTCTGCTGATATGATCAAAAGCCTTCATTATCGTGGCACCATTGCTTGCCGGAGACCCTAATTGGAGCTTCAGCAAAAGCAAGCAACATTTGATATAATGGCTCCCTCCCAAACCGGAATGCCAGGCCTGCATTATGGCTTACTTTTTACATTGCTGAACTCCCTGAGGGAAGGACAGAGATGTCATCATTAGTGGGCAGTAGACTCTGGCCATGGTGCCTGTGATAGCTGCTGAGGTCTATTCAGTGGTCAGCCAGGCCCGTGGCCCAGTAGCAGTGTCTGCTCTGTGTTTCCCCTGTCGAGATTCCCATCTGGTCACGTGACCCTGCACCAGGCTGCTTGAGCTGAATATAATTTGGCAAACTAATGAGGAAGGACGCTTCGCGAAGACCTGGAAAAGGGCACTTCTTCCTCTTCTTCTCCTCAGAGAAAAAGAGGGGAAAAAGTCGCTGTGGTCAATTTTATTAACTTGGCTGACCTTCACACAAACAATTAACATTTACGGAAAACAGAGCCCCTCCCATTATCGTCCTCATCTCCATCTTAATCTCCAACCTCACCAGCAGCATCAACCTCCGATTTTTTTCAGCTTCTGCAAATTTAACAGCAAAGTGATGGCAAACCCGTTGCATGGATTTTTAAGACAATTGCAAGGTGATGTGGATTATGCAGAAGGTCAGTCATATCTGAGGGTCCTTTGGTAATTGGCTAAGGACCACCAATGTCACAGTAAAAAGCCAACTGTGAGCAGTGATTATGCGACCTTATCTACTTATCCTTCTACCACACCACCAGCAAACCTTTTTGCATTCTGACTGAAAGTGTAGGTCTAATAAAGATAAATATATGGGGTGAAAAATGATGAAAAATAAAGGTGAAAAACAAATGCACAAAACAAATGCACAACACGCCTTACACGTGAATTCTTGTTCTTCCTTTGCTTCTAGTTTAATGTTTGAAAAATGTCATTTTTCAATCTGTTAGCCAAACCAGGTGAGTTGAATAGAAGCACTCTCAGAAGCTTTGCTTCTATGGACTCTTTTCTTCTCCTACTCTGTATGGTACCCTGTCATCCCTGTCTGTGAGATGATTTTTATCCTGACATGGACAGAAAATAAGATTTGCATTAACACTAGCTCTGTATGTGTGTGTGTTTGTGTGTGTTCTCCCATTTGTAGAACCTGATAAAGAACCTGCCAGAGCAGAAAGAGCTGAGTGCGCTAGCGGAACTAAAGGGTGAATATGAAGAGCTAGTGGAGTCAGAGCAGTTTGGCATTGTGGTGAGTATAATTTCCTGGTGACTACTGGATCGGCCCAAGAGAATACACAGTATGCACAGTCGTACTCCCAGTCTGCTGTAGTCAAACACTTGCAAGCATGCACAGTTGAGAAATTCAGTTTTTTATTCATTACTCATCCTTTTTGTCTCTCTACACCTCAGACACATGCGCTGCACTGTTGCACTTTTGTCTGCCTTCAAACAGCATTGTTTCATACACTTTGTTTTTGCAGGGGACTGCTGGATTTGGACAGCGGTTTAGCAAGAGACCAGGAAATGAAGAAATGTATAATTTAGAGGGAGTTGCAGTAATGTTTAATTAAAACATCTAACAAAATAAAGGGCATATTTAATAAAAGAGTCACAATTTGGTAACCCAACTTCGGAATGACAGAAGCTATGATTTAAAAAAAAAAAAAAAAAAAAAGGCACTTTGACTCCAGCAAAGAACAGTTCAATCATTTTTGATGAGGATTCAGCATCAGGAATTCAGTGAACGCCATATTTTTGACATCAACTGTCAATGTTGTCTCATGATAAAATCATACCCTAAGGCTATGAATCCTGTCTGTAATAAAGTTCTTTGAAAAGCATGCCGCTGTAGTCAGCCAGCTTGGTGATGTATCCCAATCCTCTAATCGATTTACAACGACTTGCCAAAGTTATCTTCTTCTCCGACAAAAGGATAAATCATATTGTGGGTAACATATTGTTACTTGGAGTATGGCATCAAAAAGAAGTAGGCATTCACCAGACAAATATGTGATGATTCCCATGTAATTAGCTGAGGTTAAGTAGGCAAACATTTAAGGCCCAATCTGACCTTTTCTATCGATGTAATTGACATAATTAAGGTTTTAAATTAATGATCATCTGTTGTGTGTTCTTGTCCCACGTAAACGTCCTTTTGTCCTGCAACCTGTTTTTTGCACCATGGGACGCTGATCTTGAGGTGTGATGACTATGCGCTGACAGCTTGACCTACTACTACTTACCTTTTCACGCCGGCCTGTGCTCCACCTGGTATTGAGGTTGCGTGAAAAGGCAGAGTTGTACTGTAAATCAGGTGTAGAAGGGAAGTACATCATCAAGCTGTTCTGACCTTTTCCACTTAGTTACAGCTGTAATTACTTTTTAATTAACTGCTCTTGCCATCCATTTACCAAGTGAATACCCAGCACTTTAGGCAACTGTAAAAGAATGTGTTATCTTTAAACTTAACTTTACAACGAGATCATACAGGTACATTACACAGTGTTACAGAAGAAGTGTTCAATTAGACCCAAGGGTTGCAAAAGTGCTCCATCTCCCCAGCTATTCTCTTTAGTCGTTGAAGGCTTTTTTGCCTGTGTCTTTTAGGAGATGTAATGAAGCATGGGGTGGCAGTTTCCCTCGTGATCTCTCCAATTTTGTGATCATATACCTCCCCACTGATGAAGTAGCTCCTCAATGCAGAGCTATTTAGTTCCCCTGGGAAATAAGCCATGTTCAAGCTTTTCTCTGCCAGAGCTGTCACCAATGTGCTGGCTTTCATTGTGATTTCTCCTTATTGTATACAAATCAATTCAAGTGAGGGAGAGGGGAGGAGTGTTTGTGCATGTGTATGTGTGTGCACACGTGTGTGCAAGGAATTGAGGTGGGTGGGAATATTGGTGTGCGGGGGGGCGTTGTTTGACAGACAGCTTGCCCATACACATGAATAAATTTGAGCAGTAATGAAGCATTATGGGCCGGATCTGAAGGTTGCCTTCAAGCACCGGATTATGCAGCAATCTGTAGAATTTGTCTGTGGTTGCTGATTTGCCACATATCTTATAGCCAAAACCCTATTTGTTTTAATTCCCTCCCATTTTCATAGCTATTTTTTCCTCTCATTTTCGTCTGGCTTCAGTGATTCCAGTCCTTGGCCCAGAAGTATTGATTGAGGCTGTTATATTATTTATGACAAATCTGTTTAATGGGGGATTCCTTTGTCCATATGAACGTCAGGAGGGAGGCAGGAAAGAGGTTATTCCCATTTGCTGAAGAGGCTAGTTGATTTTCGGTTCATTAAACTAGACACAGCGGTAATTACACTAGAGATTCGAATTGACGGGTGGTGTAACCTAACACGTGTCGGATTTCCTTCTCTGTCTTTGTTTCATCATGTTATGAAAAACTATAGTATGAATTAGTATTCTAAAATACACTAATCTGAGAGATTGTGAGGAGCAGAATTGTAATCGTAACATTTACTGAGCTTTCTGTGCTTTTCTGCAGATAAGTTTTATTTATTGATATGTTATTTGTCTAAGTGAGTCGCGATGGTGTTGCTCTTTACTTAAAGTGACGCTCAAAGATTTCAGTTCAGGTTGATGTGGCGACACCTGTGGTTAATGATGGCACTGTAACAGAAGCGCACTTCCGTACTACGGATCACATAAAGTATGAAATTGCTTGTATCGCTGGTTAATGCGAATAAGCCATCAAGCTTTTCCCAGCCCTGCACAGAACATGGGTGTTTATTTTGAAAATGGCTGCCAGTGATTACATGTGACCATGTTGGGTTGCACTCCCTACAGAAATTTCATAGAGATCTGACAAAAGTAATTACGCCAACAAAGTGCAGGGTAGCTGAACTGAGTTATTTGAAATAAATAAATAAATCCACACAGGTGGAAGGCAGAAGATGAGACTTTCATTTGTGTCTGAACATATTCATAGTGTGTAACTGATTGCACTACGCCTTGGTTATTTATTTGTACACAACACAAACTGCTCTCCTCACTTCTTCTTTTTTTTATGCCCAGATGAGTTCAGTAAAACTTCTACGACCACGTCTCAACGGCATTCTGTTCAAGCTGACGTTTGAGGAGCAGGTGAACAACATCCGGCCAGACATCATGAATGTGACATTCGCCTGTGAGGAGGTGAAGAAGAGCGAAGCCTTTTGCAAACTCCTGGAGTTTGTGTTGCTGGTTGGCAATTACATGAATGCTGGCTCAAGGAATGCCCAGACGTTTGGTTTCAACATCAGCTTCCTCTGCAAGGTAACGCCACCACAGCACCGCATCACACAGATTAACACCATGTTGTGAAAATGTCTGATACCTGAACATGAACTACTTCTAAATATACATCAATTCATTTAAGTTTACATTTATTCATTTGATGCTTTTGTCCCAAAATGAAGGCAAGTCCACGTAACACTCCTTCTTAAATGTTCTTTCAAGTGTCAAACTGACACATATGTGCATAAATTAGTTTTTATTTGATGAAGAACAGGACGGAGAGAGTGAGAGAAAAAACAGTCAGGAAGTGAGTAAGTCCTCTTTGAGAAAGTTGTGATCTGACCAAGAGGGATTTTGAAGGTTGAATTGAGTTAGATAACATGTTCCACCATCATGGAACCACACAGAAGAGTCTGGATTGTTTCTTTGCTACTTGATGGGCATAGCTGCGTACAAGTGGAAGGCACCAAATCCCACTGTTGTGTCAGTGTGCACCTGTAGCTCGAGATGGCAGAGAAGAAGGGCTTTACGACGGTGAGGTATTCACATTATTTTGAATTTGTGGGTGAATGGGACAAGAGCATCACAGTGGAATGCAAATTGAGCCAGGGTGATAAGTGTCTGTCAGCTGCGAAGAGCTCTACTTCAAATCTGAAGAAGCACCTGCAAACCAAGCACAGCCCACAACACTCAGGTGCCCTCAGTTTCTATGTAATCAAACATAATCTTCAATAAAGACCTGCAAAGGGAAGTTATTCCTGCTATTACCCTACAGAATTGCAGATTATGGGCTGTAGACTAGGCTGTACGATAATGCTCAAGGCAATGCATTCAAGGGTAGACGTACAGCAGGCTACGTGCCCTCCGGACAACCAACATGTGTTAGGAATCTTAAAAAGCTTTTCATTTTCGGTAAAGCAAAGGTGCTCTAGTGAGTTACTTTTCTCGGCAGGTAACACTGTAATGTAGCAAGTTACTTTTTAAAGGCAGTAATCCTGTAATGTAACAAGTTACTTTATAAGTAATGTTGCCCAACTAAACATACACAAGTAGTTATCTACACGTTTTTGATCATTTAGTTATAATATTCTCCACTGTTTTGCATCACTGTTTTATGTGACAGTCATTGAGATGTAATTGTATCATGCTTTGAAAGTATACATTGACATGCAGGCGTATCAGTGTGAGTCAGACCTGCCCTGCCTTCATCAAACGCTGCTCTCAGATAATAGAGACATGCTCACAAGATTCTCTCGCTCTATGAGAAATGCTGCCTTAACAGATGTCATGGCAAGTCATTTTTTGGGGCCTCTCTCAAGCTCGCCTCAAAGAATTTTACAGAGACTACGTCCTCTAAGATCTGCAGAACCTAATCAACAATCAAATGAAACATGTTTCAGTAAAAATCAGAACCATGATGAGGCATGGACCACAGTGGAACCTGAGCCAGAAAAAGGCAGCATCTGAGTCCACTGCCAGGTAAAATCACAGCATGCAAAGATGTGAAAGAGGGAACTGGCAGCCACGCGCACACAGCTATACCAAGCACAACCGAGCTCTTGAAGAAGACCTTTTCAGCCACACAAACACACTCAAACTTACATCAGGCAGACAGTGAGACAAGAGGCTTTCAGACATTGTGTTCTAAGAGGAAGAGTCCTTAAGCTAAGGTAAGAGAGAAGTCTGTCAGCCCACTGTAGACAAAGCGCGAGTTAGTCATGTCACAATGAAAACAGGGTTTTAAGCTTGGATTTTAAAATGGCACTTCAACCACAAGAGCAAGCTGGCTCTGAAAGTGGGACTCTTACTAGGAAAGTTGCTTATTTGATAGTTATAGAGATGAATGAGTATAGTGTGTTTTTTTTGTTTGGGTTTTAACTGTTGCTTTTCCAATAATGATGTGAGTTAAAAACTGAGTCTTAAAACCGGTATCAGGATTGGCCAGAAGGATGACTTTCTGCAATATATACGTGTCGTCCATGTACGTATTTGTACACATTTTCTCAACAACCCAGTTTTTAAGATGACAGTTATTAATCTCTATTTTCACATTTAGTCATTATTTTGACATTTTTCAAACAAAGTTCCTTGACAGAGTTAGGCTCCAGCAGTATAACAGATTTTTAAAGTTTCTTCTTTTTTTGAGGATTTTTTTCCCCCCTACTAAAAAGGAAATCTCCAGGATTTTCATCAACACAACGCTTAAAAAAAAAAAAAAAAAAAAAAAGTTGCCCTAAATGTTCAACTTTCTTTCATGCCAACTGCTTACAGGATAAAGATCCAGCAAAACATTAATATCTCCTAACTCAACAGCATGTGAACAAATTAGGATTTAACAGAGAGCCAAAAATTCACTTTGTTGTCTTGTCCGTTTCAAGTAGCTTTGGCACCATGGTGCCGTGTAGCATAGGCGACAGTGTTTAATGTCTTATCTAACTGATGAGAAAACTGATGAGAAAATTCATCGGGCAGCCGACAGAGTGCTTTGAGAGGTGCTGAAGCAGGGGCAAGCCCCTCCTCCCGGCGCCGCCACAGGTTGGCAATCAAGCTGTGGGGATAAACAACTTAAAGAAGCTACAAAAACATCTTTCTAACACTTTTTCTCTTTGGAGTCATTATTCTCAAACTCTCTGCTGTTCTGTGGCAGTTCTACAACCGTTGGGAGTAGGAAAAAAAAAGGGGGATCTATCCTAAACGATCATGTCAAATGGATCAGTCATGTCATGTGAAAATGCACAACATGGGATTTTCCATATGGGAGAGCTAAGTGTGAATGCCAAAAGCCACCGCCTTACATGCATATTTGAAGCCAGCAATCTTGCAGGTGTGAAAAGGGCTTTAGTATGGTGAATCCAGTGTGCCTTTTGTATTCCTGCAAGCTGACTGAATCAGTATGGAGTGTCAGTGTAGAGCCTGGTAATGCCTCAGGGGGCTGATTGGGCCATTATAGATGGACAAGAAAAAAAGTCTGCTTTCTCACTTTAGTCAATCAAGTAAATGGCCCCCTGGGTGGCAGGTCTATGGTACCTAATGGGCTCATCAGGGAGGAAGAGGTTGATGATGGGAAGGGCATACGCTGACCCACCTACAGCCCTCCACTACAGCCCCTTGTCTGGCCAAGGACACACAAATCTCCTGGGAGCCAGCCTGGTCACATACATTCAACAAGCCGAACGTCCGCTCTGGCTTTACAAGGACGACTGTGAAATGTGGATTTCATGTCACTGTGGTTCAGTGTGAAAACCGTGAGCAAATGACATGATGGGGAAGTTTTAAACTGAACGAATACCTGCAATGTGAGGAGGAAACGCTTAACATGCATAAAAATACGCATGATAATTAAGATTGCAGAAGAGACTGTTTCCATAATGAAACATATTGGGTAAATGGATAAAACCATCTGCCGTATGACTGAAAAACAAACTCGCTCCTTCTCCTGGGTTTTGTCCCTGTCTTACTGAGGGAAAAACACTTTCACAGGCTCTGCTTAATAATTAAAGACCACATGGCAATGATTTGTGTCCAATTTAGGTAGAGCAGTCCAGGCTATCTGTTAGGCACTTGACTCAGTGTCATGGAGTCATCTACCTAACATCAGTGTGACCTTGCCTCCTGCTCTCAAAATACAACTTTTTCCTCAGCTGAAATGATGGTTGCATCACAGAACTCATTCTCAGCGGTGGCCTTGTATGCTTTTCTATTTATTTATAATGTATGTTTCCTTGTAGTAATAGTTTGATTGATTGGTCAAGACCCGACAACCCTTCTGTTAGAGAGAAACTATATTCTCATCACCACTTCTTCTGTTATCAGTTAATTATTGTGTTATTTTTTTTTATTTTCGAGTTAGAAATTTAAGTGGAAGCATGTTTGCTGGTAGTGTGTAATAATATATTGGAATGTACGGCACTAACTAGTGAGGGATTTGGAATAATGCTTCCTCAAGGCAATTTATGATCTGAAAGATTGAATGATATCACGGTTCAGACTTTGCTTTCAGCAGCGTGGCAATGAGGCAGCGTTTTTTTTTTTTTTTTTTTCCCCCATCTTCTTCAAATGAACAGATTTGTTTGAAGGATCAGCATTTACAGACGCTCCATCCAGTCGCGCCATTAAAACATAATGGGATAAGACACATTGTAAGCAGCTTGTGTAAAGAAACGGCAGCTATAAAAAGGCATTTGATCGAGGCAGTGTTAAAGCAAAGAGTTGAGGTGAAACTACAGGTAGCCTGCGCTCTTTGAGGAGAACATACCTGAACGGAGGAGCTCTGGCTGTAAAAGCCCTTTTCACTTTTGGCTTTTACCCCAAAACTTTGAAACAGCCAGGACAAGGGATGGACTCTGATTAAAAATGGCCCCAAACTTTGACACACAGCCTGTTCGCAGATACTCCACAGCCCCTGGCACAGTTCTCACGATACCTTAAAGCTGCATTGACTGAAATTCCTGATGTAAAATAGTGTGAAAATAACATCAGCACCTTGGGCTTTGTGGAGGATTCCCTCTGCCCTTCCAGAGGCCCTCAGCAGAATGTGTTACCTCTACCAACAACAGCTCTTTTTATCTCAACATACTCCATTTCAAAATGTGTGTAATGGTCACATATGGCATTATAATGTTTGCTATCCTTGTGTTAGTTACGCATTTCTGGACTCCGTCAGTCAGACTACTGCCATCCCCCTGATATCAGCTCCAGAAGATTTAAGGCTTCACAGTTTAAGACAATGGCCCGCTTGTTTTGATTGGGTTTGAAACCATTTTAGAGCCTTGAAACTCCTCATGTTCAGCCAATGAAACCAATCCCTGAAACTTTTCTGCCAACTGATTAAACTGTGCTCTACTTAAGGCTCTTTGCATGTAAAATATCCACATTTTTAAAAGGAGCAGATCAGTTTAAGATGGTTTTGACAGAGGCTTTTCTGCTGGAAGTTGTCGCACTTTTCACCGCGGTTCACAGTAAACTACTACATGTTCTCTCTCTCAGGGAAAGCTTCCAGTAATTCAAGGTAAAGAGGAGAGAAAATGCACCAGAGGCCCACAAAATAATACAAGATAAAACAAAACAAATGAATCCTTAAACTACAGTGTTTGTTTCTCATTTTCACCAGATTTTTTTTTCTCTGACCACAAAAGGCCCAGACGTTCTTTAAAATGAAACCCGGAAATGATAAGCACAAATTACGCTGTACAAGTTATTTCATTAGAGTCATACGTTTTATATTAAAAGAGCAGGTTTTGGTAGAGCAGTAAGAGTTTATGAATTAGTGAATATACATGCTTTGTAGGCTCTGTGGTCCAGTCTTATTATGTCAGTGACATTCACCTCACAATGCTAATATGCTTCCAGTATCATCAGATAATTTTAATGGCTGCCTTATTACCTGAAGCTGCATCTCTACTTACACCCACTGCACTCAATAAAACCGCACCTTGTGCCCATTCGCCTCCCCTGTATGGCCACTAGATTAGTTCAGGTTAAACATACCACTCTAAATCATTTCCACGTTGCGTCAGTGATGCGGTGCACAAGATACTGCAATCTAGAGATAAAAACTGCCCCTCTGTAGCACATTATTTAGAATTGTTGTTACAGTTAATGTACTGTTTGTTAACATTTACAAATCCCTAAATGTTTATTTTACCTCTCCCAGTTTACCCTCTCTTTATTACATATTACTAATATTAGTTAGCAGATGAAATCAGCATACCACAGATGCACTTTTTTTGTGTGGTAATGACAGTTTGGGGTATAACAATAAACAAATTAAAATTTAAAATCCATGAAATTAAATTGTGATTATCCAACGTGAGCAAATGATTGATCCTCATCTAATGAAAGTGTGTGTTTGAGTGTGCGCGTGTGTTTGTGTGGGTGTGTTTCTGTGTTGGTGTGTGAGGGTTTGCCTTTGACTGCCTGTAATTGTTTCAATTCGCTATTGCTAAGTGTGTGTGTGTGTGTGTGTGTGTGAGTGTGTGTGTCTGTCTGTCTGTGTGTGTGCACGTGTGTGAGACAGCATGTACACACGTGTGTTTGTATGTGCACATGTGTGGGCATGTCCAACTGCAGGCTGTTTACAGCGCGGATATTATCGGTATGAGTACACAGAGGTGGGTTGTGCTAATTAGTTTTCCCAGCATGCCGTTCGAACAGCATGGCAATCACGGTGGGGAATGAATATGGAACAAGTTCCCTATGCACTGATGTGGAGACTCTGGCTTGTGTGTATGATCACAGTCTCTCACACACACACACACACACACACACACACACCAACATATACTTGGCAAACACAGTACAGTACTTTCATTAAAACTTTCCTGCCTCACTGTTCTCATTTATTCTCATGGGTGTGGTATCATGTTACCTGTGTATGTACTGTATGTACTGTATGTACTGTATGTACTGTATATATGTGTGCATGTTTGTTTCTTTTCGGCCGGCTGTAATTGGATGTGAAAATATGTTATGTCTCATCTTAATGCATTTTTATTTTATCTCCTCCTAATGTGCTGTGCCTCTATCCAGTCCTTCATTTGATGGAGCTTGACTGAACCGCTAACTAGTACCTCTTACATGAGGGTCCTTGTTATCTTGACGGCCATGGACCGCTGACGGCCATGGACCGTACCTCTGAGAGGGCAGACATAGACGTTGTTGTGCTTGTTATTTAAATTTGTTTCCAGCCATTGTTGTTTCCATCATGGAGACAAAGATGCATTTAGTTGTGTGCTGAAAACAAATTAGGCAGATTTCACATTTCACATCTTTTTTTTTTTTTTTTAGCTCCGAGACACGAAATCCATCAGTCAGAACACAACGCTTCTTCATTTCCTGGCTGAGCAGTGTGAAGAGCATCACAAAGCGATTTTGAGGTTTCCAGAGGAACTGGAGCACGTGGAGAGCGCCAGCAGAGGTATGTGTCTGTGTCTGGTTGTCTCGCGGTCAGACGCACATGTGCGTTAGAAAAGTTACACATCAGCTGCGAACGAATCTAGCTTAACGGTCTTTCGCTGGGCGACGCAACCAGCAAAAGATATCCACAAATGTTTGTAACTTTTTTTTAAGCCTTTCCTATATCCATTAATTTATTATAATTTATTTTCACCACATTTTCACCCTTATCTATTTCATCCCTTGACAACAGCTCGCGCTCCCTCTTTGTGACAGGAATAGAGCTGTTTGTCTGACCACACTGTCATTCAGCCTGTCAATAAACTAATTCCACTCTAATTCTATTCTCAAGCATTTGGTGGAATCCCTGCAGGCTTATTTACTTTGTTAGTCTCGTAATTGGTTATTTAATCTAATTCAACTAATTATGCACTTGACTGAGGCTGCCAGCCATTGTGTAAGTGGACTGAATAGTCTTTGTGCGCTGTATATATTTAGATGTCTGCATGCACAAATTTTGAATTATATCAACTTTGTCATTTCGTGGAAATGAAGGAGATGCCAGTTAATTGACTGAAACCAGCAAATAAATGTCTCTTGCACAAACCCCTCAGGAACTATTGAAGGAGTAGGGATGCAAAAAAAAAAGAAAAAAAAAAAAAAAAGCAAACAAACATGGGGCACAACATTGTTTCTCTTGTTTCACTGACCATCACATGCAATTAAACAGGGTTTTCATGGAGCTGTAACAATGAAGGAGACTTCCTGTTTACATTTTGAGACTCGGGAAGGCTCACCATCGTTAAATAAGCCAGTGGGCTTATTTTTAAAAAATCTGCACTATTTCAAATGTTCCTGCTTTTTGCCTCACACGTTTTATTTCCTATATTTTACTGCGTTTTTATCAAGTTAAATCTCAGTATGAGAACAGCAGAAATCTCTGCTAACGATCCTCTAAAAATCGATTTTATTAGATTTATTTTGAGGCACAGGAGAACATGGTGATCAGAGGCCTGGGTCTTTGCAAAGCTTTTACTGCCTGTAGAACAGTAGAGCATCGCTCAATTATTTACCACTATCTCCAGATCCTTCTCCAGAGATCCTTCTCTCATTCCAAAACGAGAGTGAGTCTGGGGTTGGCTTTCACCCGCTGGCGAGGTGGTACGCTGGATCTGGCAGCCGCGGTCAGGGGGCGTGCGCTTCTCGTGTTGTTGAGGCGGAGAGGAGCAGCCAATTTTGAATGATGTGTTTACAAACCGCAACTGACAAATCCTACTCATTTTGGCTTTAATGTTTACACTACATAAAGGAAATAATACACCGATCCAGTGAAATTAAATTAAAACAAACACACAGTATCACACAGGACAGCGGAGCAGTCGACAATACAACCTTCATCCTCTCACTGGTGACGGGACGGAAAAAATCACTGTGCTGTTGTGCTTTCTTGGGTGATAAATTTCATGTGAACGAACCTGTGTAAAGCCTGTCGCCCATGCATGTGATCTCTGATTGTAGACTGTCAGAGGCGAGCGGGGGAGGGGCTGACTTAGAGGGACACTGACGGCGATGTTGCGGATTCAAATGCAATCAAATGGCCATCTACAGTAGTTGGTAGTTGTAGAGTTAACGTCATCGATAAGTGCAATCAGTGCCTGGATAATTTCCCTTGGAAATGATTATTTTCCTCTCCCTTGATTGGCTGCTTCAGACTTTTACTCCTCCAGAGCTGTTTCTCTGAGAAACTGGCCTGCCATGTTGCCATCGTCTGGTTTTTATTTCACCGCTTTGACCGCAATTCAAAATGGTGCATATGTTTTTACTACAGTAATTCAAAATTAATTTCTGTGAATTCTACAGCAGATGATTATTTGAAATATGATTATTTCTCTTGGTACATGAGAAATCAGTGTGCTTATGGACTAGCCTGGCTGCAGAGGAGAGTGAGAATGAAAGCTAGAGGTTCGCTTTAAATAAGACCAGCATTAGAGCTCTTCCCTGTGGAGACTTCCCCTCTCTCCGGGGGTTCAGACAGTATCAAAGCCCACCTGTATCGAGGTCAATTTTGATTAAAATTCATTTGATTATAAAGAGGCAGGGGCAGCATGTTCCAGATAGGACCTGGACAAAGAGAAGGGCCATGCTTTTAACAATAATATTAGTGAAAGATATGTTTTGATATTAAACTTTTAGCATCTCAGAAATGCCACATCTGAATCTCACATTCAAAATTAAATTAAGACCCATTTAAAATATCTAATTTTTTTCGTTAAGCAATTACACAGGTTAATAAATTTGCAGATTTTTTACTCAAACTATAACATATAAAGGCTGAACACTAACATAAATTAATTTTCAGAACTAATTAAATTACTGTCTGTGCCGTGTTATTTTACTCTCCTTAATAAAAGGCTCAAATGCTTTCAATTCTACCTCGGCACCCACATGTCTATACCATACTGAGCTCAGAATGTCTTTGAAATGATCCTGTCAGCATCAGCACAGTCATGAAATTGTAAAATGAAAATAACTGTTTGTTTAGTAGATGTTCACTGGGGTAATTGACTGGCTTATTTGAAATCAGCCAGTCATTTGTTCCAGTGATAGTGGAGGCGTTTTAGATTTTACACATTGTAAACATGTAGGGAAACATTTTAGTTGTAATTATCCTGCATCTATTGCATTGTGATTCTGTATAGTGAACCGCTGTGTACAATGTCTCAACGTGTGTCTTGAATGTAGAGTAATGTAATGAGGTCCTGCTGAGGATAATACAGAGCAGCATTTTGCCTTCACTGTCTTGATCTGGTCGACTTGGCAGTGACAGTTGCTTCCCACCTTAATTACCTCCATCAAACAGGTTTTTCCTTCTGTCCTGTTCGGTGGTTTCTTTTTGTTGTTGTTGTTGTTGTTAGATAACAGCATATCTTCAAAAAATGACTTTTTTGTAAAATGGAATTTGGTGAAAAGGTTCAAGTCATTATTTTTTGGTACAAACACAACAACCATTGTTTGCACTGACACAATACTTAATTTTCTGTGATGACTCCCGCACTGCAGTTTCTTTGATCACAGGTTCAGTAGAAATGTATTGTTATGTAATTATCTCTATGTAGTTGTATTTCAATGCAAGGCCAGAGCCATTTTAAAACCTCTAATATGTGTCCATTATCAAAACAAGCTGTGTATTTACATAGACAGTCGATAACTGTGCAGCCTCTGTGAAGGTATGCAGTTGCTCAACAGTTTCTTGTTTAACATCACTGTTTTTATCCTTCAAGCATACATGAATAAAAAAAAAAGCAGCATGATGTATTCCCTTTAAAACAGCATAAACCTCTGTCCATGTATTGTATTAAGCATGGAAATACATCAAAGTCCTGAGGCATACATTAATTTCCATGCTTACCTGCGGTCACAGCGTACCTTTATGAAATACCAATTTAAAGTATGTTTAAACATACACGCGTCTGGGTATATGAAGTGATTTTGCAATTTCTCAATTAACTGTTCTCTGCTCACCAAGTTTTATTCTCCAGAAAGAAAAGCAAGCGCATAAATGGTTGGTCTGCCTCTCACTTAGGTCAGAAAAAGTCAAGAAAACGCTGCTCTATTTTTTCTCCCAAAAGAATTGATTGGACAATGCTGGTAAAATCATTACGGCCTGAATAACAGACAAAGACAAGATCTTCACATTTTTTGTCAGTACGTTTTCTCACCAGCATCTACTGTAGACAGTGAAGAGCTGCTGAGGAGACGTCACTGTCATTCACCAACTCCTCCTTTTTAAATGTGGTAGAGCTCGTGGATGGACATATCACATATCACTGCAGCTTATTGAATTCTTTAACCTTGATATCGAGCACTGTACAAAGTTGAGTCTGGAGACCAGTGCAACAAATTTTTACCGTTATTAAAACTCCCTGGATCAAAATTTACATTTTTGAGAACCCTTGCTTAATAAAATTCTGAGCAGTAATAATATATATTATGTGCTGAATGAATTAGGCTTCTGAAAACTTACACATTTTTGTAGTAATCCCTTAAACATAAAAAACAGTTATTCCTTTTTTTTTTTGAAGATTTCATACTTAGTTCATCACCAAATTTAACCCGTTGCCTTCCCTTGCCAAGAAACCAATTCTGCTTTTCTTATTGGCTTTGTGTCCAAAATGCAACCATATTTCAGTGTGAGCTCCATCTCTGTGCGAGCAGGGGATTGGTAGCCTCTCCTGCCATCATGTCATCTTGGATCTCTACTGATAAATCACTCTGAAGGATGAAGGATTTGAAGGAGCTCTGGACAGCGCCCCCCCCCCCCTCCATAAAGAAAGAAAGAAAAAAAGGACTGGTCACAGCATCACAGCACGGCATCACCGCCAACTGAAGTTAGATATACATAGAGATATAGATACATATGCACATCCTTCATTTGCCCAAAGTGATTATTTTAGTGCACCAGAAAACATCAGTTGCATTACAGTATATAGAATCTACTCCTGGTTTATGTTACCATTTGCATACTTTTAATAATATCAGTGTGCCATGCAGCCCTAATCCATTGTATTCTTTATTCATCTACTATTTTGATTTAACCTTAAATGGGCTCAGGTTTAATATTGCTCCTGGCACGCTTGTACCGAACTGGTGTGAGATATCACATCTCAAAGCACAGCTAATTTCTCTTCCCTGTGATCGCTCAATACTGTGTTTGACTGATTCGGTGCACTGTATGCACCACATACTGATTGCTTCTCTTTCCCATTATTTTGCAGCTTCATTTTAATGTGCAGAAGGTTTTTAAAACCTCTATGTCTCGTACATCAGGTTTTTTCACCCTGACCAGACACTTTAATAAATGAAAGAATTCAGTTTCGAACTCTCATAAAGAGTGAAAGTTTTGGTTCTAGATTAGCTGCTACCTTCCAATTCCTTCACCTTGCCCTCATTTTATTTTATTGGAACATAACAGGGTTGTCTTTGTTAATAGTTAATCATGCATTCTTCTAGGATGATGCACCACTGAATAAGAGTGTAGCCAAGACTGATATATATACATTATATACACATATACGTTATGTACTTAATATATACTATATATGCATTCATTCACAAATGTACTACTGGAGATTGTGGCTATAATCATTTGAGATGCAGTGTTAGAATCTACTATTTTCATACCCCTGACCTCATCTTAATAGCAGTGGCAAAGCCTTGAGAGAAGTGTCATTGGCCAATTTGCCTTGTTAAATCCCCCTCAGAGATGAATATGTGGGGCCTGACAATGGGAACTAAGTCTGCGTGGTGATTCCACTCAATCAGTGGTGCACTGACAATCTGTCTTGACAATCCGGGAAAAGAGGAAATATGACACAAATGTTCTCATAAATCTATTTAGTATAAGGCATAGCCAAGGGCAAAGTACTTTGGAGCCTGTGAGAGAGAAAATGGAGAATGAGGGGAGGAAAAAAAAAGATGAACTCTGAGGATATTAATACCGCTGTGAATATATCTATTATCCACATTCATTTCAAGGCACTGCAGCATAATAAAGCAGTGCTCATTTCCCATTTAAAGTCCTAGCAGCACTTGGCTCTGTATTACGTAGACAAAATGCCTTTCTGGATGGGGTGTAACACAGAAGGGATCATTTGTCTCTCGGTTTCAATGGGGTTGCAGGGAATCATGGGGAGGGGAGAAGTTATTCCCTCATGCTAGTCCAGGGAGGCTATCTTACTAAAGTCAGCTGCAGAAGCTTAAGGAAGAATGGACATAATTCCAGCCAAACACTGAGTACTACTGCAGTGGATGCGCAAGTGTTTGCTTTTTGCTCAAGACGTGTTTGTCTGTGAAAGAAACTCACGATTTACATGAAGTTCATTCATTTCGCAGCTGATGTGTGTTGACTCACAATTAAAAAAAATGATGAGAAAACACGCAGTTATTGAAGTTTTGGGAAGGTTTTGAAAATGCTTGCTAGCAGCTGGGCTGTGTTACTAAAGAAGCCAGCGGCTAGCTGAAAAGCACTATTAATAGACATCATAACAAGACATGTTGTTTGTGTTAAAGGAAGCTATTAACTGTTCATTTAAAAGAGACCTGACCTACTTTCTAAGCTTGTTTATTCTTTCATATTTACTCTTGCCCTTCAACAAAAAAAAAAAATCTATGGAAATCATTTTGTTATTTTTTTAATTAAACTTTTAGGATTCTGTCATTATCAGCGTTTGTAGACATGTCACATTCACACTGAGTACACCGGTGTTGATCATTTTTATTTTATTAGCCTGAGGGTAGTATTTTGCATTATGCCACTGTTTTAGTAACTTTATACTGTGCCTGCTTCTCCGTGTCTTAATAGAGTGCTGGACACACACACCTGATTGCAGAAAAGATTTTTGTAAATACCTGCTTATTCTGAATTTGATGCAGCAGCATGTTTCAAACAAGTTGGGACATGAGCAACTAAAGACTGGGAAAGATGTGCAATGCTCCAAAAACACCTGTTTGGAACATTCCACAGGTAAACAGGTTCATTGGTAACAGGTGATAGATCATGATCGGTTATGAAAGGGGCATCCTGGAAAGGCTCAGTCGATCACAAGCGAGGATGGAGCGAGGTTCACCACTTTGTAAACACGATTGTATAAAGGACGTTGCTGCATGGGCTCAGGAACACTTTGCTGTCAGTAAATATAGTTGGTTTGCAAATTGTTTTTATTAAGGTTTTACACGGTGTCCCAACTTTTTTGGAACTGCGTTTGTGTATTTATGAAGGCAACAGTGTTGAAACTGTTCTTTGATTCAAATTAAAGTCCCAAACTTCTTACGATAGATACAGATATGCACAGTAATGTTTGAGAAACTGTGCAGAGGCTTTCAGTTAAATGCAGCGCTGCCTGTCTGACCCAAATTATCATTCAGAGTGTCATCTGCTTGCCTGGTAACCTTCTGATTTTCCCAGAAGACTTCTGACTTTCATAACTCTTTGGTGCCATAGTTCCCGGTTTTCTTCCAAATGTTGATCAAAATCTAAAATACACATATTCAGTGATTATTTTGGTCAAATCAGAGACACACGGTTATTTAAGCAGTGCTATTTTTCAATAGGTTTCCAATCAGCAGAATGTGCACATCAAAAAGGTGGTCTGTATGGAAATATAGAGCCATATAAGACGCTATTGTGAAAAGAAAGAGAGCAGATCAGCTGAAAGTTTTCCTCCTTCCAGAATCAAATGATGTCCATCGTTTGAGTGTCTAAATTTTCTCTTGGTAACCTTACTGTTTTTTCTTTTAAAAAGATTAAGATTTGTGTTCTTCTCTGGGTTATTTACCTGGTTCTGTGGCGTTATCCACTGCCAGCTCTTTCCTCCTTTTGGGTAACAGCACCAATTATAGGCCGCAGATAGTCCTCTGAGAAAATGAGCCATAGTACCACCTGTGTCCGCTGACCTCGACCAGTGTTACTTTCTGCTTTGCCAGTGCGCAGTGACATGCTTCTTGTCATCGATTTTGATATCTGGCGACTTCTTTTTAATTTCAGTAATGGTTTGGCTCTCTGGCTTGGCTCTGAATTTGCAGCTTTCATCACTGCTGTGATATGCAGCCACTTGAAAAATTGGGAGCGTCACAACGATGACGACCAATAACACCAACAACCGACCATTTCAACATTTGGAAAAAAAAAATTGATTTCACACTCAGTGAAGTTTCCCTTCTTAGATTTGTAGTCAAACTTTTCCATTCTCCCTCAGACATAATTGAATGACAATCTGATTTAGGTGCATATTAATATTCTCAATGGGAATTCCATTTGCCATTTAATCGTGGGAGTTAATAGGGTGTGGTATGAGGTACACGAATGTGCAGTATTTCAAGTTTATTGCAATTTATAAAGTAGGAAATTGCATGTAGGTAAAGCTTTAGACAGTTTTCAAAACTGGGATATTTTCAGTGGTGTGCAGTTTTCATCTGTTGCGGCCACACGATCATGTGATGCTTCCAGCAGCAGAGAAGCTGGTCGTGCCTGTGGGAATAATGAACAAGACAAAAACCTTCTCTAGAGCACACATAACTTCAGAACTTGGTGGAGATTCACTTACCAGCGGTACATTGACCCAGATCGCACATCCAACACAACAGTGGAGTGGCTTTGTCTCTGTATGTACTTGAGAGACCCAGCCAAAGCCTGGGTTTAAACCCCTTTGAAAATCTGTGGAGAGACTTGAAGATTGCAGCTCACTGATGCTTCCCATCCAGTCTGACTGGGATTAAGAGGGTCTGCAAGGAGGAAGAGAAAAAGCACGAATCCAAGATGACTTCAAACTGCAGTCACTAGTTTGAAATCTCCCACAATGCTGAAGAAACAAAAAGCATCCTTAAAGACCCAGTGTGAAGGCTTTAGGGGGATCTATTGGCAGAAATGGAATAAAATATGTATGTTTTCAGTTGTGTATCATCACCTGAAAATAAGAGTAGTCAGGTTTTCGTTACCTCTTTGTCCACAAAGTCCACCATGTTGCATATTTCTACAGTAGCTCAGAATGGACAAACCAAACACTGGCTCTAGAGAGGGCCTGTCACATTTTTAGTGGCCACCACAGCTTCTTCTACACGGTTGCGAGGGAGGGGTGAGGCGAGGGGTATTCAGTTGGTTGCAGTCTGCAACCTCACTGCTAGATGGCGCTAAATCCTACAAACTGGACCTTTAAGATGCAACACAGATTAGCCACATCAGCCAGATGCTTGCACTTACGTACAAAATCACTTTTTAGCAAACATGATGCATTTTTTAATGTCCTGACTATTTTTTTTCCCCAAGTTTTAAACTCTAACTTTCCAAAGGAAAATTTTGAAATTCTATAAATGCTAAATCAGCCGGAGTAGATAAGCTACGCACAGACAATACACTTAGGTCTAAAATTTTGATCGAAGCAGGAAAAGAAAAAGTTCTGGTGGATGGAAAATGCTTTATTTTTGATGATAACATTTGAACTCTGCTTTATCGGTGATCTGCCATGTTTGCTGGAGAGTCCACTGAAGTGCGGACGGATGTTTAGGGCTTCTGGCTACAACAGCGTTGGTCCAGCCACAAAAGCTTGAAGTGCCGTTAATGATTGTGGGTTTGTTTACGTTTGAGTGCCCTGCTTGTGGAAGGTTGGCACCTTTCCATCTATCATTTGGTGTGTTTCAGTGCCTAAGCACCAAGTAAACCCCTTGGAAGCTTTTTTTGTTTGAGAACGCATCATTTATACATCAAAGGAATTTGGCAAAGGGTACTTGTATTTTTGAAGGCACAGTCTTCAGTCATACACAAATAATGACCTGAGACCCAGATTTCCTGTTGATTTGACTGCATATTTTGTGCGCTGCTGCACATCCAGATTAACGTGATGAGAGGGGTTTTACAACATAGCAGACCAAAGCCGGGATTAATTTCAGTGTTTGCAGGTCTTAACAATCACCTTCACATCAACACATCATTTTGTGGAAGCTAGAAACAAAGGAAAAATGTTGATGGCTGACACACTGGCAGAATTTTAAGTTTCTGTAGCCTGCTCCATCATAAGTACTGAATTCATATCTTTATATTAAAAATGTTTTTTTTTCTGCCCACCAGTGTAACATCAAGTACACGCAACCATTGGCCAACTTAACGCTGTCACTGTGCCTAGAAATGGAAACAATTTCCTCAGTGGTTGTTTAAGGTATACCTATCCCTGGACCCTGAAAGTGATAGAGCAGGATCAGCGAGGCCAGCAGTTTAAATGGACAGTCTGTCATGAAGAATATTAGGAACAGGAAACAGACCTGTCTAGCTCCACCAGCTCAGGGTGAGTGATGAGCTCTAGAGAGTTTTCTTTTTTTTTTCTTTACTCACTTCATGGTGGATGAGTAGTTCATTGTGAGACCAAAACAACTATTCTCTCTCTTTTTCTTCCTTTTTTTTCTTTCTGTCCATCTCTCTTTCCCTCCACCTCTGATTTCTTACATCACCACTTTGGCCAGCCAGTATGAATGTAGACAGAGATAGACACATGCAGGGAGGCCAGCAGCCCTGCTTAGCATCAGGCTCCAGTCCGTGACAGCAGATTTCAATGAGAGCTGACAATGGGACCAGGAATGAGAATAATGCTGTTTGCCAGCCTAGAAATTCAGCCTGTCACAGTAGACCATTTCCCATGCTGGGAGTGTTCCATGAGCTGAGGTGAACAAGGAAGCTCCATTTCAAATGCAACTCGGTTTTTCTGCACTAACTCATAACTAGAACAATCCGCCACTGCAGATTAAGATAATTGCTTTATTTTCAGAATTTATCAATAGCCAATCGACAACCTGGCCTCTCTAACAGTTCACATCTGTAACCTGAACTTTAACTATTTCATTTGTACTCAAATCTTTCAAACGCTGCCAAGTAAAAAGTCCTGTTTAATGACATACCACAGTGATTGAACTCAGGACCCAGAAGAAACCCCAGGGAGCAAAAGTAGCTCGCCAGTGTGCATTTGCAGTGGAGGAAACGTCACGTGGCGTACCAGGGAACATGGGGGAGCAGAACTGTTTACTTTTAAAGTCATTACCAATTACTGGCCCCGTCTCCTTTAAAATCCACATTACCATGTGATCATTAAGCCATCCAGGGTTTGGTAACTTTCAAATTGCAGGTTGTTTGCTCACTTGAAGAATGGCTCAGAGAACACAAGCTTTTCTTTCACTGAGCAGTGAAAGAAGCAAAATTATGTTCCTTTGTTGAAAACTGTAACTAACAGCTCTCAAGCAACTTATTTTTTGTCAAATGCACCCACCACAACCCATCTTTCACACTTTTGTTCGAAATTGGACCTTCTTACCTCATCTAAAACACATGCCTTTTTTAAAAAGTTCCAACCTTTCCCAGTTTGTTCATTTAAATTTTATATTTAATTACACTTTTTAAGATCATTTAGAATTTAGTGGAATACTCCAATGAAAATCTTCTGAGTATTAAATAGCCACCCCCTGTTGGTTCGAATGGTGGCCCCATAAAGTTTGTAGCTCGCTCATTTGTGGAGGATGACAGCTAGTCGCCTTCATTCACAGCACTTCCAATGGATTCCAATTGCAGTCGCTGAAAAAACACATCAAAACGTTCCTATAAACTTCTCAAACCACTCACGCAGCATAATCCATTTTTCTGCCTTTTATCCTTGTAGTATAAATTGCTAAGTGCACCACATCCAGCAGAGCTTCGGAGCTATGAGCAGGCAATCGCTCGACACAGAAATAGTGCAAGTTGTGATGTTGTGGAGAGTGCTTTTCTGCTAACCACCTGCTAACAACCTCATGCTGCGTTTATAGGAGGAAGGTGGAACGTAGATACATAGTTAGAGTCATGTTTGTTTTCCCCCCAAAGAGGTTAATGATAATGATCAACAAGACCTTTCTACATTTTAATTAAGCTTATTTTGCAACTCTTTAGTTTTTATGTTTGAGTTGTCCTTCAGAATATTCTATACGTACTCCAACACTTCCCTGAAGGCTCGAGTAATACCTGTTCCCACTGCAAACCTTTGGTTGATCTTATTGCATGAGATTATCAGCATGTTGGGAAAAACCCATCGTGTAACAAAGCCTGACTGATAGGTACCGTGGCGCTGTACTCCTCAGTGTTTCAGGTCTCCAGTGATTGGCTGAGGACGCTATCACAATGCTCGACATCTGCATTCGCTTAGGCCATTATCACAAAGCTTTATTTACACTATGAATTGTGCATTGATAAAAGTGTGTAACATGAGGTCAGATAAAACGCTTTTGACCTGTCATAACAATTGTTGAGCAACAAAAGTGGTGTCTTCTTGAACTGTCGCCGTCACTGACAGGACATTTTGCTAAACATTAGGGAACTTCAAAGTTGCTTTCATGGAGAAACTTGCGATAGCACGTCTGTCAGCCTGTTCTGATAAGTAAGATAATGATGAGGATTGTTGTACAAATGAGCAGGAAATTGAGTTTTCTCTGAGGTGATCCCTGCACCCTCCAGATAAGGCCCTGTTGAGGCTTTACAATAACAAGTGCAGGGATTTTTAATATTGACTGACTGAAAGAGCATAATCTGCAGCACAATATGCCCACCCTGTTCAGGATTTATGTTGTGTGCTTGTGTGATGGCTCAGTGGTGAGATCTATATTAAAAAGACTAAGCTTGCCAAATAGGTATCATGCTATTGTTAAATCGTTCATTTTAGCATTAACCCGAAGTGCTCCTCCAAGTTCTCCTCCACAGACCACTTGTCTTATGTCTTTTCAAATCCAGCAATAAGGGGATATGAAATTTAATTTCATAATCCAGGGATGACTGACTTGGTTTTGTCTGGCTTAATTAAAATTCATAGAAATGACCAAAGACTGAAAAACTAGCCAACGATATTTTTTTTTTTTAATTTCACTTCTCAGTGAGGATCCAAATGTTGTCTTTTAATAACCTAATGAAAATAACTTTATTTTTATAAAAGTCTCACAAAACAGGATAATGTCAAACAAACGACACAGTATGTGTTAATACAATCAGGCAAAAGCCAACAACGAAAAAAAACCCCCACAGAAGTTCACTTGACTGATTTTATAAATGACAGTTCGTGCAAAGAGTGGTAAAAAAAAAAAAAAGAAAAAAAAAAAAAAAATCCAAACTCTAGGCTGGAGCCCAAGTATTGACTACGTAGGAGAGAAGTAAAATATTCAAATCACTTCTGAGTTTGTGTGATCCTTTTCACTGCTTTGAAAGTGAAGGCTTAATGCTCTTGTCTCAGCATCATGTAGGCAGAAATGTGCTTTAAGTGTCTCTCAAAGATTAGGCATGGTGTGTCTATGTGTTGGTGTTGCTGTACATATGGGTGTTATCCTCTTATGATATTATTCTCTTAAGAGCAAGGCCTCCTGCACAACTAATTGCTAGCTACAGAAGCAGACATCTTATATGTCTAAATGAATGGCAGAATTTTAGTTTTCTGTCAAATACAAAGAGACAAATGTTCTCCAGACCTGCAGGCTGTTGTGGAAGATTTTCTCTAAAAAAATTACATTAGCACTAGCCTAATCTTTTTTTTTTTTTAATCAGAAGTGAGGCAGTCTAGAGTTCTAATCTATTGTGCCAATCATCGTTCTGTCCGTCCATGTTGCTCTGTGCTCGCACATCACACCATGCCATGGAGAAAAATACACATCATGCTGGACGTGCTATTTATCCAGAAAGGCAACAGATCATTTACTGACTAGGTGGTCATTGTGGTAAAGTGCCTCTGTTTTTCTCTCCTTTCATTCCCACAGTCTCTGCCTCTATTGACCGCTGTTTGAGAAAACGTGTCTGCGGCTCAAATGCTGTCATAAGAATCCGGCCAGCTTTCGCCAACTCCTGCATGTCAGTGGGGGAGGGAATTGATTTTGGATACCAAATTGGGTCATTTTTATCATGGGCTGTCATCAATATATAATTTAAAAGCATGGCCTGGAGTGAACATTGCAGGGCTGCTCATTGGAGTTTTACTGAACCCAGGGGAGTAGGCTCCCCCGTGCACCTTTAAGTTAATGCATGGCACTATGTGTGAAGATTCCACCATCACTCGTGATTTATCCCCCCCAGAGGAGGTAAGACATAGCAGTACATAGGCAGTCACTGCCAATATTGCAACATTTATATGGCACTTGTAGGTTTTCGCAGGGTCTGCCAAGACCATACTTATCTGTATCTATCACGAAAACCATCTCCCAGGCATTCGCTCTCAATATGCCACACTTGTTTCTTTTTCTTGCCATCCTAGGACATTATTCACAGGTGAATTTCAAAATAATCAGAGCTATATTGTTGTTAACTAGTGCATGAACCGTTGCACCGGCAGTAGTAGGTGTAGCTGTCTCTCGTTTACAGTGATGCAGCTCAGTATTCTGGGGGAGTTTAGGGAGACTCACTCATCTCTCATTTTGTTGTGTTTTGGCATGTAGGTTGTAAACAGGTTTGTTTCGTATACACTAGCCAAAACCCAGTTTCACATCAGAAACTGCCTCCTTTGTGTGGTTCAGACCATGCTGTGTTTGTTTGCCTCTATGATGTAAATCTCACTGATCTCTTCTAATTTTGTCCTCGGGCTTTATGGAATGAGTTTAATTTAGCATCCAGCCCCTTTATTTCCAAAATAAATCTAACAGGTCCTGACTATGACCTTTCTCTTACATGTTGATGATTTGCATTTTCCACCTTCTTTTTTTCCAGCTCTGTGATATGGAGTCACACTGTGTGATCCATATTCAAATATTATTTAAATCAGTTGCACTGCATTTGCATGTGAAATTGAGGATTTGAAGCCAGGTCGCCTGCATACTGATCAGAGGGACAACCTTCATTGGAGTGAGGCTTGATATTGCAAATAAATGGAACAGGGTATTAATAATTGTCATGAAAGGAGTGTTCTATATTGCACACAGCCATAAAAGTGTTTTTCCTCTCATGTAATGAATCTGATATCGTTCTCAACCCCTTTTGCTTTCGGCTCAGGAAATGATTATACTCTCCTCAAATAGAGAGACCCCGCCATGGTGTCACTTTTTAGGACGAAATTACCCACAAGATGGCGGCTTGTTCCCACACCAAAATCTTTTATATTTGTTGCCAGGGAGAAAAAGAGTAAACACACAAATAATGCTATATTAAAGAGGGTGATGTCATCTACCCGCTGTGCTCTGTAAGCCAAATGATGTCATATGGCAGTACTATTGTGAATTTGGGTTGACACATTTACTCAGATACAAAAATGTTTCTTTTTTCATGAAAAATAAATCCATTGTAGCCAAATATCTTAACAACTGTCAACACAGAAGGACACTAGTTTCAGTAGAGTCTGTGTTTTCTGGGAAGCCGCCAACATTACTTAATACTGAAGTAAAACTTCATCATGAACATGAGTAACAAAACACTGCATAGCATGTTTTAAACCAATTTAAACAGGGCCAGCTGACACATTTGCATAATTTTGTTTTAAAATGAAGGGAGGCACAGAAGGATAAATACTAGATCCTGAGCTGGACATTATCTAATTGCCAATTTATCCACATATCATGGCACATATTTTAATAGCAAACAAGAAAACGATTCAACCAATAAATGTCTGCCTTTATGTGGATGTTTAATGAAGCTAATAACACACATTCATTACATTTCAGTTAATCTTCAGCTATAAAGCTTTTGATTATATCACAAGTGTTGCTGGAGTTTGGACCACCTCAGACTCTTTCCCTTCTCCATGCACCTTGGAGGTAGGTGAAGATGCTTCTGCAGTTCATCTTCAACCAAAACAAGTTAGTGAAAGCTGGCTTACGTCACCTAGCAACATCATCAGAATCATGGAGTAAGATTTGGTCCCAGTTTTGGCGCTGTATTGCAGTAAATGGTCAGGTTTAGCTTCTGGTTCACAATTATGCTCCTATTAATGAATCTATATGGATACTGTTAGAATATTGGCAAAAACTAGAGACTGATCTTTTTCTTGCGCAAATGGAATGCAAATTTTGCTGCTAGTGATGATTTAAATGTTGTATTTTGAAGTCTGAATTACATTTTGATGTGACCATCTTAAAGCCATCCATCCAGACATCCTATTACTCAGTAGTCTTCATTTGTATTTCAATTTATTTTGAAATTTCAAAGTTGATAATAGTCCTTCACCTACTGTGACCATGATTAAAATGTTGTGCCAAGAAAAATATGCGTGCCAGTTTGATGGTCAGCCACAGGTGTCTTGGTGTCTCTAGTTTTCTTCTTCTTTACCTTGACATGGCATACCAGCTGAGACCTGTTCCTTACAGAAAGGTTTGTTTTTATTCCACCAACTGAAGCAGAGGTAAGGAGGGACAGAATCGATTGTTGCGGGCCAAATTGAACCTGTGTCGAGCTGCAGGCAGCCACGAGATAAAGCCTCTGACGCTGTCTGCTGTGTTTATCATCAGGTGGCCTTTTCTGTGTGTGCTATGCTGCGATTTTGATGTGTTAAGTCATAATAGGGGAGCCACCATTCTTTGGAGGGGCTGCCAATAAAATCGCAGACAGAGGGGATTATGTTTCATGTCAGCCCATTATTGTTTCCAGTACACTTTTTTTCACCTGGAGAGGCCTCAGCTTCAATTTTTCTGCCTTCTCTCCTGCTTTGCCTTTGTCCATTTTTTGTTCAGATTCAAGTAGCAAAGTTTTAAATGCTACCTTCTTTAAATGGTTTCTATCTTATTTCATTGTTGGCCTCTACTTGTCCACAGAAGCCTCCCTGTCGTTATGCCGGAGTTGAGAGGGCTGCGTCAAGAGAGGAGATATTCTTTCCCTTTATATTGGAAAGCCAAAGAGCTTGGTGTATTTATTAGCAAGGACAGTCATCTATACTCTTGTTGAACCGCACAGGCCGAGCAGTGCAATGAAACTGCTGTTCTTTTCGCTAAGGTGACTGCATTTCAGAGAACACTCATGATTCTAGAAAGTGCCACCATGCAACTTTTCGGCTTTGACCAACCACCGGGAGATCCCAAAATCCAGTTGCTAGCTGCAATTACATTTAACTTCACAGATTAACATGCATCCAAGTAATATTTTTAAGATCACAACACAATCATCACCAGCAGCTGTCATTTTTGACCACTTCGCTTTAACAAAAAGACGCCTTCTACACATTCAGTATATTGATTGTCAGTTAGATACATGAATTTTCTCACATGCAGCAGATTTGCCTGAGTCATCTGGTAGAGCTGAAGAGAGAGCAGCAAAATAGTTTTACTGCGTCTGACTATGTCCTCTGCCAAGCCTTCTCCCTCCACCAGCAGTGATAATTTGCCACTGTGAGTGTGCTCCTGCAAGTGTAAAACCTTGGCAGAGGATGCTCATACAGTGTGTTTGGTCTGCCTTGGACTTGAATATGCCCCGACAGCACAGTCTCTCCCAGCTTGTGTGACCCTTACTTGTGGTTTTAGTCTTAAGAATCTCTGTTCCAGGGTAGCCTGTCTTAGCAAGACCTCGTGTTGTGAGTCACCACATACTCAGTGGAGTGTGCTGTCTCTGTTACACAAGTCGTTATCTGGGATGACCAGCTAAGTACTGCCCACCTGTTCCCAGAGAAGGTGGGCAATTGCCTTGTAGCTAATCAAGCAGGCCATTAGCAGGAAATGACAATGACTCCAGTAATTTTATGGGCACATTTAAAGCTTTCTTCTTTGAGGAAGACGATGATAATCCCTTCTTTCTGCCCTTGGGCTATGTTTCCAAGCTGACTTAATCAAGTGCAGAACAGTATCATACCAGGGCTTCTCAAGCTTGCAGCATAGATCTCCAGGATGTGTTTAGATGTTGGCTGTCTCTTGGTTTAAGAGCAAAAGTCCCTCGGTTCTTGAGGAGAATATTCACTTCTGGGAGTCACTACTTAAAGCTATAAGCTATATCCAGGGAGAGTCTGAATTTAACTGTTTGAATGCAAAGCTGTATGGAAATTAACATTCCCACTCAGACCCATGGTTGTCTGTCACGTTTTATGGCTTCCTGTTGTCCTACTTTACCTTCAAGTGCTGACCATGTGCAGTCAACAAGTGCCAGAAAACAGCTGCATACAGGTATTAGGAACCACAACTAAAAGAGCCCTTAAGCCATAATAACAGTCTAGTTTTCCCTTCTGTCTTTTTTTTCTTACATGGACAGCCTTCAGTGGTAATATTCAGAGGCTTCTACTTATGTTTTTTTGTTTGTATTTTGTCCTCACTCTTCTGAACTGATCCTTGCAATCATCAGCCTAGAAAGGCCTCACAGGTAGTTGTCAAAATAAGCTTGTACAGTGTGGCAATAAGAGAGGCTAATCTATCACCCCTCTGGTGTAAAGTGAGGAAGAGCTGTCTGCAGACATAGGTCTGTGTTGAATGACCTGGTGATCCAGTGGCTGCATCAGAAGTATGAGGTATGAACAAACAATATGAACCAGGAACCTTTTCCACTACAAAGCTGGGCTCAAGTCATTCTCCCAGACATCCTCAATCCTCAGTTTTATTTCACCTCAGACCATACTGTGTCTACTGTCCACAGTTCCAATCGGATAATATTGAGAAACATTGTCTAAATGAGGCGAAGAACCAAGAAAATCCTTAAATGATCCCCCAGAAAAGCTGTCTGCAGTGTCTCAAATCATTTTGTAGTAATGATTCCCCCCCAGGATATGTTTTGCAAACATATTCCTGGTACTTTGAAGGTTAACATTTCATTTCCTTGGTGACCTATATTCATGGAGTAGTACAGTACATTCAGGGCAATGGCAGCTTTCAGCAAGGCCTAAAGCTGTTGGTTATTACAATAGACTGATTGGCTGCAAGCTACAAACCCCCCTAAGTAATGGCTAAATGGGAGCACACAATGAAGCTGCCTTGGGCTACAAGATAACAGCACAAACACCCCAGTAGTGTATGTCTTTTGCAGTTCTACTTCCCTAATGTTTTTGGCAGCCCTATGGCACTTAGCACCTGAAACAGTCAACTCTTAACTGGCCACAGGCGTCAGAGGCGTTCTCTGTCCACAGTACGCTGAGTTTGCTGACATTTTCTCTCTTTTATTTCTTTTAATGGAAAAAAAACAAGTGCTCTGATATTTCCAATTGACATTGTGAAAAAAAATGTTTTTTAAAACCTTTCAAGACATGCTGCAGTTTTGTCATGCGATGCATACTGAGGTAAAAGTCTAATACCAATACCAATGCCAGTATTGATTCTTCTTATCTGTCCAATTCTTCATCGTTTCCCTTATTAATTCTTGATCAATTTTCTGTGTGGAAAAAATCTGCTAAGCCTGCCTGTGTGGGGATAACGTTATACCATAGAAATATTTACCCTTGGTAATGGACGTGCTGATTTGTTGTGAGACGGTGGCCAATCCTGTCAAATATGTTGCATTCCTGGAATTTAAGCCCATATTATGTAGAAAGATGTTTCGGGCACATTGCTGGTGTTTCCACCCTACTTGAAATTATCTTTTTACAGACATTTCCGCCAGCACTTGAACCATTTCTTCCTCTCTACCATGATTCTTGTTGCAGGTTTCCAGCAGCGTCGATTCATGAGCTTGGTGGCATTGTTTTGCAGTGCACAACTGTCAGAAAAACACAACAGCATTGAAAAATTGAATTGATAAGCTCAGAGTTACTGCTGATTGAGCGGAGAATTTTGGAACCAGCTGTAACCTGCTCTCGAGTCCCATCCCCAGTCATTAATTCAACTTTTTGCTTGTTTGGAGTCAAGTGTCTTTGAGTGAGAGAGCTTCCATCGACATTTTCTCAGCAACATGATTGGATGAAGAAAGCTGAACCCTTTCATGGCTATTGAGCATCTTTCCTTGATATTTGGGATTGCAGATTCACCGACACTACACAGAATGAATCTGAAAAATCCACCTGAGGCAAGCGCACAGTTTCCATACCAGGCCCAGGCAAAGAGAGTTTGGTGTTGTTTCTTATTAGTACAGTTGCTGGGGTGGTTGAAATAGACTTTGACATAACTGTGCAGGTTTCCTTTTGCATAATCTGGGTTTAACTCAAAGCAAATAGCATAAAGGCTGGAATATATTCAGGGTTTTCTTTTTTGCTTGTTGTTTGTAGCTCTTGCCTTTATTTATCATAAAGATTTGAAATATGTATGCTGTGGATTTGCTTAATGGAAGACAATCTGACTGTAGTGGTGGTGTTTGCCATAGTGCACATTGAATAGATAATATATGTGGAGTATTATCCTGTAAGAGTATACTACAGTGCATGTCGGGCCTCTTACAGTTGGTGTATATATAACATTTGTTCTCTAATGATATACAGGACCCCAATTGGCAAACATTTGCATGAATGATGAATAATTAATTGTGAAAGAGTTTTAAGTGTCATTTAATTTTCACTTTCATCATTTTAATGCAAGTCTTTGAACTTCAATTGGATTGATCAAAAACACTTTTAGATGAATCCAACTGAAGAATTGGAGAACTCTTAAAGCTTAATGAGATTCTGGGCTCTCAGCTCTCATTTCTTTTGGCCACCCTGTGTGCCCTCGCTTGTCATTACAAACCCCTCCTGTTGGCCGGGGAAAGCCATGCGTCCTCTCTAGTTCACTTGGAGTCAACAGCTGCTTCTTTTCACTTGTCAGTGAGATGTGGTAAATCGACTGCACTATTCTACCTTAATGGACGAAGCACAATTTGCCTCTCATTCAGCCATTCACACACTGATGGCGGCAGATCTGTTTGTTTGGGGGTCCATTGTCTCCCTTTTGGACACTTTGACATGTGGGCAGGGGGAGCCAGAGACCCTGCTTCGCTTCTGATACTGGATGAGATCCAATGTTCCCAGGGTGGTTATGGCCATAAGCTTTTGAGGGGCTAATGATCCCACCCCTCTCTGCAGAGACACCAAAACCAACTGGTAGAAGTGGCTGGTGCAGCATCGTTAGCACAGCTCTTCCCGCCCACAACCCTGCCAGTTGCATTTAGTGGAGCGGCAAGATAGTCTAGACTACCCACAAATGGTTTTGGTATTGAGTTTTGATATTGTTGTGATTGTTTGTGTTATTTGATATTTCCCAGAAGGCACCCTGGGTGGCAGGTATATTTCACCTGTCACCTGGGCACCCATAAGAACTTTATTTTAAGGACAAAGATGTGAAATTAAAATTAGACCTGCAGGTTTTTAAATGTATATTTGTGTGTCTGTATGTATACTGTATGTGTGTATGCTTGCTTGTTTTCACATCACAGCTTTCATTGCTGAAGTGGCCTTCAGCGTGATTTTTTTTTCATACATTGATTAATGCGAGAGAATGATCGTCTCATACTCCACCAGTAGAAGCCAGTCAATTTGCCTGTTTTCACCCACATATGTTTCTATGTGGTTTGGTCATGCTACATACATCATAGTCCTGGATTGTTCCCAATGCTATATTCAGCTACTCTGTATGGGGGGGGGGGGGGCTAAAAACAAGAAAATCAGCCAGTTAATTCATCTCCCAGTTCGAAAGTCTCATTACACTGCTGATGAGTTTAAGGATTGCCTGAGGTGGAAAGAGGCTGTGTTTATGGCTCGGCAATCGTGCGTACCGAGGCTCCTTGTCTCTGTGGATGGAAAACAAAAGACATGCCGACACTCCAGCCAAATTAATACTGAACACATCCTTGCTTAAATACTTGATTGTACACTTATTTAAACATATGTTTCTAAAGAGATGTGATGTCCTATGAAGTCTTTATATGGCAGCTGCTAAATGAAGACAGATATGGTCGGTGAGAGAATTGATCTGACCTTTCTCGCCGTGCAAGGGATATGAATCTCTCCACATCTACTGTATTAGTGTGATATAGGGAGACAGGCAATCCTAATTTAGGCAGTTACATGTAGGTCACAGCACAGCTACAAGCAGAAGTGGAACAAGTTTATATAACCTATATGCCTGCTCGATAGCACTTTTAGAAACTACCAAGGCATCTATGAAGAAGGTGGGACGTTGTGTCGATATAAAGAGAATGCAAACAAACTGTGTTTACTGGCAGTGGTTTGACAAAGTGTTCCTGAGCCCATGTAGTAACACCCTTTTCCCCCATCCTTGCTTGTGAGAGACCAAGCCTTTCCAGGACGCCCCTTTCATATCCAATCATGATACTATCACCTGTTACCAATGAACCTGTTTACCTGTGGAATGTTCCAAACAGGTGTTTTTGGAGCGTTCCACATCTTTCCCAGTCTTTAGTTGCTCCTGTCCCAACTTGTTTGAAACATGTTGCTGCATCAAATTCAGAATAAGTAGATATTTACAAAAATCTATGAAGTTGGTGAGGTCAAACATTAAATATAATGTCTGTGTACTGTTTTCAATTCAACATGTCAAAGTTATCATCTTATGTTTTATTTATGTTTTACACAGCCCCCATTTTTTTTTTTTTTTTCTCAATTGGGCTTGTAGTCTATCAAGTTGCTGAAACATACCTATTTTTACAGATACTTGCTTTTTTACTTTCCAGAAGTGACTTGGAGGCAATTGCACTGCTGGTAGCATGATAGTCACAAACGGCGACTTGTAAAGTTGAAATTTTGCACTTTAAATATTCAGATCTTGTTTTTAAATTTATATCTGTGGATAAGGCACCACTCAGACAGCAACATATATAAAGTTGAGTTTGCATCACAGGGTCACAGGTTCAGTTGTGTTGATTGGTGTGGAGGCGGAGGAACATGTTCGCAATGTAAATATTTCACTGAATTCTTACGCTGCGAGTTATTCTAAAGAGTTTCAAGAAGTTGATGAACATTTGATGTTTGACACTGAAAACATCATATTTTCAAACACACATTCTGGTCGCAGGTGTTGCAGGCTCACAAACCCGCTGTCAAGAGGTCAGCGCCCAGAAATACACCTGAACATTCAGAGATAACAGAACCGTGTGGTTTAACTGTGTAAACACTGACACAGGCTCTCGGTGGAAAATAAGTAATGAATGAGCGGAATAATTTTGGTACAACTTAGTGGTATTTCAAAGAGAAAATATTCAGTATATGTTAATTATTTATTTCAGTTGCAAAACAAAGTCATGGTTATTGTGGGGTCAGTGCGTATGATCCAATACTCAGCTTCAGTTTGCTTCCTTGAATGCACATGTATGACTTGCTGAGTGTGGGATGCTAATTCTGATATAGCTTTGCTGCATATATCTTGAGGACTGTGCCTTTAGCTAAATAATTCAAAATACATTCTTGCCACTGCCAAATACCTTGTACCCAGTTCCACATCTTCCAGTCAGTGAGCCTGTTTAATGCACTCCGTTACCTTCCCATCAACTGCTCCGCTTCTGTTGTTAGGGGGCCACCATAACCAGTCACCTGTACTGCAAGATAAAACCAGTACGCTGATGGGATGTGACCTACCATCTAACACATGCCTCTTCACTATGACTGCTCAGCTTAAAGCCAATCAAGAAGAGCCCGGCTGTCTTTTCTTCTCCAGTGAATACATAATTTCCATCTCAATCTCATCAATAATCAGGGGTGGTGATGACAGCAATTGGCATGATTGCCAGAGTTCACAGAGCAATACTTGAAAAATGTAAAGGATTGCTGTCTCTGTGGATGGATGGTGTAAATCAAACAGAGTGATCAAGGGCCGACATTCCTCATCGGTAGTGTGGTCGCTTGGGACTCATGACATGAGATGTACTGTCAGCAGAATGGACAGGAATTTTAATTTTCCTTTAAATGTAAGCAAGGCCTAAATGTGTATTAAGCACACACACACACACACACACACACACACACACACACACACAGACACACAGCTCTTTGAAGTTATGCTGCTGGTTAAAATACTGGCAGTGTGGTGGTTTTGCTTTTAGCATTGGAGCCCCATTGTCTGTGACTGAAGGCATACATTTAAAGGAATAGTTTGACATTTTGGGAAACATGCTTATTCACTTTCTAAAGTTAAATGAGAAGATCAATACCACTCTCATATCTGTCTGTTCAATATGAAGCTGGAGCCAGGGGGTGGTTAGCTTAAAGATAAGCAATGACGGGAAACAGCTAGCCTGGCTTTGTTTAAAGGTAGAAAAAAATGGCTACCAGCATCTATAAAGTTTCCAAATTAACATGTTGTTTAATTCATACAAAACCACATTTTTTCAGGGAGGTTATGTTTAGAAAAAGACGGACAAACAACCCCCTTGATCAGCTGATTTTTTTTTTAAACCTTTGTACAGAGCCAAGCTAATGCTTTCCCCATTTCTAGCCATTATGCTAAGCTAAGCTAACGTTCTCCTGGCTCCAGCTCTATATTGAACAGACAACAGGCATTTCCCAAAATGTCAAACTGTTTCTTCATGATTCACAATAAAGTCTACTGTAGTTCAGAATCCATATCAAAACTAAAAACTGATATTTATCAAACGTGTGGATAACAGCAGAAACCCAGAAAATACTTTAAAAAAAGGGGGGCTGAAAATGAAGTCTCCAGCCAGATGTATCCATGACAAACTCTGAGTAATAATCAATGTGCTGCTCTATTGATTTTTTCTGGATGAAAGCAAGTATATGTGTGTATATGCAGGTTTTCTGACAATCATATTCAGTGATTGGGGGAGCAAACACTGTATATCTGCACTGCTTCATCAACAAAAGGAAGAGAGCGAGGCAAACACAGTCATTGAGTCATCACCCACCCTCACACTCTTCTCATGAGTCATGGGCCACCACACATGTGCAGACGGTTAAGCATTAAAAATCTAATTTCTGAAATATGCTCAGCAGTCCAAGCGATAATTTGAGCAGACAAACGTTTTAGCAAATGAAAGAGCTTGTTTTAAATTATGAATAGTAGAAATTCAGAAATGTGCCTGTGGCAGATCAATGATGTTCACCTCTCCGCTGTCAGGTAGAACTAATTCTAATACATGCATCAGTTTTCTTCTATTCACCGCATTACATACTGACAACATCGTGATAAACATTAATGGACCTCATCATATAGCCTGCAAATATTCATTTTAAATATACACGCTGTTACTGTGTTGTATTACTGACATCATAAAGCAGTAGTTCAGTCAGTTCATTTATATGCCTCAGACTGCCATACTGCATTTTTAATTAGGTAAGCATTGTCACAGCATATTTCTATCATCACAAGAAAGAAACTGCCAAACAAACCATCCCATTGTTAATTCACTGTAGCTGAAGTATTTCAGTGTCTATCTGTCAAGTTTTGGGTAAGCAGCCTTATTTAGCAACTGTATAGAGAGAGTCAAATTCATCTGTCTCACCCAGAAAAAATGTTTAAATGAATTAACTGCAGTAAGATTTGTGTAAATATGGCCATATAGAGTTTCCTCTGTCTGGCTCAGTGTCTCTCACAGAGGGAGCTCTTGAGCTACAAATGGGAACAAAACAGAAACCCAAATGACGGGAGGGAAAGAAGAGAGTCTGAGAAAAGGAGAGAACAAAGAGTCACTGAGATACAGGATGAGGGGGAGACAGGAAAAACTAAGCAAGATGTTTTTGAAGGGCTGAGTAAGAAAAGGATGAAGGCTTACAATCAAGGCTACTGTACCTCACTTAGTCCCAGCGAGCTGACCTTGATGCTGTTAATGAAAACCCACCATCACTGTCCCACTGAGATTACTCAAAAATATGCTTTTCAGAACTGAATGCCTTGAGAAATAATGTCAACTTTAAAACACGAAGTCAGTAAAGATTAAAATAGTCATTTGAGCTTGTTTTATAGAAAAATCTGTAAGCCAAGTCTTCAGTATTGGCTTACTGAGCTGAAGTATATCTTATTTTGTCAAGAAATGTGACTGAAGAGAATCAGAGTCGCACTGCTTATGGTGGAACACTATCATTTTTGACTTAATAAACCATGCTTTTCGGTTTTCAAACCGTCTTCCTCCTTCCTGAATCATATTATGAATCATATTTGACATTGTGTATGTACAAAGGCATAAGTTTTAAATCTCCTCCACTGCCAAGGCAAACAGGAATTCATAAACAAGCCTGCAGATGAATGAATAATAATCAATAAATAAATGTGGTTTCTTCCATTTTGAATGTTGAAGTGATATTTAAAGAATTAAAAACATATGCTTGAGCCGGGGCTTTAGTTTCTGGTTCCCTTTGTTTGAACACTGTGGTCAACTTCAGGTCAGTTATGATTGATTAAGGGGGACAAGTTTTCATGGTGAAAAAAAGGGCAACTCGTCCCCACAGAGAATAATCACCTAATGGTTCTCTTCGTGGAACTTTTTACCTCTTTTTGACGTATTTCTGATTAGCTTTTCTGGCACACAAACTCTGCTTTGTCCACCTTGTTTCACAGCAGGGAGATGTGGGAAAATTAGCCTCAAGCTGGTAAACATAGTGGAACATGTAACAAGCCAAAAGGCCAAAACAGAGCTAAAAGGAGAAGACTTGACTCGCATTCATCAGGTGGCCACAAACGCCTCTTGAATGAAACGAATGAATGCTAATGTTGGTTTGTGTCTGCGAGAGGAATAAAGTGATAATTGTTCGCAGCTGATTTAGCCTCGGCAGCTGTATAAGGTTTTAATATGTCAGGTGCCGTGATTACAGCTTCTTCTGCTGTCCTCAAGTGGCAAAACAAATAAGCAAAACTGCATTTTGTCAAGATTATCCAGTCTTAAATGAAAGGTTATTCACCCTCAGATAACACGGAATTTAGGCGATCACACACATTTTTACAAACAAGGACTGTGACATCATTGTCAATCATGAATTATAATCCTGTAAATGTAGAAATGACACCTCTTTTTTTTTAATTTCTTCTGCAAAAACACCGCCCTTTATGTAACCACACTTTAGCTGCTTTAATGAGAATCCACCGAATGGCTTTCTTTTTGTTTGTTTTCATGAAAAACCTTTTCTTTGCTCACACACTGCACCGCATGTTTAACCCTCTTGTACTGAGCTGTTGTTACAGAGGGTGTAACAAATGATGATGATGATGGTGACGTGACAAAGGTGTTTGGATCTAAAGCTTTAATTTCAGAGCAATCATACTTATATACCCGTTTGAAATGGGAACGCAAAGTGTGTCAGATGAAATTGGTCATGTTGTAATATTGCAGGGCAGAACTGCTCTGTGCTCAGGTATCGGTGTGTGAGAGAGTGAGTGAGTGAGTGTGAGTGAGTGAGTGTGAGGGAGAGTTTGCCCTTGGGCTTGCTTACACCCTGGTAATGGCTGCCTGCGGCTACTGCATATTAACTGATGTTGTTGTACTTAATTTTAAATATTTAAAAGGTCGGATTTTGTTTTTGCTTTATTTAGTGGATGCTTTCATAACGGTGAATTATAAGGCTGTTGTTTCAAATGTTCTTAAGCACAAGTGCTGTTATGAATCATAATTTTACATCAGCGTACCTCGCACTCTGTGACTGTTCCGTCGCTTGGCTCCGCATTCTGCAGATTTGAGGCAAGTCAATAAGTCAAGTAGGGTTTTGGGTCTCTTGGATCTAGAAATGTCAAGTGAAGTGTGTCCCTTAGAGGTTTCAGGTGAAATAGCCTCGGCTATGTGATAAGGTGCAACTTTGAAGTTGTGAATGAGGTTAGCGGCTTGAGTCAACCTCTGCAGGCTATTATGACTGCCACACCCCCATCGCTGAGCATCTCTCCTGTCTGTTACACCCACACAAGTCATGTCCTTCCCCTGCCTCCAGAACCTCCTTGTTCTTGTGAATCCACTGGTTTTGAGTGTTTGACATCATAAGTTTTTTACCTACTTTTACTAATTCTGTTTGTCTTTTTCAGTCAGAGATGGTGTCTGCAGGACTGTGGGCATTAACATATAGAGTGTACTAACTGATTATTTCATAAACTCAGTTTTATCAGTCATTTAGGCGTTTAGCAGACATTAGCAAACTGAAATTAATTAAGTTGTTGTACTAGCGAGAGTGGCTTTCACAAAGATACCAGAGACCATGCATCTGTTAATTTACCTTGATAAGGACAGAGCTGAGTTTTTTACTCAAAAATATCCTCCAGCTCCGTCTCCATCACTCGACAGCTCACTCATTTCAACAGCCCAGCCAGAGCCGGCAAATAGTGTGTGCAAACATGCATGAGAACAGACAACACACACTTGACACCTCAGGCTATGGTCACTCGTCTCCCGTCGGTATCTTTCATGCACAGAATGCCTCACCTCTTTTTACAAAAATGGGCTTTACAACCACCCACTTGTACAGTCCTAACTCATACTTTTCTGCTTTTGGTGTGACACCAGAAACGTATCATAACAATATCACAGAAAAATATGTCTTGGCAAAGAGAAATGACCGTCTTCAAGTTAGTGCATGACAAGCATTTAGATGGTTGATTGTCAGGAGAGAGGAGGTAAACCATTGCGCCCCTGCGAGTTCCTTATTCTTTTTATTGCAGAGGGCAGAGACTCACATATAGCACCAGCACACCGCCCTGACTGATTTCCTCAACACTTCCTGGGGAATTGTCATCACCCCAGGTCAATGTCTAAACTTTCCCATGCATCAAAATATATTGTAATTGACTCCATTTGTAATTCCTCTAGAGATCTGGCACTGGGCTGTAGCTCTGATGGCTGCCGAAAGCAATAAAGTCTCACAGACATGACCCCCATTGTAAACAAGGCCTCCTTCCAGAGTGTGAGGTGCAGTTAAGTGTGTTTTTGTGATGTCTGGCTTTAGTTTTGCGTTTTGGCTCCAGCTCACACTTTCCTTCAAATGTTGTAATTTCAAAATTAAGTTATTATTAGTTCCCATGTCGTGTTTTATTCTTCTTGGGTTAATGCCCATGTGCTCCACTCCTTTCCATTATAGATCCTGCAGTTTTAGGATATTGGATAACCCCATAGTTAATATAATGGAGGGGTTTCACAGTGTTTATTGATACCAGTGTTGGCTGGGAAGGATGTACGGTAAATATTGCAATACAGTGCACACTACATTATAAATATGCTGTAATGCAGTGTGCTGTAGCTGCGATAATGAATGTACAGTAATTAATATAATAGCACTGCTAATGTGCTGAGTAATGTTTGTATTATGTTGTGGTTCAATATAATGTAACATAAGAGACTTGTCACTCACGTTTCTGTCGGTACAACATTAAATTATATATAATAATTGCTCCCTAATATTAATTGCATCTTGATTTATTGAAACGGCGGAGTCTGTGATCATTGCTGCAGTAGGCTTTTGTAGATTAACAGTTATATATTTTAACCTTATGGTTTTGCTCTTGGAGGGGGGAGAAGGGGGGGGGGGGCGTCAGCTCTAATCATTCACCAAATCCTTCATCATGATAACAGTGCTGTAACAGGGAGGCTTTAAGGAAAATGCAAATTAAAAGAGGAAATGGAGCAAAAGTAAAAAGGATTTACCCATTTATGTGCGTGCAATTAGCGCAATACTGACGGTGAATTGCAATCATGATTGTTTGCGCGTAGTGTTGATTTATGTCCTCTGAGTAAAATTAATGACATTGTCTGCCAACAACATTGTCTGTTTTCTGCAGTGATGTAACAACGCCGTCCTTGGACTGCACATGTATAGAATTATTTATGAAGTTACAAAAGCAATGCTTTGAATCATTGACACAGATAAGTAACTTGATTATTTTTCTGCTAACGAAGCACAATGCAGAAAACCAAAACCAGCTGATAAACCATAGCATAATGTTTACAGTTAATGCTGTGCCACAGGGTTTCCTGCACCTCCTTTGTTTATGCTGTCCATTAAATTACCTCATTTGCCACTTTCTCCTGCCTGCTATTTTTTTTTTTTTTTTTACATCACATGATTCGAGGTAATCGGAAAGAACAATGTGACTGCTTTGTCACAGCGACAATATTACTCTCACTCCTGCAACTGGAGCTGCTTTGATTCCCGCTGAAAGGGGAACACATAGAGTTGTGTTTATCCTTTTGTCTCATTCCTCAGCTGTACTCTAGTCTGCCTCCCACTTCATCTCCTGTTCACTCTCAGGTGCCACCAACAGCTTAATGGAAAAAAACAAAGGAAGGTATTTACAGGGGATGGGTTCAGTGTCATTTTAAAAAGGGGATGGGGTATTTTAAATAACTCTAATTTATATGAAATGTTCCTAAATAGACATTAGATTCGTCATCTTCTTGCTATTATCCCTGCTGATCAATAACCAGTTTTACCCTGATCTGATGAAGATGCCCTTCGGCAGACACTGAGTGTATCTGGTCATGTGTCGAGACCCCTCAAGGTCGTCCTCTCTTTACGCACTGTGTTGCATATGCAAAGAGGCTGTGAGGAGGTCTCAGGAGAAGATAACAAGCGAGGGAAAGATTACTTCTTTTAGGCTCTTGAAGGATTTAACATCTGTAATCTCTACAGCTTGAAAGAGTTTTTATATATGATTGAAGTGCTGATATTATCGTGGCCACACATTCGTCAGACCAACAGACTTAATTTATCTGTAGACAAATAGCGTATAGAAGAAAATGGGATCTGTAAGCGGACACAGGAAAAATGCATGTTAATGAAAGGTTGGATTGTTGTTTGAATTTGAGTGAGCAAGTGAGATGGCTCAAAGAGATACACCTTTAATTACTGATTATACATCTACTCTGAAACAAAAGCACCAAAAGATGCGTTATTTAACAGAACTGCATAAAAAAAACAAATGCGGGTCGGAAATGAATGCAATACAGTAAGAAATAGCTGTGTATGTGACGGTGTGTGTTGCTGATTGTACATTCTACACACCAGCATTGCAACACGCCGAGACAAACTGTCACAGTATTTTTTGTACAAAGAAAATAATAACTTCATGTATTACATTAGCCAAATTTACAAGAGGGGCCTGATAATTAAGAATTTGTCATAGACAGCATTTTTACAGTTTATTAAGTTTCTCCTAACTCAGCAATACACAAAACTCTGAGATTTTTTTAAAGGAGTCTGGGGGATATTTGCCGCCACCTCAAATTCACAGGTTTTGTTCCGAAAGAGAGAGATCCGATCTCAATGAGGATAACGCAGTAAAAAGACATGACGTGAACACAAAAGCAAGATCGGATCGATTATTATCTGGATAATTTATTATACATTTTAATACCAGGTGTTTCGTTTTGGCGTCAATTTCTGCCTAATGATTCAACCAAACGACCTTCTCCTCACCCACGCTTTAACGTTCATGTAGAAGACATCCTTTGTAGGTGGTCGGCCACCAAGTTTAGCTACAGTATGTTAAATTCATTACTACATATTATAGCATTTTACCCAGCTGACCACCCTGAAGCATGATGCATATTTCCCCTGTCTCTGTTTCTGCATCTCCTCTGTGAGTCTGTTTGTCTTTCTCATCTCCCTTTCTGCACACCCGTCAACATACACTTACTTGGTTAAGGTGATGAATGCATTTACGAACGACCTTCTCCTCTGGTTTTATGTAGCATTTGTCTTTGTTTTCACAAGTGTTTAGATTATTTAAAACTTGATCTTTTATTCTACGTTGGCAGCAGTGTTCAAAATAAATCTCAATTTCCTTTGTAACCTTTGGCGGCATTGCAAGAGCACTGGATGAAAGATTGGTATTATTTGTCTATAAATCAAAATGAAAATTGCCCCCTTCTACAAATGACTGCATATAAAGTTGACATCTTCACATTATAGCGGTTGATTTGGTGTCGTGAGCCACACAGTATTTTTCCGTGGCAGTTTATTTGAAGGAAACAGGGCAAAGCTTAATGAAATACTTTTTGTCTGTCTTACGCTCATGGGAGTGAGTAATGCAGCAGGGCCAGTATTACACAGCTCCTATCAATAACTGAAGGATGTTGACCACAGAGGGTTTTTTTTTTTCTGCTGTCTGTTATTCACACAAGTTAACTTCTTATCTTTCAAATGGGTTTTGTCTTTCTTGTACTCTTTCGTGTCCCCCATGTATCACTCAGCTGCAGTTATTTCTTTTTGCTTGACAAGAACGCAGCCAACTAAAGTATACAGCAGACAACTTAAAGAAGTGACATGTTTTTTCTGGCGTGAGGAGTTACCTGGAAAGAAATTGTGTGCATGCGCTGGCTTAGGAACCTGGAGACAGAGATATATTTTCTGTGTCATTGAAAGATACTGGAAGGCCTTGCTGACAGCAGTCATTAGAATAATTTTACATGTTTCAGAAATCCTCTCTGTCTGGAAAGACGGAGTATACAACCCCCTCTATCCCCTCTGTTTCTCCTCTGATCCTCTTGAAATGTGTATTCAGAAGATACCAGTGTTGCCATGTTTTGTACCCTGAAAATAGCAGCATTATTTTTGTGGTAATTTTACTAATGATATCCCAAAAGAATCCGTGCTAGATTCTGTAGACACCAGATTATTAGAGCGAGACGGGATAGTCATATTAACGTACTGTGTGTTTATTTCTAAAAAGCATAAACATACCATACTATCAATAAATATGCAGTATATGTTAAGTTTTCTGTGAAGTCCAGAACATAATATACACTTCAGCTGCCATATTTATGTGTGCCAGTTTGTCACAACGATGAGTAATTCCCATGTAAACAATAGTCTGTAGTGTAGTCCCATGGCTTCACTCTGATCCTCTAAATGGCTCCCCTGAAAGACCGTCGCAGTTAGCTTGAGCCACTGTTTCTTGGCTACCATGGTTACTATGATCTGTGTTACAGCCAAATTATTACTCAGTACGATCACTCATGCCACAAGCAACTATGAAAAGCCACAATCAATGACGGAGCCCTTCCCATGGCTCATCGTATGCTTGCGAATGTAATTGTTTCTTTTCTTGCATCCATCTGTCCACCTACCATGCTGTTCATTTTCCCTTTCCACCATTAGTGAGGCTGAGATCATAGTGACAAGAGCATGTGTATCTCTGAGGCCCCATCAGTGGAGAAACAGGCTATGTGATAGTGTGGTTTTCTCACTGTCACTCCCAGGAGTCGTTCTGTGAGAATTGAAGGCGAGGGATTGTGAAGCTCCCAGTGACTGGAACTTTCCATCCAGTCAGCTAGCTTCAGAGTTTAATAATTACAGTGACCTCACCAGTTACTCCTTTTGTATTGCTTCTCGTCTACTCACACCAGGTAGTGTGTGTGCATCAATGAATGTGTCTATTTGTGTGTGCTTTCCAGTGGGAGTGCATGTTAGATACCTTTGAATTTGGGTTGAAGGTTGTTTCAGTGTGCTGGGAGTCCATGTGATCCACAACCTTGCCATCCAATCTTACTGTCAGAAAATGAGAAAAAAAGGGGCAAATCCAAGTATGGAATTGATGTAAAGCAAGACAAGGTTGACCCATGTGTCACTGAGGCCACATTTCTTGACAGCTTGTCCATTACCTCCCTCCTCACTCCTTCAGCACTTCAATTACAGCCTGGTAGATGGAGTAACCTTGCAGATGCGAAGGTATTGTGGGTCAAGTGATGGAAGTTGTTGAAGAGAGCCGTCTTTATCGGTGCCTGTTTTGATTATCAGTCAGCGTTTGATGCAAATCAAAGCGACTTGCTTCAAAACAGGATGGACCAGTTGCTGTGTGTGCACGATGTAAACTTCTATCTGGGGATGATTGGCCAAAGGTTGGACAGTCATCATTCTTTCATTCACTCATATGTCACTTGCAGTTGCATTGACATAAGTCTTAGCATAGCCAGACCTATCTCCACATTTCGTTTTATTGTTGGAGAAAGGTCTGGCTGAACCCATTATCACTGTGGTATAGGGGGAAAAAACACTCTGGCTTGTTTGTATTTATTTAATCGTCTTGGCCAGTGCTCAGCCCAGGATACAGAGATGGTGCCCTTGCAAAATAATGTGCCATTTAAAGGGCTAAACCCCTGCAAAAGGGATGCAACCAATCACCGAAAGAACCAGGCAGGCTCGCCTTATCGCGCGATCCAAATCTTTGTTGAAACTGCTATTTTCGGCGTGAAGGTTGGTAACTCGGAGGTTGTTTCTGTTGTTTCTAGTAGCAACTGGGACTTTG